>NC_137739.1:18193285-18793285 GCF_963264785.1 Psittacula echo | reverse complement strand
AAATCAGGGTGGGTTTTTTAACAAAAAAAATGTTAAATTAGCATTAGAACACTCCATAGTGTCACACCGCTATTAGGGGAGCCACATAACACTGCAAGTTTTAGTTTATGTTACACTGATACACCTGCCATATTGCCTTAAAAACCCAGGTTGGTTCATTTAAGCAGTTCAGTATGTTCACAGCTAAGACATAATTCTGCATCAACAGTATCTATAACTTGCTGTCCAGTGACTGAACCCATCAGATGCACTTAGGCCCTAGCAGGAGACTAATTTTTATGCCTCAAACCTGCTGGTATTAGATCATCCGCCACAGACTGGACAGAGCCTTGGATGACATGGTCTGGTCTGAGATGTCCCTGCCCATGGCATGGGTTTGGAACTAAATGATCTTAAGGTCCTTTCCAACCCTAACTGTTCTGTGATTCTACGATTCTACATCAAGGACCAGTCATTTTATCAGCAGCAACAGGATGGTTACCAAACCCTTTCCCTTTAACTTGCAGCCTCACAGTACTGTGCTATCAAACCCATTTATCATGCTAAAAATCATCCTAGCTCCAAGGAAACACCTTGCTTCAAGTTGAGCCATGCCAAGTAACACTCTCCTATTAAAATGCTGACTCAAGTTTGCGTCCCTCATTGAGTGACTGTAGCAAGGTTGCAGATCACAGAACCAGTATCTGAAAGGCCATGAAGCCATGTTCTTTTGCTTCTGAGCTCAGCTTTGCTAAAGGAATCTAGTGGCTTCTTCCTCAGGAAGGAAGCTCAATATTTAGGACCTTAATCACTCCTATTTTGCAATAGGTAGCGATCTGCTGACTGTTTCTTTGCAAAAAGCAACTACGCCTTAGTCGAGTCCTCCACTATCTTCATTTAGCCAAAATGCAGGCAGGAAGGTCTGTAGCCCCAGTACTGGTTCCTGCAGCATCCCAGCCATCCTGTTTTTAGGGTAGTCCCTAGCTGTCAAGGGACTGCAAGTGCAGTGTTTGAACTCTGAGATGGCAGGCCACTAACTGCCCCCAGCACAGGACATTTGTACCCCACCACTAGGTAGAACCTCAGCAAGACTAAACACAGCCAGTCAGGGTTGGTTTTATGCTTTCTTTTTAAATATTAAAGCCATGAACACAGCTGGTGTGAAACCAGTGAGTGATGCCAGCCCCAGCAGAGCTAGACTGCTTCCTCCTAAACACCAGTTTTAATCCACTGTCTAATCAGCCATTTACACGATTTAATTTACCACACTAATCAATCAAGAGCAGCTTCCACAAACTTGCCTTGCTACCATCTCAGAGGCTACTTCAACCTAATGAGACTCCAGGCACACCAACAGCCATATGCAACTTGAGCCACAGCCAATTCAACACTTGAGTGCTCTGAATCCTCAACTGGAAGCCAAATTATATACCAGATGAAGACAAGTCAGTGTGCTTATGCACAGAAACACTGGATAAATCTTCAGGAGAGAGAACCAGACCAACTCCAAGCTGGATGGGGCTTGGGGCAACCTGGCCTAGCAGAAGGTGGCAGGGGGTTAGAACTGGATGAGCTTTAAGGTCCCTTCCATCCCAAACCATCTGTGATTCCATGATTCCCAGTTCTGGTATTCCTAGTTACTGCAAGACTTGCATTGCAGAAAAAACCTAGCTGAGGCCTTCCCATGTTATGTCCTAAACAGAACAGCAGCTCTGCACCTATGGGGACACAGTGAGTCAGGAACAGCAGTGTTTTTTTGCAGAAGGCTTGCTCAGGCTGCAAGAGGAAGACAAGGCACCATATAATTGTCTTTCTGGTGTAAAACGGCATATAAGTGATCCTCAACAAGGTGAGCAGGATACTGCAGGATGACCCAGTTTGCTCTGCGCTGAAGCTCAGTGACTTCAAATGCAGACGATGGCCGCTAGAGAGGAGCTTCCCCTTTCCAGCATTTCAAAGTCTCCCATTTTAAAGGGAAGGCCAGGAGCCTACCGGTTCATTGTAACGCCATTAACACTTCTAACATCGATTTCACTCCTAAAACACCTGCACATTCCCGTTTCAATCCCATTAGAAACCAGTCTCGCATTACCCGAGAAATACTTCACAAAGTGACTGTACAGCGGGAGCCAGACCGTGCTTTGCCTGCCCGGGAAGCTGCAGCGGCTGCCCCCATGGACGACCACGGCAGAGCTGCCGCCGCTGCGTCCCACGGCGGACCCCAGCTCCCCGTACGGCCGATGAGCACGGGCAGCTGGCGGGAGGCACGAATGGGGGCGCGGGGCCGGTTCGGGCGGCGCCGCCGCAGTCACGGGGCGGATGGGGTGGGGGGGTAGGGGGTGGCTCCGCCGGCGGTACGCGCCCCGATGACGTCACCCGCGCAGACCCGCGCCGCAGTAGCCCGGATGGAGGGCCGGAGGGGGCGATCACCATGGCCGCCTCCGCCCCCCGAGGCCAGGGCGCCGAGCCCAGCACCGGGGATCTCGCCCCGCCGGGGAACGGGGAGGACGGGAAAAGCGCTGTCCCTCCCAACAAGCCCCCATCGCTCCCACCACGCCACTCCAGATCCCGACACCGTCTTCCCGGAGCTCGGACGGGTGCTCACCGCTAAAGACCATGGCGGCCGAGGCGCCCATCACGGCGAAGAAGGAAGCGTACTCGGGGCTGGAGCCGGACGACATAGCTGCGCGAGCCGGGCTGGACCAAGGCGAGGCGCCGCTAGGAGCAGGAGCGCAAGAGGGGGGGGAAGGCGGGAGGCTCCGCCGCGGCGCCGGTCCTCCGCAGGCAGCGCTCGGTCACGAAATGGCGGAGGCGAGGAGTGCGCGGCAGGGAAGGAAGGAGGAGCTGGGGCGGGCAGCGGCTGGAGCTTAGTGCCAATACAGCAGCAGTGGCGCGGGCGCTGCGCCCTAAGTACTGCCTCCGCAGGACAAAATGGCGGCGGCCCGCCCGTCACGTGACCTTCGCCTACCGCCCCCGCCTGTCCAGCCCTCGGCTGCCACCACGCGCGAGGGACTGAGGGGGACTTCCCCACCATCTCCTTTTCTCTCTCCCGCCGTGCCCAAATCCCGCGGCGGGCCTCGGCCCCGGGAACGAGCGGGATCCTCTCCTTCCTCAGCGCTCCATGTCGCGACAGGGGCGTTTGGCCGAGCCGGCTCCCCTCCGCTCTGCTCCTCTCTACTCGTTCTCCCCTCCTCTCCTCCCGGGTGGTTCAGTCCCGCCAAGCGGCCGCAGCCCGCGGAGCGTGATTCAGCGCTCATTAGCATAAGGGGCGTATCCATGTCGCGGTACTGCCCCCGCGGCAGCGGGTGCTTCCGAGCCGGTTTTGGTCCGTGCACGGTCACTGCGGTGCCATGAGCCATAAGTCACCCTTCCCGGGCTTGGTCCCAAGCTGTGTCCGGTCACTCTGCTATGGCATGAGCCCGAATCCCTGCTCCCGTGGCGGGCCTCGGCCCCGGGAACGAGCCGGACCCTCTCCTTCCTCAGCGCCCCATATCGCGACAGGGGCCCTTGGCTGCCCCGGCCCCCTCCGGTCTGCTCCTCTCCACTCGCTCTCCCCTCCTCTCCGCTCGGATGGTTCAGTCCCGCCAGCCACCCTTCCCGGCCAGGTCCCGGGCAGTGTCCCCCACCCCTGCTGACATATCCCCCCACTGTGTGTCTTCCTTCCCACGAGCTGTGTCCCGTTGTCGTGTCCTGTGCCCAGGTGCCACGACCCCTTGGTATGTGCCGTATGCCACATTCCCTGTGCCCTGTCCCCTGTGCTGTGCCGATGCCGTGGGCACCCGAAGGGCTGTAGCTGTGCACGTAGGCCCGGCTTCCGTGGGGTCACCTCTGGGGGCTTTACCCTTTGCACCCCATCTCCTTTCTGAGTCTGCTCCCGGTGCTCTCCATCTCCCCACTCCTCACCCCAGTGTGTTTCCCGCACCCCGAGGTGTTAGCCAGTGCTTCTGGCCCGTCTTTCCCCTGGGCTCGAGAGGGAGGGTGGGCTGGGTCTGAACTACAGTCATCCCACCATGGGCACTGTCACCCACCCCCTGCTGCAGGCAGCATGCAGGCAACCCTCCTCTGAGCCCACCCCAGCCTGAAACATCCCAGTGATCCTACTACAGCCCATCCTAGAAGGATGACTGATGCCATTTCAGTTACCCAGGGTACTCTAGGAACAAACCCATATTAATTCTGGTTTTGGGGTGCTCATGGGCAGTTGTCAGAGCCTGCTTTGGCTGCTGCCACAAATCCTGCCCGTCTTCTGACATCTTTATTAACTGAAATATCAGATCTCCCACCTGCCTCCTCCCACTGTTGCCACTCTCCTGGGCATCTCAGCCCTGTCCAGGCTCGCAGGGAAGGAGAGAACAGGGTTAACTCCTGCTTGGCAGATTCCCTGCCTGCCAGGGGAGCACAAGCAGCTCTAGTGCTGTGCAGGCAGCGGTGGTGACACTCACTGGGCACCAGCGCCAGGACACGGTGGCTCCATGGAGGAGATGGGCTCAGGGCAGGCTCTGTACAGGTCTTCATTCAGCATATGGCCTGCGGCAGGGACTGGCTGTGAGCACAGAGTTGGGGGGGGGGGGGGGAGAGGAGAGAGCTGTGGGGCACTGCTGGGTGTCAGAGCCTCAGAGGAGGGCCCTGTCCTGTGCCCTGGTAGAGGTGAGCACTGGCTGTGGGCCCCACGTGTGGAGCACACCACGACTAAACTCACCATCATCACTGCCACCACTGCCACTGCCATCACCACTGCCACCAGCATCACCAGCACCAGCATCACTGCCACCAGCACTGCTGCTGCTACCATCACCACCGCCACCACTGCCAGCATCATCATCACCATCACTGCCGCCATCACCATCATTGCCACCACTACCATCTCCACCACCACCATGCTGCTTTTCCTGCAATGTTGCACCGTGGGAAGGGTAGTTTGTCAGCATGCGACTGTCATCGCCCCTATAGAGGTGGCTGTTACTGCTAAGTGATTCCAGCAGCCCCAGCCAATGTCAGGAAGCCTTTCACCAGGGTGGGGACCATCCCTGCCCCAGGGGTCTGGAGCAATTGCTAGTTGGGTGAATTTCCCATCCCTCAGTGCTGGTGGCATTGGCAGTTGTCCACATTTGGGCTGGTGAGGGTGCAGGGACCAGCAGTGCCTCATTCCACCCGTCACACTGAGGTCTGTGAGGCCACTGCTTGCTGAGGCTTTGCCCAGCTGCATCACTGCCAGCCCTCACCAAGGGCATCTCCCCAAACACTGTGCCCAACCTGGCTGGGATGAAGGGTCCCTGCGTGGACCCCAGGCAGAGGGTGACAGGGGCATCCTGGCTGCCAGCAGGGATGAGCCCAGCCATTTGCTCCCATAGGATTTATCCATGAAGCTGCTGTGTGGTGGGTGCTGACATGCTGCTGGGTGAGGGCTTCAAAGCCCTAAGGGCAGCTGTGGTGCTCTTAGGTCAACTCCCTGTCCTGCTGGGCAGCCATCCCCAGCAAACAAAGAGCCTTCTGTAGGCGTGGGCTCACGAGTTGTGGCAGCTGTGGTCCTCCTGAGATGCTGTGTCTGCAGCAGGGACACCCCAGAGCCCAGGTTCCCTCTTTCACCCTTTGGAGCTGGGATGCCAGGAGCCTGCCTCAGTGCTGTGGACGCAAGACAAAATCCCGAGGGTCCTGCCACCACTCTGGAGTGACCACTTGGAGCAACCTGGTCTAGTGGAAGGTGTCCCTGCCCATGGCAGGGGGTTGGAACTGGGAGAGCTTCAAGGTCCCTTCCAGCCCAAACCAGTCTGGAATTCTGTGATTCTATGGCCATGACTGATGGAAGGTCCGTGTGCCAAGCATCCTCCTGTGGAGCCTGATGAGCCGTGCTGGTTGCCCCAGGTAACAAGGGGAGTGGGTGGACATGAGGATGCATGAAGCCCAGATGGACCAGAGGGGAAGGACCATTTGGATGTTGGTGACGGCATGCATCACCATGTCTGGATCCCTGTGGTGCCCAGCTGCCAGGTGAGCTGAGGGGTTCCACAGGAGTCATTTCATAGAATCATGGAATCATGGAGTGGTTGTGTTGGAAGGGACCTTAAAGCTCATCCAGTTCCAACCCCCTGCCACGGGCAGGGACACCTTCCACCAGACCAGGTTGCTCCAAGCCCCGTCCAGCCTGGCCTTGAACACTGCCAGGGATGGAGCAGCCACAGCTTCTCTGGGCAACCTGTGCCAGTGCCTCAGCACCCTCACAGGGAAGAACTTCTGCCTAAGATCTCATCTCAATCTCCCCTCTGTCAGGTTAAAGCCATTCCCCCTTGGCCTGTCCCTACGGGCCCTTGTCCGAAGCCCCTCTCCAGCTTTCTTGTAGCCCCTTTAGGCACTGGAGCTGCTCTAAGGTCTCCTCTTAAGGAGCCTTCTCTTCTCCAGGCTGAACAAGCCCGGCTCTCTCAGCCTGGCTCCAGAGCCCTCAGATAATTTTCATGGCTTCTGATAATTTTCGTGCTATTCAATCCCTTTTGCACTCCCACTGTTTAACCCCCCGATATTTCCATCAGTAACAGCTCCTGCAGCTGGTCTCCTGGCCTGTGCAGCCACTGGCGTGATGGGCACCACTCTGCTGGGGTCTCTCTCATTCTTCTCCCCAAAGCCAGGTCGCTCTGCCCCCATGGGTGCTACTCCCCATCCAAACCCCCAGGATAGCCTCACTGCTACCCTACAGCAGAGTCACCCCAGGCTCTTCTGGCAGAGCTGCTTCTGCTGGCTGAGGTGAAGGGATGCTTTCTTCTTCAGGGAAGGAATAAAAGGCGGGAAAAAATTCCAGTGCTAAACTGGGAGGTGAAGGCAGCATCACAGGCAAAGAGCCAGAAACCCAGATGCAGAAGAACCCAAATTACTGTTCCCACAGCAACTCACGCTCTCCCTCCTCACCGCCCTCAGAGCACCAGGCAGGTGCTTCCCAGGCTGCCACCAGTCACTGTAGGTTTGTCATCTCCAGCTCTGCCTTTCATTTTGTGCTGGACTAGCCCTGCTCCATGTGTGTGCTTGGTGGCATCACATGCCACAGCACTCAGTGCAGCCCAAGGGTGACTTTATGTTGTCTCATCAACATCACATGGCTGGAGCCAGGGGGCTGGGGGTGCTGCTTCCTGGCTCCTCCCTGCTCCCCACATCCCTGGGGGGACACCACCTCCAGGTCAGGATCTCCAGTGGTTTGCAAGCAAGGTTTCTCTTGCTCTACTTGGGTCTCAATGAGCTGGTGTCCACCCTGAGCTGTTAACTCCTCATCTGGAACACTACTTGGCACTAGACTTCTTGATGAGGCAAATCAGGAGCTTTCTGTTCTGTTCCATCTTGTTCTAGTCTATTCTATTCTAGTCTATTCTATTCTAGTTTATTATATTTAATTCTATCATGTCCCATTCTTTTCCATTCTATTCTCATCTAACCTAATCTAATCCCATTGCTTTCTCATCTTCCTGTCCTGGCCTGTATAAATCCTCTGATCTTCCCATTTTCCAAGCCATGCTCATGGGGGGATGCAGCTGGGGGATCATCCTTGTTTCTACAGTTTCTCAGTTCCAGGAGACAGTGCAGAAGAAAGCTTCCCCTGACATGTCCTATCCAGGACCACATGCTGCACGTTGGCTGATCTCCTCCATCCTTCCCTCCATGGGGCATCTGTGCCTGGAGCTCAGCACTCAGCCAGCAGCTGGGATCAGCCAGGGCTTCCCACAAGGAGGTTCTGCCCAGGATTTGAAAATAGCATTTATTTTCTCTGGTTACCATAGTTACTCTTGGAAGTCTCACAGCGCTGCTTCTGCTGCTTGGCTGGGTGATTGTCTTCAACACAGCACAGTGGGATGGTTTTATTGCCCAGTGGATGCATCAACATGGCAGGAATTCCAGGGACGTTGGGCGAGCGCTGTGGGGTACTTGTGCTGCCCCTCATGGGGCAAAGTGTTGGATGCACCTGCAGGATGGGTGTGGATTTTTGGCCTGCCCTCTGTAACCTGGTTTGTGTTGCTGGAAGGAGCTGACATGGTCTTCCCAGTACCAAGCCTGTAGTTGTGCTGCATCTCCTTTGTGGCGTGGTCCATGCACTGGAGGGAAGGGATGGGATCCAGAGGGACCTGAACAGGCTGGAGAGGTGGGACCATGCGAAGCTCATGGAGTGCAACAAGGCAGGAGTGAGCTCTGCAGAGCTGGATGCTTTGTGGCTGGGAGCATATATAAGACTGTGCTCCAATGTGGAGACACCCAGGGCAACATAAACCCAAAGCACAGGTTGATCCAGCACTGGAGCCTCTAAACATGGGGATTTTCCTCTCAGACCCTTGCGGGAGCAGGTGGAACTCGTCACCTTCCCTGCAGCAATGCAGACACCATCCGTCCTGTGCAAAAGATCCTGGAGCCAGCCCAGGATGAGCCTGGGACATTTCCCTGGTGAGTAGCAGCTGCCCAGGGGACTGTGGGCACTGTAGGTGAGGCACACACTGGGTACAGGACGAGGTGAAACCCTGGGTACTGGGCTCTGGTGCATGGCCACCTCTTTTTGGGGATAGAACTGCTGATGGATGCCAAGAACAGGCAGCCACAGAGCACCAAAGAAGACGAGCCAGATATGGGGGTATTGCTCAGTGCCACGTTCAGTTTTGGGGAGAAAACATGAGTTGGTTTCTACCAAAAGCAGGGTTAGAGGCTTTCTGCTGCCTGGACAGGAGCTGCTCTAGAGCCATATACCAGGCTGCCCCTAATCTGTCCTTCATCACCGGGCTGGGCTGGTGCCATGGCTCTGTCCTGCTCCACAAAGCTGCTCCTGCTCCGTGCTGCACCTCTCCCTGAACCTGCAGAGCTGGCACCAAGGGAATCAAACCTGGCCTGGCAGGACACGCTGCTGCTGCCCTGCACTGTTGACCTGCTCTGAGCTGTGTCCAGGCAGAAGCCTCCTGCCTCTGCTCTCTCCTGGCTCCACTCTTGTCACACCACTGATGAGCTGATTCAATCCAACCCCTGGCACCTCTCAGGCATTCCTGAACTGCTGCTCTGCACCTGCACTCGCATGGAGCATCACCTCCAGCATGCTGCCTTTGGCCAGCTGCTGTGCCATGCTGAGATGTGCTATGCTATGCTGTGCCATACCATACCATGCCATGTTGTGCTCTGCAGTGCAATGCTATGCCATGCTGTTCTGTGCCATGCCAGCCTCTCCTCTGTGCTTCTCATGCCTGTGGACCCCTCAACTCCTGGAGCTGAGACTGAGCTGGTGCCAGTGCCAGTGGCAGCTCAGTGGCAGCCCCTGAAGTTCCTCTCCTGTGGGGCTCCTAGGCTGCGGCACAGCCTGGCCCTCCACCCTCCTCCTGCACACACACACCTCTGCTAATGCACACTGGAAAGGATGGGTTTGACTGATGAAGACGTTTTCCAGAACAGGGTTAGATTGTCCCTAACAACCTGTATGTGTGCGTGCTGGGGTGACCAGTTTCCTGCAGATGTGTTTTTGGGTGCGGGTGCTGGCAGCATCTCAATGTCACACTGCCTGGCTGGGGGTCCACAGGTGCCTCTGTTCACTCATGGTGACATTCCTGCAGCCTCCCCTCCCTGCTCAGCAGCTTTCCCAGCCATGTCCTTTCTGTCTGGAAGCACCCAAACCAAAATGCTGTGAGTGAGCCAAATTAAACAGCACTTGCACTACACTTTGTTCTAGCAAACACAAACAAAAAGGGAGAAGGAACATGGTTTCCTTTGCTTATTTCTCTCTCAGGCTGTTATTTCCCTGCTTGGCTTGCTGGGGGATTGGAGCTGCCTGTAGAGCCCTGGCTGGTGCCATGGCTGCTGCCAGGCAGGGCACAAGGCCTTTTGTTTTAAGAGTAATTTTTCTGTTTGCTGGGTTTCACATGTCTCTTACAGGCAGCTCCCCTCCTACAACACTTGATGCGGAACATCACGCCACTAATGAGGGGATGGCGAGTCCTTCCCATGGGGATGAAGCACACATTTGCTTATCTGGGCTGCCCTGGCTGGTTTTCCAATAGCATATGCACTTCATAGGGAATGAGCATCACATTGGGAATGAACAGGACCACAGTGATGCAAGAGCAGCTCTAGTGGTGGAGGGAAGAGTTTGTGTTCCTCTTGGAAAAATCACAACCCCCTCTATGCACAGTTCACCTCCTGAGGTGGGCTGGGATTTCCTCTGCCCATCCTCATCCTCAGCCATGCTAGGCATGGCATCAAACACCACCTCTGAGGGAAGTTTCATCACCCCTGATCAAAGATGGTCTCAATCAGGCTGCTTAGCTATTCTAGCAGAGACCACAAGGAAATCCAGGCGCCTCCAAAGGCTCCAGTGCAAGTTTAAAGCAGAGTAGGGAGTGGGTTGGTTCTAACCATCCCTTCATATTTGTGTTAAAAACACACCCCAAGCCAGAGCCAAAGGCAGGGTCCAGCTGTGCTGCCACAGGTGGCAGAAGATGTGCTGCCCTCGAGGATGAAGTACCCAATAAAGATGATACTTGGCAGGAGAAATGATGACTGTACCATAGACCTGCTCACCTCAATGCCACCAAAGCAGCAGATCTGGATCTGGACCATGACCCCAGGGGTTCCAAAGCCCAGTCCTCTGCTTTTTAGTACTTTTTAGGCCACCCATCACAGGCTCAGCAGGCATTGCTTACTGCAAGGCTGCAGAGAGATCTTGAGCTTGGTCTCTTTGCCGCAGGCAGAGAGACACAACTGACTGCCTTAACCACTGGGGTTTGAAGAAGACATAGGCAGTACAGCAAAGTTCAGAGGATGCGAATGAAAAGGGCAAGAGCATTTGCAGATGACAAAGATCACACAAGGTTATTGCTCAGAAAAGGGGAAGAGGTAAAGGACACCAAGTGGAAATCTGCAGGGGAGACATGAAAACAATCAGTTCCTCTTTCTGCAATATCCCTTAAGTGCAGCACAGAAATTAAAGGGGCAGCAGATGTGGAAGAGATGAAAAGAAGCTGATTTTATGTATTTTACTTCCTGACAGGTTTTGAAATACGCTGGCATGGTTCAGCCAGCCAGAGGTAAGGAATGCCATGGTACGAAGCCCAGATGACAACACTAGTGACAACGCAGCATTGTGTTTCCCAGCACCATTTTGAGAGTTTTACAAAACCATGGGGTTTTACAGTGGGAATAAACCCAGCTTTGTGACTCTTCTGTTTTTGAGAGAAAGGAAACACTGTCACCTTCAGTCCCTGATGGAAACTGAGGACAGCCAGGGATGAGCACAGTCCCTGTGGTGCCCTCACAACCTGGCCCCCACTGGACTCTCCAACCCAACCACCT
Organism: Psittacula echo; assembly: GCF_963264785.1. NCBI lineage: Eukaryota > Metazoa > Chordata > Aves > Psittaciformes > Psittacidae > Psittacula > Psittacula echo. The sequence continues at coordinate 18,782,014 of NC_137739.1, read as the reverse complement.
CTTGTTCCCAGAGTCAGAAAGTGGACAGATATCCCTGCTGTGTTCAGGGGAAGGGAGGACACCTCCCTGCAACAGGGGGGCTGTGGTTAGATTCCAGCCCCTTAACTAAGGTCAGGGTGGAAATTTCCATCAAGCCAAGCATCTGAAGCCAAACCCAAATTTGGTCCCTGCTCCATCCTCACCGCACTGCTCTGGATCTGAGCTGTTGGGGCACAGAGGGGAGCAGTGACACACAGAGCCCTGGGCCTCCCCTAGGAACATGCCATTTCTTCCACAGAGGCTTTTTTCCCCTGTCAGCTGACACAGTCAGGATCACATGAGGCAGCTGGAGCACAGGAAGAGCAGCTCACTTTTGAATGATGCCTGTCTGGCTGCACATTTATTAGTAATACTGGCTGATAAACAGGCCCCACACTTACCCAAGCTACTGCTTCTTCCTTCTTATCCTCGTAGCACAACCTTCCACATATCCATTCTCACAGAAGAGCTCCCGCATACAGAAGCAGCCTCAGCAGAGCCCTGGCTCTTGGCTCAGCACCATTCATCATCGGGGGATGAAGCGGATGAGAGCTCCCACAGGGTGGGTGGATGGGGGCAGCAGCTCTGGACCTCATTGGGGAACTCCTAAACTCAAGGAGTTTAGATCCTCAAGGGGAGTGCAGCATGGCCTAAACTCAGCTGTGTTTCCCTGTGCAGGAATGGTAACAGAAAACATTTGGGATTGAAGCAGAGAGACTTTGGCCCCCAGGGGCTTTCAGGACTTGGGGGTCTTGGTTGCTGAGATGTTCCTGTGACCTGGCTCCATTGAGCAGTTAAGCCCAGAAACCCCCTGTCTGCTGGGCTGCATCCCCAGAGCATGAGCAGCATGAGAGGGAGGGGATTGTCCCTCAGACCTGATCCAGCTCTGGGGCAACAGCACAAGAGGGACGTGGAGCTGTTGGAGTGAGTCCAGAGGAGGCCATGGAGATGCTGCAAGAACTGGAGCAGCTCTGCTCTGGAGCCAGGCTGAGAGAGATGGGCTTGTTCAGCCTGGAGAAGAGAAGGGTCCTTAAGGGGAGACCTTAGAGCAGCTCCAGTGCCTAAAGGGGCTACAAGAAACCTGGAGAGGGACTTTGGACAAGGGCCTGTAGGGACAGGACAAGTGGGAATGGCTTTAACCTGACAGAGAGGAGACTGAGATGAGCTCTTAGGCAGAAGTTCTTCCCTGTGAGGGTGCTGAGGCGCTGGCACAGGTTGCCCAGAGAAGCTGTGGCTGCCCCATCCCTGGCAGTGTTCAAGGCCAGATTGGATGGGGCTTGGAGCAACCTGGGCTAGTGGAAGGTGTCCCTGCCTGTTGGAGGGGGTTGGAACTGGATGAGCTTTAAGGTCCCTTCCAACCCAAACCAGTCTGGGATTCTTTCATTCTATGATCTCTCCTGTGGTTGTTCCAGTGATGTGAGTGAGCAGCAGCAGGGAAGATTAGTTGGAGATAGACCCTTCAGAGAAAACACTGGGGGTTGTTTGAGGCTGTCACTCAGAGGACACCGGTTGCCTCCAGCTTTCAAGTGGGACCTGCTGGGCAATCCCCCAGTCACACTGCCCTGGGAGACACCCAACCCCATGCCTGAGGACAGGAAGGACAGAGCTGGTCCCACCATCTCTACATGGCCCAGGGAAAGGCATTGCTGTGGGACAGAGGGTTTGCTGCCAAATGCTTCTGCTCCTGCGGTGCCAAGAGTGGTGTGTTTCTGCACACACACTGCCCAGAAACTCAAACCTTTCTCATTGTCCCTCTCTCCTGTGCTCCCAGCGCAGCTCCTTTGCCCTGGTCATAGTTGTTCATAACGTGCCTTGCACCAGCCCAGGCAAGTGGCTGGATTTCACATCCCTGTGCTTCTAAAAACCTTCCAGGTTTCCATGACCACAAAACCACACAGATGCTGGGAAGGAAGAGTACCTTGTACAGCCACCTCCAGTCTCATTTAACCTCTGCAAGGTTTGGTTAGCTGGTGCAGATTAAACATTAAACCCTTAAAAACGTCCTTTGCCTCGAAAAACCAGCAATAAATGCAGGGCAGGGACTGGCTAGTGCGGATGGTCATGGGAGCACGAGAGCCCTTGTCGTGTGTACAAGGAAACACAGATCCAGCCTCTGCAAGCAGGTTCTGGCTGTGTGAGAGATGGATCACAGCAGAGGTCATGAGGCAATTCAGGCCAAAGGCTTCAGCTTGGAGCTTGTTTATGCTGGTTTACGGGCCAAGAACCTGCCCTGCCCTTCTCCTCTGGGCAGCCCTGGACCCTCCTCTTTGCAAACAGCTCTCAGGGCAGCCCAGGGGCTGCCTCACCCAGGGAAGGGGCATGAGGGTGCTCCCGGCAGCCAGAGGAGCAGCACATATCCCCTCCAAGCACAGGCTAGGAATTCTCTCCAAGATGTCAGTGGGAGCTGGAGGCAGCTCCAGAACTGTCAGAGGGTTGAGCACAAGATAGGCAGGAAGGAGATGTGCCCTGGCTCTTCCTTGGAAACCTCTGCACTTGCCCCTCTACTTACTGCGGCCAAGGCTGTGTCAAACACATGTTAGTCAGGTTTCCTCTGCTGGTCAGTTATTCCCCTGTGGTTTCCACTTCTGCATTTTCTGTACATCATCATGCTGTTGTTCATTAGGGAAAGAGCTGCCCCGCAAGAACCCACAGCCACGGGCTGCCGGGAGCCATGGTGGAGCACAGCCCCGCAGTCCTTGGAGCTGAGCTGCTCCCTCCAGGGTCAAGAGCTCACCATTGGGAAACAAACCCAGGTCACAACCCTGGCATGGGGCAAGCAAAGCTCTAAGAGAGAAATGTCTTTACCTGCCGAAACAGAACAAGATCACGCGGAAACACAGCAGCTGTGCATAATGTTCCTCTAGACTAAGAGAAACCCTATTGAGCTTCATGATAGAGGTTATGGCAATTGTTAAAAATCAGGCAAATCCTTAGAAGAAAGAGCATCAACAAGAATTTCTGTGAGCTGTGAAACTGCTGAAACCAGTTTTCCTCTGGCTTTGTGTTAAGGGTGGGGAAGTGGGGGGACTCTGATACCCAACAAGAGTTCATCCCTGCTCAGCCCTTCCCTCTGGAAGGCAGTGACAGAGGCTGGCTTCCTGCTTCTGTGGAACAAGATCCAAACATTGAGAAACTCAACATCCCTTGAGACTTTGCTGCCTCTTCCTCTTTTTCTACAAGAAACCTGGAGAGGGGCTTTGGACAGGGGCCTGTAGGGACAGGCCAAGGGGGAATGGCTTTAACCTGCCAGAGGGGAGATTGAGATGAGCTCTTAGGCAGAAGTTCTTCCCTGTGCGGGTGCTGAGGCACTGGCACAGGTTGCCCAGAGAAGCTGTGGCTGCCCCATCCCTGGCAGTGTTCAAGGCCAGGTTGGATGGGGCTTGGAGCAACCTGGTCTGGTGGAAGGTGTCCCTGCCCATGGCAGGGGGTTGGAACTGGATGAGCTTTAAGGTCCCTTCCAGCCCAAACCAGTCTGGGATTCTATGGTTCCTCCCATTAAATTTGTGTGAGTGTGGTCATGAGGAAGGTCCTGCAGCACTTTGGCTGTGGAGGAAGCCTGGACTGTCCTGTTCCACCATCCCCAAGGGTTGTCTCTGCACTGTCCCTCAGGTGAGGGGTGGCTTCACCGTGCTGCACCACTTATGTGGGTGCTGAGGTGACAGGAAGGACTGGTGCAGATGCTCCAATCCCACCAGCATGACCCTCACAGCCATCGGCCCTTGGCTGCTGGAGCAGTAGGAGCTGCCTGCTCGCTGTGAGGGGCTTGTCTCCATCAAGCATACGAGACCCATCATGCAAGAAGTCAAGGGACAAAACACCAGGCGGGATGTGTGCCTCTGCCCAACTCCGCAAACTGGGCAGCTCCTGAAGTTTCAGTCCTAAACCTCCCTTGGGAAAATCTGGACAAGTTGTTGCTCTACAGGATTCATAGACAGCAACCAATTTCCTCTTGTCTGTGGTCTTTGTTGTGCTTGAATTCAGAGCCTCAACAAGCTGAGCCTACCAAGGCACGGCATGCTCAGATCCCTGCAGAACATAAGTGATTCAGAAGCCCATATGCAATGGTTCTCAAAAGGGTCTGTCTGCCTGAGGCAATTCCTGCAGCACAGCACAGAGCTTCACAGCGCAAGGAGGCAAAAGCAGGTCTTCACATTGTCACAGAAAGGTCTGGGCTCAAAGTTTAATCCTTATCCAGTCCCAACCCCCTGCCACAGGCAGGGACACCTTCCACCAGACCAGGTTGCTCCAAGCCCGGTCCAACCTGGCCTTGAACACTGCCAGGGATGGGGCAGCCACAGCTTCTCTGGGCAACCTGTGCCAGCGCCTCAGCACCCTCACAGGGAAGAACTTCTGCCTAAGAGCTCATCTCAGTCTCCCCTCTGTCAGGTTAAAGCCATTCCCCCTTGTCCTGTCCCTACAGAGCCTTGTCCAAAGCCCCTCTCCAGGTTTCTTGTAGCCCCTTTAGGCACTGGAGCTGCTCTAAGGTCTCCCCTTAAGGAGCCTTCTCTTCTCCACGCTGAACAAGCCCAGCTCTCTCAGCCTGTCTCCAGAGCAGAGCTGCTCCAGCCCTCACAGCATCTCCATGGCCTCCTCTGGACTCATTCCAACAGCTCCACGTCCCTCTTGTGCTGTTGCCCCAGAGCTGGATCAGGGCTGCAGGGGGGGTCTCCCCAGAGCGCAGCAGAGGGAGAGAATCCCATCCCTCTCCTGCTGCTCATGCTCTGGGGGTGCAGCCCCACTCACCTGGCAGATGACAAGTCCAGTCAGAAACTACTTAGAAACCCTGCCAGCGAAAGGCATGTGGAGGGCACAGCTCTTCATTTTGGAGGACAATTTAACCACAACAAGGGAGGTATCCCACCAAGCAAGCAATGAATTGAAGCTGTGTTGGCAGCTGGGTAATGTGCACCCAGGTTCAGAGACAGCATAGATAGTCCTAATCTATATTTGCACAAGAGAAACCAGCACCATCTCAGCAGACCAGGAGCTGAACACCCTCAAGTTCTGCCCAGCTCCAGTGTGGATCCAGTTCCTCTGAGCAGCCCTTTATGCGATTTGAAAACAGTGTCAGAAGCCGCCTCAGGCATCACTTGAGTCACAACCCTCTGGGCTGGTGGGGCAGAGGCTCTGCCACCCACAGCAGTGCTTGAGGAAAGAGAGTGAGGCAGGTCTGGAGACACCAACAGGGTGCCTTAAGAGCCAAGAACTCTTCTAGGTTTGCTGCCAGAAGCAGTGTTGTACCATCAGCTGGTTACAAAACCTCTCTCAGCGAAGCAGGGATCTGTGTCATAAAATCATAGAATCACAGAATAGTTAGGGTTGGAAAGGACCTTAAGATCATCTAGTTCCAACCCCCCTGCCATGGGCAGGGACACCTCACACTAAACCATGCCACCCAAGGCTCTGTCCAACCTGGCCTTGAACACTGCCAGGGATGGAGCATTCACAACCTCCCTGGGCAACCCATTCCAGTGCCTCACCACCCTCACAGTAAAGAATTTCTTCCTTATATCCAATCTAAACTTCCCCTGTTTAAGTTTTAACCCGTTACCCCTTGTCCTGTCACTACAGTCCCTGATGAAGATTCCATCCCCAGCATCCTTGTAGGCCCCCTTCAGATACTGGAAGGTTGCTATGAGGTCTCCACGCAGCCTTCTCTTCTCCAGGCTGAACAGCCCCAACTTTCTCAGCCTGTCTCCATACGGGAGGTGCTCCAGTCCCCTGATCATCCTCGTGGCCCTCCTCTGGACTTGTTCCAACAGTTCCATGTCCTTTTTATGTTGAGGACACCAGAACTGCACACAATACTCCAAGTGAGGTCTCACGAGAGCAGAGTAGAGGGGCAGGATCACCTCCTTCGACCTGCTGGTCAAGCTCCTTTTGATGCAGCCCAGGATGCGGTTGGCTTTCTGGGCTGCGAGCGCACATTGAAGCCGGCTCATGTTCATTTTCTCATCGACCAACACCCCAAGTCCTTCTCTGCAGGGCTGCTCTGAATTTCTTCTCTTCAGGTTTACAGACAAGACCCAGGAGAAAAGCCACAACTGGTGAGCATCCTGCTCTCTTCATGCCACAGCACCATGGCAGGATGGAGGACAGCCTTCCCCTTCCAGGAGTTAAAGATTCTCCAGCTTCATTATGAACCACCAGCCCTGTGGGACATCACCTGTTAAATCTCTCATCACCAAGCCCTACAGGGATGATAAAGAGTTCTCACTACTTGGTGCAATCATTGCAATCATGAAATCATAGAATCAAACAGGTTGGAAAAGATCTTTAAGATCATCAGGTCCAACCATTCCCCAGCACTGCAAAGGCCATGTCACTGAAGGCCTTGTCTAACACGTTTTTCCAGTCAAGTAGTTTAAAGTAGCTGTCAGGTTCAGAACCAGCAGCCTGTGCTTGCTGCTCAGCTCCTCCAGATCTCACAGACACATTTTCCTGCTACTGAGTGCCTTGGTTTGTTAAGTTTAAGGTCTTTAAGGCAGTTGTAAAATTGTGGTTTATGGTATTTAATGCTAAGCTCATTTTTGGAATTTAAGTGAAGAAAGCCTATTCATACTCCCTTTTCGTCTCCCATCTCTCCCAGTACTCAACCTGGTAATGTTTAACTTCTGAGTCTTTTGGCTTGGAGGAAGGTCTGGCTGGCTAGTGGAGGGAGGCAGAAGCTGAGGAGTGGGCCAAGGGGAACCTCTAGTGGCCACGGGCTCTGCATCGAACCTGCAACCCGGCAGCGCAGAGCTGGCTCGAAACCAGGCTGAGAACTGCTCCCACAGGCTCAGCAATCCCCCTTTTCCACATGGCATTGCCTTAGAGCACAGCTTTGCTCTTGGGAACAGGAGCACAGGAGGCCCCGCGTTGTTTATCAGGGGTATATGTGGTGGCTTTATTTTGCTTTTGCCTGGCAGGATTTTCACTCAAACCCCAAGAATTTCACCTTTAATTGCCTTGGTCATTGTGTGCGGGCATGTTCCAAAGGCTCAGAGTATCCTGATATCCTCCACCTACAACCAATACATTCCTGTAGTTCCCACAAGTCTTACATTTAAGTTTCAGGCATTGGCAAAGCCTTGGCTTAAGTAACAGAAACAATGGTTGAAACCTGCACTGCTAACTAGAAACACTCATTTGAACCATGGCAAAAAGCATCCTCGCTGTTCTCAGGGACACAGGCAAGGAAAAGATCTGGGTGAAAACCAAGCCATCAAGAGGTACAAAAATCCTGGTTTTAAACAAGCTGCTCCCTGGCGGAGCTGCCTCCTGCAGCCACAGCCCCACAGGTGCTGGCACAAGTGCCAGGGCTGCAGGTGAGTCGACAGCATTTAGATGCAGAGGATGCAATGGTAGTGCTGGTTTGATCAATTTACCAGTGCTGGTGGTCAGAAGACACCTCTAAGCTCCATTTCATAGAATCACAGAATCCCAGACTGGTTTGGGTTGGAAGAGACCTTAAAGCTCATCCAGTTCCAGCCCCCTGCCACAGGCAGGTTGCCACTAGACCAGGTTGCTCCAAGGCCCGTCCAATCCGACCTTAAACACTGCTGGGGATCGGTATTTTCGGCCCAGGCTGGGCTGGGGCTAAACATGCTCGCTGGTCCTACCAAAGGGATAAAAGCTTATTTCAGAATCTACCAATCTAAGTTTTTTTACAGTCAGTTTGGTATGTCATCTTGGTGGAATCCTTATGAGGTCTCTTCAAATGGTCAGAAACTGTGTAATTGCTTCACTGCAGTGAGGAGTTCATGTGAGAGAACATATGCCCCAAGGTTTATGTCTCAGTCTCAACATGCCTTTTGCTATGAGGTCTACAGGAAGCAAAATAACAGAATGAAGGAGAGTCAGCAGCCTCCACAGTCAAACACGTTTTAATACAATCCAAGATTCTGCACAGTGACAAAAATACCATGGACATATGGCAGTGATTCTAATGATAGGGTGGAAAACCAATTCAGCAGCACAACTCCACTCATGTGAAGACAAACATCACCCCAAATACTGCGCACACTCATCTCAACTATAAAAAGTCTGAATTCATGACAGGCAGAAAGGCATCTCACCATTAACAGCCAGGTGCCCAGGCCTCTGATCTACCCAACAATCGCATTCTAGATGTGCATTGCAGGAGCCAGCCCTTGGTCCCCACTGGACATGGTACCACTGCCTATGGTGGGCAAAGGAGATCACTCCCCATCAAAAATGAGGATGGATTTCCAAGGACAAAGTACACAATTTCAATGCACACGCACCCCAGCAGTTGATTGATCTGCAAGTGCCATCCGGCCATGGCTAAACACAGATATCATTGACATGAAGTTGGACTCTTTAAAGAGCAGTGCTCCCGCCCCTCCAGTTTGTGTTCAGTTATCTCCACACACAGGAGATGGGAGTTTCCCCCTCGCCTTTGTTAACTGGCTTCTATTCAGGAGGCTGATTAACGCTTCATCTGAAAAGGGAGCATGTCAAAGCGCATGATCCGTAGGAATGACAGTTTGGTCTGTCCAGCCTGGCTGAGAGCTGGGAAAAGTTCTGTGGCCTGGAAACAGCTCAGATGCCATTTACAATATATCAGAGTTTCTGATGTCAGGAGTTTCTGGCCTTTTCTGCCTTCAAGAGAACATTACAAAGCAAAAATGGCTTCTCAGGAAAGCAAACGCTCTCCCACAGGGCTGCAGGAGCTGATGCTGTCACTGCTGCCAGCAGGACTACAAGCAAGGCCTACAACAGTTGTTCCCAGTTACAAGGTGACTAAAGCACTTCACTGGGGTACTTGAGATAACATGAACTTTCTGACAAGGTGCCCATTGTAGTCGTTGTCTTAAAAACCAGTTTGTGGTCTCCACCTCAGGAGTTCTGCATGTTACACAAATGCTTGTCTTAATTATCTGAACTTTGATATGGACTTGGTCAGTGACAACTGCTAACTACAGACAGAAAACAACTGGAAAGAAACTGCTGTTCCTCTAAGATGTTTCACAACCATAATGGGGATTTGCACAAGAAAAGGAATATCCATTTTCACTGAACAGAAGGACTGTGTGAAGGTGACACAGCATCCTACAATTCCTCTTGCTAAAGGAATGAATTAAACCACACGTACTAGTGCTGCAGGATGCCTGAAGCAGGCAAGCGCTGTATCAAATTAAACCATCCCTGTGACGTGTGCCTCACGACTGATATGAATCCTGATATGAATCCCAACAGGCAGCAGGAGGAGGATCACCCATGAACCCTTTTACTCCCTGCTGGGATTTGCAGACTCATAGAGGTCACTGCTCTTTGGGCTCAGCGTGTGCCCCAAGCACACAGAGAGACACAGTGCGGTAATGTCTTACTTTAGAATGAAGATTTACCTTTAAGACCCATGTGAAAGACTAGCTGGCTGTCTAGATAAGCTGCCAAAAAGGGCTCTTTTGTGGACCTTTGCTGCTTGCGGGTCAGAAGTTGGACTGATCTGGCACAAGGGAAGCTGAGTTGAAGCCTGTGACTGACTTGTGAAAGACACCCAGACCTCAGCTGCCCAAACCTCACCTGTTTTCAATGCTGCTCCTTGGATCATCACTGAATTTCTGAGCAACCAGGAGTTACTTCTGATTTCAAACACCCAAATTCCTGTGCGCAGGGAAAGGAACAGTGTTCAGGCATGGTACAGCACTCAGGTTTCACTGACATAGCTGCATCCCACAGAGATGGGGACAGAAAACCTCATCATCACTGCCAGCTGCAGTAGAGATTTTCCATATAAAACCTATTCATTCCAAGTGCAACAAGTCCTGCCAACAGCTTGAAGGAATCTGACAACTTAACAAGCTGAAAATTAATGCTATTGTGTTTGGGGTTTTCAAGGGCACCTCAGACAAGCTCCACAGAGAGCAGATATGGACAAACCTGAAATCCCACCTCCGTGGAAGAGACTCCACTAAATAGGCTACATTCTCTGTTTGATTCCTTGTGTCTGAGGAAGCTTGTGGGGTCCTAGCAAGTGCAAAGTGATACAGCTAGCTTTGAAAATATAACAGAAGGCAACATCAGCCAGTATTTGTAAAAACCCAGATATGACTGTTTGAGTTCTTCCCCATCAAAATACATTAAATATAACTGAATCATACCTTGCAGACCAGTTAAACTTATGGTAAACCTCTGAAAAGACAGCTGGACAGAACTCACCCAGTGGGAAAGAAAAAGAGGCAGAGTGCTGACTCAAACAGGGTGAAACAATCTAACTGCAAATATATGTGGTGCAAAAGACATCTTAAACTGTTATATGTGCAGTTCAATATTTCAAAGAGCTATTCTGACAAAAGTTTAAAATGTCACCTGAAGAAGAAAATCACATTTTTTGCCAAGTTTGTTCAACTGCTTCACAAAAGGCAACACTTTACCAAGATACTTGGTGTTTTCACTGATGGAAAGCTAAACAAGCCAACACAAGACTCACATCACCCTTCAATGCTGATATGACCCTGTCCAGCCTCACTGAGATTTTATCACTATAAATGAACTTCAAGTAATCACATTTCCCCCACTCTAAAACAATTTTTTAGGCTGAACTGCTGAAGGAAAAAAAATAAAAAACTCCTCCTTCCCTTCATTTCACCTGTGGTGGTACTAGCAAATTACCCACTGAAGATTTGAGAGCATCCTGCTGTATGCTCTGGACTACCATCGATGTTTATGGACTTGTGCTTTGGGTGGGAGTTGTTCTACAGCAGATACCACAAGTTTTAAATGAAGACACAGGGCTGTTATCCACAGACATCCCATGCCCAAGGCATGCTTGAGAGAGCTGTATGAACTCTCAGGAATGAGCAAAAGCCTCTCTGAATCATCCAAAACCTGCAGAACATTGCTGCCAAAAGTGTTACCTTTTTCAGGATACCATCACTGGGAAGACTCACGATATAGAGAAACAGTGTCACCTAGAGTTATCCTGGGAAGCCTGTCCACTTCCAGAACAACATTACACAGAGGATTTCCCTCCCACCTCCCTTCATTTACTTGTGGGGAGAGCATTAAGCTTCTGTACCACAATGTCTAATTCCCCAAACACATAGGGATATCAGCAGTTATTCTCAGATTTAAAGCTCTATCTCAGCTTCCAGGAAAGATGAAGAAAGAGAAGTTTCTGAGCAGTGCCTGGTACAGCTGCCTGGTACATTAGTCACTCTTGAAGTCACTATACTGATATGGAATAGAAATGTAAACAAAATCAAGCCTTCGAGATATGGTTGTCCAGTCTGGATTCCTTTCTCAGAAGCAGACTTCTCAAACAGATGCAACTGGAATGTGTCAAGGTTTCAGGTACAAGGAGGACAATGAGCAATCACGGTTCTTGTGGGAATTGAGGGCTTTCAGGACTAACAAAATGCTGCTGATTTGTCTGCCCAATCCCTACTTATAGTAGGGCAGTGATTTCATGAGCTACTGTTCTATATCAAATCGGAGGTCATCAATGTTCCCTGTGAGCAGATATTTGATAGTACTGGCTCAAGCCAGGTACTGGTGCCAGTGGCACATAGCTCTACAGTACACCTCAGCCAGCTCTGGGCCTCTGAGGAGTTGCATCAAACTACAAATCTAGTCTTTTGATAAGGACTTGTATCCATTTAGGATGGTTTAAAATCATTACATTTTCACTTTATCTATTAACAGGACCTGAATCCAGATCTTTAGAGGTAAAGAGCACAGGAGTTAATCAATCAGATATATTACTTCACCTTGACCTGTCTTAAACAAAATAAGAATAAACAACTAAGCCCTGCACTCAAGTGCAGTAATGGCTAAAAACCACTGACCCCAGCAGCAATTGCGTTCTAACTTAGCTCCTGCATTAGAATTTGCCTTGGGAATCCTAGATCAACTGAAAAATTAGTTGATTAACGACAGTCAACCATTCATGGTGTCCAAGAAGCCCCACACCTCCAAGAGAGAGATCTGGAAGCTTTCAGAGCACAACGGCTGATTATTGAAGGTATTGCAGTGGCTGGTTCTTCCGTGGTTCAGATCCGCATCGAGGTAAAGAGCCTGGCCATCACCACCTCCTTCAAGAAGACAAAGAAAAGTGTAAGCAGATCTCTGCGCTTCTTAGCACACAAAACTGCTGTAACAAAAAAAGACTTAAGTGCTTTTCTCATGGGAACAACTGGAAGCCCTAAGTGATGTTTGCTTCCCATCTCAGCTGTAACAGGTATGATCCAATGCACAGCTTTTATGCAATGCACACCATCAGAACTGGTTTTTTTTTTTAATAAAAAAACCCAAAACAGTAATGCAAGTCAGTAAGAACAAGACTCAAATGCCTGTGTTTCAGATTTGGTTTTCAGTGCTGGAGGATGTTGGAAGTTACCAACTGCGCATTTTCCCTCCAATAAAGAAAAAAAAAGGAATTGTGTTGGCAGTCAAAAATCAAAGGTGAGAGAAGAACAAAATCAGCACAGGCTTTGTCTTCTAAATTACTGCAAACCACGTCAGAGTTGATTAGAGCATATGCTGCTTAAATGTGAAATCAGCCAACACGATGTTAGACGAGATCAGCAAGGCTAGGTGCTGTTTCAACAAGTGTCAAGTAAAGCTTTTTGGGAAAAGGACAACTATGATTTTATACCCATTCCTTGTAAATCCCATTTAGGTGACCACATTACTGAGCAGGCTTTTGCCAAAGTCAGCAGCACCACAGATTCAATAAAGTTCCACAAGTATGAACATGTTCTATAGTTTACCCCATGTTTCAAAAGCTTCAGGGCAAAGTAAGTTCCCCTTCAAAAACTATTTCTCATCATGAATTAGGCAGTGTGAAAGTACGGCTCTGCCCAAAGCTATGAGTTATTACCTTCCTCTAAAGCTCCTGATATACAAGTTTTCCCACAGAAAATTTCTGTTGGGTAATAATACCAGGTTTTGGCCACTTTTATCTCTAACTGTAGTGATCTGAATTACACATATGGCAGATACAGGTGAACTCTTATATCTAAGGAAGAGCTGGTAGGACATATGCTTAAATTCTTACACTGACTTACCTATAATGATGCATTCGCTGCTGCCAGCCATGAACATGGAGGCTGTTTTGGAAGGCAACTTGAAGTGCCGAGCCGATAAGAAGGGAGAAAGGTGATCTGAGGAGTGTGATGGGGCACTGGTGGAAGAGAGGGTGCTGGAACTTGGTGAGGTGTGATTTTCTGTCTCTGACCCAGGCCTGGCCAGTTCTGGGTGTTTTATGATCACCCATTCGTAACGTTCCACTTCTGGCTTCAGCTGCATAGGGGCAGAGAAAAGCAACACTAAAGTTAGTGCGCATGCACTACACAGAAAGCTCTGCACAGCAAAGTACACTCAAGCCCCTCAGACTCCACTCACACAATTAGTAGTAAAGATTGGATCAAACTGGGATCCCTCATCCGTGGCAGCATTCAAGGCCAGGTTGGATGGAGCCTGGAGCAACCTGGTGTAGTGGAAGGTGGCTCTGCCTGTGGCAGGGGGTTGGAACTAGAGGAGCTCGAAGGTCCCTTCCAACTCAAACCAGTCTGGGATTCCATGAAACTGCCTTTTAGGGCAGACTTTTTTTCTTTCTTTATACCTTTGCTTTTTAGGTGACTGAAGGCATGAGGCAGTGTTTTCTGAGCTACCTTATTACATCTTTTAAGAAACCATTCTGTGCAAGGGAAGAAAATGGGTTACAGAAACATGAGAAGATTTTCTCCTTCATATTAAGAGTTCAGGAGACTTTGTAAACTAGGAGGGCATAGAATCCAGCCTCTTCAAGTGGAAGGGAAATAAGAGTTACTCACACCATTATAGCGGCTCTGCTGTGCTACTGGGTAATTCCATGAAATTTTACTCACCCTAAACACAAAACATTCCCCAGTTCCGAAGAAACTCAGCGTGCTCCCTCCTCGCCTGCGCTCGCTCCAGTCGGTGGACAGATAAGCACCACAGACCTAGCACAAACAGCTTGGTCATGAGGCTTTTACTGAAGGAGAAAGTCTGGTAAACCAACTGATGCAAATGTTTTAGAGTCTAGAACTGAAGGTTTGATTTTAGCTTGATTTTCAAAACCTCTGTATCAGTGGATTAAGCCAGCACAAGTACTTATATCAAGATAGATTTAAACTGCTTTAATCCACTGGTGGGTACTCTTAAATCCTAGAGTTTTATAAATTACTTCATATCTCTGAGGCCTTAAAGGAGAAATGATCTACCATAATGCCAGGTACCAAACCACAAATGACTCCAAACTTGTGAGGCCTGACTCTACTTCCTCAGTTTGGCGTCCAAAGCAACAGTACTGTCACAAGTTACAGTATGAGCTGTTCTGCCTGAATATTTTCTGGTCATAAAAAGCAGTCCTGGCTTTCTCCAAACTGGAGGTTATAACCAGATTAGCTAAGCCAATGCTGAACTAGCTCACGTATTTAAAGCAGCCTATTCAGACAGCATGGGGCTCACTAGTTTCCAATAAAGAAAAACAGCTTCGGAGGGCTGAGCTTTTCTGTGGAGTCTTTTGTTTGCACTACAAGGACTTCTTGCTACCAGCAATAAGCATAATTGTCAAGTAGACACAGACCAAACAAGGAAGCTCTGAAAATGGGATGAAAGCAACCCTGCAGAAGGGTTCTTTTACAGAAAAACTGGTTAAACAGAATTGTTCTCAAGCACATTTGCTGTTTAGCCCCCACCAGCTTTACAAGCAGAGCTCCTAGAACAGAATTACTGAAGAGCAGGTTTTTCATAGAGGAAAATCGTGTGCATAAACAAAAAAGATGCCCAGAACTCTATTTGATGAGATATGCCTGAGCACGTGAGAGCTGGAAAATGTGACAGCAAATTTTATTCTTTCTAAAAATGTAACTACAGGCATATAAATAAAGGGTGAATGTAACCCTTTGCAAAAAACCAAAACTCACAAGCAAACCCACCATATTTTTCTTCGACTTTTTTTTGTTTGTTTGTTTGGAGTATCTTTGGTTTTTTTAGGAGTAAGAAATGAACCACACTATAAAACCCAGCACCACTTACAAGGCTGGACTTTTGACGGTCTCCAGGACAAGAAGCAAAACCATAAATAAATATTTTCCCTTTTTGTAAGTCACTGGCATGTCAGCGCAGGCCTGGGATGACCAGAAACTACACATGAGCCTATGAAACAGTCTGGAACATTAGCATTAGGTAGATGCAAGTAAGACTAGAAACGGGCTTGTTTCATGGGCAGTGATCCTGCAGGAACATAAGCAGAAATATAAGCCCAGAGGCTGCAATAAGAGCCTGAGGTTATACACAGAACATGTGGAACTCATGCACAGTGGTGCAGACAACCAATGCTCATTACAAGCAGCCCTGGGCACCTCTTGGGATGCTCTGCGAAGCTTTCTTGATTTTTTTTTTGTTTTCTAAAGAAGCATGAGATGAAGCTAATGTTTTACATTGTGTTGTCCAACACTGTCACGCACAGCAGAGCAGAGAACCAACCCTCATTGAACCAACCCTCATTAGATAAAGCACATGTTTGCACTCCTCAGGTTCTCAGAGCTTTTGTGGTTTATTTTGTTTTTTCAAACAAGAATAAGATGAAGCTAAAGCTTTTGTTTCCTATTATGTAGTCCAGTATTATTCATACTATTTAAATGTGGCTACTTTCTCTCCTCATATCCTAGAGAAAATGAAAACATCTTCTATGAATCACAAGTTTCTTAACACAATTCCTCAGCCTCTCCCTCTGAATCTGCAATTAAGTGTCTGTCCAAGAGCAAAATGAGTTACTCTAGTCCCTCCTCTCACACTGCTTACAAGAAAAATAGCTGATCAAGACCTTGTTTACAAGATTTACCCATGAAAACATAGTCCCATAATCAATAAATCACTTAAATATAAGTGATAAATCAATAAATCATAAATATTGTTAAAAAACCCCAAAACAACCCCTTCCCTTCCCCGAGCAATTTCAGGTCTCTTGCTTCTTCATTTTAACAGTGGTGTGTTGCAATACAGCATTAAATAAGTGCCTAATCCCTAATTGAACCAGTTGTCTTTTATCTCACTTACCTCTTTTGCTGTGGTCTTGATGAGGAGAAGAGTTGGTTCATGTCCCTCGCTGTGAGAATAGAATCTGAAGTGCAGAGTTCATGAACATGAGCACTCAACTACCACCACCTGCAGTTCTGCTCTTCCTTAAGGTCATGCACCTCCTCCCCCTCCAGCTGATGACATGGCAAGAAAGCCATCTGAAAACTAAGCATGTTTCTGCAAATGCTTTCTACAGTCCCCTGTAAATATGAGTTGAGTGTAAACAAGTATTATCAAGTAGTTCTCCTCTACTTTGTTCTCTGTACAGTTGTTCATGCCTCTTGCAGAATAACTTGAAGACTATCTATCACAACAGGCATTTCACAGTATTTTGAGTGAAGATAACCTAAAGGAAGTTGTGTCCTGAGGACTGATGGCTGTATGTGAAGAGCTTCCGGCTTTCACAGAAAATAATTATGATGTGTTCTCTTTGCTTGCTTCTGGTTTTTCTCATAGGCACATGGGGATGGCACAGAAGACCACTCCCCACCTCAGCACCTCAGCTGCAGATGTCAAAGTCATTATTAGGAGCTATAGGATTACAGTCTTCTGTGTCAAGTGCAAGGAGAACTCATACCTAGTTTATCTCACCTCAAAAATAACAACAAGCCGATTCATTGGTAGAGGAACTGCCAGTTTCCACTTCCCTTATTCTCTGGATCAGTTGTGGTTATCTATCAAAAGAACCTGCTAGCAGCTGCTGAATTAAACCATTCATACCCAGTGGGGAATGAACCAGTCTCAGACCAGCACATTCTGGGAACCGATGGAGGTTCGACTCTTCCAATTGGTCCTGGACAGTTTAAAATGAATTGCTGTGGCCTGCCATATGAAGTACCCTGGTCAAATGCTGCAGCCAATAGGAGGAATTTGTCACATTTACTTTCTATCTCAAATAATATTCACTAGATCGAGTTCTGATGAGGCATGGCCTTTTTGTAAATCTGGTGAACAGTTCCCCTGTTGCTCTTTTTTGCCCTACAGTAGAGAAGAATAGGGAAAGGTTTTCCTTACCTGCTCAGACTACAGCCATGTTCCAAAGTGGTGAAAAGCAAGAGGGGCTGGCAAAGTGCAAACCGCTCTGGGATCCATGACCAGATATCTCGCATCTCTTTCACGCTGACAATTCCAGACTTGAAGTTCTCGGCATGAACTGCTAAATGCACATTCTGCCTGAGAAATACAACACAAAACATTGAGAAGCAATAATTTATCAACAAAACAAGTGTCAAACTACTGACCAATAACACACAAAGACATGTTACACTAAATGAATGCTATACGAACACTAAAATGTTCACTACAATGAACACTGGAAGACTCTAGTAGATATGCTGTTGTTCAATGCTCCAGCCCATGGGATTAGAAGGCCATAACCTAGTGAAGACAAGAAACTACTGCAGTTTAACATAATCCTCAAGTGATAGTGATCTGGCCCTAATGAAATATCTAGAGCATTTCCTCTGTATGACAGCTATGGCTTGTACCTTTTATAGAGAGGACACAGAATCCCATACTAGTTTGGGTTGGAAGGGACCTTAAAGCTCATGCAGTTCCAACCCCCTACCATGGGCAGGGACACCTTCCACTAGAACAGGTTGCTCCAAGCCCCGTCCAACCTGGCCTTGAACACTGCCAGGGATGGGGCAGCCACAGCTTTTCTGGGCACCCTGTGCCAGCACCTCAGCACCCTCACAGGGAAGAACTTCTGCCTAAGAGCTCATCTCAATCTCCCCTCTGTCAGGCTAAAGCCATTCCCCCTTGTCCTGTCCCTATAGGCCCTTATAAGATGTTCACAATGGTGAGAAAGCAAACCCCCCCCTGCCCTGAGGGGTCCAATACAATTGTAAGAACTGTTTCATGGCTTTTAAACTTTCATTATTACTTGAAGGTAATGATACTAATCACCATCATCATTTCAACCAGCCTTCGTTTCTCAGATTAAACAAGCACAGATCCCAGAGCCTGGGGATTACACCAGTGTTATTGCAGCCACGGCTGACGTTAAAAGACATTTAAAATGCGGGAGTGACAGCCAAATAAAAGTGTAAGTGACACAGGAACTTATGCAAGACACTAAATTACTGGGCAGCTGTTAGTTACCAGAAGCTTTAGGCAGCTTGCTCTGCATGCAGGGTTTCATCTTCCAATTTATTTTTTCTTTAGTTTTTTTGACAATCACACAATCTTTCAGTGTTTGACAATATTTGACAATCTTTCCTCTAAGTTTCACAGAGTGTAAAGAGAATCTCAATGCTACATATCTGCATGTATCTGAATTGCTTAGCTCACTCCCCAAAACACACAAACTATACGGGTTTTATTATCTTTCTTTTCTGTAGTACCAAGAAATCAGTGGCATTTGCACTGCTCTTGACTGTGGTTCTTGCCTGGTGCTACCTTAATGTCAGCACTGCTACTGAAGTGCCCCCTTAGGTCACTTAGGAAAAAGAAGAGAAATAAAATGACTGCTTTCTCTAGCAAAATGAACCAAACCACTGCTTGCATTGCTGCCCCGTGTTATTTAATTAGCAAGGAACTTATGTGGACACCTATTTAAGCAAGCTGCAACTACTTTAAAATACTTCAACTACTTTAAAACTTGCATTATCACTACCTAGGACACTATTTGTGCAAGCAAATAAGCCTGTACAGCAAGCTGAAGGATCAACCGAACAAAGTAAGAGCCAAGACTTGAACCCACATCTTCAGAACCTTACTTCAGGTCTCAGCCCTCCTGGTCCTGTCTGGTCTACAGTTAAAGGCTGGCGGCACTAAGGAACAGAGCTGAGAAACAACGCCTTGATTTCCATTCATCAGGAATTCTATTTTTCTCACATTCAAGGAATTAATAAACATTCAGGGCAGTCAACTAGTTTATTGCAGTGGCTTTCTGGAGGAAAAGTAATGATGATAAAACAGGCAAACCTCGTAATTATTTGTATGCTTGCTCTGCGCATTTTCACACTGACATGATCTGTTTAGGCAACTAAACTTAAGTACTTGTTCCTAAAAGGCTCTCAACCTCAGCGTACCTTTTCTTTTGCCTCTGTTCCTTCTCCTGGCTACTATGAACTGGATTTAAGGACTTCCCTACCCAGACCCCACTCAAAGCCTGTGTTCAGCAGCATTCATAGTAACACATCACCTTCAGTACCCTGTGTCTTCCTACAACTTTTCCTTGTGGGTAAAGTATCACAGAATCATAGAATCAAAAAGGTTGGAAAAGAACTTTAAGATCATCAAGTCCAACTGTTCCACCAGCACTGCCAAGGCCACCACTAAACCATGTCACTAAGGGCCTCATCTACATGGTTTATGAATACTTCCAGGGACGGTGACTCCACCACTGCCCTGAGCAGCCTGTTCCAATGCCTGACCGCCCTCTTTGCGAAGAAAACTACCTCTCAGGTAGTTGTAGAGAGTGATAAGGTCCCCCCTGAGCCTTACCTTCTCCAGACTAAACTCCCCAGTTCCCTCAGCCATTCCTCATCACACTTGTGGTCCAGACCCATCACCAGCCCCATTGCCCTTCTCTGGACCCACTCCAGCACCTCAATGTCCTTCTTGTAGTGAGGGACCCAGAACTGAACACAGGATTTGACATGCAGCCTCACTAGTGCCCAGTACAGGGAGATGATCACTGCCTTGGTCCTGCCTGGCCACACTATTTCAGCTTTATCAGCTATAGCTTTTTCAGCTATATCAACTCTACAACCAGATCTTTTGAATCAACTAGAAAGCATTTATCATGGTGTTGGCCATTTAAGACTATTCCTATCCCTTGGATGTCATGGCAAATCATTTATATTTAATGTCACCATTCAGTTAATAAACGCACACCATAGGACATGAAATAAAATGACATGAAATAAAATGACCTGCTATTGGCCCAGGCATAAGTCACAGCTGCAAGTGCTTGTGACTAAAACCTGTGTCGAGACCAGTGTCAGCACAGCCTGCACCCACATCACACCAGACTGCTGCTTCACAAAAATAGCAGGGTTTTTTTGGACAGGGGTCAGAAAATTGCAACCTGAGTTACAAGTGTCTAACCTGTATCCATCCTTGCATTTTGGACAGTATTTCTCTAACGACACTGAAAATCATCTACTTCAGTTGGGTAGCTGCTATTCAGAGTAGCAAATGAGTGAAAATGAACAGCACAGTCTGGCAAAGAAAAAACCGCAATGTTCTGGTTAGTATTTGTTAATGAAAATTAAGTTTAGTCTTCACCACTCCAGAGGCCTTTAAGGGTTCTCTAGTAAGAAACCAGCACTTGGATAAATTCGGACTGGCACTGCCACCGAAAAGTCCACCTCTAGAACTGAACAAAGTCACTAATGTTTTACCCTGCATTAGTGTTTTCCTCAAGCTCTTCATGGTGGCTTATTGGGACTGGCATGACAACTTGCTATCAAGTGCTGATGCTGGAAAGATGTGCAACTTTATTATCCCAAAGGAAATTCAATTTAGAGAAGAAGCACAATTTAGAAGTTTTATAAAGCAGCTTATTTGCTATTTTCATAGGAATGTTGTTTTTTACATCTATATCATAAATATAGATGTCCAGAGACCTCAATGTTCCTGAAGATAAGCCAACGCTGCTGATGTGCGGTAGCTGCTGTCACAGTGGATATCTCTGTGGTATGCCAAGACAACAAATACCACAGTCAAAGGTCTGACTCACTAAATTTCATCTTCTTGCTCTGTTTTGTTTTAGGTTAAATCTGATCTGGTCAGCATTATCTTTAAAATCCATTATAATTTCAGTTAGAGCATAAATACGTGGTACAAGTGATATGCTGTTTCAGTCACACATGGCAATAGAAGCCATACATGGTGCATAAGCCTGAAACATAATCCTGTGTTGACATCACTGTCAACAGACACCCTGTACCTAAGTCCCCCCAAAACTGTGTGCTTCCTCACAGAAATCAAGGCTTTCTGCTTTCAGAACCTTGTAACTGCAGTAAAATAATACATGGGCACTGAAGATTTGCTTGGCTGGAATTAACAGCCTGCTGATTTCTTAGAGGTAAAATCCTCAACACACAGAGTATGATACAAAACGTGCTCTGATAAGCCTATTAAGGTGTTATTTCAGATATGAAAACATGAGTAAATTAATTCCAATTTTGATTTTACAGATTAGTACAAGTGTTAGTGTGCATCACTCACTGAAGTTAACTCAAGGCACCTGCAACATGGCCAGGATATTCTCAAAGGCATTAATTTAAAACAATACACCTGTGGTATTTCAGACTCACAGGGCAGTCTTTCTGCTTTCCAAGTTCTCTGCTTATCAGGTATCACAATCCACTGGGTTTTGTTCTTTAAGATTTGCTTGTCAGGCCAAGACTTGATGAATGACTTCATTAACCACTAACGCTACATGGCTGAGTAACTCTGACCTTCTTGACACCGGAAAACGATCTTGTCTCCTTGCCTCTAAAACCCCTACCTACTTAAAAATAAATATAATCTAGTATGATTAGAGACAAGTGACTTGTAGGAGTGTGCCAAGTTGGGTTCAGTCCAACATCTTTCCAATTAACCGCAGAAAGCTTGCAAAGAGGAAAAAGAAAGCTGAGGATGTTTCACATCTACTGCAACACCATAAACCATGTTTGGATGTGTTTCTGAAGACATCACTTGAGATGTTTTAAAGCAATACTTTTTCTTCCAGTGTGGAAAGGACTTACATCCCACTGTTAACATTACTCTTTTCCACTCTGGAAAACACAAGTTTGTTGCATGGAAGCACTCTTGTCTGGCTGGACCCAGGATCCCTTATCTTACATCTTTGCAGGTGCTTTGAACTAACTTTTCAGGAGTGCACTCAGGAGGTGTTACACAGCAATCAGATGCTAGGATTGCTGCGCTGCTTCTCCTGCCTCAGCAGCAGCCATAAGGACAGCCTCGGAAAGAATAACCAGCCAGAAAAACCAAGAAATTAGCAAAGTGCAAAGATTCAAGTGGTTGAACCTACCTTCTGGGAGATGCAATACTGCAAACAGGAGGGGTGCAGTGGGTATGGAATTGACAGAAGGAGAATGTGTAAGGAGAAAGACAAAAAAAGAAAAAGATAGAAAAGATCAGTGATTTCCTACGTACATGACAAAGTGAAGGAAAGGAGCCTGGAGAGAAACTAACACAGTGAGGTTTGATTTGAATCACCAGGCATGAGAAAAACAGATAGGTTAAAATATTTCTTATTTCTGGGTTCTTCTCCCTCCCCCCCCCCCCCCTTTTTTTGCTATCTGCTTGTAGAATGAACAATTCATCATCTCCTTGCACAGGCCAAACACATCTGGACAAGAGAACTCACATCTAATTGAGCACCAGTGCTGATCTGAACTCTACCCAATGTGATGTTCCAGGGCCTAATGACCTTGTAATATTTGAGACCAACAGAGTCTCTTCCAAGAGATTAGCAGAATAAAGCACAAGTTAATTGTAAATCAAACTGTGAATCTAAATATAAACAGTTGGAAAAGAGTTGAGGGAGCTTTACATGTATTTAGGCATATGGAAGAGGTTCAGCTGACATTTACCTTATTTTATAGGCTGAAGTCTGCTACATATATATCTCCATACATATGGTATCTGCTTGGAACCACTGTAACTAACTCAGCAACACAACTGGCTGTAAGATCCTAACATATCACTGGCTGGTACCTTTTGATTTTTGAAGATTTGGAGAAAATGAAACTGTCTCTCTAGAATACCAAGTTCCATACATCACACCCACTGACCCCAGCAGATTTCCAGAAGTCATCCTCCCTTCAGAGGTCAGGACAGCTGATAAACTGTTCAACACTTCAACTTTGATTTCAAAAACAGCTGGGAGAAATCTTCTGCAGTCACAGAAGGCCTTGGGAGAACCAGAACATCTCTACAGCACCAGCATTTACAAGCATGTACATTTGCATTTGGCAAGATGCTGATTTTTGTTTAGGTTAATGCATTCCTGCCTTTCCTATCTACATGGAGATGTCTTTTACTATCACACTGGAGCAGGATGTCATTTACTGGCTTCACAGCTGGTTTTTCTTCCCCTCATTTCTGAAAAGAAATTCTGATCATGCAGTCACCTTTTGAATCACTATCCTCACTCTTCCATGGTTCCTTCAAAATCATTATTTCTAATGGTACAGGAGCCTGTCACAAAATAGGACAACTCCTGCGTACAATTAATATACTCAGGACTTTCAGCAGGCCTGCAGCCAAACTGATTTTCAAAGTAACCTGTAAGTAAGACTTATTTCTTCCTTGCTCTATTAAAATAACTCCCTAGTTAAGCAAACTTTTCCCAGCTGACAGTGTTTGCCTACTTACACTGCAGAAGCTGCTGAATTCACGGTCCTGGGCAGAACAAAATTGACATTTTATACAAATAATCTCATATTTAAAAATTATTTTTCACATTTTTGGGGTACTTTTCCTCTGAGTACACTATCAGTGTTTCCTCCAGCTTCGCTAACACATCTTTTAGTTAAAAAGACCTTGTGAAAGACACTTCTGAGATCTAAAACTTGCAATTAACATGTAGCTGTAAGAAGCAATTATGAATTAATCACTAAGCTATGAGAAAGTGTGTTGTTTCTCTTGTATCACAACATTTCAGTTACAGTTCTTGTTACAATTCTTAATTGTAATGCTTAATTTTCCAGCTGCAGATTCTCCTGCAGAGATCAAAGATCAGCAGATACACCAGCACATATTGTGTCCCCAGCAGTCACCCAGGGCTGAAGTGACCAACTGCTCACCACGCTGGGCAGTCTCCTGAGGTCACTTGGGCTGTCTGCAGCGAAAGCCCTACCTCTTCTGTTTGACTGTGATGCCCTTCTGCTGCAAAGCCTTCTCATTGGCCATCTGCAGCAGCTGGATCTCCTTCCGTGAGAAAAGGCGGACAGCAAAGGCCTTTTCCAGCAGCTTCTCTGGAGGCACTGACTTGGCAATGTCCCTCACAAACACTCGGATGTCCTGCTGTATGCTGTCAGACTTCATGGGCTGCCCAGCTCTGACTTTGCGAAAAAACTTCAGAAGAGCCAGTGCCACACGATAGAGAACTTTGTAGCCTTCCACCAGGAACACGTCAAAGACCCGAGCGATATACACCATGGGCAGCTCTCCGAAGAGCCATCGCTGCCAGTCAGAGTATACCTCCAGCACGTCCTCGGACACTGCCACCATCAGCTTATGCGCCGCCTGACAGTACTTGTTTGCCAGGTCTCCAAAGGTCATGCAAGATGACTCGAAAGCCAAGAACGTCTGGTCAATGAGCCGCTTGGACGGGTCATTGCAAGCAAGGATGCGACAAACGTGCTCAAAGCACTCAGCCTCGTCCTTGCTGTAGTGCAGGAGCAAAGCAACCACCGAGGGCAGCGCTGGGCAAAATGAGATATCTGGGAACTGATTCGCAATGCATAGGATGATCTTCCTGACCGCTCCAATACCTTCTGTGTTCAAGCAGTACGTGGGGACCAGGGTGTCATCCACGAACTCTGGCAACGGAAGGGAGCTACCACTGCGCTTCCCAACGATCTTCACTACAATGTCTCGGTACACGTTCGCATCCGGGGTGACTGTACGGCATGGGATATTGCTGAGAAGCTTGTGGTACACTTTGGCTCTCAGGGAGTGATTCTTGGCCCAGTAGCCTTGGCGGGCCAGCTGCTTGAGCTCTGGGAGCTCGGGGCAGGTCAGCTCCTTCATGTCCTGGCTCTGCAAAGAACTGTCCATCTTGTCCCAGTCCACAAAGCGGCTGTATTCATCCATGGCTCCAGGAGAAGCAAACCAGAACTCACGAGAATGGAGATGCTATTTAGTCATCAAACGACTTGCAGCTTTTGCTGCAAAAGTAAAAAAAAAAAAAAGAGAGAGGTTTGACTAACAGGTAATCTCCCATTTTCTTTAGAAGTACACACATACATTTAACTTGTTCCTGCAATGCCAAAACTGTTTTCTAAAGCAAAAAAAGTTAAAGATACATGCCCTTTTATTTTTTAAGTCAAGTTTTACTTCCATTCCTCCAGTAACACTTAAGTAATTTATCCATGGCAACCTAAAAGGCTGATGGTGAGGACACCTCCCCAGGAAGTGAATTCTGTAACTGAAGGTCCAAGCTGAGACATAGATCTTTATGTTAACTTCCCACTTTGAGAACAGAAGACTCCCACTTCCAAAATACCTATTGTAAAGTCTGTTCTATTTGCAATTGCTCCTCCTAATTCTCTGAGGGAAGTAGCTGTTACTTGTAGTACAAGGATGCAGTCTCACGAGCAGCTTTCACTGTCCTAACATGGTGTGGCCAGTGCCAAGAAACATTAGACCTCCTGCTAGCCACAGCCATGTGTTCTTGGCCATTTCTTTGCGCTGGTGCTAGCATTTGTGTGGCCACATAGTCACTGAGGTCATCAGTCTGGTTCAGTTTTTCTTTTCCACTGGATAAGATGCACAGCTGTCTGGTCAGCCAGACCATGGCATCTTCCTTGTGACTGCTTACAAATGTGACTGAAAATATCCTCAGTTATCCCTCTTTCCTGAAAATCATAGCACTGAGGGGTTAAGAATTAAGTATACAGTCTTTCCAATGGAAGGCTCCTAGACCTATTTATATCAATGCAGAAACCAAAGATATCCAAACCTGAACAATACTTTAGGAAAGAGTTAAAAATGAACCAGACATGACAAAAGTGCCTGTTCCAAGGCCAAGCTAGTAGTCTAGTGGACAGTATCCCTGCCTGTGGCAGGGGGTCGGAACTGGATGAGCTTTAAGGTCCCTTCCAACCCAAACCACTCTGTGGTTCTGTGAAGCAGACCACCTTTTCTAGCTGTAGTACAGGCTCGTCAGCTTAAAACAGTTTCATTAAACTGCTTCTGGTCCTGCGCTTGCACACACACTGATCAAACCACCCTCTAGAGGGCCTGCTGCCACCACAATTAAATCTCACAGATTCACACCTCTGCAATAGCACCAGCAGCTGAAAGATCAGATTCTGGCCCTCGGTTCCTCAAACCGCATGTTTACATGATCTCCTAGTTGGCTCCAGCTTTAAAGTACACCTGTGTTCCAGCAGAGAGAAGGACTCCAACCACTAATGGCCACGAATGAGCTACAACCAAGTCAGTGCAAAGCTAGAAGAGAGATTCAAAAAAAGTGAACAAATAACAGCAAGCAACGGGTCTACCCACTGCTGGAACATCAATGCCAACATGTCCTCAGAGCCAGAGTAAAGCTGGGAAGCACAATGTAGCTGATGCTTCACACTCTGCAAAGGCTATAAACCTATAAACCACAACTGGCCTATAAAACTGTTTTGTGCAATTAAGACATTATATAGCAAGGTTAAATCAATAAAAACACACACTGAAATGCTTCTGAAGAACTTTAAGTTATTCTTGTGTCAACAGACTGCAGAATGCATGGCCTTGACATTTATCAGACTGGTCTTTCATACAAGAGGTGCATTAGAATGATTTGAAACTCATAAGATAGATATCCTCCCTACTTCATTGCAGGAGACTAAAACAAACATTTCGTCTCAAGCAGACAGAAATTCATACACATACAACTAGCATTAGCTTGGATGGTTATAGATTTAATCAGGACAGTTTAAGATTCTGACTAAATTTTAATCTGGGTACTTTGGAATCACATGCTGAAACTCCAAAATATAACTCATCACTTAAAAGGCTGGCAACAACACACATTTCAGTTAACTTCTGAATGACTCTTCTCTGCCAAATATCTACTGTTTCTTTCTTATTTTTTTTTTTAGTTCATTTTTGTACCAGTCAAGAGGAATACAGCAATGCTTACCATGCTCACCATTTCTTTTTGGTGTATTCCTCCATATCTGAAATGACTTTTCAAACTGCAATTAAAGGAGGCAGCACATTGTTCTGACTTCAGTTCTAGTAGTAAGATATGTTAGGATGTTGAGGAATGATGCCTCTCAGTATGAACTGAGAGCAGGTGTTCAGGATATGCAGACAGTAATGGCAGGATACCAGTTCTTCGCAGAGTCAGTGTCAGCTCCATGAAAGTTAACATTCTTCTGTCATTCTCCACCTGGGAATCATAGGGAAACACATGATTTTGAATTCGAATTCTAGAATAAGATCCTTGTGAGGAAGAGAAATTTAACTGTATTTAGCAGTGGCCAAAGCATGGAGAGATGAACCATTCTGTTCATGGCCACTTCAGTATAAAAACTTTCCATCCTAGGCTTGCTGTAGTCTTCACTATGCAACAGTTTCCCCCTTCTGCCATCATCCCTTGGGAACTGCTTATATTTGTATCAAGGAGGGTTAAGAAAAATGTCCATCATATGAGACAACTTCTAAGCTCCTCAGTTACATCTCCACTGTGCTTTTCCCTGTAAACCTTTGTCTCCCTCCTCCTTACTCTTTCCTATTTTCTACCATTCAGAGTCACAAGCATTCTTGAAGTTTGTATTTAGAGTAATTTTTCCCTCTGGAAGTTATTGCCCTCTCCAGAAACTAATGAATTTGAAGAGTATGTGCTCCTCAGCAAGCTCACTGAAGTCTGTGAGCTAGAGGATGGAAGTCAGACTGCCAGAACTTTTGATCTGAGCTTACAGTCTTCCACAGCTGGGTAAGTGTGCTGGGCCTGCTTCTGCTGGGTCTGGCTGCTTCTGCCTTTCAAAGCTCTGGATGCTGCAAGACAAAAATGTCACCAAAGCAAATGGGCATTGCCAAGGTTGCCAGAGCATGACCAGCTCTTAACTGTGCTTGCAAATCCAACAGAATTAGTGTGCTTCAGTGTAATGGTGCATAGCTCCTGACTCTCCACCAATAGCTACTGTAAGCCAGCAGGCCTCAAACAGGAAGTATTTACTTAATCTTGTGTTGGTCTTTATCTAGGAACTGGTTACGGAGCTATATAGAATCATAGAATAGTTAGGGCTGGAAAGAACCTTAAGATCATCCAGTTCCAACCCCCCTGCCATGGGCAGGGACACCTCACACTAAACCATGCCACCCAAGGCTCTGTCCAACCTGGCTTTGAACACCGCCAGGGATGGAGCATTCACAGCTTCCCTAGGCAACCCATTCCAGTGCCTCACCACCCTATTTCTTCCTTATAACCAATCTAAACTTCCCCTGTTTAAGTTTTAACCCATTACTCCTTGTCCTGTCAATCACTACAGTCCCTAATAGAGAGTCCCTCCCCAGCATCCCTATAGCCCCCCTTCAGATACTGGAAGGCTGCTATGAGCTCCATGCAGCCTTCTCTTCTCCATGCTGAACAGCCCCAACTTTCTCAGCCTGTCTTCAGACGGGCGGTGCTCCAGTCCCCTGGTCATCCTCATGGCCCTCCTCTGGACTTGTTCCAACAGTTCCATGTCCTTTTTATGTTGAGGACACCAGAACTGCACACAATACTCCAAGTGAGGTCTCACAAGAGCAGAGTAGAGGGGCAGGATCACCTCCTTTGACCTGCTGGTCACGCTCCTTGTGGTGCAGCCCAGAATATGGTTGGCTTTCTGGGCTGCAGGCTCACGCTGCCGGCTCATGTTCGTTTTCTCATCGACCAACACCCCCCCAAGTCCTTCTCCACAGGGCTGCTCTGAATCTCTTCTCTGCCCAACCTGTAGCTGTGCCTGGGATTGCTCCGACCCAGGTGTAGGATCTTGCACTTGGCATGGTTTAACTTCATAAGGTTGGCATCAGCTCACCTCACAAGCGTGTCCAGGTCCCTTTGGATGGCATTCCTTCCCTCCAGCGTATCAACCAAACCGCACAGCTTGGTGTCATCGGTAAACTTGCTGAGGGCGCACTCAATCCCACTGTTCGTGCCACTGACAAAGATGTTGAACAAGACTGGTCCCAACACCGATCCCTGAGGGACACCACTCGTTACTGGTCTCCAGCCGAACATCGAGCCATTGACCACAACTCTTTGCGTGTGGCCATCCAGCCAGTTCTTTATCCACCGAGTGGTCCATCTAGCAAACTGATGTCTCTCCAATTTACAGACAAGGATGTCATATGAGACTGTGAAATGCTTTGCACGAGTCCAGGTAGATGACGTCAGCTGCTCTACTCCTGTCCATCATTTCTGTAGCCCCATCATAGAAGGCCCCTTCTTGAAAATGGGGGTTATATTTCCCTTTTTCCAGTCATTGGGAACTTCACCTGACTGCCATGATTTTTCAAATATGATGGGCAGTGGCTTAGCAACTTCATCCGCCAGCTCCTTCAGGACACATGGATGGATTTCATCAGGTCCCATGGACTTGTGCAAGTTCAGGTTCTTAAGATGGTCTTGAACCAGATCCTCTCCTACTGTGGGCCCAAGGTCCTCATTCTCACAGTCCCTGTGTCTGTCTGCCTTCCAAGACTTGGGTGGTGTGGTCGGAGCATTTGCCAGTGAAGACTGAGGCAAAGAAGTCATTAAGAACCTCAGCCTTCTCCAAATCCAGGGTAGCCAGTTCTCCTGATAGTTTCCCGAGGGGGCCCATGTTGTCCCTAGTTTGTCTTTTATTTGCAGTGTACCTATAGAATCCCTTCCTGTTATCCTTCACATCCCTAGCCAAGGTTAACTCTAACTGAGCCTTAGCTTTCCTAACCTGGTCCCTAGCTTCTGGGACAACATCCCTGTATTCTTCACCAGCCACCTGTCCTTGCTTCCACCTTTTATAAGCCTCTTTTTTCCATCGAATTTTCCTCAGCAGCTTCCTCAGCAGCTCCTTATCCATCCAAGGAGGTCTCCTGACCCTCTTGCTGCACTTAACTATCTTCGTCTTTCACAGTATCACAGTATCACAGTATGTTAGAGATTGGAAGGGACCTCAAAAGATCACTAGTCCAATCCCCCTGCCGGAGCAGGAACACCTAGATAAGGTTACACAGGAATGTGTCCAGGCGGGTTTTGAATGTCTCCAGAGAAGGAGACTCCACAACCCCCCTGGGCAGCCTGTTCCAGTGTTCTACATATAAAGAAAGGGTAAGACATAGGCAGAAAATACTTCAGAACAAAATGTTTTTATAAAGACATGTATAAAGATGAGCAGAGACCCATTTATACAATCTTGTTGCAACAAGCTCTCTCCCTCTGGCTAAAGCAACTTTACAGAAGTTAGCATCATGCTGTGGGAAGTATCTTTCAACTGGACACAGGATCAAGAGTATGGATCAGCACCTGAACTGCACAGAACTGAAACTCTTTCAAGTACCTGTTAGAATACAACTATACAGGATTGTAAAATTAGCAAAAAGTTTAAATGTAAACTTTTTTTTTTTAATGTACTCATAACAATAACAAAGCTTGAAAGTTTGTGTACCTTGCTTAAGGGGAAGCGGTTATTATCGTTTCTGATCAGACTTACAGAACAGTAGGGATTAACACAGAAGAACAGAACCAGGAGAAAAAGCTTTTTTTCTTAAGAACCACTACAACATTTTGAGATTGTCAGGTTTACTGGTCTATAATGGAGCTCTTCAGTGTAACATAAATAACAACCCACACAAGTGAGAAGTAGAACTAGAAAAATGCTATTAAAGATGTCCCAGAAACAGCTGCAAAGCAGGCAAGATTTCTCAAGGTTAAGTTTAAACTATGAAGGAAAGCAAGTAATCACAACAACTGAAACCCAAGCAATGGCCATGGCAACTGAACTGGCAGGATTTCAAGTCAGTGACGGAATCCTTAGGAAATATTTAGCTTGCTAGAATGGCCACATTTTCCATTCCATTCCCTTACTTCTCCCCATTGTCATTTGAGTAACTTTCACAAGACAGCCAAAACTGCATTGAATTTGTAGGGAATGTGCAGCAGAAGCCAGGGTGAAAGTCAAATTCTGGTACTGCCTGAGATGAAAAACTCTATCAAAGTGTCCAAAACTATACCAGCAGGAAAAGAGAAGATTTGAATGGCAACTTACCTTCATTATGGGGAATATAAAGCCATAGTTTTATTGAAGATAACATGGCTAGGGACAACTTTCATAATTTTTTTTTGCTTCCCAAAATGCAGGAATTGGCCAACTGAAATACCTGAAGTACAACTCCTCAGAGGACAGCTGTTGCTTTCAAATCCAGACTACCTGCAGCACCCCACAGTAGTGAAATATCTACATCCTAAACCTAAAAGTAAATTCCAACTTTGGTAAAACCTGAGATTTGATACCGCTTTTAATAAACACAAGAGAGTTTCCTAAAAAACCAGATCACAGAATCCCAGACTGGTTTGGTTTGGAAGGGTCCTTAAAGCTTACTCAGTTCCAACCCACTGCCACAGGCAGGGACACCTTCCACTAGACCTTATAATTAGTCAGGAAAACTTTGTCCCCCGTTCCATTTAGGTGCTCTTGGAACTTTGTGTCCTGGAAGTTTGACTAGAGATTAACAGCTTATTAAGATACTTATGCAAATCTAGTGTAGGTGCTCTATAACAAGAACCCTAAACCTTTGAAAATACCATTTACTCTTACCCATGGACAGTTACTTTGGATGCAGGTATTTGTACTGTACAGATACAGATGGAGACTGACAACCAAATGGTTGGCATGCATTTTTAAAAGGTCCTAACAGAAAGCAGGTGTCTTCTTTTCCTGCCCTACAAATCAAGACTAATGCTGAAATCCCAGACCTGCAGGATACCGTTTGCTGTTTATACTGTCAAGCAGTGATGCAGCCAGGGAAAAGGCTCTCATCTCCTCTTTCATAACCTCATTAAACTAATCCTTGCAGAAGCCACATAGATAATTAGAGCCGCTTCCTCAAGCCTGCTAGCTATTAGTCCTCATCGCAGCAAAAGAAAATGAAACCCAAACCTGAGTAGATGATTCCTCATCCTTGAGGAATACTCAGTCATGTCCGAGATGTTTGCCTCATACACCAAAGAATCTGACAGAAGAACAAAGCAACACAGCAGGAGAGTAATAACTGTAGAATAAAAGACAATGAGCAGACAGTTCCTCCCTTCTCTCCCAGTACTTGAGTTCATTCTGCAGTTCTCCCTCAGCTCAGCCCTACAGCAGCACACCTTGACACCTCTGCTCTATGGATCTGGAAACACAACTGGACACCATGGTGTTGTCCTCCCTTTCCCAAACACCTTCTGACTGGAAGTGTGTTCTGTCATATTTACAGCTCCAGTTACCTCCCATGCCACGTATCACTGAGGAAGATGTGTGCATCAGAGCCAAAGTTAAGCACCCCATTTAGCACCAGAAATAGCTGAACACAACTACCTCATTGGGTGTAGAAGAGCAATCTGGACTACACTGATGCATTCCCGAGTGATAATTGTTTTTGGTAGAGCACACAGAGTTCATGGATTGCTTTTAATGCCATTAAATGCAGTTGGATCCCTAGGATTTGCCTTGGGCACTGTGTGCAGCACAAGCTGGGCGCCAGGAATACGATTCTGGATAATGTTCCAATACTAATTTACCAATAACAATGGGGGGGTTAGCTCCTGCTCCCTGCTGGGCTTTTTAAATATTCTTATGGGACAAAGTTGAGAAACCTCGCCCTTTCCTGAGTAACTGGTAAAGGCCTGATATCAGAGTATGCTACAAGGCAAGACATTTTAGGCATCTAGATGATTTATCTTGGGATATCTCTGCTGCATATGAAGGCCTGTACTAGAATCCCATGCTTTCATTCTTAGGAAAGTACAATTGTCTTCTTTAAGCATGGTCTTTAAATCACCTGTGATTAATCTATCATGCACTTTATTACAATCAAAAGTTCAGACACACAAGGAGCTCTTCTCTGCAGGCCACATAAACAACAGTAGCTTATATTTAGGAGACTCTGTATCCCTTACATCTGCAAGCACTTCAGTAGAAAGCAGCATCCCCTCCTCCCCATCCCCTGCCTTGGGATGACATGAGCACTTCTGGGCATAGAATCATAGAATAGTTAGGGCTGGAAAGGACCTTAAGATCATCTAGTTCCAACCCCTCTGCCATGGGCAGGGACACTTCCCACTAAACCGTGCCACCCAAGGCTCTGTCCAACCTGGCCTTGAACACTGTCAGCGATGGAGCATTCATGCTCAATTACTGCAGATCCCGTAAGCTGTAGTGACCATTGAGATGCCACAGAGGTACCAAATACACACAAAGATCCCAAATAAGATAAAGTCTGGGGGAAAAAAAAACCCACCAAAACAACCAAAAAACCAATCAACCACAAACCCAAAATGCTTATTGAAAAAAACAGAAGAGAAAAGAAATGGTTAATGGTTCTACAAAGGGCCAAAAAGGCTAAAGAACAGAGCACTGTAAGAGGATACTGGGTGGCAAATACTATCAAAGACATAGATCTGGACCTTTTTGTCCTGTCTACATCTTAAAACCCCCAAGGATCAACTAGTAAAATTAAAGAGGAGAATTTCTTTCTTTCTCCCTTCCAAACAAAAACACCATTTCATAATGAAAAAATAATCAATGTAGAATTCCAAACTAATCGTCCATTATTTTGACTACAATTTTTAAATCAAAACGCCTTCATAATAACAGATGTGCTGCTGAGGTTATAATCTTACTTTTAGTGTATATTGCTAATCTCTAGTCTTACTGGAGGGGAAAGACTTTGGGAAAACTAGTTCTATTAGAAGGCCAGTAAGATAGTTAAGAGCCCAGAGCGCATGATATATAAGAAGGGGCTTACATATATGCTGATGGGGTTCTTCACCCACATGCCTGTTCTGAGTAAACCTAAAAGGACTTAATGTACTTGACATGCCTACTCCTCTGTCTAGTGTCACTGCACTGGCTGATGGATTCAAAGCCTCTCAACTGGAGGACAGGGCTCACAGGCATATTGAAACGTGAAGCAGGGGCAGGAATCTTGTCTCCATACAGAATCAGACTACCAAAACCTATCCAAACAAAACAAAGAACTCCAACGGTCCTCCACAGCCCCCATATTGACATGCCTTTATTAATCCTTACCTTAAGACTAGTCCTTGTATAGATCTTCTTATGACTTACTCCCTTCTGCTGGGCCTGTTGGTGAAAAACATAAAAATCAGACTGTTTTTAAATAGTGCATGGGACAACATCCATGTGCATTGTGCACCTCTGACCTCCACACCTTTAAAAAGCCCGAAGGCTGCATGGCTTCCAACCTCCATACTTGCAATCGTGGTATACAGAACAAGATGACAAATATCCTCACAATAAAGAGCAGGTAAATAACCATGTTATTGAAGTGCTTACACACAAACAACTGATTTCTGTCTCTACAAACACATACAGAATTATTACTTGTGGCACCTTTGTCATAAATACCTTTAGCTAATATTCTCACTGTAACTTACTGCTGTGTTCCCCTCAGTTTTACTGTGAAGTAAACAACTCTCATTAAACAGGCAGCTTCTGGAGCAGGTCTCTCCTCCTGGGACTAACAGGGGTATCTGCTGCACAGTGAGGGGATTTCAGACCCCAGCTCTGCAGCTTTCACTATTTAGATCCCCAGTTATGAAAAAAACCCCAACAACCCAACTATATTCTGAAGATCTGCAGTGGAGAGTGGATTTAGCTCAGCTCAGTTGCTGAGGGGATAAAACAGGCCCTTGTCCTGTTAGGTAGAAATGTTTGAACTAATTTGATGAACATTATTTTTCTTTGCAAATGAATGATATTCAGTTCAGCAGATTTTGAAATAACCTGATTTTAGTTTCCTGCAAAATACAGTCATTACAACTTCATGTTAATTCTCCCTTTAGTTGTTTTTCCCTGAAAAACGTAACAAAGTAATTTGCAATTGGTGCAGCTACACCAAAGTACATAGACCTCACAGCAGCTTTCCAATATCTGAAGGGCCCTAGAAGGGTGCCAGAGAGGAACTCTTCATCAGGGACTGTAGGGATAGGACAAGAGGTTTAAACTGAAACATGGGAAGTTCAGGTTAGATATAAGGCAGAAGTTCTTCCCTGTGAGGGTGGTGAGTGCTATCACAGGTTGCCCAGAGAAGCTGTGGCTGTCCCATCCCTGGCAGTGTTCAAGGCCAGGTTGGATGCAGCTTGAAGCAAACTCCTCTAGTGGAAGGTTAGTGGAAGATGTCCCTGCCTTTGGCAGTGGGGTTGGAACTGGATGATTTTAAAGTCCCTTCCAACCCAAACCATTCTATGATTCTATGGAAGTTAAACCTATGGGCTAACATAATGTAGACCCCAAGTACAATTAAGCATGTTCATTAATACAGACACTGGCAGGCTATGAGATTTGAGTCTCCTTCCTGAGTCAGTGAGAATAAATAACAAGTGGTCTTTCGCGATGTGTCTAAAAGCTCAGGTAATTCTCTTCTAACTTTAAAAGTTATGCAACAGGAGAACGAATGAAATATGGTAAAGCCTAAAAGTATGAACACCACAGCTAGGAACACTTTCATATGTTAATCTAATTTAAAACAGTTGATTCCACAGCTGGACATCTCCAGCACATACTTCTACCAATACACATGGACTTCAAGCAAGTCAATCATTAATACAGCGCAATTAAATCTATTTTTTATATCAGAAAGAGCGCGTGACTGCCTGGGCAAGCATTAGAAGTGCAAATGGCTGGAGATCAGCATCAACCAGCCAAATACCACTGCACCTCTGCCACAACACACCGCATGCAAATGGATACTGCAAATTAAACCTGACAATAAAGGAATCCCCAAACAAGCAGACATTCAAAAGAAACTCTGGTTCTTCAGCTCTCAGTCACAACTCAAGGTTATGTACAGATAGAATAGAAATAGCTATTTTTCTTTCAAATTATTAATACAGTTTATCTATTTTGAGTGTTACCATACAGCATGCATCCAAGACAGCCATACACCACTGTTTTAACAGCTTCTCCAACCTAACAGGTAGGGCAGGGTATATCCTAAAGAGCCAGAAGAACAGCAAGGCCTAAATCTGTGGTCTGTTGCCAATAATTTGCTTCCCACTAGCTCAGCTTTGGCAAAGGCGTTATGACAAAGGCAAATGACAAGCATTTGCTTGTCATTAACTCAGCTTCGGCACTGAAGCAAAGGCACTCAGGATGTAAACAAATGCCAGGGTAGCAGCATCAGATCGCAGTAACCTTGCTGTGGGACATGGGGAGAGACGTGCAGTGTGGACTGTTTTGCTTTGCTTGCTTGCAGAGTTGTTATAGTGCAAGACTAGCTGGTGTTTTCATTTTTCTTTACAGCTTAGATTATAAGCTTTTCTTTACAGCTTAGATTATAAGGCTGGCCAGTGAAGGAGGCTCTGCAAGATTTCAAATGAACAGAATGAAGAAGCAAAGACAGCCATGGGAAGAAAACAAATGCTGCAGCAAAATGAGAGAGCTGGGAAGAGCCCAGGTACTTAACTACGTGATGGATCCACAGACAGCCTGCTAGAAACATTTACTTGGCACCATTTAATTATTAACAGCAAAAGAGAAGCAGTAAGCTGCTTTCCCTTGTGTTCACATTCTAGCTGCAAGAAGACCTGCAAACTTTCAAATATTAATGACAGAAAAGACATTCAGTACAAAGATTCCTAATCATGGTGCAACACTATCTGCAATCATTTGCAGATTACAAAGGACATGTCATGTATTGCTTGGGAGCAACAAAGAGCCAACATAAAATGTCCTTGGATTAGAGTTATCAGTGCTGTTCCTACAAAGTAACTATCTTTGAGAGTAGTGTTTTGCAACATGGCCTTAACTGCTAGTGACTGCACAAAGAAAGAAATTCTATCAGGGAGGGAATTCCCTTTTCGGGGAATTCAGAGCCGTGGATGTGATCCACATCATTTCTGTGCTCTGGGTATTCCTGGATAATCTGACAACACTACTGGGATTTCCTGTGAGCCAGAAAAGCTTTCAGATGCTTCAGCTTCCTGCAGGAATTGCACATAAAAACCACAAGGTTTTGAGACAATACAGCGCAATATGGAACCACCCACTTCCCTCTCATCACAGTCCCAGAGCACTGCAAGATTTCATCCACCCAAGGGGCTAGACTCAGCCATGCACATAGCATCTTCGCAGTTATTTCTCTACAGTTCATGGGCCCAGAAAGGCCAAGGAACATTTCAGCAACTTCTAGCTAACCCCTAAACACTGTGTTCAGCTGAGAAACATTCCAGCAGCCCCCATATCCCAGCAGCAACCTTCTGCTTCAGGATGTGCTGTACATATGTACATACTTATGTTAGAGATAGGCTGGAGAGTATGGAACTCTGTCTGGGGACAGTTGATCAGTCAACAGAGAGTTTGTGGGTCAGGGTTAAAGGGAGAGCAGCGATGGGAGACGTTATTGTGGGGATCTGTTACAGACCGCCTGATCAAGAGGAATCTGTGGATGAAGCACTCTATAGACAGATAAGAACAGCCTCACGCTCGCAGGCCCTTGTCCTCATGGGGGACTTCAAACACCTCGATATCTGCTGGAGGGACAGTACAGCCCAGAACAAGCAATCCAGGAGGTTCCTCGATTGTGTGGAAGACAACTTCCTTCTGCAAGTAATAGAGGAGCCGACAAGGAGAGGTGCCATGCTTGACCTTGTGCTCAACCAACAGGGAAGGGCAGGTTGGAAATGTGACGCTCCAGGGCAGCCTCGGTTGCAGCGATCATGAGATGGCCGAATTTGAGATCCTCAGGACAATGAGAACAACATGCAGTGAGCTCACTGCCCTGGACATGAAGAGAGCAGACACTGGCCTCTTCAGGAACCTGCTTAGTAAGGTTCCATGGGATATAGCCCTAGAGGGCAGGGGGCCCAACATTGTTGGTTGGTATTCAAGGATCACCTACTGCAAGCTCAGGAGTGTTGCATCCCAACTTGAAGGAAGTGCAGGAGGAGGGCTAGGAGACCTCCTTGGATGGATAAGGAGCTGCTGAGGAAAATTCAATGGAAAAAAGAGGCTTATAAAAGGTGGAAGCAAGGACAGGTGGCTGGTGAAGAATACAGGGATGTTGTCCCAGAAGCTAGGGACCAGGTTAGGAAAGCTAAGGCTCAGTTAGAGTTAACCTTGGCTAGGGATGTGAAGGATAACAGGAAGGGATTCTATAGGTACACTGCAAATAAAAGACAAACTAGGGACAACATGGGCCCCCTCGGGAAACTATCAGGAGAACTGGCTACCCTGGATTTGGAGAAGGCTGAGGTTCTTAATGACTTCTTTGCCTCAGTCTTCACTGGCAAATGCTCCGACCACACCACCCAAGTCTTGGAAGGCAGACAGACACAGGGACTGTGAGAATGAGGACCTTGGGCCCACAGTAGGAGAGGATCTGGTTCAAGACCATCTTAAGAACCTGAACTTGCACAAGTCCATGGGACCTGATGAAATCCATCCATGTGTCCTGAAGGAGCTGGCGGATGAAGTTGCTAAGCCACTGCCCATCATATTTGAAAAATCATGGCAGTCAGGTGAAGTTCCCAATGACTGGAAAAAGGGAAATATAACCCCCATTTTCAAGAAGGGGCCTTCTATGATGGGGCTACAGAAATGATGGACAGGAGTAGAGCAGCTGACGTCATTTACCTGGACTCGTGCAAAGCATTTCACACAGTCTCATATGACATCCTTGTCTGTAAATTGGAGAGACATCAGTTTGCTAGATGGACCACTCGGTGGATAAAGAACTGGCTGGATGGCCACACGCAAAGAGTTGTGGTCAATGGCTCGATGTTCGGCTGGAGACCAGTAACGAGTGGTGTCCCTCAGGGATCGGTGTTGGGACCAGTCTTGTTCAACATCTTTGTCAGTGGCACGAACAGTGGGATTGAGTGCGCCCTCAGCAAGTTTACCGATGACACCAAGCTGTGCGGTTTGGTTGATACGCTGGAGGGAAGGAATGCCATCCAAAGGGACCTGGACACGCTTGTGAGGTGAGCTGATGCCAACCTTATGAAGTTAAACCATGCCAAGTGCAAGATCCTACACCTGGGTCGGAGCAATCCCAGGCACAGCTACAGGTTGGGCAGAGAAGAGATTCAGAGCAGCCCTGTGGAGAAGGACTTGGGGGGGTGTTGGTCGATGAGAAAACGAACATGAGCCGGCAGCGTGAGCCTGCAGCCCAGAAAGCCAACCATATTCTGGGCTGCATCATAAGGAGCTTGACCAGCAGGTCAAAGGAGGTGATCCTGCCCCTCTACTCTGCTCTTGTGAGACCTCACTTGGAGTATTGTGTGCAGTTCTGGTGTCCTCAACATAAAAAGGACATGGAACTGTTGGAACAAGTCCAGAGGAGGGCCACGAGGATGACCAGGGGACTGGAGCACCGCCCGTCTGAAGACAGGCTGAGAAAGTTGGGGCTGTTCAGCATGGAGAAGAGAAGGCTGCATGGAGCTCATAGCAGCCTTCCAGTATCTGAAGGGGGGCTATAGGGATGCTGGGGAGGGACTCTCTATTAGGGACTGTAGTGATTGACAGGACAAGGGGTAATGGGTTAAAACTTAAACAGGGGAAGTTTAGATTGGTTATAAGGAAGAAATAGGGTGGTGAGGCACTGGAATGGGTTGCCTAGGGAAGCTGTGAATGCTCCATCCCTGGCGGTGTTCAAAGCCAGGTTGGACAGAGCCTTGGGTGGCATGGTTTAGTGTGAGGTGTCCCTGCCCATGGCAGGGGGGTTGGAACTGGATGATCTTAAGGTTCTTTCCAGCCCTAACTATTCTATGATTCTATATAGCTCCGTAACCAGTTCCTAGATAAAGATCAACACAAGATTAAACTCGTAATAAAATTTTACGTTTGTAAAAAAGATTTCAAAATATTCCAATTTTTGTGCACTCCCAATCACAAACACAGGCTGGAGGAGACTGGATGGAGCAGCCCTGAGGAGAAGAACTTGGGGATGCTGGGTGAGGAGAAGCTCCCCATGACCCTGCTTCAGTGTGTGCTTGAGACCAGAACATCCCTGTGTCCTGGGCTGCATCCCCAGAGCGTGAGCAGCAGGTCGAGGGAGGGGATTCTCCCCCTCTGATGCGCTCTGGGGAGACCCCCCCCCTGCATCCAGCTCTGGGGCAACAACACAAGAGGGACATTGAGCTGTTGGAGTGAGTCCAGAGGCCATGGAAATGCTGGGAGGGCTGGAGCAGCTCTGCTCTGGAGCCAGGCTGAGAGAGCTGGGCTTGTTCAGCCTGGAGAAGAGAAGGCTCCTTAAGGGGAGACCTTAGAGCAGCTCCAGTGCCTAAAGGGGCTACAAGAAAGCTGGAGAGGGGCTTTGGACAAGGGCCTGTAGGGAAAGGACAAGGGGGAATGGCTTTAACCTGACAGAGGGCAGATTGAGGTGAGCAGAAGTTCTTCCCTATGAGGTTGCTGAGGCACTGGCACAGGTTGCCCAGAGAAGCTGTGGCTGTCCCATCCCTGGCAGTGTTCAAGGCCAGGCTGGACGGGGCTTGGAGCAACGTGGTCTAGTGGAAGGTGTCCCTGCTTGTGGCAGGGGGTTGGAACTGGATGAGCTTTAAGGTCCCTTCCAACCCAAACCAGTCTGGGATTCTATGAAAACACTCGAGGAAGAAGCCACAGACCAGAGGTGCTGCGTTTTGAGAGTTCTTATGTGAATAAAACCCGCTCCTGTAAACGGCACCAGCTGGCAAAATGTAGCTGTGTGTCTGGGCAGCCTCATCAGCACCCGCAGGATCCGCTGGTGGCTCACCCGGGTCTTGACCTATTTTGCAGCAGCAGCATCATGCGCTGCGGCACGCCACGAGCCGATCAAACACCTCCCCGGATCCCCTCGTGCTGTACGTCCCGACGGGCAGAGTCCGGGACACACTGGCCCAAGGAGATCGCACAGCGCCAGGGGCTGCTGCCACTGCCCACAGAACAGCGTCTCGGGGCCGCGCCGCGTCCCGCCCCTCCCCAACAGCTTTCCCCTCCCAAAACACGGCGGCGACCCTCAGCCCTGCAGCAGGAGAGAAGCCGAGGGCGGCGACCGCGGAGATGGCCTGACCACGGCAGGGCCCGGGGAAAGGCGCCCTCCGGTCCTGCCCAAGGCGCCTCCGAGGTCCCGGTTCCCAATTCCTCTCTTCCCTTCCCCAGCCATGTCCCAATGCCAACGGAGGCCTATCCGCTACGTCCCGCCCTTACCGGAGCCACCTCAGCGCCGCGGCCACTGTCTGGAGTGGGCAGGGGGGGAGCGAGGAGTGGGCGAGCAGGGGCCGCGCGCATGCGCACAGGGCACGGCGGCGGGACGGCTGCGCGCATGCGTTCTGCTGGGTGCCGCGGGCACGTGTGCGGCGTGCCGGTGTTGAGGGAGAGTGGGGGAGGGGATGGGTGGCGATTAAGGATTACATGGGGACTGTGAGGGATGACATGAGGGGTGACAGGGTGTGAGGGGTGACATGAGGGGTGACAGGGTGTGAGGGGTGACATGAGGAGTGACATGAGGGGTGATGTCAGTGGTGACATGAGTGCCTATGAAAGGTGATGGGAATTGCGACGACTGCTGGGTGTGCTTTAATGGGTTCAATGGTGATGGGGGATAGTGAGGGGCTGTAAGGGATTGGGGGGTGTGTGGTGAGAGGCAATGATGAGGGGCTCTAAAGTGTGATCGTGATGGGGGGCTTTGAAGTGTCAGTGGGGTGAGGGGGATGGGAAGTAAGAGTTACAGAGACAGTGAGTGGTGACAGGGGCTGTGAAGGGTGATTGTGAGGGGTGATAGGGGGCTGTGTTGAGGGGGTGGGAGGTGAGAGGCAGTGTGTGGATGGTGCTGCACTATGGGCAGCAGGGCTGTGAGGTGCAGCAGTGCTGGGTGAGGAGGCCTCAGGCTTGTGAGTCTCTGCTGGAGGCTGCACTGTTCACTGACCCTGCAGAGCTTCAGGTAGAAAACAAAGTGAAAAAGAACAAAACTGACAGAGGGGAGATTGAGATGAGCTCTTAGGCAGAAGTTCTTCCCTGTGAGGGTGCTGAGGCGCTGGCACAGGTTGCCCAGAGAAGCTGTGGCTGCCCCATCCCTGGCAGTGTTCAAGGCCAGGTTGGACGGGGCTTGGAGCAACCTGGTCTAGTGGAAAGTGTCCCTGCCCGTGGCACGGGGTTGGAACTGGATGAGCTTCAAGGTCCCTTCCAACCCAAACCATGCTATGATTCTATGAAATCCATGGTGCAGTTGTTGCTTTAAGAATATTTTAAGATCTGGATAGCTTTGTGCATAGTAACAATGTGACTGTTTTTTTTTTTCTTTTGGAAGGCCTGAAATGGGTAGGAGAGAAATGGGTTCATTTCAAAGATGAAGGACTTCTGTAGTGTTTATTTGACTTGACTTGGCAGTGGTGTTCTCTTTATGGCTGGATAAATAACTGCCAGATTAAAGATTATTAACTAGGAATGCTTAAGTGACCAATAAAGTACTAATCTTTTATATGGCGGTGTAAATGTACACAGCTTGGTAATGCAGACTTTTGCCAAACAAGATAACAAATCCTTTACCCAGAAGGTTTACAGTGCAAAAGAAACCACAAAGGACCACAAGGAAAGTACAAGACATGATAATGAAACATAAAACATAAAGCACAAAGAGGAGTTGTAGCCATTGCAGCTGGATTTTAAACAGGGTCTTAAGGGTTTTTTTCATATTTATCTTAGTTACTGGGCAGGGGCCAGAAGGGAGGTAGACACAGCCTCCATTGTGCCACGGACAAATAGTGAGCAGGGTTGTGGGCATTGGTGTGGCTGGGCTGGGTACCCTATCTCTTGCTGAAGGCTGGTGCTGCAGGAGGCAGGGAAGGCAGTCCACTGTTCCGAAGACTGGCTACACTCGCGGTGTTTTGGAAGCGCTAAGCAGGGGAGGCCACAGAGATGCTGTGAGGGCTGGAGCAGCTCTGCTCTGGAGCCAGGCTGAGAGAGCTGGGCTTGTTCAGCCTGGAGAAGAGAAGGCTCCTTAAGGGGAGACCTTAGAGCAGCTCCAGTGCCTAAAGGGGCTACAAGAAAGCTGGAGAGGGGCTTTGGACAAGGGCCTGTAGGGAAAGGACAAGGGGGAATGGCTTTAACCTGACAGAGGG
The DNA here is from genome assembly GCF_963264785.1 of Psittacula echo. Taxonomy (NCBI): domain Eukaryota; kingdom Metazoa; phylum Chordata; class Aves; order Psittaciformes; family Psittacidae; genus Psittacula; species Psittacula echo. The sequence continues at coordinate 18,738,975 of NC_137739.1, read as the reverse complement.
CAGATTGAGATGAGCTCTTAGGCAGAAGCTCTTCCCTGTGAGGGTGCTGAGGCGCTGGCACAGGTTGCCCAGAGAAGCTGTGGCTGCCCCATCCCTGGCAGTGTTCAAGGCCAGGTTGGACAGGGCTTGGAGCGACCTGGTCTGGTGGAAGGTGTCCCTGCCTATGGCAGGGGGTTGGAACTGGATGAGCTTTAAGGTCCCTTCCAACCCAAACCAGTCTGGGATTCTATGAAGCCTGTATTAAAATGTGCTTTCTCCAAGGCTTCTCTCTGACTGGCTGGTACTTCTGTGAAGAGCAATGAACTCGTGTTGCAAATGCACAGGACAAAGCCATTTCCAGAAGCTGTGCTGAGGAATAATTTGTTTATCCAAATGTATTTGGAGATGTAATGCGTTATTTTGCTTTCACTTGTGTTTGGTTCTGTAGGGTCCTAGAGAGTACTTAGACACATGGGAAGGATTATGTTCCGTATGCTAACCGAACTTGAGGTAGCAACAAAAGCATGTTTAGAAGAGGATGAAAGTAGATGAAGAGGTGTGGGAACAGAGTTAAGTGTGGGCAGTATTTGAAAAGGTTTTGAAATTAAAAGCTTCCATCTGTCTTCAGTATTTATTGCATCTCTTCACTGTAGTATGTGTGTTCTCTGTATATTTGGGCTCATGGTGCCCCTCTGAGGTAAAGCAGTGCTGATATTCCCATATTTCTTCAGGGAACCTGCAGCAAAGAGAAGGTGTTCACAAAGCTGAGGACTGTCAGGCTTCAGAAATCAAGACCAGGCACAGAGAGGGAGTTTGTACTTAAGGAATTTCTCTGCTGAAATGTGAACTATGATTTGAACTGAACATTATCATTTAGCTAAAGAGCTGTCCGCAGTGTTCAGAAAGTAGAAATAATTGAAGGTTTTCTCCAAACCTCTGTACTGATACTCAGCAGTGTGCTGTCAAGGGATATTTTAGGTATATAATGGTGGCACTCTTGCCACCCAAGTCTCTGTACTGCCTGATGATTTTACCAGTCTGTAACTCAGGTGACATAGGGGATGGAGTTCAAGGAAGCACAGCCTTGCACAGCGGGATGATCAATGCAGGGAGATCTTTCAGGAGGGGACCCTGTGTGATGGCAGAGTAAAAGAAGACAGGAGCCTGTGAACTAGCAGAGGTTGAAAAAGTGGCAGATGATGGTGACATGGTTTAGTGTGGGGTGTCCCTGCCCATGGCACGGGGGTTGGAACTAGATGATCTTAAGGTCCTTTCCAAACCTAACTATTCTATGATTCTATGACAGAGTGGATGTTGTGTGCTGTTTTAAAACTTTGGAGAGATAGCTCTGTGAATAATCTTCACTATCCTGGATTCAGGCTGTTGCAATGTGTGTGAGGTGAGAGAGAGCATGAAAACCATGTTTAACTAGCTGGTTGATGGCTGATGGGAAACATGACTGAATGCATCTACTTTTGTTCCCAAGAAAGGTGTTCATTGCTGGCTGCTTTACACGAGCCAAGGAGCTCTAAGGCTCTAAGTATTGAACCCTGCAGCGGATCAAATAAAGAGGAAGACCTCGTGACCCCCTGGACACTGAAGACAATGTGCCTGCAGGGGCTTTCTAGGGATAAATAAAAGATGCCTTCATAGGGCTGCAAATCAACAACTTCCCTGAGTCTTGGAGAACTTTCTTGTGACATGGAAGTAGGTAGTTCCACAAGTGCAGTGTTTGGTGAAGCCTGTTTCCTGTGGGTTTGTGTTTTAGGCTTCTCTCTATTCTCTGAAGACTAATAATGGGTGAGCTCATACTGATTTCTTTGTGTGGCGATGCTATTCCACCTAAGCATTCATTTCCCTAAAGTGTATTGCAAAAGAAATTTCTCCAGTACATGCAATTATGTACCTCATTTTCTTACAGAACCAGGCAGAGTCATGGTCCAGGCACTGGATGTAGTGGAGTCTTTTTGGCAGGGGCAGTGGAGGAACTGGAAAGCTGGATTGGGAATGGACATGAAAGCAAGAAAAGGAAAGAGAGTGAGGAATGGCTGAGTGGGTGGAATGGGCTATCTGAGAGAAAAGCTGTCCATATGGGTGTCCAACAGCCTTGGAAAGGTGGCTAGCACTCGTAAGGTGGGCTGAAGCGTGGCTGGAGGACCGGTAGAGAATGCCAGATGCACGCAAGGGACTTAGGCCAAAACCTGAGCTAGTGAAACTCTGGCTTTGCTGGTCCACGTTTGTACTTGTTTGTACAGGGTTGCTTGAATGGGAAGCTGGTAAGCCTGGCAAAGTGTGACCTCCTGTGGGTAAACCCGGGAATTACCATGGGATAATTAAGTAAATCCTTTCCTTATCACGTGCCAGCATCTTACTGGGAGGTTTGCCCAGTGGTGTGGATCACCTCTTCCACCTGCAGCAGCCAGACCTGCATCTGCCCTGCTGGATGAGCTGCTTGTGTTCCTCCTGGCAGTGAGGGTGAAGCTAAAGCCAAAAGCGCCAAAACTGGGAGAGTGCCGCTGGATGACACTAAAAAGAACACTACTGTGAAGGCAGCCATGTGTTTCTCTGGGACTCCAAGAAGTGCTCCGCATACCCTGTGTTATCTGTTGGGTTTGATGGGTTGCAGCCAGCTTTTCCTCTCTCCAGCTCTGGTATCTCCTGCCTTCTAGAGGCTAGCTGTCATCTTGTTGTACCATGAACACTGTGGGAAGAGTTGGCTTTTGGTACTGTGTGATTCTCTTGGCATGGACAAGGGATTTGTTAAGAGGGAATTAGCATCCTCCCTTCTGGATGACTTTAATTTCCCTTTTGCATGAGGGGACCAGGACATAGCTGTGTGCTGAGAGTATAGTTCACTCTCAGCGTGTTGGGTCAGGTACTCCAGTGTATGATGATTGCCAGTTAGCACCCGGCTTTGGCTGCAGGTTTTGCTGTCACATTAGATACCCAGTAGGGTCAGGTCCACAGAGATCCTTTGCAGCTTTGGAGCACTCTTGCTAGCTCCTCACTGGGTGGAGGAAGAGCTCATTGCAGAGGGATTTTGCACATGGCAGTTTGCCTCCGCCCATGGAGTCCTGTCTGGTGACCTGCAGGATCTCACGGAATGGGTTATTTTCCCAGGACTTTTCCTGAGAGGCTGATCTTGGAAGAGTTTGGTTTATTCTCAAGTGCAGGTGTACTCCAGGGACCGTTGGTGAGTCACACACTACAGACATGTATGTACGTATGTATAACTATATGCTGCTTGATTTATGCCCTGTGCTGTCTTTGATGTTGTCTTGGTCCCTTCTTTCCCCATGTTTTCCTCTGCAGCAGCCCAAACACAGTGCTGCCTCTTCTTAGGGAACTTACTGGTTTTCACCAGTCAAAGCAGGATCTGTTTTTCCAGGCACTGATGTCCCTCATAGCATTGTGCCTCTGCCTGGGCAGCTGGCTCTGGCTCTTGGGTGCAATTAGCACAGTGGGATGGAGTGGGAGAGGTGAGGGGCCTGCAGAGTTCACAGCAGAGCATACAAGTACAAAACCAGGTTGCGTTCAGACAGATTTGCTTTCTGGAGACTTGAGAACAGGCTGAGCCCACCTGGGTGAAGGATGAGAAGAGGGTGTCATGCCCAGGGGGCCTCTGGCTGTAGTGGGTCTGACCCTGTGCCAGCCAAATGGCCAGGGCAGGTCCCTCACTCATCCTGTCATGTGAGCTTTGCACCAAACCCACGGCACTGGGCACTCTCGGACCTGTCTGTGTCTCCCCTAGGGCAAAGCAGAACCTTCAATTAGTGTTTCCAAAAGGTGTGAGATGGAGCCAGAGCAAAAGCGGGCTCCGTGGGTGCTCTGACCCAGGCCTGGTCCTCACACCTGCACCAGAGCATGAATCGCTGCTCTGTGCCGCTGACCTTCACACCGCTGCACACTGTTTTCATTAGTGTGTGCTCTTGGGTTAAGAACCGGTCTCACTTCCAGCTGAACAAACACCTTCCATTGCATGTAAAATCCAGCCTGGTGCTAATAGGCGTCTTCCCCCGCCTCCCTCCCTCCCCTCTGCCACCTTTTGTGCAGTTGGCAGAACAAAAAAGTGGTGCTATTACCTGACTTATTATCGGCACGGGACTGTAATTTATGGCATATGCTTGGTAAAGTGCCATGCTGAAAACATTTATGGCCCACTTAGAGTCCTGTGGGGTGGTGGGGAGGGCGAAGGCTGCAAAGGGGAAGGCAGTTGTTCCACCCTTGCAAAATACTGCACAGCCCAAAAGCTTCCTCTGCCTTCTGACAGCAGCGCTGTGTGCAGGCAGGCTCAGTGCCCCTGCCCATGGATGCCAGACCAGGTTGAGAGACTAGTGCCCCAGGCAGACATAAGGCCTTGTCCTTAGAAAATATACAAATATACAGTTGTTGTCTCCCTTTGGGCGTTTATCTAATTTCCCGTCTTTACTGATTCTGGTCCTGTACAGTCTCACCCCTCAGGCCAGCATCTCAGACCTTGCCTTCCTCATGTTCCTCATACATGTGGGCACCTCCTCCTTCCCCCCAGGCTACAACACCCTGTCCTCTTGTGGAAGACCAAATGCCGGCCTGCCGAAGCTGCCCCATGTGCAGCAGATCAAGAACAGGAGCTGTGAATGACTCCTCCTAAAGGCAGGCATTAGAGCACGTCAGCTGCTCTCCAGCAACCAGGTTCATGCACTGTCTGAAGCAAACAACCTGATCATTTAGTTTGCCACGTTTAGATTTGACCTGGAAATGTGCTGTGGAGAGAAGGGGAAAAATGAGTTGTCGTTGCTGTAGGTGGGCTGGATTTGAACATCAATCTAGGGGGCAAGGGAAAGTCATTCCTGGCAGCAGTGACTTTTCCAGTGATTGAAGAGACTTGTGAGAAATGGGACTTTATGCCCAATCTTGTGACGTGTATTATGAAAATTTGGCATGGAAAAGTGTTTTTGACACTGGGCTATTTGGTGATTACTGAGAAGTTAATGTTGGCTGCTGAGCTTCTCTCAGGAATCATAGAATCATAGAATAGTTAGGGTTGGAAAGGACCTGGAGATCATCTAGTTCCAACCCCCCTGCCATGGACAGGGACACCTCACACTAAACCATGCCACCCAAGGCCTCATCCAACCTGGCCTTGAACACTGCCAAGGATGGAGCATTCACAACCTCCCTGGGCAACCCATTCCAGTGCCTCACCACCCTCTCAGTAAAGAATTTCTTCCTTATATCCAATCTAAACTTCCCCTGTTTAAGTTTTAACCCGTTACCCCTTGAACCCATCCCTGTCACTACAGTCCCTGACGAAGAGTCCCTCCCCAGCATCCCTATAGCCCCCCTTCAGATACTGGAAGGTTGCTACGAGGTCTCCACGCAGCCTTCTCTTCTCCAGGCTGAACAGCCCCAACTTTCTCAGCCTGTCTCCATACGGGAGGTGCTCCAGTCCCCTGATCATCCTCGTGGCCCTCCTCTGGACTTGTTCCAACAGTTCCATGTCCTTTTTATGTTGAGGACACCAGAACTGCACACAATACTCCAAGTGAGGTCTCACGAGAGCAGAGCAGAGAGGCAGGATCACCTCCTTTGACCTGCTGGTCACGCTCCTTTTGATGCAGCCCAGGATACGGTTGGCTTTCTGGGCTGTGAGCGCACATTGAAGCCGGCTCATATTCATTTTTTCATCGACCAACACCCTCAAGTCCTTCTCCACAGGGCTGCTCTGAATCTCTTCTCTGCCCAACCTGTAGCTGTGCCTGGGATTGCTCCGACCCAGGTGTAGGATCTTGCACTTGGCATGGTTAAACTTCATAAGGTTGGCATCAGCCCACCTCCCAAGTGTGTCGAGGTCCCTCTGGATGGCATTCCTTCCATCCAGCATATCAACCGAACTACACAGCTTGGAGTCATTGGCAAACTTGCTGAGGGTGCACTCAATCCCACTGTCCATGTCACCGACAAAGATGTTGAACAAGACTGGTCCCAACACCGATCCCTGAGGGACACCACTCGTTACCGGTCTCCAGGCGGACATCATTGTTCATCTTTTAAAGGTATTTGGAGCTTGGCTGTCTGCCCTGACCAGTTGTTCTGATTCAGAGGCTGGGGAAACAGAGCATTGTCCAACCCATTTCACCAGCTTCAGGAGCACACTTTTCCTGAAGCTGCTTGGTTGAAGAGAGCATTTGCTTGGTCTGCAGTGAGCCAGGCTCTCTGTACACCATGGGGAAGGACCACATGGCAGTTTGTCCTTCGGGTTCAGTCTTTGACAGCTACTGGATGAAAAGCAGGTCTTGTGGGCCTTCTGCATCAACAGTGCTGTACGTGCATCTGTGTGCTGGTGCTAAAGGAGATGTTCTGGCTGTGGTTATGTTGGTGGTGAGTCTTGGGTGCTCTCTGCTAGTTGCTCTCTGAAGGTTTACAAGGTAAAACCTTGGGAATTGGATGAGGCAAGGAGTTGTGTCATGCCCACAATGCCAAGCTAATGCCACTTCCAAACAGGTCATCACCCCTAGCTGCTGTTATTTGCGGACATCCTATCCAAAGGGTCCCAAGGTTGAGATTTTGGTATGGGAGAATGCCTTAAGCTGGAGTTGCTTCACTCATGCTGTTGGTTGGGCAGAGCACATGTTTTGAATGGCATTCATTTCGTCAAACAGTAGCTGTCTAGAAGTTTGCCATCTGGTGTAATTTTGTCCTTTAAACTCCATCTGTGCTGTGCAGTGCAGAGACTGAAGCCTCCTGTGTGTGAATCAACTCATTTGTCTTAAGCACTGTTGGAGGGAGCAGGTCGCCCTGGAGCTGCTTCTATTATTTCTCACTAGAACTTAGATATTCAGGTGCTAGACTGGATGTTAAAATCAGAGAAGAAAGCCACCCCTTGCACTTTTTGTACAAACAAGGGATGGTGGGAAGCTCATATTGTGTGGGGCTGAGCCACATTTTGGCCTTGTTCTGTTGACTGACTTCCAGACTTAGTGCCTGGGTCAAATCTCCACCCAGATCCTAGAAAGCCCCCGCTTCCTCAGGCTGTGTGAAGTGAATGGGTGGCACAGCTAGGGTTGGATCCCTGTGATAACAGAGAAGAACCGTATCTTGAAACGCTTTAGTGTGTCCTGAAGGGTGAAAGCAGTTTGTCTGATAATAAAACCTCTGTTGAATGTGAGATTATTTGATGGGAAAAAGGGAGGGAGGGGGAAGTGGCAAAATAATACTTGTCTTAAGAGGTTCACTGTATGTGCGCCTGATAAACATCATAACATGGATCAACTTTCTTCTCTGCTTGCTTGGCTTTTGGCATGCATAACCAAGCTCTGGCAGGCAGGGCAATTTCCTTCTCCCCAGGGTCTTTAAAAAAAGACTATTTCCCCATTTAAAGAGCAGGAGAGAAGTGGAGATGGAAAGGGAAGCAGAGCCAGGCAGTGGGCTAGCCCTGCCCACGAGCCAGCAGAGCCTTGGCTGTCCCACCCACACTGCTCTCCGCGGCGTTAGGCACGTGGGATAGTGAGGGCTGAATGGGTATGAAAGCAAACACACATCTGGAAGTTCCTTCAGTTAATTGGGCAATTATTCATACCACTCGTGCTGGAAGGAGCCTGCTACTGCGGAGCCAAAACCAACAACAGCCAGTGGGCATGCTCCAGCCCTCGCGGGGCTCCGGAGGGCAGTCTGGGCACGGAGGGCAGGTCCCACTCCCGGGAGGCTCAGCCTGGAGCTGGAGGCTGGTGGTGAGGCACCCTCGGTGCAGCGGAGTGCTGGGGAAGTGTGTGTTCACAGCGCATATGGGCCCCAGGTGGGAAGTGGGAAGCTGCCTCCCTGGAGCACCACGAGAACCCAAGTCAACCTGTGTTGGGTTTTATTAGGAGCTTGGCAGGCCGTGGTGTTGGTGAAGGTAGACCAGGCCCAGCTGTGCTCTGTAACACTTTACTCCTCATAAATAGTGGACCCACTGCCATTTCTGCCCAGCTCCCACCTGAGCAAGGCTCTGGCAGCCCATGTTCACCTTTTCCATCCCTCCTCCTTCCCCTTCTCACATCCCTGGTTCCTCCTTAGCTTGACAGCAGTGCCACTGCATGTCCCCCTCCCCTGCCATCTCTGGTAGCAGTGCAGATGAAGGAGGGAGTGTGAAGCTGATGGGTCTTAGCTTTGGCAGTTCATTCCCTGTGATGTGCCTGTAGGATGGGAGCTGGGTGGGAATGTGTTTTCTCAGTCTCTGACTGAGATGGTTTCCCTGTGGCAGAGTTAATGGGCCTCAGCAGATCCTCACGGAGATGATGTGCAGGGGTACCCTGGACACAATCAGCTTTGAAGCATTGTCCCTCCTTCTTCTCATCTCTAAATCCGGTAGGTTATGGGGTTGCTTCTGAGGCTGAATTCTCTGAGATTGCATATCAGTAGGACAGACCACATCTTGAAAGCATTTCTCTGCACTGTGGCTGACTGCTGTTTGAGTGCTTTGCCATTCCCTCCTTGCTGCCGAAGCTCACAGGAAGCCTACCCCCTTCCAGCAGAATGTCTGTTACTGATAAAACCGACCCCCTTCTCCCAAGTTGTGCCTGCTGCATGGAGGTGGGGGTGCCACGTTCAGCCCATCCACTTCCTGCTTTGCCTGAGAGCACATCTCTGGCACTGGGAGCTATTGTGGCAGCCTCAGAAGTGCACGCAGCGCTGGGCTCCACCAGCATAATTGGAGCCAGCTCCAGCTAAGCCCAGCTGCAATGTGAAAGGAAAAGAGTATCCGTGGTTCCCTCTTTCCTTGTCTTTTTCCCTCTGCCGTGAGGTGGGTCTTCTGCAAAGGGCTTTAGTGCCATTAACTCAAGATCTTCCATTGGATAATGTGAATCAGACAGACAGTTTGTCTCCAGAATGAATGTGCGAACATAGGCAAGGCTGTACTTGGTCACACCCTGGAGCTGTCTTAGTGCAGGATCTTGTCCCTATCATTGCTGGAATCAGTGCTTTAGGAAAGGGCGTAAAACAATGCATGCATGGCGTGTGTTGTCCTTCCTCTTCTCCAGCAGTCCATACAGGTGATGAAAGGTTTATCTGGTGGGTGATCAGCTAATATTTTGCATCTTTGTCCTTTTTTGAAGTGTTTTAGAAGCAGCAATGGTGCTAACTCAGAAAGGCTTGGGGATGTAAAGTTCTCTGTGTGAGATTTAGTAGTGGTCTCAAAAGTGCTGTGAGGACATCTCACCATCAAGAAAACACCGGAAAGAGGGGAGTATGATTCCCAGTTTTACAGGGCAGAGCAAAGAAGTTAAACAGCTTATCTGAAATCTCACTGGGAATCCTTCACAGAGTGTGGTGTTGAAACCAGATTCTTGGACTCCTGTGACTATCCAGCCTTCCTCTTTGATAATAACCCACACAGAGATCTAAGTTAGGATGGGAACTGATTATTGAAGAACTAGTGCAGAAATAAAACTAACTGAAGTGAAAGCCTTCCTTACTGTCATGATGGATGGCCGTGCTGTAGAAGGAGGATATTGCCCAGGTGGAGAAGCCAACCAACCAAACTTGCTTTGTCTATGTTTAAACACTGGAAATGTTGCTAGGGTCCAGCTGAGTAAATATGATGCTGAAGATGCTCAGAAAATCAAGGTATGGAGTGAACAATGAGAGCAGCACAGCCTCAGGGAGCAAGGAATGAGTTTGGGACAGGATCTGTGAAGCAGCCAGAAGGGACAGAGTGGAGGCACCAGCCATGTTGAAAGGATGGGAAAAGTAGGAGGGTGTACAGAGATGGGCATTGAAATGGAATAGCCAAGATACTAGCACCAAGGGACAGCTGTCGCTCTCACTGAAATGAATGGACCAGCTCCCATTGACGTCAGTGAGGGTTCAACTGGGACCCTTGCAGGAAATATATTGAACACAGACAAATCCAGCAAAGTCAAAACAGATGATGCAGGCCGCTTAATACAGTCACAGGGAGCCTGTTGCGAAACCTCCTAACAAGGCAGTTCCGTCAAGCAGCCATCTCCAAGCCCAGTAGGCTCCAGCGTAGGAGAGGAACGTGGGTGGCTGTGGTCCTGGAGAAGGCATGCGCAAGATGGAAGGCAGAAATGGCATGAGGTGCTTCCTCATTGTGCTTGAACAATGGCAACCTTGTTTATGTGACCTCCATAGCTACCTTGCCATACTCTTTGGTCCTTTTCTTGAGGCTTCCCTGTCCCACTGATGAAGCTTTTATGAAGCTGGAGGCATAGACAGACTGGACAAGTTACCACAGGAATACGCTGCTGTACGTCGGCTGACGGTGGGTGGCATATGTGTGCACATCCTTAATCCATGGCACATTCACATGGCAAGTGAATCCAAGTTAGCCAATGTGACAGAACTGCATTAAGCTGGCTGCAATGACTGTATTTGCATGAACTAAGCAAATGCATGTGGACTGTAACGCTGACATGCAGTAACCGATTACCACGTGATAGCCTGTTCCCGTGTTTGCATTCAGCCTGTGACTCATTGCCCCAAACTCTTCCCTTTGCTGTGCTTCTCAGTCCCTTGTTCCAGGTTCCCAGTAGCTGGTTTTCTCTGTATTAGGGATGTCTGCGATCCTACCCCAGCCCCTTGTCTCTCCAGAGTGTAGTTTTGGCAGCTCTCCTGCCCTGCTCCATGGAGTCACAAGGATCTCCTCTGGGGACAGGCTCTTCTAAAACTCTCTGCAGCCAAGGGATACTCAGGCAACCAGCTCCCTATGGGGACCTAGGTCACAGCTCAGAGCATATTGACTCACTCCACAAATGCCTGTTCCTTTCCAGCCCAGCAGGCCTCCTTTGGCACCAAAATCTGCCTCTCCTCTGTCTTTGCTTATTCTCTAAACTTGGAGAAAGCACGGAGTCAAGACAAAATGCTACCCTCTGAAAGCAAGAAGATGCGAAGCACCCTACTTAGGTTAGTGGGGAGATCGTAGAATCATAGAATCACAGGGTGGTTTGAGTTGGAAGGGACTTTAAAGCTTACCCAGTTCCAACCCTCTGCCACTTGCAGGGACACCTTCCACTAGACCAGGTTGCTCAAAGCCCCAGAATCTGGGGTTGCCCAGATCTGGGCAGTATCCTCTCTTTGGCATAGTGGGAATTTGGAAAAGGCAAAAGAGTTGAGAGGAGAGGCAAGATGAAATTAATAGTATGGATTATGAAACTGAAAGGAGACAGAGCTGAGTTTCTGCATGCTCCTGAGAATGTGGGCCTCTGAAAGTGACCTTGCGCAAGACCAAGTCCTGGTTCAGGCTGACCAGCAGAGACTTCAGTGAAACCACACTTACTCTACACCATGTTGAAGCAGAATCCAGCCCTGAAAGTCCCATCTCCCCTAATCCTGTTGTCCTAGCTTTGGTATGAGAGAGGGAACAGATCTAAATCAACTGGTTTTCAGCCAGAAAATTCAAAGGAATAGGAAGAGAGCACTGGGATGGAGACAGGCAGGGGGCATTGTTGCTCTTAAAATGGTTCTGTGCTCTATGTGCAGCTTTAGATGTTTTGGAAAGGGTGAAATTTCACCCTTGAGTCCCCTGGATAGACTGGGCTGCAACTTTGGCTTCCTTTTCATCCTGGATCCACTGAAATGGCAGCATCTTGGACAGGGACCAGCTTCCTTGATGTCAGAGTTGTGTGCTGGGGAGGAGCCCAGAGGGGACTCCTGAGCCTCAGCAGTGGGAGCAGGGACAGGCTACTTGCAGTGGACATGGAGGCGTTGCCTGAGCTTTCAGGAATGGAGTGAGGAAAGCCAAAGATCAGCAGTGCTGGAGCCAGGAGAGGTGAAAGACCAAGGAAAGATTGGCTTGCTGCTTACTGGGACAGAGGACCTAGAAAAAAGGGATGTGGAAAAGGACAGATACTCAATGCTTTTTAGACACTGAGATCAAGAATGTTTAGTGTCTTTATTAATGAATTGGAGTCCAGTCTCAGTGAGCTTACAGATGATACTGGATTGGGGGCAAGCAGTTGACATGCTGGAGGGCACAGATGCTATTCAGAGGGACCTTCACAAGCTGTGCTCTGGTTTATGCTGTGATGTGCATTTCAGGCTGTGGCCTGGCTTTTCTCAGCAGCCTGTGCTCCTACTTTTCCTTATTTATGGGCATATCATAGAGTAAAGTGTAATTATTTATAAGACTGTTTTTTCTCTCTCCCTTGCCTCTCTGTAGCAAATACTATTGCTGTCCGTGTTCCACAACCATTTATTTCTTTCAGATACCTGCATGGGGATGTTTATTGACATGACAGCATGCAGCAGGCAGTGCTGCCAAAGTCAGTGCATCCTGTGTTCGTTTAGGGCAGGCTGGGGCTGTCAGCTTTGTGTCTCCTGAGAGATACCAACACTTTTTGTTGACTTTGCCCTTGGCCGGTGTTAGATCAACAGTGAACTGGTATCATTTTTGTGCTTCTTCCTATGAACTGCTCAAGTGCTGCAGTGGGCACATCAGTCACTGACGTCAATTGTTTCCCCTGGATTTTGTTCTGAGTCTTTGGTGAGCCCTGGAAAAAAACCATCATCATCTTTAAAACCTGCCTGGAAGGGTGAGAAAGTAGTGGCCCTTCCTGCTGTTCTGGGGCCAGGGCATGGTTGGTGCTGCCTGGTATTTTTGGGTGCTGAACTCCCAAGGCAGGGGGCTGCTTCTTTCCATCAGATAATGGCATTCTTGGTCATTCTGTTTCTCAGCATTAACCTGTCTGTCTTATGGTAGTGGCAGCCTCAGTGCTAAACCAGAGGCAGCAAGTCTGAGCAGTCAGCTCAAGGAAACCTCCTCTCTCAGGGCTCTGCCTTCTCTGGTGGATCCTTTGTTGTCCTGGGAAGTGTGGGTCCTGCCTAAAGCTTCTGTATGAGGAGGACTTAGGGGAAGCTCTGTGTGCTGTTTTCTGGTGTCTGATAGAAGTTGAGCTCTCACAGCAGCTTTCAGTGTGGGTTCCTCCCATGCAGCTGGTAGGAGAGAGGGATCTCGTGTCACGAATCAAGTCAGACCATTAGCTTCTTGACGCCTCTATCTGGATTTGGGTAAAACTTGCCAATGTGTTCACAAGTTGTTGGGGATGGATGAACAAACACAAATGGTGTGATTGCTTAAGTTTTGTTTCTATTGAAAACCACGCTGAAACGGCCAGCTCCACCATTCCCTATGGGATAACTCTAGAACAAAAGCATTGCAGGGGGTAATGAGAACAATGCTTCCTGGTTGCTGGACAGGACCTTTTGCTGGTGTAAGCTAGTTCTGTGCCACTGGAACCAGCTTACAGATGCTGGTCTGCAGCAATGGGACTGAAATTGCAGGTCCTGCTGCTCCAGGGTTCCAAAGAAATTTGCTAAGGCATGAACAGGCAGCCAGAGGAGAAAACTGGGGTAAGACACACTTGATTTTGGTCTGGGGTTCTATTAGCAAGCCCCACTAAGCACAGTGGGGATACAGAAGCGATACCAGTCATTTTCCCAGGGATGGAGTCTTGTAATGAAAAGAAGGGAAGGAAAGGAAAGGAAAGGAAAGGAAAGGAAAGGAAAGGAAAGGAAAAGAATAAGGAAAGGAAAAAGGGGGGTTTAGTCTGGAGAAGAGAAGGCTCAGGGGGTACCTCAACGCTCTCTACAACTACCTGAAAGGAAGATGGAGCCAGGAGGTGGCTGCTCTCTTTTCCCAGGTAACAAGCAATAGGACAAGAGGAAATGGCCTCAAGCTGCACCAGGGGAGGTTTAGACTGGATATTAGGAACAATTCCTTCCCCAAAAGATGCTCAGGCATTGGAACAGGCTGCCCGGGGCAGTGGTGGAGTCACTGTCCCTGGAAGTGTTCACAAACTGTGTAGATGAAGCCCTCAATGACATGGTTTAGTGGTGGCCTTGGCAGTGCTGGGGAACTGTTTGACTTGATCTTAAAGGTCTTTTCCAACCTGGCTGATTCTACAACTGTATGAAAGGGAGTCATAGCAGAGCAGAGTGGCCTGAGGTATGTGAGCTTGCTCCAGGCAGGTCCTTCCCACTGGACTCCAACCAACAGGAGGATGAAGATGCTGGGAGAGGTGTCCCAAGTAGTTTTTGGTCTGCTCAGCTTTCCTGGCTACCTGGGATTTTGGTTTGCGGCAGTAAAGTAGGAGGACAGCCTATCCTGGCAGCACAGAACTAAGCTTTGTTTCTTCACCCTACAGCAATGAATTCTGACTAATCTGCGGGATTAGAGCATGTCATAGTTCCCTTCCAGGCTGCGTGTCCAGCTTTCCTTCCCACAGAACTCAGCAAAGGAGAGGGCAAATCAAACAATCTGTAGCTGGTGTGAGTGATGGTGAGCACAAGCAATGTATTATAACCACAAAAATGGTGAGCGCAGTAGCTGCTCTGGGATGATTCAAGGCTCTTAAGAAGAACAGATGAGATAAGAAAAACCAGGGAAAGAGTCCTTGGAAAGATAAACAGAAAAAACAAAGCAAGCTACAATTGTGTTAGGAAGAACAACTGCCAAGAACAGCAAGGGTATTTCTAGACAAAGAATTGCAAACATTTTAAAAGGGAGCCAGATTAGAGAAACCAGGATCAACTGGGCAGGCTGTGCTCTCCACTGAGCTTGAAGCAGGAGAGCTGACAGAGCTACCCAGCACATCATCTCCACATTCCTGATCCTCTGCAAATGGTCTGCCCAGTACTTTGAGGCCTTATTAAAAGCAGCATGTATCACTGCTTAGGCCTGTGTGTGAATCCAGGACAGCATGTGGACTGCTCAGCTCCTCATGCCTTGACTGACTTTGGCATCAAGAGTGGGAGGGGTGACAATGTCATCCTGCTATGGAGCTGTGATGTGACTCGATTCCCATCAAATACTGGTGCTGAAAGATATTCCTGTCGTGCACTTACAGAGAGGCAAGTTGCTGTCTCTCTGGACCATCTCATACTTCTGATGCTCAGCACTGACCCTTTGGAGGTAGCAAAGATAAAGAAATGAAAGACCTTATTTTTAGATTACCAAGAATACTTTTTCTGGCTCCTTGTTTCCTACTATGGCTGGTCACACTGCCTATCTTCCTTTCCCTCTTCCTCTCCCACCCTCAGTGCCCATTCATTGCCCTTCTACCCCATCCTTCACATCCCTCCTATGGCCTCCCTAATGCTGTGATGCCAAAACAGCAGGTATGGTGTCAGAGATGGAGATGGCTGCTGCTATGCTGCTGCTGTGAGCTGGTTCCTAGCAGAGTTCCTGGCATAAGTCACAGTGTGGCAGCTCTATGCACTGTGCTCATGCAGCTGTTTCTGGCTGTAGCTCTCCATGCATTTTCCACTGCTTGCAGTGCCCGTGCAGTTATGGATGGCATCTGACATTAATGTGCTAAGCAGCAGTAATGCAGTTGCTTGTGAACAGTCAGCATAGTGTTGTGGTGGTTCCCTGTGGACCTGTCAGCATAGCTTTGCCCTAGATATCTGTGCTTTTTCACGTGGGCCTCCCTCCTCTCAGATTCCCACCCCGAGGGGGCTGGCAAAGTGACCTCCAGAGGTCCCTTCCTGCCTCAACCATTCTGTGATTCTATGAAGTGAAAATTGCCCATCCATAAGAAAGGATGTGCCTGTTCAGGGTGGGATGTACTGGGTACATGGGACCTGTGCCCATGAGGTGATGCTCCCCAGGTAGGGCTGATGTTCTTCAGTACTGAGAGTCAAAGAGGAGAAGTTAAGTGAGTCTTTTACCAGGAAATGAGCTCAGGGAATGCTGAATTCAAGTGATATATTGTTCAAGTGTGTAGTGGTGTGTCTTGTGCCCCTGTGCAGGAGCTGGCCCAGAGATCAAGAGTGCTTTAGAAACAAACAACACAGGAAAGATGTTATGGAGCCATGGAGCACAATCTCGAGCATCCAAATGTTTGCCCTTGTAATGCTGCTCCAGGAGCTGTGCCTGTTTGAGGAGATGGTGTGTGCCTGTTACCTCACCTGGGCAAGCCCAAACACACAGACTGTCAGATTTTTTTTGCAGAACCAACCTGAAAATCTTTCTTGGAGGTTGTGTGTGCACCAGCCTCGCATGGCTGACAACTATCCATTTATAAAACTGTTTTGGAGGACAGTGGAAAAGAGGTGCTGAGGTAACTCAGGTATAGCTGGATGAAATGTGTTCCCCCTCTAAAGGTACTGCCCTGGCTGTGGGCCTCAGGCTGTGCTGGACCACAAAGGTTCAAGCTGCTCTCAGAATCCTTGCTCTTCTGTGGCTCCACCCAAGGCCACAATCTTGACTTGTCCTCAGCTTCAGCATGCCTTTTGATCCCTCCTATCTGAGGACGTGCACTAGCTGGCTCCTACATCATCTGCAGTTGCTCTGTAAGAGATAAAGGAAGGAGATTGTAACTAATGGGACAGAAGTTCACTGAGGTCTTTTCCACCCTCCAGATAAAGCCACTGAGGCTGGCTGGGGTGTTTTACTGTTTGAACAAACTTCTGCAGCAAGTGGCAAGGTGAGGTGAGGGATGCCTGAGTACTTCTTTGTGATTTCAGGTCAGAGCACAGCGAGCTGTGTGCATGTCCAACAGAGACACCCCTGGAGCTGACCCTGCTGCAGACCAGCTCTCTGAAGGTGCAGCACAGAATCATAGAATGGTCTGGGTTGGAAGGGACCTTAAAGCTCATCCAGTTCCAACCCCCTGCCACGGGCAGGGACACCTTCCACTAGATCAGGTTGCTCCAAGCCCCATCCAACCTGGCCTTGAACACTGCCAGGGATGGGGCAGCCACAGTTTCTCTGGGCAACCTGTGCCGGGGCCTCAGCACCCTCACAGTGAATCCTACCAAAGGGAAGGATAGTATCCTGATGCTTTGCAAATGCTTTCTGTTTGGAGCTGAGGACAGCCAGAGCTGAAATAGAGGGATGTCACAGTTGTGCCATGTGCCCCAGGCTAATGCTATGTCAGGACCTGACCCTGCCATCCTGGATGAGCTCTCTGCCTTCCGTGGCTGCTCCCCTGGCTGCAGCAACCCTGCTCTGTCTCAGACACAATGGCCTGTGAGCAGGCCCCACTCAGGCCCACTGCTCCATCAACACCTCCTGTGCAGGGTTTGCATCTGCCTGGAGCCAGGTCTGCCTGGGGGAGCTGGCTGGGATGAACACACACAGCACCAGTTGTCTGCAGCCCCTGGCTGCCGCCATCCTTGACACGATGCCCTTGCTTTGCTACCAGCAGAGCTGGCCTCTGCCCCCATGTCCTCATGAACTGAAACATTAACTGACTCACACTGATGAGATGAGCTCAGCAGCAAGAGTCAGCAAAGGGTGTTTTGTCTGTTCATGCAGGGCTTGGGTTCCCACCATGCTCGCACACAGCCGTGTTACGAGCAGGGAAGGGGTACGGCATCAAGAAGATGAGGATCACCACTGACACGGAAAACACTGGAAAGCCATGGGATGGTCCCAGGGCAGAGAGAAGCAAATAAAAGCTGCAGAGAAGACAGTGAGGATCTGCTTTGGAGGAGCCTCCCACTGAGCTGCCAAAGCCTGATGCTTTCTGGGCCAAGTTTTCAGCCAGCGCAGATGTGGGCACTGAAGCACTTAGGATAGCCATGAGGGTAGCTCCCACAGACCTGCACTCACAGGGGAGTTCTGCAGCCTCTGAAACACACTCCTGTGAAGCTGTGCAGCCCTCATGGTGTACCTGCCCAGGGCCAGCCGGAGCAGAGGTCCATGCTGGTGTAGGAGCGGGACCCCAGGAGGGAGCAGCATCCCAGCCACAGTGCTGCTGGCAACACAGCCTGCCAGGGAATTACAAATTAATGTGGAACTGATCTGAGATGAAACACTTTGGATCAAGACCACAACCAGAAATATTTCAAGTCAGATCAAACTGAACCAAACAAATCTGTTTGTTTCCTGCTTTCCCAGCAGACAGTCTTAAAGGTCACAGAGCTGAGAAGCATGGCTGGGTACAAGCGGATATTCCTTTAGGCAAATTACAATGACAGAAAATTCCTGACCTGCCCTAGTGGTGAGGAAGGGGGGAGTTCATGTCTCCCAGTTTTAGGCCCCCCTTGTGAGGAGCTGAGATTGGGAGCCTTAGGAGGGAGAGAGTTGGGCATCTCGAGAGGGGAGCTGGCACAGAGGTCCCATCTCCCGAGGGCCCATGGTCCTCATGCTGGTCCCTCTGCATCGCCCTGCATGCTGAGTGCAGGCTGGGACTCTTCAAAGCAGCTCTGAGCTGTTGACTCTTGGGAAGTGGGAACCTTTCCAAACCCTGGGGACTGTGTCAGCATGGCATGAAGGTATGCAGACAGGTCTAAGCAGACAGGAACAAGAATAATGAGACTTACTACTTTTGACAGCTGTTTTTTTGATAACTCCCTGCATTGTTAGCCCACATCAGCCAGTGACTTGGAGATCTGCAGTGACAGACTTGTAACCATCCCAGCTGCTGGTCTCCTGTTATCCCGGAGAAGCAGGGCCCCATACTCTGATCAACATTCCTGCTTCCAGCAGCACAGCTCCACTATTGCTGTGGGAGCCCAGCTCTCACAGGCAGGTGCGTGTGAGGGAGCAGGACCAGGGATGCTACTGCTGGAGGAGCAAAGCAGAGGCCAGACACGTACACATGGAGCAGCTGCATGCATGTACAGATGTGGGTAAGAAGATGCTGGGTGCACTCAGCCTGCGCCCTTCATCGCTGCTGGTGTGCTTGTGTCTGATGCAGTCTAGTTTCTAAACTAAGCACATGCACTTTAAATTTGGCAATGCCTCTTTAATTCAAAGAGCAGTTTTAAGATGCTCAGATGTATTTGGCAACTGTGGTCTGTTTTTATTAGTAAAATGATAGCATATGATATCAAAGCCTGTTTTCATTGCCCTTGTTAAAAGAGATGCCAAATGCAAATGCATTTAGAGAAGTGAATCGGATTTATAAACTTCCTTTTGCTGTGCCTATTACACTGGTGACAAGCTGGAGCTTCTCTCATTTTCCAGGCTGGGGTGCTGGGCGTGCAGCAGCGCCGGCCGGAGGCACAGCAGAGGGTGCTCTTCCTCTGCCCAGAGCTGCCCAAAACACAAGCCTTGCCTTGCCTGGAGCCATCTGGAAGAGGAAGGGAACAAAGTGCTAAGCCTTCAGGAGTGGGTCTGCTGGAGGTGGCAGGAAAGGAGCCCCCTGATGCCTTCTGGTTCTATATGATCTGGCTGTGCCAGGCAGAGAGCTGGGCTGCCTGAAATGTGGGAGTGTCCCTGGGGAGAGTCCTCCCGGGGACTGGAACTGACTGCACCCAGCTCTGGGGTCAGCAACACAAGAGGGACATGGAGCTGCTGGAGCAAGTTCAGAGGAGGCCAAGGAGATCCCTCCAACTCGATTCTGTGATTCAGGGAGGCTGGGTACAGCTCGGGGTAGCAGCCTGCTTTACCTGGTGCCTGTTAATGGGGGTGACCTGGCCCTCAGGGCAGATGCTGGTCCTGACAGAGCTGAGAGCTGCCCTTCTCCATGGTGTTGTGCCCTTGCTGCCTGTCCTGCAGACAATCAGGTACATCCCGGGGAGCAGCAGCTGGCAGTTCCCAGCTGAAAACACATGCAGAGGGAAGTGATTCACTCAAAGCACCCAGTGAGTCAGCGGCAGAGCTGGGAATAAAGCACAAGTTTTCTGCTCAAACCACTAACTCAGGCAGCAACTCTGGGGAGGTCATGTGGATTCGAGGGGACCATGAACTACTCTCTCCCCTGCTTCAGGAGTTTCCAAGGCATTGGGGCTGCGGAAATAACCCTCCTGAAATAACTCTGCTCCAAACTGCACTTTCAGTATTGGTTGTCTAGCCGAAGAGGCTCTTGCTTCTGCCAGGGTGGAGCACAAGGGGCCTTGCATAGTGGGAAGGGTTGTGAGCTGGGTGCGGGGACCCTGTGTCCAGCCCTTGTGCAGTTACAGGAAAGTTGTGGTGTCCAGGGGCTTCCAGCACAGGCTAGCAGAGCAGCCGCAGCAGCTTATTTATGGAATCACAGGCTGGTTTGGGTTGGAGGGTCCTTAAAACTCATCCAGTTCCAACCCCCTGCCATGGGCAGGGACACCTTCCACTAGACCAGGTTGCTTAATGATTTACTGCTCTTCATCTTGCTGCCATCCCCATGTGCACTTGGCCCCACACTTGTCGCAAGGCTGGCTGTGGTGCAGAGAGGTGAAACTGTGCTCCCCAGCCCATCCTAACTCCCTGCTCCCACGGCTGCAGCAGGTGCTGCACACCAGGGCCTGTGGCTGGGTGCTCCTGCTCACATCTTGGGGTGTTTCCCTTCCCTAGCACCCAGAGTTGGGAGCTGCATGCCCAGGGCTGTCTGCAACCTGGGCAACATGCAGCTGCTCCACCACCTCACTGGGATTTGGCTGTTGGAGCAGCTTATCTCTGTTTCCAGTATGCATGCCCAGCCAAGATAGACATGTTTCTTGTTTGTTTGTTGTTGCAGCCGTGCCAGCAACGGAGCCCGCAGTGACCGCAGGGGTGGGCCTTGCTGAAGCTCTGAGCCCTGCTGCCAGCGCAGCCCTGCCAGCTGAAGGCAGCTGCAGTGATGAGAGACACCAGCCCTGGAGAAGAGGCTGTTTGTTTACCCTCGGCCACAGTCTGCAGGGCATGGGTCAAGCCGCAGGGTCTGGCGAGGGACTGCGAGAGGAGGGAGCTGTGGTTTCTGCCAGCAGAGGAGCTGCTGCATGGCTTTGGCGTTGGGTCGCAGGAGAATTGACCCCTGGGTTTGGAAAGGAGGGATGGGGAGTGCCCTGGCTCTCTGCGGTGCGGCTGGGCTGCTCTGCTTGGATTTCTAGCAACTGCTGCAGAAGTTGCTGTCACGTCTGTTCTCCCTCTTGCTCTACACTGATGGAGCATGGTGGGAAGCCAATGGCTCCTGCTGCTCCGCACAAGGGGCTGGGAGGACCTCAGAGGTGCTGCTCTTGTGGCTCATCGCCAGCCCAGTGAGCTTTAGCTGTAGCCGTGTGGGTGCTCTGCCTGCTCTGTGACCCTGCTCTGCATCCCAGGGCACACGCAGGATGGGTAGCTGGATGGAGACGCCACTCTGGCACAGGGACAACCATCACCACTCTGGCCATCTGAAATATCATAAGGTCTCAGGAGTGACCTTGTAACATTCTTGCAATATGCAAAGGGGCCAACAAGAAATCTGGAGAGGGTCTTTGAAAAGAGCCTGTATGGACAGGACAAGGAGCAATGGCTTTAACCTGCCAGAGGGGAGACTGAGATGAGCTCTTAGGCAGAAGTTCTTCCCTGTGAAGATGGTGAAGTGTTGGAACAGTGTCCTGGGTTCAGCAGTAGCAGTTATTTTTCTCCTTCTTAGTAGCTGCTGCAGTGCAGTGTTTTTGACTCTCAGCCTGGGAACAGCGCTGATAACACCAATGTTTTTAGTTGTTGCTAAGTCATGTTTACTCTGACCAAGGATTTTCTGAGTCTCATGCTCTGCCAGGGAGGAAGGGAAGCCTGGAGGAAGCAGAGACAGGGCACCTGACCCAAACTAACCAAAGAGGTATTCCATACCACAGCAAGTCATGCCCAGTATATAAACCAGGGGCAGCTACCTGGAGGGCCCAGATCACTGCTTAGGTCAGGCTGGGTATTGGTTGGTGGGTGGTGAGCAATTATATTCTCTTCCCTTGTAATTTCCCTTATTATTATTATTATTATTGGTGGTAGCAGTAGTGGTTTGTGTTATACCTTAGTTACTGGACTGTTCTTATCTCAACCCATAGGAATTACATTCTTTCTATTCCCCTCCCCATCCCTCTGGGAGTGGCGGGAGGAAGAAGGAGGGGAGTGAGTGAGCGGCTGCGTGGTTCTGGGTTGCCAGCTGGGCTTAAACCACAACACACAGGTTGCCCAGAGAAGCTGTGGCTGCCCCATCCCTGGCAGTGTTCAAGGCCAGGTTGGACGGGGCTTGGAGCAACCTGGTCTAGTGGAAGGTGTCCCTGCCTGTGGGAGGGGGTTGGAACTGGATGAGCTTTAAGGTCCCTTCCAACCCAAACCAGTCTGGGATTCTGTGATTCTATGAAATAAGCTGGCACATGGCTCATTTCTCCCTTTCCAAGGGAAATCAAAGCACAGCCCATTGCCAGTGACTGCAGTGATGTTTGGATGGAGACCCTGGTGAGATGCTTATGACAGAGTTGTTCATCTCCCACCTCCCTGGTTTGAATTTCCTTCTGGTCATCAGGTCAGGCTGTTTCCTGGACCATGCTGAGGAGGGTGGATGGAGGAGACAATGCAGTGCAAGGAGCCTCAGACGACCCAGGAGGAGACAGAGGTCAGTTCTGATGCTGCTGGGACTGGGGTGGACTCCTCCATCCTGCAGTAACCAGAGCCTGGTGCTATAGGGTCAGACTGGTTTCCTGTGGCCCAGCACCCTGACCTGTACCCTGCATTCCCTCCAGCAGGCACAAATGTGCTTGGTCTCTGGTGGGGAGACATGGAGGAGTGCAGGGTCAGCCCACTGCTGCTCCGACACCCAGAGAAAGATACTGGGGCAGCTGTGGAGGATGTCTGCAACCTCTTCTGCATCTCATTAACAACAAGGCGTCCCGTGTCACCAGCTCTCTGCAGAGCCCCATGGGAAATCTCACTCCCCTCTGGCTGTTCTGTCCGTTCTTCTCAGCACTGCTGAAAGCACCAGGGGGTTTGCTCAGGGCTCTGATGGCTAGCAGTGAGTGGGGAGTGCTCCAGCTGGCAGGCTGCAGTCAGCCCCAGGCTCTCCAGCCCTCTGGCACAACAATCCCAGCAGGAAAATTATTCCCACCCAGGCAAGTGATGAGAAATCAGGGCCAGGCTCACCCTGTGTGCACTCTGTGTTGGGGTATTGTTACTGTCACTGCATGAATCGTGCTGCCTTTGAGAGCAGGAACATGGGAAGGGAGAAGGCTAGAGAGATCCCTGTACTTCAGTGCATGATCCGGAGTGAGGCAAGGAGACCCTAACCTGCCAGCACAGCCCCCAGCCCTGTGTCCAGGCCCTGTCCAGGCTCAGGAGCCACAGTGCAGAACTGGACCTGAGCAGCAACGAAGCTCAGCCGGACTGAAACATTCCTTGACACTGCTCGGTGTCAGGTCTGGCATCTCCTGCCAGCAGTCCTGCTGTGGTGGGACAGGATGCAGCAGCTTGCCAGAATGAATGATCACCCTGCAGCTGCTGATGGTGGCAAGACCAGCACTGCTACATCTTCCTGACATGTTACACCAACTTCATGCCTTGGGTCTGCCCGTGATCTGCCCTTTTTCTATAGGGAGAATAGCATGTGAGGGGCTTCTCCACCCGCAG
This sequence comes from Psittacula echo, assembly GCF_963264785.1. Taxonomy (NCBI): domain Eukaryota; kingdom Metazoa; phylum Chordata; class Aves; order Psittaciformes; family Psittacidae; genus Psittacula; species Psittacula echo. The sequence goes on along the minus strand of NC_137739.1, from coordinate 18,715,787 downwards.
ACCCTGGCCTGCTGCCACTGCCTTCAGAGGCTATGTCAAAGTCATGCTACACTTTAATTATATCAATTAATCCCTAATTTCCAGCCTTACTATGGCATAGGGCAGGCCGGGGGGGTTCTTGGAGCTGGGAGCACAAATGGGCCGCTGTATTGTCTTCCTGTCTCATTGCCTGCCAGGTCCTGCTGGCCTGGCACCACACTCCAGAGTGCTCCAGCATCCTTGTGGCCTGCCTGAGGCACTTGGCTGTAGCTCCCCTCCAAGCTGGATGCCCTGGACCCTTTCTGAGGACCCCTTGTTCTGGGAGAAAAAGAGCTGGGAGCTGTCAAGTCGGGGAGGGCTGTGGTCCAAGGGGAATGGGCAGTGTTGTGCCCATCCCTGGAGCTGTGTCATCCACAGCAAGAAACAGGACCCAGAGAGCCAAAATGCCCTGAGCTCCCCAAGCTGCTCACAGCAGGCTGAAGACCACATCTCCTAAGCATGAGCATGAATTTCTTGGCCATCCTCCATGATCCTGGAGGCCTCACACACCCCAGAAGCACTGAGATGCTTTGCTCCCCACAGGGAAACCAAGACCCAGCCTTTGTCCTTGCCTTGGTCTCTGGGTGGGGGACACTTCCCAGGGTGGCAGGGTGACTGTGGTCACTCTTGGCAATGTCCCCACGGGACTGCCCACAACAGCCAGAGGTTATGTGACCCTGTGGGATTCGGTGAGTTCATTTGTGAGCTGGTTCCTTTGGCTCTGCTCTCCATCCCCATGGGACACCCAGACTCTGTCCTATACCGGTCTTGGTTTGCCTTGGGAGAGCAAAGGCCCTCAGTGCTTCTGGGATTTGTGAGGCCTCCAGAAGCATGGAGGATGGCCAAGGTCTTCATGCTTATGCTCGGCAGATGTGGTCTTCAGCCTGCTGTGAGAAGCCTGGGGAGCTCAGGGCATTTTGGTGAAGACCAGGAGAAAGGCACCTGAATGCTTGTTTAAACTCCTGGGTATAAACCCTGCAGCCACTGGTGTCGGTTTGCCATGGGGCTTGTCCTTTGCCCTATGCAGCCATTTGGGTGCTACAGTGCCCTCCTCCATCGTAAGTCCTGGAACCTCTGCTCAGAAATGCTCTAGAAGACACTGCTTGGCTCTTGCTGTGCTTCTCTTTTGGTCAGGGTTTGGTGTGGGAAGTTGCTCCTTTTGCACACTGCAATGGCTGTCCATCCCTCGGGCCTCCTGCCTGCTCTAAGACAACCAGGGCAGGGACAACCTTCAGCCTTGTGTTGCTTTGCACCAGGAAGCAAAATTTTATCTTCTCGCCGCAGAGTGAAGGCCACTCCTTGCCCAGGTGGATGCCCTTTTCTCTGATGACTTTTCATGCAGAGGTCTGTAGATGCCAGGGGTGGGCAGAACTGCCTGCTGGGTATTGCCTGGGCAGCTCTGCCAAGGCAGCGGCTGCTGGTGGCCCGGCTTCCAGCAGAGAGGAGAGCTCAGAGGAGGCAGCTCCATCCAGCCTATTGTCATGCTATCTGCGGGAGCACTCCTGCGGAGGGCTTCTGCTCATTACAGCCGAAGGCGTTTCCCAGCCACGGGTCCCTCCGCCCGACACCCGTGGGGGTGCTGCGAGGCACCGGGGGCTCTGGCTTGTGCTGCCATGTCTCTCCCGAGTCCTAATCCTCTATCCAGCGCTAGGGTGCTGCTCATGTGTCTCAGCCCTGCTGGCAAGTGATTAACGGCTGTGGAAAACTCAAATATTCTTTGCATGGACTGCATGCAGCTGGAGCAGAGAGGAGGGAAAGAAAGAGGAGGGAAAGGGGAAATGGGAGGGAAAGGGAAATGAAAAGGAAAAGAGAAAGGGAAATGAAAAGGAAAAGAGAAAGGGAAAGGCAAACAGAAAAAGAAAATGAAATGAAAAAGGAAAAGGAAAAGAAAAGGAAAAGGGGAAAGAAAGAGAAAAAGAAAAATAGTAATATTTAAAAATAGGAAAAAGAAATCCATAAGGAAGTAAAGAGAGAGAAGAAAGACAAAAAAAAAAAAAAAATAGGAACTGAGATGAGAGAGTGCCATAGGGAACCAGCCCAGGCATGTGTGGTGCCATCAGGCTTCCCAATGGGACAGTGCGACTGCAGGGCTGTCTGGAGGAGAAAGCCAGGCTTTAATCCTGCTTTAAGATCTAGGCTTCCTCCTGGCTGAAGTCTTTGGGATCAAAAATGATCAGGGGGCTGGAGCAGCTCTGCTCTGGAGCCAGGCTGAGAGAGCTGGGCTTGTTCAGCCTGGAGAAGAGAAGGCTCCTTAAGGGGAGACCTTAGAGCAGCTCCAGTGCCTAAAGGGGCTACAAGAAACCTGGAGAGGGGCTTTGGACAAGGGCCTGTAGGGAAAGGACAAGGGGGAATGGCTTTACCCTGACAGAGGGGAGATTGAGATGAGCTCTTAGGCAGAAGTTCTTCCCTGTGAGGGTGCTGAGGCACTGGCACAGGTTGCCCAGAGAAGCTGTGGCTGCCCCATCCCTGGCAGTGTTCAAGGCCAGGTTGGACGGGGCTTGGAGCAACCTGATCTAGTGGAAGGTGTCCCTGCCTGTGGCAGGGGGTTGGAACTGGATGAGCTTTAAGGTCCCTTCCAGCCCAAACCAGTCTGGGATTCTGTGATTCTTTTTTTTTCCTGCGAGGTGTTTCCTGGGAGCAGGGAGGTGGTGGGGTGCTGCCGCTTGGGTGAGGGTGGTGGGTGCCATCCTAGTTGTGATCAAAGCAGTGCTGGGCACCACTTTGCCCATAAAGCCACTGGAATCATACTTAGCAGACCGAGAGGGCAACCAGCATGTGACTAGTTCTCCTCCAAGCTTGCCTGGGCTCTTCCGTACACCACGGTGGTGCTTCGGAAAGGGGAGAGTGGTCCTCAGGGTGCTTTCCTGGGGCCATGGCAGCTGCCTGCAAAGGTGCAGTGTGAGAGCTTGCAGTGTGTGCAGAGGGATGGAGTGAGAGTTTGCATGTGTGTGTACAGGTGTGTCCCTGGGGAGACAGGGACAAATGGAACTCCAGTGCCTGAAACAAGAAGGGAGGATAATTTCTGCTGTGAAAGTGTTCCCTTTGCAGCAGAGGGTTAGAAAAAACAAATGTTCTTTCCAAAACAAATGGGGCTCATCAACTATAGTAATGGAGAGAGCTGCCAAGAGGCTGCTGGGTGGGAAAGGCCACACAAACATTGGTTTAACTCCTCCGTCCTCCTGCTGTCTGCAGGGATGCTCTAGCAGTGTCTCTGCCTCTTGCACCCCAAGATGCTGCAAGGCAACAGGGATTGCTCCTCACTCAGGGAGGCTCCTGGATCCTCCTCTCAAGCTCCTCCAGACCTGCCCTGCTGAGCAGTGGGGTTCCTGAAACATCTCCATCCTCTGCTGAGGGTTCGTGCTCCATTTGATGTAGGGCATGGGCAATTTGGTCATGCAAGACCAAATGGGAGAGTGCAGGGAAGATGCAGCTGGGGCTTCTTGAATCACAGAATCCCAGACTGGTTTGGGTTGGAAGGGACCTTAAAGCTCATTCAGTTCCAAGCCCCTGCCACAGGCAGGGACACCTTCCACTAGACCAGGTTGCTCCAAGCCCTGTCAAACCAATAGAAAGAGAGGAGGACAGGCCACAAACCCATGAGACCCTGCCTTTGGGAGCAGGAAGAAGGAAACATAAAGAGCCATTTATTTTAAGTAAACTATAAATATCGGACTAAACAAATGCATGTAAGGAAAGAAAAGTTGGTCTGAGTCCAAAAATTTCCAAGACGTCTTGAGCAAATGTGTGATTGAGTCTTGGCAATGTCATGTGTGTGCACGCCAGTGCATGTGCTAATCAAAGGCTGCAGTGCTAGATATGGCATCATCCCCCAAATTAAAACCAGAGCAGATGTAAAATCAAGACAAAAATTCTCCCAGTTCCACGGTCTGGTGATAAGATCAGTGTTTGTGGGGTGAGAGTCGGGAGAAGCTCACTGTGCCCTCATTGGGAGCACAAATGAGAGCACATCATCCCAGCTGGGAGAGGCACTGTGCTGCTGTGCCACACAATCCATCCCCAGCACTGCTGGTGGAAAGCAACTCGAGCTGTATAGATCATAAATCACAGAATTCTGTGATTCTATGATCCCATAGGTTTGAGTTGGAAGGGACCTTAAAGCTCATCCAGTTCCACCCCACTGCCACAGGCAGGGACACCTTCCACCAGACCAGGTTGCTCCAAGCCCCGTCCAACCTGGCCTTGAACACTGCCAGGGATGGGGCAGCCACAGCTTCTCTGGGCAACCTGTGCCAGTGCCTCAGCACCCTCACAGGGAAGAACTTCTGCCTAAGAGCTCATCTCAATCTCCCCTCTGTCAGGTTAAAACCATTCCCCCTTGGCCTGTCCCTACAGGCCCTTGTCCGAAGCCCCTCTCCAGGTTTCTTGTAGCCCCTTTAGGCACTGGAGCTGCTCTAAGGTCTCCCCTTAAGGAGCCTTCTCTTCTCCAGGCTGAACAAGCCCAGCTCTCTCAGCCTGGCTCCAGAGCAGAGCTGCTCCAGCCCTCTCAGCATCCCCATGGCCTGCTCTGGACTCACTCCAACAGCTCCACGTCCCTCTTGTGCTGTTGCCCCAGAGCTGGATTAGGACTGCAGGGGGGGTCTCCCCAGAGCACATCAGAGGGGGAGAATCCCCTCCCTCTCCTGCTGCTCACACTCTGGGGATGCAGCCCATGACACGGGGGGATTCTGGGCTCAAGCGCTCACTGAAGATGGGTCTCAGTGCTCAGAAGCTCAGGGGACCTTCTCCTCACCCAGCATCCCCAGGGATGCAGGCTGAGGGACCTGGGGTTTCTCTGGACAGAGTGCTTTGAGGGCTGCAGGTGCAACTGGTGCTTGCCTCCTTCACTGGTGCTTCCTGCCAGGACCATCGTGCGGGCTGCCAGGTTGGCTCTGGACTTGTACCAGCACTGCTGTCTTCCTTTACTAGTCCTTGGCTGTCAGCACCCTCCTTGTGAGCTCTTAGGACCTGGGCTCCAGATGTATTTTCACAGGAAAATTTCAGGTTACGCCAGCTCCATCAACTGCATCTCCTGGATTGTGTGGGAGAAGTACAAGGACAGTGGTGGATCAGCTACACTGTAGTCTGCTGCAGCGCAGCCCTGCTACGGTTGAACTTGTTCACCATAGTGGCTGGAAAGGACCCAGAATAAAGGTGCTGGAGAGTGTTGCCTGGTGTGAGCAGAGCTCCTATCCTGCTCCTGGTGAGAGGAGGCCCATCCCAGGTAGATGCCACAAAACCAGCCTTTCAAACCCCAAACTGGCAGGCTCAGTGAGCAGTTATTGGGTTGCAGAGCTTCAGCCTTTAGCAGCAGTCCTGGAGCTGGCTTCCACCCTACGAGTGCTAGTAATTCTGTGGTCATACTTGGGCAGCTGATCTGCACCAGCTTAATTTGGACTAGGGCTCTGCTTTAACTTCAGGCACAGAATAAATCTGATAGGCATGATGTGCTGGCCCTTGTCATACTGCCATGCTTGGTGACAGTTAACATATTGCTCTGTGAATGGCACCTGCTTTGTGTGACTGCTCTTATTGTGGCAGGCTGATGTATTTTGCTCTTTCCTTTTCACATCTGTGCAGTACTGCCCCAGTCCCCAGCAGCCAGCCTGGCTGCTAAGGCACTGCATCACATCAATGTTCCTGAGGCATCTCTGCCCCTCCTCCATGCTGATGCCTGATGCTTAAAGGCAGCGTGGGATGGGACAGGGACTTGGGCAGTGGGCATGGAGCACCCAGGGCCATGCACCAGCTGCACCAGCTCCTTGCTCTTGGCTGGTTGTCCCGTCTGGTGGCTTGTGGAGCTGTGTACAGCTGGCATGGCCCTGCTCCTCCAGTGGGGGGCCAGTGGTGGGCAGGCAGTTGCTGGTGCTCAGTGACACCTTGGGTTCCTTGTCCTCCTGTGCTGTGAGGTCCAATGCCTCTCACAGCGCCCTGCCCTCCTCTTGCCAAGTCGAAAGGCGCTAACGGAGCTTGCTGGAGCAGAGCGAGATACTGGCTGTTGGTGTGCCCCTCCAGACAGTGCCACTGCTCCTTCACATCCCACATCACCTGCAGGAAGCCACGGAGAGTGTTCTCACCTCCAGTGCTGCCTGTTTGATCCTTCAGGAGGAGTGCAGGACTGCGGCACACTCGGTGCCAGATGTGTCTGCAGGATTGTAAATAACCCAAGTAACAGATGGCTGTGTCACCACTCGTTCTCTCTGCCTGCCACCAGCATTGTCTCAGATCTCTGTGGTCACTGTGGCCTCCTCCAGCTGCCATCACTTGTCACCATCAGTCACACACACTACCCTCAGACTTGGCCATTAGGCAGATTAGCCTTAATTGGGACTGCCCGTCATCACTAATCACTGTCCTCATTGTCAGCTTTAACACTACCCAAAGCCTACAATTTCCACTTATTAGGAACATGGTGGATTCTCCAGTGTGTCGAGTCCAAGATCAGATATCTTGTCTGAAGCTGACTGCCTGAGTTCAGCACGTCCTGGGGATCTGGCTCCTGGGAAGGCTCTTCCAGTGCTCCCAAGGTGTTGAGCAGGTTTGTCCCTTCTTGGCACAGGAAACCAGTCTCTGCTGCTTCCGATGGGATGCTGCTGCAAAGAAACGAGACTGAGGTTTTGACGAGTCCCAGGGAGCTTGGGTTTGCAGAGGGGACTGCTCTGGTGGGTCTCTGGTGGGGGTTGCATGGGCTGAAGGTGAGACATGGTTGCAGACCAGTCTGTCTCCTTTCCCACAGGATTTTTGGGCACCTGCTGTCAGGTGGAGGTCATGAGCAGAGATGGGTACCTAGAATTGGTATCCTGCTTTGAAATGTGCTCAACAGAACATCAGTACAGGGCAAGTGCAATGCAGAAGGTATTTTACTCCTTGGTGGGCTTTCCTCTGGGCTCCCGGCACCACTCTGAGTTGTGCCCTGCCCTTTGTCACCTGGATCTGTGTCCTGGTGAGGTGGAAGCGGCTGCCATCTTTTTGGGAGAGACTCAGAAAATACTGGGGCAGGCTATGGTGAAAGTCAAGCAAACCATTTATTTTCAGACACAGTGGTCAGATGAGAGCATCTCTGTCTAAGAATCACATCCAGATGCTGACGTTAAACATCTAGACAAAACACCTCTGTGTTTTGTCTATGTGCCACAAGCACAGAAGCAGCCTTTGGAGCTATCTGCTGAGGTGTTATCACCTTATTTAGCAACCACCCCTCACCTCTGCCCAGAGCTCCTACATTCCCTCCAGTGTGCTGGAAAAGGCTGGGAAGAGCCAGAATTTCAGGGCTCCGCTGCTGGTCACGCTCTGCCTGCTCCCTGCACCCACCTTACTGCCTATTCTGCAGCTGCTGCCACAACAAGGCCAAATGGCTGAGCTTCTGGCCCTTTCTCTGGGCATCAATGTGGGAACACATTTGGTATAACTTTGAATGAGTCCTTTCATGTCCTGGAGAAGATGAGGGCTTTTAACATGCCATGAAGGGCTGGAGGCTGGTGGAATGGGACTGGAAGCTACGTGCTGCCAGCTCCATGCCTACAGAGCATCAGTGCTCTGGCAAGGTTTGGGCATCTGCTGCCCAGGCAGCCAATATCCTGTTGACCAACTTGGGTGGCACAGACAAATCTGTCTGTGGGAGGAAGTCCTGGAAACCTATGCGCAGACAGTCCTGGAACAAAGCTGGCAGTGGGGCCACATTGCGGGATGGCATGGGGCACGTGGCGAGGTGATGCTTCAGGCTGGAGGGTTTGATGCTGGTGGTGAGGTGAATCTCAGCAAGGCTATGCCATGAGCAGGAGGAGAAGCCAGAGGCTCTGTTGGATGGCTCCAGCAAGCTGTTTGCCCTGGTACTGTAGCTGCCATGTCCTCTCCATTTAGCAGAGCCCTGCTGTCCACCTGGGGTGGTTTATAGAGAGGCTCCAGGACTTGCAGCCCCCATGTTGTATGATCTGCCGAGATTCAGGCTCTTTGGACATGTCAAGAGCTGCTGGCTTGCTGGATTGGAGCCCTTGCTTTCTTTGGGTGATCTAACCCATGCAGTGGCACAAGTGATGGAAGGGATCTTCATGGCTGTATTTGAAAACTCTGTATGTTTCCTCTTCCTTCAGCAGCACAAAGAAAACTGTCCTTGCACCGTGTGACCTCTGGGTCCTGAATAAGAAGGTACATTTTGCTGAGGGGACATTTGGCTTCAGTCATGAGGTAGGATGGGAATCACCACTGTCCCAACAAAAAGAAGACCTGGCTCTCGTGACTTGGCCAACTCAAACAACTCAGGTCTGCCTGTGTTGTTGTGGATGTTATTTAGCCCTGGCTTGCTGTTGCTTCTGCCCTCCCAGGAAGATCCCCACATCCCCATCATGCCTGTGGATGAGGTGGAGTGGGCTGGGAGTCTCACTCATGTCTGTTTATCACCCAGTTTCCAGGCCAGCGCTGCATGCTTGAAACAGCTACAACAGGGAATCCAAGACCCTAAAGAAGGACTCGAATTCCTAGCATGGTGACAGTCCTGCCTCCCCATGGTCCTCTTACTTGCAGAAAGGTACATTACATTTTACAGCCTTGTACCAAGGACTCACCACCTCTGGAACAGGCCATCAGGCTGGGTATTGCAATCTTTTCCTTTCTGGAGGTTGGCCACTACAGACCTTTGGGGGAAATGGCATTTGAATCAGGGTTGGATGAATGCAGGACTAAAATCCTCTTTGTTACTATGAAACCTTCAAAATCCAAATTTCAATTTGAATTTCCCAAGTGACGCTTCTGACTCAGAAAGGTCTAAATGGCAAAAAGCCTGTTAGTTGACATCCTCCATCTGCAGAGCTTTTCTGCAGTGAAGCTGCCTGTGCTGTCTGTTATGGATGTACTGTATGCATGGGGAAACCTCACAATTAAATATGCTTTCCTTTCTAAAACCTGGAAGAGGCTTACCAGGAGATGTCCCTTCTGTCCCATGAAAACAAAGCACTGAGGTGAGCAGCAGAGTCAAGGTCAGAGCTGTGGTCCCCAGCAACCCTCGGTGGTCAGTCCTGCTGCCTCTCCAGTGGTGGGAAGAGGCTTGGTGCTGCTGTCTGAGGCCATGGCCAGGAGGAATGATCACAAACCCAGACAGGAAGTGCAGCTTCATGTTCAGTGCTTCCTTGGCTCAAAGCATCAGGTTCATAAAGATCAAAGAGCTTCCCCTTGTTTTGCTTTATTCTCCTGCTGGGAAACTTTGTGAATATCCTGGTACAGGCGGCCTTGGAGCACCTTCTCTGTGCAAGTCAGATCCAAGATAATAACAGAAAAACTTTGGTTCCTTCCAGCTTTTCTAAGAGGAAAAGAGACTGACCATGAGCTGAAGCAGCAGAGCCCAGGCTTGTTGGCACACCTCCAATCCCAGCTTCTCCACACAGGGATGGGCTGCTAGTGCTGGTGCCCTGTACACGAGTCCCTCCTTGTGTGTCTCCCATGGCTGGCTCTGTGCATGGACAGCTCTGCTTAGTTTATGTCAGCTACAGGTAAGTCAGACCCTGGCGTGTCCTGCTCTGCTCTGCATCCCCTTTGCTTTTATTTTTGATTAGTGAACCCTTTATTCCCCCTAAGACTTCAGCCCCAGCTCTCTGTGGAGGTGAGCTGCAGTCACACATGATGATGGGGCCAATGCTTGCCTCCCTGTGCAGGATTCTGGAGTCAGGAGAAAGCACAATGGGCTGAGCAGCATCAATACTGTCCCACTCTGTCCACCATCCCCTGCCAAACAGGCAGCGCTGCCTTGTGTCCTGGACCTGTAGCAGTGCAGGGTCTGGCTACATGGAGCAGCGTGGTGGCCACAGATGTGGCCATGCAGGGTCATCCCAGCTCTGCTGCTGGCACTCACCGCCCCTCACCTGTGTGAGTGTGTCCTGACATGGTGTTTCTGGCCTCATGTTCAGGCTTGCCATGCAGAGAGACATTTGGAGCTGATTAATTAGTAAAAAGGGAGCAGGTCTAGAAATAAGGAACAGCTGGCCATTCGAAATGGAGAGCTGCAGCAGGTTTATTGCAAGGGCCAGAGGCAGAGAGCAGTAGCTTTGGAGGGGCTTGGGGATTCCTTGCAGCTAATTGCCATATGACAAGCCCTGCTCATTGCTGCAAGCAGCCCCCACACAGCTTGTGATAATCCGCAGTGCCTCAGCTGTGGTTTTTGTTCAGAGCTAGTCAACAAACAGGCTTGTTTTACGCTTCCAGTTGACCATGTTGGGTTCAAAAAAGGGTCAGAGAAGTTTTGGGGTGTTGGTGGCTGTTACAGTGATCTGGATGTCCCAAAGTAGCTGACTGCTCCTGGGAGGGTCTCTCTTGAGTTCTAAGCATTCACGGTCAGCCCATGCTGGACACGCAACCCCAGCCATGGCTCCAGAGCTTTTTGATATAACATTATGGGGGGTCTCTACATGCATCTCTGTGGGCTCTCAATAAAGTTAATCTCTTTTCTTGCCTTTTCTTGACACTTCTTCCTGAACGTAGGACCCAACCAAGTAGAAAATAGGCACCCTTGCTGAAGACACCTGCCTTGTGCCCTCTGCTGGGCTCAAGCTTGACTTCCAGGCAGGTGTTCTGGTGGCTCTTCTGTGTAAGAAAATATCCTTCCTTCAAGCATGATCATTAAATATACTACTGTTGCCTCCAGATCTTTTCTGAGGTCACAATCTTCAGGATGCCCCAAACGTGCTTGATTGTCCCTGCCCTACCTTGTGTACACTCTGATTCCCATGGTTTGCCCTCCTCCATGGTTCAGCAAAAGCTGGTGGGAATCGCACCAGTTCAGGTCCAATGCTGTGTCTGGGCTGGGAGATGGGACCATGCAATGGCCCTGATGAGATGCTGTGGGCTTGTGCCTCATTGAACACCCAAGAGGCAGACATACATATATGTGGATATCTCCTGTGTGAGTGGCTGGCAGCCCTGCAAGGGTTAAGGTCTTGGGAGAAAGTGGCTGGAAATTAGGAGTTTTGCCCTTGTGGAAATTGTGATAATTCACTATTTGTCCTCAAGAGGATGGAAAAATCAATTTGCTGAAATTTTCTGTGGGATGGAAAGTTCCAAAAAGAAAAAACAAATCAAAACAAAATCCCAACAAATGAAGGCAGAAACACTCAATTCAGCAAAGTTCATTTTCAGCTTCTATGTGCCAGTCCATGTCCTGCTCTTCTGCCTGAACCAAGATTCAAGGGGGCTTGGGCTCTTGCAGGGGGACTTAGGGTACACAACAGCGACCTGTTCATCACGGGAGGTTTCATGTCAAGCTGACCTTCTGTTTCAGTTAAACAAGCCTGAGGCTTAGCTTCTGTGATAAAACCAGGATTTTCTTGCGGGGAGAACATTATTTTTGCAGAAGCTGCATTTTCCACCAGAAAACTGCTGACCAGCAACACAGTGGAGCAGTGCAGACTTCAGCCACCTGAGGCTGGATGGAAAGGAGCACCCATCCAACCACCAAAGGCTGCTAATGGAACTAACCAAAGTCTGTGATGGTCACATGGAGTATCCTTCTCCAGACTGGTTCCCCAATGCAGAGAAGATGCTTTAAAGTGAGTGTCTGAGGATAAGTGAGTATTTTACCAGTGAGAAGAGGGGAGCCCTCAGCTCTTCATCTCATGTGTGGGGTCTCACCAGGAACCACCACTGAGGCTCTCCATCCCCATGAGGCAGTAGGATGCTGAGCCAAGGGGCATGCAGAGAGACAGATGGCAGGTGGGACTGATCTGCATGCTGGCCAGGCCCAGCTTTTTCTTCACTGGGTGGAACAATACTAACAAAATGCCTTGCCGTTTTATTTCCTCCAGGGCTGGCTGTCCCCACAGGCTCTTTTCCCCAGTCACACTGTTGGTAGGATGAGTTTGTGCAGCAGATTAACTCCTCTGTGAGGCTGGAGAGAAGTTTCCATTTTCTGTGAAAACACATTAATTGATAACACAGGAGATGTGATTTTGTCCATCTGCGGCAAGACGAGGCCTGACAGCACCTAATGTGAGCCAGCTGCTCCCAGGTCAGAGCTGCCCACAGGACCCCTCCCCAGCATCCCATTTATGGCCTGTTTTGACTCTTCTGTGAGAGATTTTTGGCCAGGGAAGCTGTTGGAGTGGGAGAGGATGTTCTCCCCATTTTGGGAAACATGGATCCTGTGGGTTCAGGCACCCATGAGGGTGGGCATGGCTGGCAGAGGTGATAAAATGAAGGTGTCCACATTGACACCTGCTCTGGTTAGGGATGGACATCACCACGAGTGATGCCTGCATGGGGCTGGGATGGTGGCACGGGTCAGGGTGAAGTAGGAATGAGGGTGGCCTGGGATGGAGTGCGCTGTGCACAAGCTAAGGTAGGGGCTCTGCAGGTGAGTGGAGCGAATGATGCTTGGGGCAGAAGAGGCAGGTGGAGGCAGTCCCATTGCAGAGCCAGGTAATCCCTGGGGGTGCTCTCCTCAGCCCCATGGCTCTGGGCACTGCCCCTCCTCACTGCTTCCCCAGACACAAAGCCCTTTGGCTGGGAGAAGGACTTGAAGGTGCTTTGTCTCGGTGAGGCAAGCCAAACGCTCTGACCAGCATAGGAGCCAGTGAGCAGCCAGCCCTACAGTGCAGAGCTCTGTGTAATTGGGGTAGTTAGACAGTAACACCACAGAGAGCTCTCAAGAGGGCAACGTATTTGAGATGTCACATGAGTATCCCGAGTATTTTTCTTGTTTACCTGTCCCTGCTGCCAGGGAGGCACAGGAGAGTGCTGAAGTTCAGTGCTGCAGGGGCCACCCCATGCCCCATCCTCACTGATCCGTATCACCTCTTCTTCCTGGGCTGCTCATGTCTGTGGCTCCTGATACTTTCCTATGGATTTAGTTTTGATATTAGGACGGTTTGAGTTGGAAGAGACCTTAAAGCTCATCCAGTTCCAACCCCCTCCAACAGGCAGGGACACCTTCCACCAGACCAGGTTGCTCCAAGCCCCGTCCAACCTGGCCTTGAACACTGCCAGGGACGGGGCAGCCACAGCTTCTCTGGGCAACCTGTGCCAGCGCCTCAGCACCCTCACAGGGAAGAACTTCTGCCTGAGAGCTCATCTCAATCTCCCCTCTGTCAGGTTAAAGCCATTCCCCCTTGTCCTGTCCCTACAGGCCCTTGTCCAAAGCCCCTCTCCAGGTTTCTTGTAGCCCCTTTAGGCACTGGAGCTGCTCTAAGGTCTCCCCTTAAGGAGCCTTCTCTTCTCCAGGCTGAACAAGCCCAGCTCTCTCAGCCTGGCTCCAGAGCAGAGCTGCTCCAGCCCTCGCAGCATCTCTGTGTCCTGCTCTGGACTCACTCCAACAGCTCCACGTCCCTCTTGTGCTGTTGCCCCAGAGCTGGATCAGGACTGCAGGGGGGGTCTCCCCAGAGCACATCAGAGGGGGAGAATCCCCTCCCTCTCCTGCTGCTCACGCTCTGGGGATGCAGCCCAGCACATAGGGCGCTTGTCCTGGCATTTGGCTGCTGCCCTGTGAAATTCATCACTGGGCACCCACTGGGCTTGGACCTGGGTTGGGGTTGTCTCTGCTCCTGGCTATTTCGGAGTGAGGATCAGGCACATCACCTCCAGGGCAACGCAGGGGTGAAGTGTGGCCGTATTGCAACTGCAGTTGCTGAAGTTTCCAGCCACTGTAGAAAACACAAACCCATGAGTCAGAGGGCTGGAAAACCAGAAGGTGAAGAAACAGATGGGTGTTTATGGAAAGTTTTTGCAATCTGACAGATTTTAAACCCATCCACCAGTCTGCGGGCTTTCCGACAGAGTTGTGGTAGAAAGGTGCAGGCACAGCTTGTCCCAGTGTGCCCGTGGGGACTTAGTAATAGCTTAGCAGGTGTTGGACCAACCTCCCATCCTGCAGATTCCATGGCAAGCAGCTACTACCTCAGACCAGGTCCTCTTTGAGTTATGGTGGGAGCTCGCTCGCTTCAGTCTGGATCCTTTTTGAGCAGCCATGAATCCCAGCAGCAGACAAATTCCTGGAGAAGTGGCTGAGCTGCTCCTCATGGCAAGTGGTACCACCCCACCATGCTCAAGTCTTTGCTTCCCTCCTGCCCGGAGTGCTGGTGTGAGCTCCAGTTATGGAGCCATTAATGGGATGGATGCTGCGATTCATGGAGACGTTTCCCCACATCTGCAAATGTTCAGCACAGGGTGAAATGTGCTGTGGTTCTCTCAGACCCAGAGAGCTCTCGTTCCTGTTGGAGCAGGAAGCAGCCACTGCCATCTTTCATGCTCCAGGCACAGGGTTGGCCTCCAGCCCTCCACAGTGGTGGCAGGGGTGGTGATGAGGAGGGGGTCTTTTCTCTCAGCAGACTCCCACTTCTAAGCCCATCTTCCTAACTTGGGCTGGCTTTGAAGGAGAGCTCCCAAGTATGCATTTCATTAAGATTTAATAAAGCAGCTGCCTACTCCTGAAGCACAACATGATTAGTAGACCCTTTATTGAGGATTAATAGCTATGTAATCAGCACGTATCTAGTTCCTACAGGCATCTATTACACAGCTTCTAAACCTCAGTGAATATGTTTCTAATTGGCCTTTAAGAACATGCTGTTGCATTATTAAACCCTAATTAAATGCATATTGGGTGAAGTCCATTCACAAGTGGTTATTGCAAGCTACTTGTCATTACCTGATACGTGCAACCTAATGGGCGTTCAGCTCACTTGTTCTGTTAATTATTAGATTTTGGAGCCTTTGGGCTTTGTTTTTGTAATTTGGATCACATACGTTGTTTTCTTCCCTATTCAAAGTCTTCCAAAGAAAAAAGCAAAGAGGGCTGGGAGAGGCTCTTCCCAGTCTACATGTCTTTTTAGGGATGCTCCTGCTTGCAGTGAGCTCCAGCTGTGGCATCTAGGCCCTGGTGGGAAGCATGGATTCAGGATGGGCAGGGGGTTCAGGCTGGACCATCCTGGAGGGCCTGAGGCCACACTGGGACCTGGGGGCAAATCCTTGACCAGGATCAGATGCAGCTTTCAATGGACCCAAGAAACCCTCGAGTCATGTTTCTAGTCATTTCCATTGAGGTGTGATGGTGGTGCTGGGGCAGCCAGGTCAACCGTGATCTGCCTTCATCCTTGACTTGGCTTGCTGTCTGCAAAACAAAGATGCTGTTGGCAGAGGCTCTGAACTCTGTCAAGCATCTCTTACACATATGTAAGCCTGTTTCTCAACACCTTGTGAGCACAAAGCATAAGACACCCAATATAATAATTAGGGCATGTAGAGAAGGTTGGAGTATGGACTCTGGCTAAGCAGCAGAATAAGAGATGCTGATGTGGTGTTCCAGCAGAAAAGAAGTGCAGACGATCAGTGAGATGCTGATGGGAGCCTGTGGTGCGGAGCAAGACAGTGCAGATGAACTCTGGGAAGCTGCACAGATTTCAGTTTGGAACCTATTTCGCTCTTTCTTTTTTCTTTTTTTTTTTTTTGTTCTGGCAGTGTCAGCACATCTCCGTTCAGTGGCTTCAGGACAGGCCATTCTCAGTGCAGGTTCAGGGGAAAAACAACACTTTAATTTGCTGTTGCATCATGTTGTCTAAGGCAACATGGAAAAGTCAAAATCAAGGGAAGTCAAAAGTGGAGCAAAAATGCTTCAGTTTGCCCAAAGTGAGTTTGGGTTGTTGGGTTTTTTTTTGGTTTGTTTTTTTTTTTGAGACAGAGGGAGTGATTTTCCATTGTTGAAAAATTTCAAAATTCCTGAGCCACTTGAAGGTGGACAGTGCTAGCGGTGAGAACCATCCTTCACACTGCTCTGCTGCCCTGCTATAGTGAGTCTGAGCACCATGGCTGGGGCCCAGGTGCCTCCACTGACTTGGCTGGGCAATGCTACAAGGTTGTGTGGGTGCATCAGCCACATGGTGTGTCCTGGGTTCAGCAGTAGCAGTCAGTTTTTCTCCTTCTTAGTAGCTGTTGCAGCACTGTGTTTTTGACTTTTGGCTTGGGAACAAAAAACTGATAACACTGATGTTTAGACTGACCAAGGATTTTGTGAGTCTCATGCTCTGCCAGGGAGGAGGAGGGGCCGGGAGGAAACGGGGACAGAACACCTGACCCAGACTGGCCAAGGAGGTGTTCCATGCCACAGCACGTCATGCCAGGGGATGGAACTGGGAGCTACCCGGAAGGGCAGGTCCCTTTTTTGGCCGGGCTGTCTTTTCCAGCGGGCGGTATCGTATTCTCTTCCCTTGTTATTTCCTTTATCATTACTACTATTAGTGGTAGCAGTAGTGATTTGTGTTATACCTTAGTTATTAAACTGTTCTTATCTCAACCCGTGGGAGCTGCATTCTTTTGATTCTCCTCCCCGTCCCTCCAGAAGCGGAGGGAAGAAAGGTGTGTGTGTGGGGGGAGGCAGTAGACTGCGTGGTTCTGATTTACAGCTTGGGCTTAAACCACGACATGGTGCCACATCTCAGTGAGCAGGTCGGGTTCCACGGTGGGTGGAAGCACGTTGTTAGGGATTCAGAGGGAAACCAGGGCATCCTGGGACCTTCTCCAGAGCATCCTAGGACAACCTCCATGTCATCCTGGGACTACCTCCAGCTGCTGAACTGGAGAGATGGCACTCTTGGTGGGGGTGCCTGAGCGACTTGCCCACACCAGGGTGTCTCTCATGTGCTGCCTGGGCTGTCACTCCCCATCTATGCTCCAATGTCGTGCTATGCTCAGCTCCCAGTCCCAGGCTGTCCTGGTTGGAGAGCGCATGCAGCCCTGGCTCTGGTATGAGTCCCTTTCCCTTGACAGCTGCCTCCTGATCCCCAGCTTCCTGCAGCTCCATCATGTGATCGTTAGGATAAATACAAAATGCTGTGATTCATGGAGAATGAGCACCTTGCCTGAACTTTCACCTCCAACTTGAACCACCCGCAAGTGAAACTTGCTAATGCTTGAAACCTTTGGTTAGCTCTCCCCTCCCCCCTTTTTCAGGTTTTTCAGCCTTCGTACTTTCTGCATCCCTGTTGGAAACAAAGGTGCCAAAAACTGTCATGAAAGACTGTTCTTGCGGTGTTTCCCAGACCTTCCCATACTAGGAAGTGCCGGAAACCATGGAGGCAAGCCTGCTCGCTGGAGAGCCTTGGCACAGGTTTTGCAAACCCTGGAGATCTGAGAAGCTTGAACATCCCCAGGCATGGACCTCTCTCCAAAGCCAACAGAAACTCGGGAACTTTGGAGCCTCTTTGGTTTTGCTCCTGTCTAGATCCTGAGTCTTTAAACTCAACCTTTGTTTTATATTTGTATGTTGTGTGAATATGCCCTTATTTTTCTAATTAGGGTTGCAAATTCCTTGTTAAAGCTGCCTGTAGGCCAGGATTTGTCTAGCTTGACTTTAGGCCAAATCACCGAGGTATCCTGGTTTGGAGCATACAGCTCCTCACCCTCCTTCAGAGCCAGCTGAGAAAGGAATCCAGACCTCAGGGATGCTCTCCTGGAAAAAGGGTTCTGCTTCTCCATGCCAAAAGGTGGAAACCAGGTGGCTGTGGGAAGGAGCCATAAAGGCTCATTAAGTGGTGTCACCAAGACGAGCCAGAAAGGACCTCCTCTTCTTCTGCCTGATTTTCATTGGGGTTGGAGATCCCCATCCTCTGCAGAGCCAGTTTGGTTTGAAATTTAAGAGCAGCAAAGCATTGTTTGATCATTTAAAATTTCCCAATGACTTTGCTGCTGAATAATTTATTTCAATGGGCTTCCCCTCTAGCTTTATCTTGAGTTTATTCTTCCTAGAAAATGCAAGGGAAAGAGGAGACAAGGAGATTTCCATTCCCCTGGAAATGGCACTTAGCTGCTTACCTGAAGGAATCGGGGAGATAGAAGAATTCATGGGAAAGCTAAAAATGAGGATTTTTCACTTTGAAATTTCTTTTAAAATAAAAAAGTAACACTTTTGGCAAACCTTTTTGTCCACTATTTCCTTTTGTCCCATTTCCAGGCAAGGAGAGAGTTCTTGGGGCAGGGATTCCTGCTGACTGGAGCACCATCGTGGCACTGTGGGGCCAAGCCCTGACTCAGGTGACCTCCAGCCTGTGATGGAGCTTGGGCATGGGCTGGTGACTCTGAGCAACCTGCTGCTGTCCTGGGATCCCCCCTGAATACCGTGGAGCTCTGATGAGGGTTGGATATGGTCTGCTGCAAGTTGGGCCTCCCAGTCTCTAGAGGAGTGGCAGGGCAGCTGCCAGGGTGCATCCTCAGCTGCACTAGCAAGGCCATAGAATCCCAGAATCCCAGACCGGTTTGAGTTGGAAGAGACCTTAAAGCTCATCCAGTTCCAACCCCCTCCAACAGGCAGGGACACCTTCCACTAGATCAGGTTGCTCCAAGCCCCATCCAACCTGGCCTTGAACACTGCCAGGGATGGGGCAGCCACAGCTTCTCTGGGCAACCTGTGCCAGTGCCTCAGCACCCTCACAGGGAAGAACTTCTGCCTAAGAGCTCATCTCAGTCTCCCCTCTGTCAGGTTAAAGCCATTCCCCCTTTTCCTGTCCCTACAGGCCCTTGTCCAAAGCCCCTCTCCAGGTTTCTTGTAGCCCCTTTAGGCACTGGAGCTGCTCTAAGGTCTCCCCTTAAGGAGCCTTCTCTTCTCCAGGCTGAACAAGCCCAGCTCTCTCAGCCTGGCTCCAGAGCAGAGCTGCTTCAGTCCTCTCAGCATCTCTGTGTCCTGCTCTGGACTTGCTCCAACAGCTCCATGTCCCTCTTGTGCTGTTGCCCCAGAGCTGGATCAGGACTGCAGGGGGGGTCTCCCCAGAGCACATCAGAGGGGGAGAATCCCCTCCCTTGACCTGCTGTTCATGCTCTGGGGATGCAGCCCAGCACACGGTGGCAAAGGTCTGCCTGAGCATCACTGTGGGCAGAGGAGTGAGGCACTAGCCTGGGCCTTCTCATCACTGATGGCTCACAGGATGCTCTCTGACAGCTTGATCCTTCCCAACTTTTCTTGCTGTCTGAGCAGACGTCCAGGCAGAGATCAACAGTGTCAGGAGATGTACAGCCACGGGCACCTGGGGCTGGGCAGTGGAGCTGCAAGGAGTGGAGTGGTGGCACAAACAAAATGTGACTTCTAGCTCACCAGCTTTCCTTCTGCAGCCTGTCCCATCCAGTGCATGTGGTCTGCAGCACCAGTGCTGCATCCCTCTGATGCCCACGTCCCCCTGGGGACCCTGCAGGTTGACTGGGTTAGGGCAGATGTTGCTGTGGGTGCCACACCTTGGAAGAAAGCTGGATCCCTACATTTTCCCTCATCCCTTGATGTTCCCCTTGGCCATGGATCAGCTGGCGGCACCCAGCAAGTCTTGCAGCAAAGATGAGTGAAAAGAATGTCTTTATGCCTGTAAAAGGAAGAAGAAGAGCATGGCAGAGACCAGCCGGCTGATACAGCTCTGCTTTCTGCTGCGGAGGCGGGAAGCCCTTTGGACAGGATTTATTTTGTATAGTCTTTCATACAAACTGAATCCCCCTCCCCTTCTGGCCCTGCCTGGCCTTAAATCATATCCTTTGTAATGACAGTCCATGCTTGTGTGGCGCCTTGCTTCTGAGCATCCCCAAGTACTCTGTAAATAATGGATGTCTCTGAGCCTGCCAGGAGGACACAGAACCATCCCCTCTGCACCGCTGCCACCCAGGGAAGGTGATAAACCCTTTCCATGGTCTCACCTGGATGTCTGACTGTGCTGGGATTAGCACAGGAGCCTCCTCTGCATTGTCCCATCCCGCCATGGACATCCCTGACCTGGCTGGATTCCTGGGGTGAGGTGCTCAGGGAGAAGCAGCACTGGTCTGTAGCTGGCAGGATGCTCCCCTGCGCATGATGTGCAGTCTAACCTCTTCCCAGGGGGACCCCAGAAAGCCCCTGTTAGGGCGCTGGCACAGCCATCCCCCGCCATGGCTGCAGGACCAGCAGGAAAGCTCTTTCTGCCCAGATCCCACTTTTCTCTTGGCCAGGGCTGGAGTTGTCTGACACACTGGGTCTTGGCACTGGAGCAGGGCTGGTGTTAACTGCATGGAAGTCTTGCTTGTTAATAAGTCTAAATAACACAGTGTCTCGGATTCCCTCTTCCCTGTCCAAGCCTTTTGCTGTCATCAGGTCCTTCTTAGTCTTGTCCTGAGGTTTGTTTGCAGCTGTAGTGTCCCAGAAGATGCAGTGGTTGGTTTTCATTGGACTCTGCTCTGGCTTGGCCTGGCAGCAGGAGCAGCCTCCCTTTCCTGATCTGCTCTGGGTCCTCCAGCTGCCTGGCTTCCTCTGCTGGACATACTGGGCTATGGGCAGGGAAGAGCTGTCGGCCATAGGGACCATCTGCAGGCTGTTGATGAAATACCTGCATTCGAGCAGAATTTTTGGCTCTGCTGGATGGTTCTGGATGCTGCCTCCAGCTGCCTACTGATTTTGTATGAAAATTGCCCCAATGAGAATAAGCCTTTTAACTTCTCTCACAGCTGGAAAGCCACAGCCCAAGGCCCAGCTGGAGGCAGTGACGCCTTCTCTCTGGGAACCACCAGTCAATAGCCTCTTGGGCGACCCTTGCAGTCTACACAATGGTGGCTGCAAAGGGTCTTCACCAGAGAAGAGAGCATCCTGCTTACCTGCAGCCTGATCCGTACCAGATGGGTAGAGGAATGGGCAAAGGAAAGACTGATCCTGGCTGTAAGTGATGCCTTCTTCCATCTCCATCTGGTCACCATTGCAGGAAGTCAATGCAGAAAGTGCCACAGGCACGTTGATTGGTTCCAGAAGCTGATGGTGTGGCCACATCCTGCAGGTCTGGTGGATGGGGTTCAGGTCTGATGGGCCACTGCAGCTGCTTCTATGCAGAGCAGACCTGGTGGCCTGCCCCAAACCTACAGGGGCTCTGCTGTGGGTCTCCAGTGCACTCTGCAAGCACCAGCCTGCCTTGGGCTGCTTCTTCCTGTGCAGAATGTCAGTTTCCTTTTTCTAAGCCATTTTGAAGAAAAATATTGAAATTTGAGGGAAGGTTTGTGGTGAAATGGGTAAAAGCAAGTGCGCTTCTCTGGTCTGGTCTGGTCTGGTCTGGTCTCGTCTCGTCTCGTCTCGTCTCATCTCATCTCATCTCATCTCATCTCATCATCTTGACTTTTATCCCATCCCACCCCATCCCATCACCCATTGCATTCCACTCATCCCATCCCACCCCGCATCCTATCCTTCCCATCCCATCCTATCCCATCTGATCCCATTTCATCCCATCCCACTCCATTCTCATGTCCTCTGGGCATCCATGCCAGCCTTCCCCAGATGGAGTTCCTCTTGCCAGTGGAGCAGGCCCATTGGTGGAGGCCAGTTTTGGAGGACTTTCTTATCCAGGATGTATGTCAGTGAAAACAGAAACCCAATGAGCAAGATAAGGAGATGATTTATAACAGAGTTTGTGAACTTTTGGAAAGAGCTTTACAGCCAGATTTTGCAGACCACACAGGGAGAGGTTTATACTCTCCAAAACCTTGGAGATTTCTTAAAAAATATTTTTATATTAAAAAAAAAAGAGTTTCCAAGAATTAAATAACACGAAAGTGTATGAAATATGATGTAGGGAATGTTCCCATTGCTCTCACATCTGAAGTTAATTTGGGAGACGCTCTGAATAGCTTTTTAAAGAGTGGATAAACATTGGCATCAAAAGTGTAAATAAAGTTACCAGACAAAGCGGCTGTTCAAAGAGAACTGTCTCTGGATACTGGCCGGGCAGCTTTAATGGCTGCGTGCAGGAACAGTTGAAGATAAAAACAGGGTCTGGTTGATTAGCATGGGGTGAGGTTCTCTGCTTGGTCCCCCTCTCGTGATGTCAAGACAAGCAGCGTTGGCAGATGGTTTCCCACCTGCTGGCGAGAGGTTCCATATCCACAGGACCCCGGCTGCCCCTTGCATCACTGCTGCCCAAAGTGTTGGTCACACACTTCCAAGCAGGAGCTACTGAATATGCAGCCTTTAATTCAATCAGCACTAGTCCCTTGGGAGGTCTGGTTTTGTCAGAGGTGATGAGCTGGTCCAGAGCACCTCTGATAAACCACCTCATGTTATCACACCTTGCCTCACATCTGCTGCTTCACTCAAGATGGTCCTCTCTGTCCCCAGAAATGTTTTGATTGACAGGCGCTTGGTTGATCACAAATATTCTGAAATATGATAAGACCTTCAGCATTACTGGGTTTAGAGTTATAGCTGGTTGGAAGACCATGGAGGGCTCAACTGACCTCTCCTCTGGAGCACATCTTTCCACCACTGTAAGGGTTCCCTGCGCCAGTCTGTCACGGTCTGTGGAGGGAAGGCAGAGACAGTGAAAGGAGACCTGACATCTCTTTTTAATCTTTCCAAGAGGAAGAACAATGAATGCTTTTGCACCAGTGTTTTGGTTTGCATCTTTTGGTATGAATTTGAAGGGGAACCTTTAGGGGTTGCCTTTGATAGAGCTGTTTGTGAGGGTTGGAGTGTATCTCAGCCTTGGCAGCCAGATGCTCATTGTGAGATGCAGCTTCTCCCTGTCCTATCTACCACAGAGGATTTTCCTGGGAGCTATTGGACAAGTAGGAATGGGAATAGATGACAATACTTGCTCTCCTGCATCCAGAAATTCTCACCTCCACAATGCTGAGGGCAATCTATGTCTAATGCTGAGGGCAGCTATTGACAAATGATGAGGGCAGCTGTTGCACTTGAATGTATGGAGCTACGTCAGTTCCTTCTTCATCTGAGACCTTGGTCATGGCCCTGAACCACTTGGCCTGTGAAGCTAGGATGGTAATAACAGTGGCAACAAAAAAAGACATGGCATAAATCCACCTCTGGGTTGTTCAAGAACAGATCACCTATTTCATGGTTAACTATACTGCAGTAATAGTATAAGAAGTATACTTCATGGATGGAAGGTGATGAACTGCTCTTGGTTCTGGCATGGCCCTGGTGACCCAAGAGTGCTGTGTCTTGACAAACCCAGCCTGGGGAGTCCAGAGGGTCCACCATGGACCTGATTTGGCTCTCACTGCAATGGCTCATGTATTGACTGAGCACTGTCATCCTGAGTGAGGTGTCAGCTCCTGAGGCTGAGGAGCAAGCATGCAGAGTATCATCATTGGCAACTGCAAGTCTCCAAGGCCCTGGGACCTTCTCCAGTGGCAGCAAGTCCTGGTGTCTCCTGACTTGTCATGGAGACCTCCTTTCTGTTCCTCCTGGTGCTCCACTGCCAGAGAAAACCTCTCTTGTGTCCAGCTCTCAAGCTTGGGCATCAGAAGAAACAAGGTGATTTGAAGCATGACCTATATTGGGTAGGAGTTACAAGGTTCTTTTTCAACTTTTCACCTGCATGGGTGTTTTTAAGATGGATAAGCCCAGGAGGACTCGTTTACTCTGCCCTTTGCCTGGCTATAGTAGAGGTTAACAATGGCCATTACTCATCTGATCTTTTCCTTTTTTTCAGTCTTGACTCCACAGTTTCTTTCCCGAGTGACAAAGAACAAACCTCGCATTGTCAGGGCTGGGAAGATGCAGGTCCCACAGCCTTGGTATTAACCACAAACATCAGTAGCTCCTCTCTTCACCCTTGGGTGAGACCCAGAAAGATGGGGACACCGCTTGACCCAGGCACCAGCTGGAAGGTCTGTGGTCACCCCAGAGACCACGGCAAGGCTTTTATTGCAAACAACTGAATAATTACACATGAACTCTTCCTTCACCCAAGACTTGTCAGCACACAGCGGCTGATTCGTGCACAAGGGCTCATGAGTGCCTTTGGGATGAAAGAGCTCGGCGCCAAGGAGGTGACCCTTGGTGGAGGATGCCCGGCATGATCATAGCAGGTTCAGGGTTAGGTTGACGGCCCTGCACATCAGGAGACAGCGGCCTTCATACCACTTGTGTAAACTATTACAGCAAAGGGCAGAGGTTAAATGCAGCACACGTGTGGCATCAGTTAACAGGATTTCAAGGTCTCTAGCACAGTTTCTGCTCAAATCTCTTGTGGCAGGTTGGTTTTCTTAACCCCTCAGATGCCATGTGGTTGGCAGCCTTGGCTCTGCCATGTTCTTAGAGGGGAACAGGGTTGTGCTGACTCTGGGGGCTCCTCAAGGACTGTGCTGGGAGGGGACTCTCCCAGTTTGGGCCTGAGGAGACAGGGATACCATGCACCCCACACCAGCAGTCTATGGCGCAAGTGGGAGAAACTGTGCTGCTCTCTGCAGGAAAAGTCCAGGGGAAATCTGAGTGGAGAAATTGTACTTCTAAATCTTCTCCAGTCTGCAGCATCATGCAGTCCCCATGTTCAGAGCTGCTCCTGGACAATATACCCATCAACACTGCATCTCCTCTTGGGTTTATCAGTGATACTGGGAATACTGGAAGAAGTGATTTAAAGGATGGTGGCATGGCTCAGGTCTTGGTGCATCCCACATCTCCTCCAATTGATCCATCAGAGAGCTGGATGCCACGACTTTGCATTGTGGCTCTGTCAAATTGTCAATCCTGAGTCCCAGATGTCCCTCCTGAGGGCCAAGTTATTGGAGTCACAGTGCTTGGGGGGTTGAGGGGGGACTTCCATTTTGCTTGGTTGAGGGATTTGGCAAGGAAAAGGAGGGCTTGAGCTACCACCACCATGGAGAAAACCTGAAAATGACCGGAAGACTCAGAAACTTCAAGATACCTTAACAGAAAATTAAATGCCCCAGACTGATTTCTTGTGCAGCTTTTTCTTCCTGCATAGACAGCTAGTTTCCCATGAAGAGGTTCTGCTGAAGGAGATCCTGCCTCTGGGGTTTCGGTTCCTGGGGTTCCCAGTCCTGTCTGAAGGCTGGAGACCAGTGTAATGGATGGGTCAGGTATGGAAGCTTGGTGAGAACATCAATTCCAACACTGCAGATGCAGACCTCATCCCAGGGGACTGCCCAGGGCTGTGACCTGGCTGTCTGGAGGAACAGGACACACACGTGCCCTTCTGCACCTGCATGCTCCTAACATCATGTTGCTATGTGCTACTGTTTCGTATGGAAATGGATAATGGGAAATTTTGATCCCCCAAATTAAAAAGAAAAAAATCAACAAAACCAAACCCCATTCCAAAGTGCTAGAAAACTGCATTTTGTCCAGCTTTTGAGGAGAGATTTCAATGTGTTTTTCAGTCCTGCACCCTGTTTAGATGAACAAAAGGCATGGCTGAAAAAAAAGAGATGCTCAGCTCCCCCAGCTCCCACTGTCAGAGCCGTGGGGAGACTTCTGGATGAAAGATGGATCTGGCCCAGACAACTCCACACAAATACCTCACTGTATGTTACCAAACCTGTAAAAATCTTGGTAATCCCCTTGATCTGAAACAAATGGGCTCTGCTGTCTGGTGCTGATTTTGTTATCAGACACTGCTTAGTTTCGTCACATGGCTTGGACTCATGCCTAAGGCTCAACATCTAGTGAATCATGTACTGGCAGGCAAAGATCTCCTCTTTGCTCCAGAGGCATGCTGTGGTGTGCAGTGCCCTGGATCCTGTGCTGACCGAGCACTGAGTGCTGTGGTTTTCCTGGGACCTCCAGGACCCCCCAGGACTGCTCCAAAGCTGTCTCCAGCCAGGATGGGAGCAGTGTAGTATAGTTGGCAGGGTGACAGCTGCCCAACTACCCCTTGGAGATAGGACCTAAGATGAGCCTTGAGCATCCGCAGGCTGATCTGAGGGACTCTTGGGCATCTTGATGTTTTTGAGGCCAAGCAGATTCCTGTCTGCCTGCAAGATGAGTGCACCAACCGAGGCCCCCGACAGCAGCAACCCCAGCCTCACTCTCCCTCCATGCCACCCGCAGCAGCCAAACACAAGATTCAAGCACCCTGGAGGCCCACCATCAACCATGCGAGCCTGAGACAGTTTTGTTTTGATTATACATTTGTTTCCTCCTTCCTGGGAGTGTCTGACACATCTTTTACCTCTCAGCACATCAGTGCTTGACTCCCCCCTGCCACCCCCTTCCCCTCCCATCAGCTCTGCTTGGATTAGCCCTGACCCCTGCTGAACCTCGCTGCCAGCAGAAGTGTCAACCTCTTTCACTTTCCAAGAGCTTACCAGCCCTAAGTCCTGCATAGGGAAGGAGTGTCCTCCAATGGAAAACCTCACAAGTCACTTTTTCTGACTCCCTGCTCTTGCTGGAGGGCAGGCGCTGGTCCCTGTGTTTGGCCATGCTCCAGCTGGCGACCTGCAGCAGCTCATCTCTGGCTTTCCACAGGTCTAAACAGGGAAAAAGGGATTTTAAAGAGAATTTGTTTAGTGGAGGAAATGCAGTGAGGGAAAAGAGAGGAACAGGTTAGCTATGGGCACAACATAGCATGGCATGGCACAGTGTGTGGGGCAAAGGAGAGGTGCCTTAGTGCAAGTGCTGTGCTCTGGGGGCCCTCCCCTGCAGTCCTGCATCCTGCTCTGGGCAACACCACAAGAGGGATGTGGAGCTGTTGGAGTGAGCTCAGAGGAGGCCACAGAGATGCTGTGAGGACTGGAGCAGCTCTGCTCTGGAGCCAGGCTGAGAGAGCTGGGCTTGTTCAGCCTGGAGAAGAGAAGGCTCCTTAAGGGGAGTCCAGTGCCTAAAGGGAAGGGAATGGCTTTAACCTGACAGAGAGGAGATTGAGATGAGCTCTTAGGCAGAAGTTCTTCCAGTGCTGAGGCGCTGGCACAGGTTGCCCAGAGAAGCTGTGGCTGCCCCGTCCCTGGCAGTGTTCAAGGCCAGGTTGGACGGGGCTTGGAGCAACCTGGTCTAGTGGAAGGTGTCCCTGCCCATGGCAGGGGGTTAGAACTGGATGAGCTTTAAGGTCCCTTCCAGCCCAAACCAGTCTGGGATTCTATGCTAAGTATGCAGGGATATGTCTAGCCTGCATGGGATGGGTGGAAGCAATCCTCCCAGCAAGATGGGAGGAAGAACAGACTGCTGCAAGCAGAAGTACAGAAGACAGGCAGAAGGTCCTCTGACTGTTTCCACAAGGT
This sequence comes from Psittacula echo, assembly GCF_963264785.1. Classification (NCBI taxonomy): domain Eukaryota; kingdom Metazoa; phylum Chordata; class Aves; order Psittaciformes; family Psittacidae; genus Psittacula; species Psittacula echo. The sequence continues at coordinate 18,688,832 of NC_137739.1, read as the reverse complement.
TTTGATGGAAGTTTTGCTTCTCCATGCTGAGGAGCAGCAGCAGCTTAAACATTCTGCAATAGCTCCCAAATCTGTGGAAAACCAGCTCACCATACAAAAGGGATGGCACCGTGTGAGGAAAAGGCAGGCGCAGATGCTGGTGTGGCTGCAGGTCCTCTAACGCCTACAGAGCTGGAAGGCAGCACATCCAGGCCAGATGCTGGCTGGTGGATGTGAGGCCGCAGGGGGGAGTGAGAAGGTTAACTCCAGCAACACCAGGGGAATAAGGAAAGGGAATGCTGTGTACTAAGGAGCTGCAGATGTTTGGACTTTGGCAGGGATCTGGGTGGAGCTGCTGGTACACAGTGTAGTTTGCAGAAGGATGAAGGGTGGGAAGTGCCAGGGAAAAACCTGCCCCTTCTCTAAAGCTCATGGGTGCTGTGCAGTGGAGGTGTCCTGGGTGAGTGCGTGACTGGGATTGTCTCTCCTCCTGAAGCTCAAAGGGACACAGGCTTGTGTTAGTCTCCCTGGGTCACCAGACGACTTTGTGCTTCATAGCTGTTGTCCCAGAGCTGAAGTAGTGTGCACACTCTGCCAAAATGAGGAGCAGCATCTCTGTATTGGAGAAGGCACTTTCAGAGGTCTGTGTGTTTGGTCCTGGGTTCAGGCACTCTTCAGGAGCCTTCTGCTTTCCTCCATTAACTGCAGAGATTTTAAGCAGGAGAACTCCAGCTGAAGCGCACATTTAGGGCTGTGCTGAACTCAACCTTTAATGATTTTGCCATATGCCTGGCACAGGGGTGGGCAGGGACCTGCCTGTGCTGCTGGAGCTTCCTTCTGCTGGGGGCAATGAGGAACAAGCCCTTTGCTGCCCAAAGGAGGTGTTGGAGTGATAAGGACATGGGACCTGAGCGGTCTTGGAGGCCATGAGCTTCAGCTCTGGTGTGTGAATATGGGCAGGTCCTGCTCCTTCCTGGGGTTCCAGCTCTTCAGGACAGGCTTGAGTCCCCTTGCTGCCTGGCAAATAGCTCCTAGAGGATCTCTTTGGGACAGGATTTGTGCAGGTCTTGGTGAAAGTCTGAGATCCCAGAACACTTTGCACCTGCAGCCCCAGATGGTCTCAGGAGCATCCCCTCCTCCTGAAGCCCTCGTGATGCCCCCTGGTCATGGCACCTCTTCAGCCCTGACGGCTCACTCCCGTTCCCTAGGTCTTTGTCAATGGCACGTTTGATAGCTCTGCAGCCACCCTGCTTTCTGACATGTTTTCTTTTCCCCTGTGATTCTGAGAAATTTGTTTCTTTGTTGAGGAGGGAGAGGGAAAGGTCATCCCTCGCTAGCAACTCATTAAAGTGAAACAAACAAAGGAACAGCAAACAGGCTCTGGGACCATCTTCTTCAGGCGTGTGTGACGCTGCCTTTTGTCAGTGCAGGAGCAGGACAGCCGTTGAGGTAGTGGCATTACAGGGGGGCCTTCCCACAAACCATTTGAAAACATTGCTGGAGGACCTCAGTGTGTGTTAGGGCTTTGTTTGTTTGTTTGGGGGGGGGTGTGTGTGTGTGCAATGCGCATTTTAGCCCTGCTGACAGCAAAAAACTCTGTTTTATGAAAATCTTCTCCTTCCCCCCTCCCAAGCTTCCCGGCTCTGACCAGTTCTGCTTCCTCCATGTGGGAGGCAGCTGCATTTGTCCCAACAATTGTGTTTCCCTGTTGCTATGTACCGCTGAGGCCTTGGTGACACAATGAAGATGTGAAGTTTTCCTCTTTCCCAGGCCTGGCTTCAAGGGGATGTTTTAGACTCCCTTGTGTTCAAGATGCCCGTATGCGGTATGCCAGAGTCCATCTGGCATCTGAAGGGAGAGACATTGCTTAGAGCTGATGGAGCATCAATAATTGATAGAGCATTGCTCCACCATCATTCAGAAGTGATGGGGATAAGGAAGCACTGCTCCATGCCTGTGGTACATCTAAAAATTGCTTGCTCAAGTCCATTGTCTGTCCCAACAGGAAAGTGGGGATGGTCACCCGTGTCCATGGAGGATGGCCTGTCTCCATCCACAAGGATGCCCAGCACCCATGCTGTAAAGTTCTGCTGGGCTTGTTGGCCTCCATCCCCAGACAACCACTTAAGGCCTGCCCTAAACTCTTTCCTACCAGCTGCTGGCTGGGCTGCTTTCACACAGCCGTGGTGTGCCATGTGGAGCTGACTGCAAGAGCTGCACCGCAGGCAGAGGCTGCTGCAGGCAGCTGCACCCATGGGGTGCATTGCCCATGCCCGATCTCCTCTGCCCTGTCCTTTGTGGGGACCTGCCACTCACTGCTGCACCCATCAGTCCTCGGAGGTGGGATGTACAGCCAGTGTATCCTGCCCAAGGCAAGGGGCTGGGTGGTGCAGAGATTTTCCCAGTTTGAGGTTGGACACTTCATTGCACTAGGAAGAAGGGCTGGGCATAGGGGTCTAGGGCATGTTGCCAGAGCAGGCCTGGGAGTGAGAGAAAGCAAGTGGGACACGTGAGGAGCAGGGGCATGTTTCACAGGGAAACCTTGCTGGAGCCCGTCAGGCAATGTCACTGATTCGGGGTGGTCTGGAAGTGAGGGGCAGGAGAGACCTTTGAAAGCAGGAGGGTTTGGAGAGCATTTTAGCTGCTGATGGGCAATTTGCCTCGCTGGCAGCGAGAGTGGGGTGGGAAAAGCTGAGAGCCCTGACACCACTCCATTTTGGGCACCCCTCTGGAGACACTTTCAATCAAAACCATTCCATGACTCTTTGAAACAACAAAGCAGAGAGTCGGGTATTTCTTGACCTTATTCATTTATAAAGAGCCGACAGCAGAGGCTGCACTCTCCGGAAGGCTGCATCTGCCCTGCAGCGCCCTTCCCGGCCACGGGCACACCCGTGGGGCTGCGGGAGCGGGGCCGGGGCCGCGCTGTGCTTCCCCGCAGCGCGGGGAGGTGGCAGCAGAGGCCTGGGACCGACCGAGCAAGTCCCAGCGCGGTGCCAGCAGCGGGACCCGCGGGGTAAAGTCAACTCCATCCCTACATCACATCAGAGGATGGTCCACACACCTAGTCGATCCTCCCTAGTCATCTTTCGCTAGAAGAGGTCGCTCAAAGCCCTGTCCAGTCTTTAGAATCATAGAATCATGGAATGGTTTGGTTTGAGTTGGAAGGGACCTTAAAGCTCATCCAGTTCCAACCCCCTCCCATGGGCAGGGACACCTTCCACTAGACCAGGATGCTCCAAATCCCATCCAATCTGGCCTTGAACACTGCCAGGGATGGGGCAGCCACAGCTTCTCTGGGCAACCTGTGCCAGTGCCTCAGCACCCTCACAGGGAAGAACTTCTGCCTAAGAGCTCATCTCAGTCTCCCCTCTGTCAGGTTAAAGCCATTCCTTCTCCCTTGTCCTGTCTGACCCTGAGCACTTCCAATGGTGGGGCATCCGCAGGAGCAGCCACAACAGGTTCAGCGGATCCAAACTTGCTTTTAATATCAGATGAGCCTTAGCATTTTTGTCCCCTGTTCAGTCCAGGGCTGCTCCTCTGTATGCACTGACAGTCCAGGGTGATGTGAATCCCATGAGAACAGCTTGTGAGACTTCAGGACTTGTCAGAGCTGAAGGTGAACCCTGATCCCAGCCTGGCTGGGTGCCCACAGCCCAGCCAGACCTAATCTGGGGCTATACAGTGCCTGTGTTTAATGAGGTATTGTGTACGGATATGTCTGGCTGTGTGTATGCACATGTCGTGGGCTCTGGGTGTCTCCTTCAATGTTTGCATCTGTCTGTTAGTGAGTTTGAGCATCTGGGGTTGTTACCCTAGCCTTATTAAATATCCCCCTGGGAGCATGTTTGTGTATCCATGGATCTTATTGCATGTGTCTGTGTCTGCACAAAGAGGTGTTCACAGCTCTGCATGCACACAGTATTTGCGCCAGTGCCAGTGGGTCACACTGAGCTGTTGAAGATGCTTCTTCCACTGTCAGGATGTGCTCAGTGATGTGGGACGGGTGGGTGGCCGGCCTGAATCCAAGGCCTGGATGGAACAGTGCAGATTGATGTGGGTTTCCCCACGAGTGGTGGGCACCAGTGCTGCTCGGGGGCCATTCCATCTCTCCCCGAGGGCAGGTAGAGCCTGCAGGATGGTGTCCTGCACTCCGCAGACATGGAGCAGGGCACAAGGCATCCTGGAGGGCTGGATGCAGTGTCAGATATGATCCCCTGCTTGCAGTGAGGTGCCCCTGTGAGGGACTGCTGGCAGCTGCTGTGGCCCTGGGCAGAGCAGTGTCCTAAGCCTGGCTATGGCTCCTTTATCCCAAGTGGCTCCAGGGTTCAAGATGTCCTTCCTTGCCCAATGGTTCATCATGACAGGTAAGGCTGTTTCTGTGTCTCTGTTCCCATCTTTCCTCCCTGCTGCCCTCCCTGCTCCTCTCAGCTCGTTTCTATCCTGAGGAGCATTGCTCCTGCCGGGGCACTGCCCTTCCTTACCACAGCTCCTCCCTGCACGAGGCATGGTGCTGGCAGGAAGGGAGGGCTGGCAACCACGGGCTGCAGGAGTATCATAGCCTCCTGCAAATGTGCTGTCCACCCTGTCATCATGCCCGTGAAGCAAAGCTGATGCTGGCTGGGGATGTGTCCCCCCGGCTCTCTCCCTTTGTCATGAAGAGCCAAGCGTGCATGCCGGAAAAATCACCCTGTGGCAGAAACTATCCTGGCTGGAGCACGGCACTCCCTGCTCCGCTCTGTGGTCGCAGGGTCTTTGGCTGCAGATATTTACCAAGCAATTTGCATTCAATTACAGAAGCCGGAAGGACTGGGAGGATTTTCCTTCTGGTTTTCTCTCAACAGAAGCCAACTTGTCCAAATTACAACCTAGGAAGCATCTCATTAGTGGGAAGTGAGGTCTCCAAAACCTTCGCCGGCGGTGTAGGGATGCAGGCTGGTGGCATGAAAGTGGGTGAGCAGCTTATCTGGTCACCATCTTCTCTTGCCCATGGTAATCTTCCCCAAGCATGCCCTCTGCCATGGCACCTGAGCAGAGAGGAGATAGGGTTTTGGAAGCTGCCAACTCGTCACATCACCTCCACCATCCATCACACACCATCTGAGATTTGACTCAGGAGGTATTTGATTTTGCAGGGTTGAGGCATAGGCTGGTTTTTCCATCAATTTATTTCCCACCACCTCCTCCTGCCTTTCTTTCTGGGAAGTGTGGTGTCACCCAAACCAGGGGAAGGTGAAGCTCTAGTGGCAGAATCCTGGGGATGGTGGTTACAAGCATTTAATAGCCTCGCTGAAACCAGAATCCTCCGCAGCACCACTGAGCTAGTCCATCTCAACTGTTGTCCCAAGAGGCTGGTGGCCAGGGGACATCCCTCACCTGGCCTTCTGGAGATCTGCTCCCCAACATGGCTTTCCTACAGGGATCTGTGTGCGATCCCAAAACATGCTGCAGACCCTGGTTCAGGTGGAATACAAACTCACACAGGGGTCTGGGCATTCGAAGGGGCAAGGCAGGAGCCGTCCAGCACAGGGGCAGAGGGAGAAGGGACCTGGGCACTGCCGGCTGTGACTAGAGAGGCTTCTGCCAAGGTTTGGGAACAGAAGCAATCAGGGAAGTGTAGCTGGCAGCTGTTCTTGGGCTTACATGGCTATGAGGTGACGTTTATGCCAATAACCTAATGCCCTTCCAAATATACTTTCCTGGATAGAGCTTGCAAGCAAACTGCTGAGCTGCTTCTTACAGTGACCAAGGTGCAGGCATGGCTCCAACAGCTTCTAGTGACCACTGCAAGTGGGATGCATATGTGGCAATGTGACTCTCACTGCATCAGGAGTGAGGACACTCTTGTTCTGTGGGGGAAGCTGGGGCACAGGGACCCTGCTCACCTGGCTGTCCCCTGTCCCAGCAGAGCCGGTGGGTTTTGGTGGGGAGCTGCACCATCGCTCGGGCTCCTGGCCTGCATGGGAGTTGCATGCGCTCCACTGCCCACGGCACCATCTGCTCCCTGAGCTGCCGGCCAGCATGGCTTTTCCTGGCTGCTCTCCCTGCCCAGTGCTTCCAACCCTCTTCAAGTGCGCAGTGCCCAGGCAGGAGCATCCCAGCATCTGTCATGTAGGTGGTTGCCTGGCAGCCCTGGTCCCCTCCCTGTATCGTGTCACGTCTGCCAGTATCTGGGTGACAGTGTGTGCTTGGGGAGGTGGCTCTTGTGGCTGCACCACAGGGAGCCACCTCTTTCCTTTGCTCCTCTTGTTGGCAGCTGCAAGGCTGTAGCTTTTATATCAAGGTTAAGTTTGATGAGCTTCAGCTTCCAGCTGGGTAATATTGTAATGACTTTGAATGCGCATCGCTCCTGCATCCAGTGGGCATTCCCTGGGTGAGGGTCGGGATGGAAGCTGGCTCACTTCAGCACAAGGTGAAAGAAAGGCTGGTATGGACAGCCAAGCTGCCTGCATCAGCTCAACCACCCTGTTCGCACACCTCCACCAGCCCCATAGCCAGGAGAGCTGCTGGGTGTCTCTGCTGCCCACAGAGCCAGGGGGCCCATAGGACACAGCAAATTCTGTTTCCCGTGGATTCCCCTGTTCTCAGGACACCCCAGCAGTTTGCTTCTGTGCTGTGAAGTGTCAGAGCCCCTTGTCATGACCAAGGTTGGTTTTGATGTAGAGCTCCTCCTCGCTCCCCATGACGACTGTGTCTCACCAAGGGAGGATGAAGTAGAGTTTTCACCAGAGGAAGCTGCTCCTCTCCAGCAAGAGAGGCAGGAGAGCAATAGCCTGGCCCAGCTGACATGAGAAGCAATTCTCCTGCTTCCCATGCAGGCTTCCACTGCAGACTGCCCACCCTGTCCCCAGTGAGCCTCCTGCCCTTCTGTGTGGTTCAATCAGGTCCTCCTTCTCCTGAAACAGCCCTGTCTGCCCTTCCCTGCTGCCCATGGAGGGGTCGGTTGCTGCTCCCAGAGCTCAGTGAGCCCTGTCCCGTGCTGCTGCTCCCGGTGGCATGCCATGCTCTGTGTCCTGTCCTGGCTTTGCTGCCACTGGCACCCTGGGGACACCCACTCTTTGCTCTCCTGGCCTCTAGCAGCACCCAATCCCCTCACCACTCAGCTTTGCCCCTCCAGACCTGTCTCTGTTCCCCTCACCCTGCCACCTCTGGGCTGTCATAGGTCTTTGGGGAGCCCTGCCTGCAGTCCCCTGTGAGGGGCAGCGACACCCCCCATGTGGCATGTGGCTGAGATGAGGAGCAGGAAGGGGGTCAGGAGACAGGGCAGCCCACCGCCTGGCTTGGCCCGCCAGCTCCCCTCCCCGGCCCCACCATCCCATTTATTACCCCTCCACCATTCATCGGGCCAGACAGATGCCCCCAAATAAATACCCCCAGACAATAGGGTGGGAGGGGCCAGCGAGGCACCTAATGAATAAACATGAGGGTCTTTGGACACAGCTTCCTCTCTTTGCAAAATGGAACCGATTGTGCAGCAGGCGTTTAAAATTCAGCCGTGGTAGGGCTGTCTTCCAGTGCCCTCGAACCACCGAGGTGCTTCATTTATTTCATAATTTCCCCTCCTCCTCTCTCGGCAGAGAGCTGGCTCTTTTCATGCCTTCTCCTCCCTCTTTCTCCCCTTCTTGCTCCCCTTCTCTCCCTATTCTTTTGTTTTTTATCTTCCTTCCTTTTCCTACTCCTTGTTTCTTTCTCTCCCTGGCTTTTGTGCTGAGGGCCGTGACGAATGGCTCAGAAAAGAGGGTGCTGTGAGAAACTGGAGGTGCCACTGGCAGAGTGGGTGGTGAGGACTTGGTGCTCAGGATCTGGGAGGGTCCTGCCCACCAGCACCCAGCTGGGGGCTCCCACGCGGTGCAGGCATGGGGAGGTGGTGGGTGATCAGGGCTCCTCAACTGCCTGGGTGCTTGGAAAGCCAAGGGTTGGGTCCCCCTGCCTGTGTCCTGCTTGTCCCCCTGACTGTGGGAAGCCATATCCCAGTGCTCCCAGCCTCTGGCTGTATTTGGCCATGGGAAAAGGTCTACCCTGTTGTTTCACCCATTGTGGTGACAAGCAGCCCTGGGAGGGGATATCAGAACTTCTAAAAACTGGGAGATGCACAAGGAATAAGGAGATGCCTGGCTATGCCACGCAGCCCAGTTTTTGGTGGGGGGAGTCCTTGCCTGGGGTTTAATCACATGCTGGGATGCACACCAGCAAAGCTGGTCTTTAGATCCTGTAGAAGTGGCGTGTTGGGATGTTGGACAACTGCATCCCCAGAGGGCTCCCAAGGCTGCCGTGCCCACATGTGCCACATGCACTGTGGGTGCCTGAGAACCTGGGGATAGCTCCCTCAGCAGATGCAGGGGTGTCCCCCAGGGCTCGGGGTGATGCTGTGAGATATGGGTGCACGTAAAAAGGGCTGCTGAGCACTGCCCACTACCACCTCGGCTCAGAGCCCGCTGCCCGGCTGTGCCATGGCCAGCGAGAGGATGGGGCTGGCAGGCTTCAGCAGCAGGAGGGCTCCTGCATTACAATCCAGTACAATCTGTCCCCCTTCCCACTGCCCAGCAGTAGGGGAGATGGTTACTGTTTAATCCCATTTGACAGCTCTTTCATCATCTGCCTGCCTCCCTCCAGCTTCCCCATGGTTCCTCCAAGGCTCCTTTGTGGCTGTAATCAAAGCCTGATGAGTGATGGCTGTTCAGGGGGAGGGAGGCAAGGGACAGCCGAGCAAGTGTGGCTTGCCTGCCAAGGGTTGCAAGGGAGCCTTGCCACAGCCCTGGAAATCTGCTCAGATAGGGATGGTGGGATCACAGCTGTGGTGCAGCTCCTGCAGGTATGGCTGTGGGTGGTAGCACCATGAGCTGGAATGCATGGAGCATCTCCAATGCTGGAAGCCATCCTGGGCTGGGCATCCCCAGTGCTCATACCTGCACTTGAGTGTGCTGAGAGGCTCCCCATGACCCAGCTTTAGTGAGCGCTTGAGTCCCTCCGTGTCCTGGGCTGTATCCCCAGAGCGTGAGCAGCAGGTCGAGGGAGGAGAGTGTGCTCCTCTGCTGTGCTCCAGGAAGACCTCCCCTGCAGTCCTGATGCAGCTCTGAGGCAACAGCACAAGAGGGACGTGGAGCTGTTGGAGAGAGTCCAGAGGAGGGCACGGAAATGCTGCGAGGGCTGGAGCAGCTCTGCTCTGGAGCCAGGCTGAGAGAGCTGGGCTTGTTCAGCCTGGAGAAGAGAAGGCTCCTTAAGGGGTGACCTTAGAGAAGCTTCCAGCGCCTGAAGGGGCTACAAGAAACCTGGAGAGGGGCTTTGGGCAAGGGCCTGTAGGGACAGGACGAGGGGGAATGGCTTTAACCTGATAGAGGGGAGACTGAAATGAGACATTAAGAAGAAGCTCTTCCCTGGGAAACCTGGCTGCAGCCTTTGTCCGGAGGCTGTGCATAGATGACAGGCCCTCTTTGGAGACTTTTGGATGGAGGAGAAAAGCCTATCAGTGACCCATCTGCAGGGTCACCCATGGCTTTCCCCTGCTCAGTTCTGTCAAGACTGACCCTCAGTCCCTGGTGCCTTGGCTTCCCCAGTCACAGATCTGTTGCTCCACCATTGTCACACCAGTGATGGAGCCATATGGTTCTGCAGGGACTGGAGGGAAATACCCCACTGCTTGTGTTCATGCTCTGGGCAGGGATTCAGCACCCATCGGTGCTGCTGGGGAATCCTCATCAGCACCAGCCTGGCCTTACATGTCCTAAACTCACTGCAAGCTTTTTGAGGTTTCAATAAGTGTTAATCTTTCTGCTTAATTGCAAAGCCTCCGAAGTGCTGGATCTCTCTCTGGGAGGAGCTGGTGGTGCTCTGCACTACAACATTTCCTTGCTCAGCAGCAAAGGAGCAGGGAAGCAGGGGAACATCCCTGCACCAAACACACCGCTGTGGTCCCAGGCAGCTGCCTCTGAGCCCCTGCTGCTGAGGGATGCCCCAGTTCTTCAGGGAGGGAGTGTGCACATCCCGGGGTTATCACACACATTGCACTGGTTGATGGTGTTTCCCAAGAACATATGTTCCTTCCTAAACCCAGGCTCTACTTATCTCAAAGGGCACATCCGACAATTAGCTTATCTGCTGTGAAAGTGAGGAACGGCTTTGGTTATCTGGCTGGCTTCAGCAGCCTTGGGAAGAAGAAAAAAAAGGGAAAGAGTCCCTGAAAGACAGAGGCACATCCTATAAATAAAGTGACTGCACTCTGAGCTTGCCACAGACAGGCTCCATGTGCTTAGGTGGGGAGCTGGAGGTGCTCCCTACTTTTAAGGATGCTTGGGGCTTCCTTCTGTAAAATCCTGCCTGCAGTTGCTCCTGGCTTTGCTGAACCATCCCAGGCTGGGTGGCAGTTCTTTTTTGTTTTGCAGGGCGGGTTGCAGCCTCCAGTTAAATTTGGGGGGGGGGGGGGAGGGGAATTTCAGCTGAAGAGCTTGGCTCTTTCCAAGAAAGAGGATAAGGAAAATAAAGCATTTGTCCTTATTTTGTTTTAAGATTCTGCCTTTGAAGCAATTTGGCAAGTAGGGAGGGAAGAGAGGCTGAGATTTGTCTTGTGCCCTTGGAATATGCTCAAATTTGACCAAGCTGGAACACTTTATTTGGGAAAAACATGTGGTTAGCACAAGTTTGGTGCTAAACGCTTCCATGGAAGCAGTTCCTGTCCCAGGGCACAGGTGTGCCACCTCCCATTCCCTGGGCAAATGGCTGCCAAAGCGAAGGGCCACCCATGTCCCTGCGCTGGTAACTGACAGCATTTCTCTGCCGTCCCATCGCAATCCTGCATGAAGAGCAAAGTGTGCATGTTTGGCCAGCCCTGTGCAGTGTGGTTAAGTTGTCCTCTGTGCACTGCCCTTCAACTCCAAGTTTGTCTCTCCTCCCTGCATGGCCCAGGACATGGCATCCCTCACTTGGAGCAAAAGTGAAGAATTGGTTAATTTGCTGCAGATTGTTTTTTGAGGTGCTGATAACCAAAAAAGCTGGTGGAGAGCCCAACTTCCTCTCTCCTGGAGACTCCTGGAGACTTATTGGAGGACTTTCTGGAGCTCCCTCCTCCTGGAGACTTTCTGGAGGGTGACTGGTGAGCCATATTTTACTTAAGGAAGGCATGGGGTGCCTTTGGAGGGAGCTTTATCTGGCTCCCCCTGTTTCCCTTCCTGCCTTCTGCTCTCCCCCAAATCCTTATGAAGAAACATGTATCTTGTTTGCAAGCTAAAAACTAGAAATGATTTATATGTTTATAAGCCCGTCTCTGGCTCCATTTATTTTGGCAAAGAAATTGTTTGCATCTTTGCAGAATTCCTTCATCCATACCACTCATTAGATATGAATTTCAAAACAGCCAGAGGGAGCAAGTGACTCAGGGGAATTAGCAAATGGCTTCCCAAAGCCTTTCACGTCAAGGCCAGCAGCTTAATTCCAGATCTTGATGCCAGTGGCGCAGAAGATATTGTCATCTAACGCAGGGTCAGTGAACGTGAGGCAACGAGTGCATTTGAGGACCTTGATCTTTGACTTCTAGCTGGCAGGTGTCTTTACCATGGAAACCTCAGCCAAAGGAGAAGCCTTTGTGGAAGAGAATGATTCAATCAATGAGCTTTCAATGGACATGACAACATTAGCTATAGGAACTGACCAAGAAGTGGATACCCACCAAAGCCTTTTCATCCCAGCATGGAGATCTGGGGACTTCTGTAAAAGACATTTGAGGAGAGTCAGACTTGAAGTCTGGATATGGGGAGAATCTGTGACAGCTGGTGCCTCTGCTCTGGGTTTAAAGATCACCTAAAGATCACTTGATTTTCACCTGGAAGCTATGAAGAAAATTGTGCATGGAGATACCAGCTTTTGCTTTTCTCTGGCATACAACAACCCACAAAGCAGTCAATGCCTGTGACCATGCTCTATCACCTTGTCCTGGCAGGTCAGGACTTGGGCTGGCACTGGGAATGAGGGCAACCTCTGAGGCTGCTTTGGCTGAGGAGATGCGTGCGTGAGGGGCATTGTTCTTCTGATGGAACAGTGTGGCCTCTGGACACTTTCAGTGCCCCCAGAAATGTGTGTTTGGGGGGCAAGGGGACAGGCATGCCTTTTGTGGGAGAAGGTCTGTGAGGAACGGGAGATCAGCCAGGATCCCTCGGTAGGAGGAAAGCCTTTCACCCTTGATCAGGCAGCCTGAACTGCTGGAGATGTCCCACCCTCTGAACCTCCATGAGTACTTGGTGATGGTGTTCCCAACTTCCACATCACCCATTTTCCCTGGAGGCACAGCCCAGGTCCATCAGGCAGCATGTCCTACAGTGGCAGCGTGAGAAGCCTGCGTCTGCACCGCTGGTCCATACCCATGTGTGTCTGGAAGCTCATGGTGCCACCAAGCTCCTGGTCTCTATCCCCACTCTGCCCCAACCTGTCCAGAGCCCCAGCTTCAGTGTGCAGGCTCACTCCAAGCCAACCTTGGCTCGTTGTCTCACAAGTAGAGATGAAAATAAACTCCAGTGAAGGGTCCTTTAACTTTCTCTACTTGAGTGAAAATAAATGTGATTTCCCCACCACCCAGCCTTGTAAATTCCCTGCATGTGGAATATCTTCCAGATATAGTAAAGAGACGGCTTTCGGCGATTCTTTTTAAACATCTTTAACTGCTGTATATATTTCCAGGGAAACGTAATATGCACTACAGCTAATTTATCTGCGTGTACTGTAAATATTTTCAGGAGATAGCAGAAAGGATTTCAAACACATGGCTGGAAGGATTGGCACACAGCATATGCTGGGTGGGAAGAAAACCTTTAACCCTTTGCGTGCTGTATGTCTTCCGCTTTCTTCCCTTCTGTGTGTCCCCTCCACAACATCTTCTTGCCAAGCCATGGCTGTCCTTCCAGTCTGATGTCCAGGCAGAAGGTGCTTGGTTTGAATGGGGCATCTTCCACATGACCACAAGGTTCTTGCTTAAGGGGGCACTGGGAGTACAGCTCTGCTGCAACTCCTCATTCTGGCCAGCTGCATACAGCTATGCCTGGACCTTGCACATCCTCCATCCCCTTGCACAACTACCAAGACAAACTTGGGGCATCTAAGCCCATCTTCCAGCCCCAACAGCCTCTGGGTTTCAGCAAAGGCTGGAGTCCCATTGGGAGAAACCTGTTTGCCCAGTTGCTGCTGAGCACTGGGTCTGGGCTAGGAGGCTAAGCAGGGCAGGGGCACAGCTGCTTGCCACAGGCTTTGGTCACCCTGTGTCCCTAGGGAATGGAAGTCCTGCAGAAGGAGCCTTGACCTCTACAGCCCATCCCCAGCTCTCTCAGTTGGTATAGGAGAGACCATGGGTGATGGAGAGCTGGGGGAGCAGAGGAGCAGAGGGGGGTAGCCACCTGCAGATGCAGATGTGCCCATCCAGCCCAGCCTGGCTGCAGGGGATGTGGGATCAGGGGGCTGCTGGGACACAGCCCACTGTGAGTCCACAGCCCCACTCCTAGCATAGTGACCCCCACTCATAACCCCATCATAGTGCTGTGATCCTGTGGGGATCATGACCCCATTCTAGGGAGAACTCTTGCAGGGATAGGTAAGATGGGGTCCAGAGGCCACCTTAGCCCTGTGCCCAGTACCCCCCAGGAGCTCCCATGCGGGGATGGGAGCATTTCCAGCAGAAGGTCTGGGAAGGAAGCTGTGGGGTGCTGTCCTGAAGGGAGCAGAGGTCTTTCATCATGCAGGCGATGTCTGGTGTCAGCAGGGAACTGCACAAAAAGCACATCCAGTTCAATGCCTGTTATTAAGCAAATCCAGCTCTGTGGCACGAACGGCCTGTCCTGAAACTGTGGGTCACTGCAGCTGAGCCGGTCACTCTGCAGAGGGGTCTGCTCGCTGGAGTGGGAATGTCCTGCACCCCCATTGCTGCCGTCACCGCGGCAGCGAGCTCACCCTGATCTCCTGCCTGCCTCCCAGGGCTGATTTGGCCAAGGCAGCTTTTCCCCTGGGATTCTTCCACAATAACCCCACTCCTCCACCTCGGCAGCATCCCCATCCTGAATCCACCACGGGTCAGGGTTCCTGGGGGTAACTGTACCATCATTGGGTGCTTCTGGCTTGCTGCACCTCAGAGGGGGCAGGTTTGGTGTCTCTGTTGGCACATGGGAATACAGAGGATGAGCTAAGGGTGTGTTACGAAGATGGGATTTCCCTAGCTGTTTGCACAGGCCCTTGACATTTTCAGACTCCTCTCCATCATCTGAGCGCTGGGATCCAGGCTTTTAGAGTGGACATGGCTGTGAGCCAGACCAAAACCCAGAGGGGTTGTGGTCCCTTTGGCTTGTTGCAAAGCATCACCTAAGTCCAAGACAGGGCAGTTTCTCCCATCAGCTAAGGCTGGACATCAGGCTGAGGTGTTGAGGGCAGAAAAGCTCCCCCACAGGCACAGTGAGGGCAGCTCTGGCAGAGGTGAGTCCTCCCCACCAGCAGGTACAGAGGCATTGGTTGCATTCTCCTCATGATCTGTTCCCAGCCTCTTTTCCTTGTGATCTAATGTAATGCAGAGTAAGGACACAAGGTACCTATTGGCTTGGAGCCCACCTGAAAAGCCATAAAAAAGGAGATAAAAGCCTTTAGATGCTAAGCCTGTTCGAAGAGACAATAAAAGGCAAATATCTTCCCAGCTTTATGTCTATGCCTTTTGGCTTGATTTATGGAGTTTTTGCTATAGTCCTTCATGGTTTGTGACTCTTCAAGCTGTTCGGCTGTTGTAAAAGTCCCATGGAAGAAAACTGCATCAGCTGGGGGCTCATCTGGTCTCCAAATCCATCCCTCAGCCCATGCTGGTCCTGCTGCAGAGTCTTGCATGTGGTCTGCAGTGGCCTTTGCCTGATGTCCTGCAAGGGAGAGTGGCTGAGATGAGCCCGATGCCCCTGGGCAGCACCCATGCCACCAGAGTGAAGGTTTCACAGCCATGGAGAGGAAGAGGTGAGCAAAGAGAAAGGGCCCAAATGTTTCCATTCAGGCTCTGGGTGAGCTGCAAAATGTTTGGGAGCTGGATCTGCAAAGAGGAACCAGATGGGGTGAACCGCAGCTGCTCCCTGCGAGTGGAGCTGGGATGTCTTTAGGGACATGGGGTGGAAGGTCGGCAGGGGGTGGCCCCAGGGCAAGGGGGGCTGCAGGAGTGGGGGGAAGCCATCCCCACACAGCCAGCATGTGCAGATCTGGAGCTAATCAGACTCGAGACAGGATGCATGCGTGTCTACTGGGGCAGGGCTGTGAGAGCAATTGCTCTCAATAAAACAATGCTTCCCTTCTCCGTTGCTTTCGGAAGTGAAGCTGTGAGCCTGAACGTCCTCAGCTGACTCTCCTGGTCTTTCTGCCTCCTCCAAGAGGGAGGACTTGATGGAGACTTGGGGATCAGTGCAGCTGAGCAGGAGCCCATGTACTTTCACATCACCGAGTGCCAGATGTGGCTGTGGCACTGGGCAGCTGAGATTGGAAAGTGACATCCCTGCCTTCCTGCATCCCTTCAGTCTTCCCAGACCAACTCTTATTTGCAGGAGAAGCAGCAATAGGGCTTGCATTGCAACAAGGGGGAAGGGAATGCTCTGAGCTGGTGGGAACGCAGGGATGTGGGATGGGACAGTACCTGTGCTGGATGGGCACCACCTCCAGACTGTAGCACGGCAGTGGTAGGGCACAGCAACCTGTGAGTGCCTTGCTCCACTGCCAGAAGTGGGAATTGTCCTGGCTGGACTGGGAAGGTCCTGGGTGGCCAGGAAGGGGGGAGCTGTCCTGCCTCCCTGCAGACTGGCCCTGCTGCCCTCAGTGCTGATGGGCAGGATGTGACTCCTGTGTGGTGTCAGCCTGGCCTTGCCCTGCAGCATCAGCGGAGGGCACATGTGACCCGGCGGGTCCCCCTGCCCTGTAGCTTCCCCCCACTCACCAAGCCATCCATCACCTCTCACTCTTAGCACCAGTTTGCAATAAACCCAATGAAGAGGAAGGATTTAGGGGTGCTGGGGAGGGAGCTATATGGGGGAGCAGAATTTGGCCTGTCCTTAAAGGTCTCTAAAAAAAATATATATTCTTGCCTGTAAAAAAAATTAGTAATTTTAAACCTCAGGCAAATGCTTTGCATTCCTGAGCAATGCTGCCCTCTGTTTACTGCCCTTATTGTTCTCAATGAGCTGGAACCATGGAAATGAATATTTGCTCCGATCCCATCCTTCGCCCAGAGAAAGAAAGGAAGAAAGAAAGAAAAGAGGAAAAAGAACCAAAACTGCTGAAGGAAAACAGAGTCATTCTCCTCATGACTGAGTAAAAGAATAACGTGGAACCACAGAGAAAGAGCTGCCAGGGTGCAGCAATTGATTGAAAGCAGGATTTGAATGCTGTCAGTGCTGTGGTGTGCTGGGCTCACCCTGCCGGGGGTTGCTGCTGGCATCCCCAAGCCATCTCTCTGGTATGGAGAAGAGATGTTGGCCATGGGATGGGGGATCACACATGGGGGTTCCTGGCAAAGGGCAGTAAGATGTAAAGCTCAGCCTGGGGCTTTCTCTGGTTGGGTTATGTCAGGCTGAGGCATTGCTGCAGACCACACAGGCACACGCCGAAACAGCTTTTAGTGTTTCCGCAATGTAATGGGCAGCACGTGGGGCTGGGAGCCCTCAGTATGCCATAGTGTGGCATGTGCCGGCAGCAGGGGAATGTGCACTGGCCTTTGCAGCCCTGTCCTTCTTCTGGGCAGCTGGAGGCCAGGCAGCAGAGATCCTGCCCCAGAGAGGACACCAGGCCCCACTGCTTGGTTTTCTCTCCCCAAGCCATGAACCCATTGCCTGTGGACTGGGAGGAGCAGAGGAGCCAGTCCAGCTTTGAGCTTCACAGCCCTATGCACAACAGCACATGGTGTCTGAGATGGGTATGGGGATATCAGGAAGGGGACATCCATGCTGAGACCCAGCTACCTTCAGCACCCACCCATGGTCCTGGCTTTGGGGATGGGCTGCCCAAGGGTGAGGGAGCCCAGCTGCCCCTCTCCAGGGGTAAAACAGTGGCTCCTGGCAGAGCGAAGCACCCGTCCACCCTTGTGCTCCCCAGTTAATCATCACGTTGGGTAATTGCACCATTGGCCAAGCGGGCAGCCCACGGGAATTTGCCTGCAGGTGTGGGGCAAGCCAGAGGCCCGGTGGGCCCTGGCTGGGTGCAGAAAGCTTTTAACTGGAATAGGGTTACAGCCAGGCAGCCCAGCAATGCCAGGGATGCGAGGAATCCCCTACCTGCTTCAAAAGGATGCTTTCTTTATCGGCTAATTAAAAACAGGGCAGTGGTGATGGGGACAGAGTGCACCTGCACCAGCAAACACCCGGCCAAGAAAGAGGGGAGGGAGGGAGCGAGGAGGGGGTGAAGGCACTGCAATCTTGCTGGAAGAGCAAGGCTGGGACAGACCAGCATCTCTGGGACACCGTGGCATCGCTACTGCCAGCCAGTTGTGCCAGGCAGACCTGGCCTCATGCAGAGTGCTACAGGGGAGAGGCTGGGGTCAGGTCGTCTTCACTGCCATGCAACAGGATCCCTCAGCCTGCCAGTTCCCAAGGGAGAGACCCAGGCTAGAAAGCAACTCCACATTGATTTTCTGGCAGGGTTTAATATTAATCCATAGGGATGACTCCTAGATGGCTGAGCTGTATGAACTGTCACAGCTCCCCAGCAGTGCCCTGGCCACATTATGCACTGCTCAGCTCTTGCTCTTCCTTTGCTCTTCCTCAGTATTTTAAAATAGGGATTTTGGTCAAAACAGCTCCTATGGTGAATCAGCCTCAGCAGCTGGTTCAGGCAAGATTTCCAGTAGGAAAGAGCAAATTATTTTTGGGGCTGCTGTGTGTGAGCCCTGCCTTGGTGGTTTGTGTGTCAAAGCTTTTTTCCAGTCTGGCTTCTCTAGTTTCCAGTGAAGGCAAGGCTGGGGACCCAGCATCTCCCATCCTTCCCACAGGACACATGGGGATCTCTGAACTCTCCATCTCTTCATTGACTCTAGTTGAAATTGTCCGCTGGCTTTGAAAGTTATAGAGCTGGACAGAGAGACATACCCACACATACCAGGACTGCAGAAACATCGTTTGCTTTGGAAACCAAGCCGAAAAAAGTAAGGAAGGAAACAAAAAAAAAAAGGATGAAACAGTGGAAGTGAGCTATTCATTAGCTGTAGGAGCGGTCTGGACAAAAAGCCCAGCACTGATTTAATGAGATCATTTCACACCTTTAATTAAATAGGTACAATTCTGCTCAGGCAGGAGGCGGGGACACCCCGGGGGTTTTGCAGGATGGAGGAGCCCAGGGATGAGGAGCAGGGCTGGTGGCTGTCTCCAGATCTGGGGAAAGGGATGGAGCCATCATGGAGTGCACAGAAGGAACCCTGGAGCAGTTGTTCGTGTCTAGAGAACTGTCACATCCCACCTCCACACTGATGTCAGACATGGATGGACACCCCACAGAGAGGACAGCCCCAGGTCCTGGATGAGGCCTGGCTGGGACATGTACCTACATGATGAGCCTCAGTTTCCCTAGCTGTGAAGTGCAGGCTAACACCACGGAAGAGGGCTGTGAGGAGGCAGAAATCCAGCTGGACCAGGAGTCTGGCTCTTATAACCTGCCCACCAATCCCAGTGGGCTTGGGTTCCCCAGGGGTCCCTACAGGTTCTTCTGCTCCCTACCCTGCAAGAACGTCAGCAGTGGGGATGGTGCTGCTCTGCTGCCATTCTTGTAGTGGTGATGGATGATGACCATGATGGGTACCCAGAGCGGCCTCACCCCCATGGGTCACATCCTGCACTGTGGCTCAGCCCCAACCTGTGGCCACTCCTTGCAGGGCCATGACTGGATGGGGACAGTGTGAGGATGCAGACACAGCAGCACATGCTGGGGAATGCATGGGTCTGGGGAGGCTTCTGGAGTGGCCAGAGCACCCACTTTCTCCCTGGAGCAGAGGGGCTTTGGTGCAGCCCCTGAGGCTGATGCTGCCGCAGCCAGGGGCTTCCGCTGCTTCGCTCTGGCCCTGCCCCTGGCCAGCCTGGCCCTGCCAGCATATGGGAAAGGCACAGTGCTCCGGGGGACAGCAGGTGGGAGGAGAAGGACAGGGATGAGCACAGCTAAATCTTGAGCTTCGCATGCCTTGCTCTATAGTTTTTGGCTCAGCCTCACTTCCCCTCCCCGCCTGGCAGCCGGGCTCCACATGGACCTGTGCCAGTGCAAAACAAATGCCCCTCCAGCCCCCGTGGGGGGCAGAGAGGTAGGAGGGTGAAGGAACAGAGGTTAGGGGATGTGGGGCTGAGTGGGAGAGGAAGATCCCTTAAAGCCTCCTCCACCCCTTCTGCAGCAGGTCCTCAGACAGGGTAGAAGTGCAGCCTTGGCCTCAGAGGCTAAAGACTCCTCCACCCCCTGAAGGATGTGCACACGGGGTCCCTTGTCCCTCCATCCCCCTTTTGCAAGAGCAGGAGTGGCGGGAAGTGATGCTCAGCCTTGGCAGCAGCACCGCGATGGAATCACAGGGACATATGGTCCTGGCCAAGCTGCAGACTCACGGGGAGCTGTGGCACAGCCAGGGCTGGAGCTGCAGGGTGAGGGGGAACCAGAGCAGAGCCCCAGCCTCGGCAGGCACTTGGGCTGTGCCGAGCCGGCTGCGGCCAGCCTCGGTCCCCAGGGCCAGCCACTGGTATGAGCAGTCTCATAACCCCCATCCCTCCTGCTGGAGGGGGCTGCCCAGGCTGTTTCATCTAGCCTGGGCTGGTGCCATCTCCACACACGCTCTCCATGCTCCTTGGATGGTCACGAAAGAGCTTGCAAGGACTGTCCCCATGGATCGATGGAATGGTGCCAGTAGGAGCTGCAGGCAGCTGGGCATTTGCCCACAACGCCTCTCTCCGGGTGAGAGCTGGGATGTGTTTCCAACCTGGAAGATGGAAGTTATTTTAACACCCCAATTTCTTGCTGAGGCAGAGCCCCTCCCAGTTTTCCAGCACATCTCCCCTGGCTGGGGGTCTCCTGTCCCCTACCCCTCATCCCTGCGGTGGAGGGAGAGCCAGGTCCCTGCCCCCTGCCAGCTGTCCTTTGGGACAATATACTGCTGCTGCCCTATGCCAGGAAGGACACGGTCCGCCACCTCACATGGACAAATCTGTCCCCAGACCCGACGTGCCATCTCCATCCTAAAAACACTTGCAAGGATCCTGCAAACACGGCACATGGTGGCCCCTTAGACCCCCTGGGACCCACTGGTGGCAGGCAGGGCTGGTGCTGCCCTTCCCAGGGCTGCCCCCTTCTATCACCCTGCCTCAGGTGGTGACTCTTAGATGACAGTTCCAGAGAGAGGGTGCAGAGCCCGGCAGCTGCTTGAGCAGTTTAAAGCTGGGTACAGAACATGGCTTGATTTCCTAGCATGTGAGGTGCTTTGCTCAAGCAGCTTGCATCTCCCCGTTCTGCAGCAAGTGGGATGGAGCCTGAGGTGAAAACACCAGGTTTGTTAAAACATCCCATCCTCTGAAATCTTGGCATTGGCTGCAGCTTGGCACAGCCAGCTTGTGATGCTGTGTGATGAGTTGTGTCCCTAGTCAGCATGGTGGGACATCTCTCTGCTGCAGCCATCCCTGCTCCAGAGCTCTCCGTGCTGGCTACCACGGGCTCCCCACCCACCATCCTGCTCCCTTTGCTGCCCACAACCTGGTTCAACCCAACTCAGCTGCCTGCCCGTCACAGCACAGGGAGGTTCTTGAAGCCTGAGCCGCAGCTTCATGATGTCTTCAGCTTTTCCAGAAGAGTTGTGAGAAGCTGAGCTGCCCCAGAGGAGAACCCAGGGGCGAGGGGAGTGGCAGAAAAGGGGGGGTGGGGTGTCCCTCCTTATTTCAATAAACTAAATGAAAGGGGTGGAAAACTGGTATTTCATGCAAAACTTGGTGAAAGTTAAACCACTTCCAGATGCTGTCTCAGAAGGTTTTGCTCCAACCTGATCTGTTGCAGATAAAGTCATAGGCACCTCTGCCAGATATTGTATTACGTGCTAGCAGTTTCCAAATGGTGCTGTGATCCAGGTGGCATTTTGTGGCATGCTGTCACATAAAGGGAAGAGAAAGGACTGAGAAATGTCTCCACAGCTGTAAACCCATCTTGGGACTGCATCAAGCATCCCTTGGTGCATACAAGTTGTGGTGGCCATGCAGTGGCAGCCTCATGGGGGCCCAGGCTGCGGGCAGCTGCCAACAACCTGCCGTCGCCAACACTGTGGCCATACCCCCTTGCCCCTTTCCAGCAGGACCTTCCTGGCTCCTTCCTCTGCTTCTGGTCTGACCCACACCCATCCCTGTGAGCTCTGGTCCACACTCCATCACCCCCGTGGCACTCCACGTGCAGGGTGACCAGTGGTGGTGCAGGGGTTGTCTTCTCTATAACCATGGACATGAGAGATTAGAAGCTCCCATGGCCATGGCTCTGGGTGAAGTCTAGCAAGCCTTGCAGCCCTCAGTCTCACTGACAGCTTGTGCCTGCACCAGCACCGCTGGGACAGGACTTGTCACTGTGTGTGGGATGCAAACGGTGGGTTTAGGTTTGGGGAAACTGAGGCAGGACCAGGCCAAGTCTAGCTGAGGAGGAAATGGAGCTCCTGAGACTGAGCTGCAGCTCTGGCACACCTGCCCAGAGTGCGAACGTGGCCTGCATTCCTGCCCAGAGCCCTCTTCCTTCCCCCCCCTCCGGCCCGCACCCCTGCTGCCTCCCGGCCTCTGCTTGTTTTCTTAACAGGCGGGTCCCAAGCTCATGAGCCCAACAATTTCCTGCCTGGGCGAATACATTCCTCTCCCCCATTGCAGATCCCTCTTGCAGCCTCCTCACCTTGGTGCTGGATACTGCCACTTTCTGCTGCCTGCACCAGGTTCCCCTGCTCCCCTCCTGTCCTCTCTGCCTCAGTTTCCCCATCTGGGACCCCACTACACTGCTTTTAGGAAGCGGGGATGTGGGATGCTGAGGTTTGCGTGACCCTGCCACAGTTCTGGGTTTCTAAAGGAGGTGGTGTCTTTCCCCATTTGCAGTGGTGGGGGCTGGCCTGTCACGGGGAGATGGTGATCTGGAACAGAAGCTGGGGACACCCAGTCCAGCCCCAGCCTGGGCATCAGGTTGGAAACAAGGAATGCCCCCAGGTTCATCAATGAGAGGCAATCTTGGGGTCTTCCTGCCCCCTGGGGCAGTGAGCCTATGAACAGGATGGGCACAGTGAGACGATGCCGGGCTCACCACTGGAGCAGTTTTTCCACCTCTACAAGCTGGGAAAACCAGAAGGGCAGAAGAGCAGTGGAAGAAGAACAGTGAACTGGGATGGCCAGGGACAACAAGGGTGACACTGGGTGAACAGCAGCATCACCTTGGGGTGCACTGCCAGAGCTGCTGTGGGGGCCAGGAAGGGAAGCGGTGGGCAAAGCTGGCCAGGTCCAACCTTGGAGATCACCTCATGGACAGAAGTGCTGGGACCAGCTGCAGAGGACCAGTGTGGCCAGTGTGGTGTGATAGGGCTTGGGCTCTGAGCCAGAGGGACCCCATCTGTGGGGCTGCTGCTGCTGGCAGAGTGGCCATGGGGCGGATGGCCTGCCAGACATGCCTGTCCCTTGGTGCCAGTGCTCCTGCCCACCCGTGTTCCAAAGAAAGGGAAAAACCCCGGCCCGCCTGTCAGGAAACCTCAAATCAGGGCCAATGTTTTTGAAAGGGGTTTTTTTCCCCTCCTCTTTCCTTTAACACATCTGCCAATATAATCTGACCTTTTCCAAATAAATAAAGCCCGTGCACTCCAGCTTTGATCATGCACTCCAAATTTTCTATTTACTTAATTGGCCCATCCAAGGTCTGAGCTGCCGCAGCCGCATTCCTGGGGGCTTATCAACCACCGACTCGCCTGGTTGTCATTATCACGGCCCCTCCCCGGCCTTCCACTTCCACTGGGTATCCTGCTCCACAGCCGTGGGGTGGGCATGTGGGAGTTGGGATGTCCCTGTTTTTTCATGAAAGATCCTGCTTTTGGTGCCTGTTCTTGTCCTTCCACTTCACCTGCCTCCATCTCTGGAGGGCAGCTTGGTCTGAGGGATCGGGATCTCTATCCCATCCCTGTGGATGAGTAGAGGGTCAGAGGCTTCTCCAAGTAACATGAGGAGAGAGGGATGCTCCTGCAGAAAGAGGACCAGAGCTTGATTCGCTGTTCAGAGCTGCTTTTGTCTCCATACAGATCTTATCCTAGTAACCCTCCCCTGGATTAAAGACCGTAGATGTTCCCCCCCATAGCAGGAGGGAGCACAGAGCTTTGATGCCACATGGGGATGAAGACTTTGGGTACCCAGAGATGGTCACCGTAGAGTGGTGATCCTCAGCCCTCCCCTGCCAGTGTACCAGGTCATGGCAAGGACCAAGCCTTCCTGCTACAGACCTTCAGTGAGCAATTGGGACAGATGACACCCCCTCAGCAGGTCCCTCTTCTCCTGGCCATGGGGAGGCCAGCCTAGGACATGCAGGGCTGAGACCAGCAGTGGTGGGAGGACAGTGTGTCCTTCTGAAGCACAGCCTGTGCCGGGGGAGAGGAGGCCATTGGGCACAGGGAGACGAGAAGCCCCCGAGGATGTGTTGCTCCTGTGCTCTTGGCAGATGTCTTCCAGTAATTTTTTTCAGCCCAGGAAAAGGAAAGATGTGCAGGGCGGGCTGCAGGCAGACTCAGACACGCATCTTGGTCCTGTGTGTTTCTTTAACACGCCAGCTAAGGTGGCCCTGTCCCTGCCCTGAAGAGGCAGAGGATGCTCATTCTGACTGTAGCTCCTCAGCTTCTTCAGACGATAACCAAAAGGTGTGAGTGGGCTTTGGGAGCTGCAGCTATTGGCAAGATGGGGATAGCAGCACTTAAAGGGATGCCTCTAGAGCAGGAGGGTTCATCTGGGCATGGGCACCACTGGTGTGATTCAGATCCTCTGGTGGGCAGGTCCTAACCATGACAGCCCTGTGACATGGAGCAGTGCTTGCTGAGGTGACCATGTGCAGGCAGGATCTGGTGATGGAAGGAATGCCTCAGCTGTCCTTTACTTCTCTGCCCTTCATTTCCCACTTTCACTGGGAAGGGAGGGAGGTCTCTGCTTAACCTGGTCCAGCTCAGTGAGGTGGGAAGACATTGGTGGTGCTTTCTGCATTCAGAGTAACCTTTTATGTGTGGGAGGTCCCAGAAGAGCCCTGGAAAGCTTGTCTTGGTACTTGGACATCATTGAGGCATGAGGATAGATTTCAGCTCCCAAAACCCCTATATGGTTGGCCATAAACTCTGGGCTTCTGGCACCCATTATAATGGGATGTGGGAGCTGTGTACAAGGCCATAGACAGTGCTTGCGTTTGATTGGCAGCAGCACTGATCCTTTTCCTTATTGATCCTCAGGACAGTGTCAGTGAAGGGTGGTGGATGGACCTGGCCATGGGTTTTCCTCTGAACCAGCCAAGCCTACACCCTGGGATGTACGAAGCTGAAGAGATGCAGGTTAGAGGAGGCCATAGCTTGGAGTAACAGCACTGAGAGCTGAGGGCAGAGGTGTAGAAGAGGTGGCCAGGCTGAAGTGAATGGACCTCAACCTCTGCAGGGCATCCAGCACTGGGAAGGAGCTGGCCTGGTATGGTGGGTGTCATTCAGCACTGCTCTTGTCCCAAGGTGCCAGTCCTCCTCCTGAGCAGCCTATGGGGATTTTCCCCTGATTAACCCTCAGTTCTGCTTTTTCATGTCATGGCTCATCATTTATAAACCACCGGTGGGAAGAAGGAATATTTCATTCCTGAGCATCCTCAGGTGGCACTGCTGGATGTGCTGGCTCAGTGACGGATGGGCACCACGATGCAGAAGGTGATGGGTCATGACCAGGGCACTGCAGAGTGCAGTGAGACAGAGCGCAGAGACAGACTGACTGGTCTGTCAAAGAGCTCCAGCCTGCCTGTGCCCTTCCTGTCTCACTGGCAGCTGCCTGCTCAGCTGTGCTCACCCTGGGATTGAGAAAGGTCTTTCCTTTGCCTTGCTGGGAAATCCTTGCCGCTAGAGATCTCAGATGGCTTCAGCACCCAGACTGTCCTGCTGCAGCCCTGCTCTCAGCTCTTTGAAACCCCTTGTAGATGCCTCCTTAGCTGCCTGGCTCTGCCTTCTCCACACAGGCAGCACCCCCGTGAGCTCACCCAGCAGCTCCATATCCCTTTGCTGGGTAAAGCAGTTGTTTCCAAGTGACAAGCTGACACCCATCAAGGTCCCACATAAACCACCCCATCCTCTAGGTGCCATCCCAGGGGGATGATGTGGGCAGCACAACCAAAGCAGGGCAAGAAGGAGATGAAGAGGGGCAGGAGGCAAAGAAAGGTAGTGTTGGGTGGGATTTCGACATCTGCCATGTTGACTTTTCCCAAGTAGAAGCCAGTCACTCAACATCTGGCCAAGAATATTGCGTCTTGCTTAAGAGCAACTCCAGATGTTCCTGAGACCTTTTTCTCATTATTTTATTTCTTTCTTTCATTCTTTTCTTCTCCCCCTTCCCTCCCAGCCACTCCTGACTCACTAAATCAAGGAAGACAGGCTTTTAACTCTCTGGAAGGAAATAAACGGCTCAATGGTGATATGAAACGAATTCCCTGGAACTGTGACAGCAGATGTGTGTTGGGGGAGAGAAAGGGGAGAGCAAGGTAAGGGAGCTCAAGAGAAAGAAAGGGGCACGTGTACACGGCCATCTTTTTAGCATGAAGTGCCCCAGCTGGATGCACAGCTTGATGGCCAGAGGGATGTGCAGTCTCCACTGAAAGCAGGACTTGTGACTGGACAGATAAAGGGGAATGGACCAGTTCCTGTTCCACTGGATCAGATGGTGATCTCCTTCCTCTCCAGCATTACTAGCATCCAGTCCTTACCTCCTGGAAGTGGCTCAGAGCCAAGGAGGTCAAAAGAAGGATGGGTCTGGTATGTTGATGACGCTCATCCAAAGAGGTGATTTATCATCCCTGACGGGAATGGAAGAACAAACATTCAAACAGCAAGAAACTTGGGAAAAGGGAAAGTTTGACAGAAGGAGGGGAGAGGTCAAAGGCAAGAGAGATGAATAAGAGGAAGATGAAGGAGGGTGGCAAGAAAATGAAAGGAAGGACCAAAGGTATAGACACATGTTTTCTATGTCATGTTTCTTGACTCCTGTGAAAGACTTGTTCTGTGCTGGTCAGTCCCGCAGCATCAGTACCCACTGTGTGCCATATGGACAAAGGCCTCATGTCTCTCTGATGTCCTAGAGCTGCTCCATCTGCAACCTCTTCAGGCCTGTCTCACATTATCTACGCTATCCCCTCCTGAGCCATCACCTCCAGCTCCATCCATTTGTCAGAGCTGCTTTGCCTGGGTTTGAAGGCTCCCAGCCTTTGGCAATCTCACTCCTTCCCCAGGTGAGAGGGGGTGGGAGGGTGGTGGGGTGGGTTGTAGGCCCTGTAGTAAAGCCTTGGGGCTTAAATGATCTGCTTTCTTCTCTTCCTACATCTGTAATGGTACCCTGACAAACAGCACCATGGGGGTAGCACAAGAAAAGCTCTATTTGTTTCCTTGTCCTTATAACTAATGCAGCAAAATACTGGATGACCACTGTAGTCAGCCTAGAGAAGCAACCTGATGGCACCCTGTGCATGGCTACCAACAAGCCTGGCAGAGTTTGTCTCAGAGAAACATGCCATTAAGAGGCCGTTAGGATGGCAGAACGCAGCTCTACTTCATTTAACCCACACCAGAACCCTGCCACTGGCCCCAGAGCAGCTGAGGAGCCAACCACCTCCACCAGCATTTTGAACATGGCACTTGCCACATGATCATGATGCCAATCTGCTCATGCCAGCACCTCACAGGACACATCTCATGAGGGTTATCCAAACCCCAAAACTTCAGCAGTAACTGAGGCTGACTCTTTGGCCTGGTGACGTTCAAACTCTCGAGCACAGGCCTATTTAGCCTCCCTTGTGGCAATGACGGAGAGGCTCCTGGCTTTCAAAGAGCTGATGCTCTGATAGCCAAGAGGCCTGAGAGCTGGAAGTGCACACACACACAACCTTGTTGAGGAGTTTTCACTGTGCTGTACACACTTGAAGCTCATGAGAAACCCTCAGAGACCTTCTGTCTGGCAGTAAAAGCCCTTCAGAAAATGATAGATGAAGTCTTGAGAAACCACAAGTACTGTCCAGCTAACAAATGCCTGCTAACAATTCTGCAGAGCAATTCTGCTCTTTCATGAGCAGAAATTAAGTCTGGCACTGTGGATCAGGAAAAGGTCCTGAGGGACGGCAACCTCAGGGTCTGCCCCATGTCTCAAGCATGTCCAGCACCATGCTTGATGGTCAAGGGCTAGGGCTAGTCAGAAAATTCTCAATCAAACTGGTTTTACCCTCTGAAAAAGCCAGTTTGCTGAACAGAGCCAGCTGACTGGCCCTCCTCAGCATCCAGCCCAGCTTGACCCCCATGTCCGGACACCCTCGGGAAGGCTCCGTTCTAGATCTAAGTGGGGTTGTGGGATCCTGGTCCTGGCTCAGCTGCAGGTGGCCTGAAGCTCCGTTGTGCTCCAGCTCGAGCTGTGGCTATGGGAGTTTCTAGGCTTCCTGCTGTGGAGCCAGGGTCTTGGCTCTAGGTTTCTGGCTCTAGAGACTGAGAGGCCATCCTGGCTCCTGGAAGGACCTGTGCTTCAAGATTTTCCAAACAAATCACTTGGATTATTTCTAACTGACATTTTTTTGGAGGGTTTCTGTCCTTCTGTCGGAAGGGAACAACTTGATTTATTGATTTTTCAAAAATTTCTAATCCCGAGCCCCCTAGTCACTTGGAGGAGGGTGGAGAGATGGCTAGTGAGTTTGGCCAGACCAGGTACACCAGCCCTGCCTGGAGCTGGCAGTCATGGAAGGCTTCAGCTCCTGTCTCCTCCTCTCTGCCCCAGGCTTGCAGATGGGCTCCTCGGAGTGCCCACAGCCTGCCCAGAGCCACTCCAGA
Organism: Psittacula echo; assembly: GCF_963264785.1. Lineage (NCBI taxonomy): Eukaryota > Metazoa > Chordata > Aves > Psittaciformes > Psittacidae > Psittacula > Psittacula echo. Next base: position 18,660,838 of record NC_137739.1, on the reverse strand, counting down.
GCCCTACAGCATCTTTTTGTTGACGTGTGAGCATCCCCAGCTCTCCCATCATGTGGCTGTGGAAGGATGCTCCCCACTGCCCCTCATGCTGGCTTCAGGGTGCCACAAGGAAATGAGGCACACCCAACAGGTTTTATCAGAGCATCAGAGGGCCACAGAGATGCTGCGAGGGCTGGAGCAGCTCTGCTCTGGAGCCAGGCTGAGAGAGCTGGGCTTGTTCAGCCTGGAGAAGAGAAGGCTCCTTAAGGGGAGACCTTAGAGCAGCTCCAGTGCCTAAAGGGGCTACAAGAAACCTGGAGAGGGGCTTTGGACAAGGGCCTGTAGGGAAAGGACAAGGGGGAATGGCTTTAACCTGACAGAAGGGAGACTGAGATGAGCTCTTAGGCAGAAGCTCTTCCCTGTGAGGGTGCTGAGGCGCTGGCACAGGTTGCCCAGAGAAGCTGTGGCTGCCCCATCCCTGGCAGTGTTCAAGGCCAGGTTGGATGGGGCTTGGAGCAACCTGGTCTGGTGGAAGGTGTCCCTGCCTGTGGCAGGGGGTTGGAACTGGATAAGCTTTCCAACTGGATGGTCCTTTCCAACCCAAACTCTTTAATGATTCTATGAATCTATCTTTTCTGAGCACTTGATGGTGATACCTCTTCCAGGGGTTGCTGTCTCTGCCTGGAGCATCTCCTGTCTGTGTCCCTGCCAGCAGCACCTGGAGCTTTCTCTACTCTTCCCAGCTTCATGCAGCAGCACCTGGACTCATCACCCTCTCCCGCCCCAGGGTGCAGTGGTTACAGGCAACAGGTCCTCATCCTCACCCCACAGTGCAGAGCATTGAGTGGCATAAGGCCATGGAGCAGTGGCACTGTGCTGCTTGGGGACAGGAGCTGCCTGGGCAGGATGATGAGGGAAGCGAAGCCCTGAGCCACCTGCATCCCTTGGAATACATGCTGTTTGCAGGGAAATGGGACAAATCTCTCTGGAGAGGCTGTGAAATTCAGATGGAAAAATATGCATATTTTCCAACCGTTATATTTCACAAATGGAGCTGTTCATCCACTTAAAATATAGGTGACAAGTACAAAAGGCATTTGGCATTATAAAGCAGGCCAAATCTTCAGGAGATCGAAGATATATGGTACTCAACCACATCCCAGCTTCAATCTGCTCCTATACTGTAAATTCCAATTACATCATGCTGCCTTGTTTAAATACCATGAAACCTGGCTCATGCCCTAAGTATGTTTTATATATTGCCACATCCATTTGAAATAGATGGGCAATGTGTTTTACGGCACATGTGCAAATACCTCCATATTTTTCCATCTGGGGGTTTATGGGATCTTTCAGAAAATTAATAATGAGGCTCGGAGGAAATGTTCGACTCGGAGGCAGTAGCAGAGATTTATGGTCATCCCACTGGATGCCAGGGAAAAGTCTGAAAGCGCCCGGAGCAGACGAAGGCCCCACGATTTCACCAGGCACTCCCCGGGATCTGATTTTGCATAACGAACGAGACTGGGAGTTTCCCCATAAGATCCAGCAGGTTGATGGGAAGGGATTGCTGTTGAAGGTGAGGAGCTGAGCACTGGAGTGAGGGATGGGAATGGAGGTTGGGATCAGCACCCGAGGAACAGGGGCAGGGCAAGAGGAATGGCTGAGCATTGCTGGTGATGGGGTCAGCGCTGCCTGGCCACCGCACTGACCCCCTCCAGCTACCCTGTCTCCCTCCCAGATCCAGCACTGTCTGGCTTTGCTGGAAAAGGGACAGTGTGAAGCTCTGTATGAGTGTGCTGGCCAAAGCCACCCCAGAGCTTGCCAGGCTTTGCTGGGCTTGCTGACGAATGAGCAAATCCTGTCTGCCATGATGTGGAGAGCACTCTCCTGGGGCACTGACCCAATCAGCACCAATCCCATCCCAGTCGGTCCCGAGGCTGTAGGGATCACGGTGTGGGTGGCCAGCAGCACTGGGAAGGGATGCTTAAAAGTCACCACATACCAAAAGCCTCAAGTGGCCATGAGGTCACGTTACTGACCCGTTGCACAGCCATGGAGCTGCAAGCATCAGGGAAGCTTTGCTCCTACTGTCATCTGTCTGGCAGGGCACAGGCAGGGGACAAGCAGGATACAGCACCTGGCTCTGCACTGCTGCTTCAGAGGTCAGCTGGTGCTGGGAGAGATTTGACCCTCCAGACGCCTTGGGTGTGCGGAGCTGGGTCCGCTCTGTCCCGTCTCCATCCTCTTTATCCCCACACCGTGAGCAGGACCATGGTCCTTGCTGTGACAAACCCAGGATCATCTGGTGGAGCTCCTCCAGCCCCAGCCATCTTCTGAGAGTGACACCTCTCCCTGCTCCACCCAATGATTTTCCATCACATGGGTGTGCTGAGGGGAAGCGGTGGGACAGTGGAGAGGCCCTTTCTCCAGCCTTTTTGGATAGTACACCTTGCCCAAGATGAAAACACCAGCATTTATTTGAGTGCCACAGTGGCCGGGTAAATAGAAGGCTCTTTTTCATGGATGCTGGCTGACGGCTTGGCAGTGGGGGCCTGATCCTGCTCCATGAAGAGGCACTCAACCCGTCATTGACTTAATGGAGACATGGCATCCCTCTGAAATAGCAGTCCTGCTGGGTCCTGTGCCTCTATGGGGACATGAATAACAGAGGATGAAATGGGGGAGATTGAGGTTGTGGCAGCAGCTGAGCAGCAAAAACCTGGAAGGAGGCATAATACTGATCCAGAGTCACAGGGGGACCAGCGTGGCTCTGCCAGGGCAACAGCACCCCTGGGTAGGATGCTTTTTTAGTGCCATGGCCCATGTGCCACTGGCAAACCTCCTGACACAGCATCACAGAGATACCTTAGGGCCAGTGCAGTGCAGGTGCAGGTTGTGGGGTGTGGAGGTTACAAGAGTTGCTGGAGGGTCACCCCATCCCCAGGGTGCTAGTGGGGACCACTCTTCTCTTCTGCCTCATCCTCTCCATCGCCACTGAGGTGGGAAAAACTCAGCAGGAGGGAGACGACACATTTCTCCAGATGGTGCCCCAGTGACCACAGCAGTTCCCCGTCTTCGGCCCTTCCTTAGGAAAACATGGTGCAGGCCAGCCCATTGATTAATGGTTTCCTCATGTTCCCCCTGCACAGCTGAACTGGAAAGCTGCCCCCCCACTCCCCAGGATCCCCTGAACCTCCTCTGCCTCCCCATGTCCCCGCACCCTGCATGAGCCCGGGTACCCTGTGCACACAGGGAGAATGTGTTAAACCAGTGAACTGTGCTGTCATAAAGATGAGGGATCATAGAATCATGGAATGGTTTGGGTTGGAAGGGAACTTAATGATCATCCAGTTCTAACCCCCAGAAATAGATAGATCAGGTGAAGGAATAAATGAAAAAATGAATGAACAACATGGTGGTTAACTCTGATGTAATAAATGCCCCCAGGGCTTGTAAAAATACACTTGACATTTTGAAAAATGGCACATTTCTCACCGTTTTGCAAGGACAAGAGTAGCTGGAGCAGCTCAACACCCTGAACACTTGGCTGACAGGGTCATGAGTAGAAAAAGTGCGGCCTACCCTGGTCCTACAGCCCCTCTGTCAGCAGCCTGGGTGGGTGGAAGGGTTGGGGCTGGGGGGGGCAGGAGGAGAGCTGGGAAAAGGAGAGGCTGAGGTTTGCTTTGGAAGTAAAATCTGGGAGGTTAACGAGGCTTGTGATGGTTGTAAAGCGCCGAGTAAAGCCCTGTGCTGGGCTAAGGGGTGGTGGGCAGAGTGCTGCCATACCAAAAGCCCGGCAGAGCCAGAATGGAGGATGTGGCACTGACTGGGGAGGTTTGACAGGTCACCACAGCTGAGGGATGGCAGCAGGCCACTGATGCCTGGTGCACTGTGTCCACAGGAGACAAAGTGCCATGTTGTTAACCATAAAAGCATGGAAAGGTTGGGCTCGTAGGGTCACCACCACTGCTCCATGGCAGCTGGAGCCACCACTAAGATCCATGTTGATCTGCATTGCAGGATGGAAAGGAGTTGCTCTGTATACCAGGGAGCATCAAGGGAGTAAGGAGACCACATCAGGCCATGACAAGGGGCCAAGCAAGCAGATCTTGCCTTTCTAAGTAGATCTTGCTACTCATCAGGCAGCATGTCCCAGAGTCCAGCACCGAGCTGTGCTATACTGGCCAAGCAAAATGCTCTTTGCTTGACTGTGCTGCACCTAAGGGAGGTGTTTTCCTGTGGGATTTTTATGGACTTCAGTTACCAAGAGAAAATGATGGGAAATAATACATGTATGCACCCATCTGTCTACTCATCTACCCGTCTCTCTGCTCACTAAGGTTGGGATACTGCTGTCCAAGCTTCTGTGATATCTTGTGAGTGGAGCTGGCTGGACTACATGGAAAAAGAGCATCGAGTTTCCTGTAGTATTCTCACATTTTGCTTCTTTACTTGTCCAAATTCACATTTCCATGAAAAATGTCCATTGGCCTTTTGAAATGAGAAAAATTTCAAACAGCTGCAAAATTCAGTCCCAAAGCAGGGGGAAACTTGCAAATGTGACCTCTCCTCCAAAATGATTGAATCTCAATAATTTTGCCCAGCTGAATACTAGAAAAAGGCACTCGCAGGCTGGAGCAGCCAGTCCCTGCATGGCATTCCTCAGCACAAATGAGCTCAGCCTGATGCTCATGGGCCGGGGTCTGCACTCTGGGAATGAGAGTGCACCGGAGCGTGCTGAATCTTTTCAGATCCTTTGTTGAATCCATTTATTTTTTCTTCGCCTCAGAGAGCTGGTTTGGAAAGTGTTCACCTTCATTGTGGCAAGTTTGTTTATGCCGCAATGTCTCTTGGCCTACTGCTGTTGGCCGTGGCCACCAGGACTGCATGACTGCCACCCAGGTCATACAGTCATAGAACCACAGACTGGTTTGGGTTGGAAAGGACCTTAAAGCCCATCCAGTTCCAACCTGTGCCACGAGCAGGGACACCTTCCACTCGACCAGGTTGCTCCAAGCCCCGTCCAACCTGGCCTTGAACACTGCCAGGGATGGGGCAGCCACAGCTTCTCTGGGCAACCTGTGCCAGCACCTCAGCACCCTCACAGGGAAGAACTTCTGCCTAAGAGCTCATCTCAGTCTCCCCTCTGGCAGGTTAAAGCCATTCCCCCTTGTCCTGTCACTACAGGCCCCTTTCCAAAGCCCCTCTCCAGGTTTCTTGTTGGCAACTTTAGGTATTGGAAGACTGTTATAAGGTCTCCCCTTAAGGAGCCTTCTCCAGGCTGATGAATGAAAGACGAATTCTTGCTTCAGATTTTGGAGTGACACAAGCAGGGGAAGTCAGGACAACAGCAGCAGCCTTAGTGAAGGTGCAAAGTGGCCTACTCCAGTCCTTCAGCCAGCACTTTAGGATATCCCCCAGGAAAGGGGGAGCTCCTCTCCTCAGCAGCAGCCCGTGGCATATGTGGTGGTCCTGTTCTAGTGCCCCAGAAGGACAAACATATGTACTGGAACACCAGCTGGGAGCCATCCCTGCTCATCAGCAATCCCAAGTGGCAGAGCTGAAACAAGAGGGATGAGCTGTATGGGAGGGTAAATCAAGAACTTCAACCACCAACACCAAAGTCCTCAAAATTTTAGGTTTTCTGTTTCAAGGGAGGAGAAATCAGGTGCCAAAGGAAACCCTGGATCCTCCTGCCCCAGAAGGCTGTAGGAGTACTTTTTGGATAGCACAGACACATTATACCTCTCCTGAAGGCTATAGTTGCTTGGAGAAAACACATGCCTTCTGTAGCCCTGCCCCGATGAGCATCCATGCAGTGGTGCTGCCCTGCTCTTTCGTGTGGCTGAGTGTGGGAGCCCAGAAGCACTGGACCAGCCATGGGATGGGGAGTCCACGTAAGCTGCCATGGGCTCCAAGGGGCAAAGCATCATCCTAAAGCACTGGAAAACTGTGATGTATGCTGCAATACCTCGCTGAGTCATTCAGTAAGAAAGGCAATGTTTGTAGGCAAAGGAATATCTACTGTCAGAGCACCTATTATTTCTATTCATATTTATTATGCCAAGACTGCTACAATCTCAACGTGGGGTGATACTGATGTCTGCTTGAACTGGAGGCTAGTACATGGTGAAGAAGATATAAAAGACTAGAGGTGGGTCAGTGAAAGCTCTTCTCTCTTCCTGCCATCTCTGTCTTGTGCATTTCCTCAGACAACCTTGGCCACAGCAACACCTTCAGGGGACTATGCAGCCAAGCCAGCTCTGAAGAATGCACACCATGGCAGACAGTCACTTGGTGTCAGCTCAACAGAAATGGCTGGAATTATGTCAGTTAGTACTAGCCAAGAATACAGGGACATAGACCTGGGTGGATGGATGATGATGCACGATGGCTGTGGTCAGCCTGTTCACCCTAGGTCCTGCTAGTGGGGCAGGCTACAGCCTTGGAAGACATGGGAGGGGAAAATGGGTGTCTCTAGGTCTTTCCCACTGGGTTGCTTGGACTATACACCAGGATAGGTAATGGCCAGCAGGGGTGTGAATTCTGTTCCCTTCTCCCTGGTGAACACAGCTCTTCCTGGTAGTGGCCACCAGCCAGTGCCTGTCTTTTCCCTAAGGCACTGCAGCATCACACGGGTCCTGCCACAGGCGGCAGCACTGGTCCATGTAAACCCAACGTCATCATACAATTAGGCCTGAATGATTCAAAGTTCGTTTGTTCTTCCTGGTGGAGAACCTGGGGCTGGTCCCTCTTCAGCATTAGGATGGTTTCCACTCATCCTGCCCATATACACATCAGTATGATGGAAGAAGACTTGGACCTGTTCCTACTGGGCAAGGAGAAGGAGAGAGAGAGATCTAACAGCAGCACATTTTTAGAGAGCGAGGAAGAAGCAGGGCCTGGACGCTGGAGAAGGGAGAACTGTCAACTCAGATGTCACCACCAGGCAGAAGAAGACTAAATGGAAAAGAAAAGCCTAGAAAACAAGTGCTACCAACAGCATGCCCAGAGGACATCAATCCCCTTCAAGCTCCTTCAGGCACCATGGGATCTCACTCTGCTTTGCTCCTCATTAAAGGTTTGTCATTACTGTGTTATTTTTAATACACACTTAGAGGAAAAGGCCCACACGCGCACCACACGTGCACGCATGAGGGGAAACCATTGCCAAAATATACACTATAGACAGAAGAGTCTGTTCACACTATATATATGTACAGAGTCTCTGGGTGCAGTTTGGCAGCTCACAGCCGGGCTGGGGCTGAGCGTGGGGTGGGATGGAATGTGTGGAAACCCCTCAGGGTTTCACACACTTCCCCTTCTTCTCCCGCCGCTGCAGTTTCCGAAGGCGGCGTGTCCAGGCGTCCCGCCACTGGATGACAAGGCTGTTCTTGTCGGCCATCAGTCCCGGCCGGTCAGTGGAGTTTTCATTGATCCCCATGACCAGGTACTTTTTGCTGATCTGGATCTTGGGGCACTTGCAGGACAGGTCTTTCAGGTGGATCCACAAGACGTTGTCACCACGCTTGACCCGCTCATCACGGCACTTGTAGACAGAGAGGATGTTGATGGTGAACTTGGCCCAGTTGGCCACTGTCTCCATTTCGAGGATGTTCACCTGGACCACTGAGGGAAAAGAGCAGGAGACATGGTGGTGCTTTGCCTTGCTTCCTAAGGGAAGTTCTGGTGACAGGAACTGCCCATCACCAGCAGCCTCACCTACCTCATCTATTGCACCCTTTGGGGGACTGATCTGGGGACCCCTCTCCATGCTGGGTGTTCCCCATGCCCTGGAACATCTGCATCTCACCCACTCACAGCCAGCCTTTGGCCAGCCCCCTATAGCAAAGCCCAGCATGGTCCAGTGAGGGAGGAGGCCCTTACCATAGTCCTTCTTGCAGTACTTCTTCATGTTAATCTTGTAGTTACCCTTGGCTGGCTTGCAGTAGGAGTCACAGTCTGTGGAGGAAGAACAGAGGGTTGAGCATGGAGAGGCTTGAAGGACGTGGGGTCTCATACCACCACAAGAGAAGAGGGTGGAGTGGATGGCAGCTCATAGCGGCTGGGGACTTAAATCCCAGCACAAACACTGACACCACATCAGCCAGGAAGAGAAATCAAGTGGCTTTGAGCCTATCCAGCAGACTGTGTCATCTCCTGTGCTGATGGTGTCCTGCAAGATAAGTCAGCACGGGGGTAGTAGAGGGAGCCTGGGGACTCTCCTCTGGGATGCAAGAGAGGATGGGTGGGAGAAATGTGGGTGAGCTAATGAAGGCCACCACGGAGAGCAGGCAGGGGCCACGATCAAGGAGAGTCAACCAGAAAGGCTGTGGCCCTGCAAACCTGGGCAATGTGAGAAAGAGTGGACTCAGCACCAGCCCCACCATCCACAGGGAGGAGGCCCAAAGGACAGTCTGACCCCAGACCAAGGGGGTCGTGATCCTCAGCCCTCAGGGGCCAGGGTGGTGGAAAGCATCCTCATGGGGCAGTCCCTCCATAGACCTGTGCCTTGCCAGTGGCCCAGGAGTGGGGAAGGGGACTTGGGCCATGGGAAGCTGGTGGTGAGGGACATGGCTCTGCTCTGCCACTGCTCTTCCTGCCCAAGCATCCCCTGTTCAGATGGGCTGGGGAGGTCACCGTACTGTCCACACCACAGCATCCTCTCCCTGCAGTCCCAGCTTCAGACAAGGCTCATGTCCTAAAGGAGGCTCTTTTCTGTGCAATTCTAAAGACCCCAAATTTGCATCTCAAGCAGAGGGAGGGCAGGGAATGCCTCTTTCCTTCTCCCCAAAGGCTTTGATCCCAACAATTGCCTGAAGCAGCCCTGTTCTCCTTTCTTTCTCCCTGCCATCTTCCTTTGAACATCTCAATTTGTCTCTTTCCAAATGGCATGGTGGTTTGTCTTTTTCTCTAAGCACATCATTCTTCTTTTCTCTCCCTCTTGCAGGTTCTCTCTGGCTTGGCCCCACATCCCAGAACAGAGCCAGCAGCCTCTGAAGTTGTCTTTGTTTGCAGGTTGCCACAGTGATTACTGGGGACAGAGGCGAGGGGCTGGGGGAATAACAGTGCCCTGTGCCAAGGGGAGGAGGAGAAAAGAGGGAAGAAAACAGGAGCACAGACTCTGCTGCTCTCTTTTCTGCCCGGCTCTCCTTTACCTGGGACTTTGTGCCGCCTGTCCCAAATTTGTCCTCGAGAAAAGCAGTGCAGCACCAAGCTAATTCTTGGAAGAGGGGGATGAGCCCCAGTTCCCAGCTCAGCCCCTCTGCCCCAGCTGGCAGAGCTGCCCCAGCCCCGCTGCATCCCCCAGGACTGCAGGGGCGGCTGTAGAGCTGGTGTGGGGCCTCCCTATGCTGGGGGGCTGCTGGGTGCACTGAAATGCTCAGGTGTGGCACTAAAGGTGCCCCCATCTGCTGCATCCCTGGGAGCTGCCTCAGCCTCATCCTGGAACCCACTGCATCCTCTGAGACATGCTACAAGCCTGTCCCTGACACCCTGCTCCACCCTTTCCTGCTACAAGAAAGGGACTCTAAAACTGAACTCCCACCTTGTTTTGCGGCTTGCCCAGCAGGATGGACAACCTTTTCCTCCCCATGCAGAGTGATGGAAGCTGAGAAGGGCTTTTTACAAGGGCCTGTAGGGACAGGCCAAGGGGGAATGGCTTTAACCTGACAGAGGGGAAACTGAGATGAGCTCTTAGGCAGAAGTTCTTCCCTGTGAGGGTGCTGAGGCACTGGCACAGGGTGCCCAGAGAAGCTGTGGCTGCCCCATCCCTGGCAGTGTTCAAGGCCAGGTTGGACGGGGCTTGGAGCAACCTGGTCTAGTGGAAGGTGTCCCTGCCTGTGGCAGGGGGTTGGAACTGGATGAGCTTTAAGGTCCCTCCAACCCAAACCAATCTGGGATTCTGGGATTCTATGATGCCACGCACACAGGCAATACCTCTGCTGCTGGTGGGGAGCCGGCACATGGGAAGGATGGATGGATGGATGGATGGATGGATGGATGGATGGATGGAAAGACAAAGCAGGATGATGCTGCACGCACATGGGAGAAGGTGGCCAGTGACCAGCGAGCCACCGGCCGGTGCAGGCATCCCTGGTCTGTGGGGCAGTGTGTGCAAGAGGCAGTGAGTTTGCTTTGCACATCTGGTTTACTTCTCCTCACCTTGGGGAAAAAAAAAAGAAAGAGGAATATTTTGTTTTAAGAGAGATGTAACTTAATTAGGTGTTATGGCTGCAAATCTTTTACTGCTGACTTTGAATTCCTTTAAAGCCCTGTTTTGTGTGCCACGGTTTTTGTTAATTCTGCTAACGGGGAATGGGATTTTCTAGGTGGATTTTTTTTTTTTCCCCACTTAGTGGAAAATATTTTAAGATAATAATAATAAAAATTACAAGAAGTGGACCTAGGACGTTTCAGCTTTGAGATGGTCGGCCGCTTGGGCAGAGAGATCAAAGCCAGACCTCAAAGGCTCCGGAGGGTGGGAAAGGCAGGAGAAAGCTGTGAAGAGCAATGCGGTGGATGGCAAAGTCAGCAAAAAGCCTGGACGCACCCGGGGACAGGACCCTGTAGGGAGGAGGATGGTGAGAGGGGGGAAGTCCAGCACCTGAGCACAACAGCCCCAAACAATGTCCCCCTGTTCCTGCAGCCCAGCACCTGCTGCCAGGCTTGGAGGCTGCCTGGGTTGGGAGGACTGCGGGGATTGAGAGGCTGAGTGTTCTCTTGGGGAGTGTCCTGATCATAGGGGAGCCTGGAGGTCCTGCAGCACAGAGAAGCAGCCAGAGGGGCATCAGGGTGCAGGGAGGGTGCAGGCAGGGAGCAGGCAGGGTGCAGGCAGAATGAAGGAAGCAGGCAGGGTGCACTGCTGTGGCCAGCCCTGCCTGCAGCACCAGCACACTGGAGACAGAGAAACTGAGGCAGAGTTGGGCAAGGCAGCATCACCCACCCCATCTCTGATCCCTGCTGGCCAAGGACTCCAAGAGGATCCCCTGCTCCCCTGATGCAGGCTCTGGGCAGAGGTGAGCAACTTTGCATTAAAGATACTCAAGCTAGAAGCTAGAAATCTTGACACAACAAAGCCACAGATAAAACTAGAGCAGTTTAAGGCAGACCTGCCCTGCTAAAACAAAGTAAACACCCGGGTCTCCAGCGAGTGCCATTTACTTTTATGCAGCTGAAAAGATTAGACAGCACTCAAAGACTGTTCCTATTTATAAATCACTGGAGAGGAGTCACCTTGATTAATTCGGCTCCATGTGTTGCTCCCTGTTTGCAATAAAACCATTCAAATCCCCTTTCCCTCCCCCCATTTCTTTCCTTTTCGCAAAGCCTGGTGTTCCCAACTCCCTCCCTTGCGGCAGGCAGGGCACGCAGGAGCAGAGGAGGTGGTCTGCTCTGTCCCAGCAGTGTTACCATCCCAGGCAGCTCAGCTCTTACAGTCGTCCTATCATGCAAGATGTGCAGTGCTGCCAATCTCTGCATCAATACATGTGGCCTGCACGTGTACGGGGCCAGCATCGTTCTGCAAGGAGCTGAGCTACCAGCTTCCTCCTGTACATCTCCCCTCTCCGTCCCCCATCCTCATGCTTTAATCCTGCTATAGGTCCGTACATTCCACACCCCTTGTGCCCATCCATTCCCTTTCTGCAGTCGCTGAGTACATGTATGCGTCACAGGCGCCATGCTGGAAAACATTCCCAAAATGATGGAAAGCAGGACCCAGGCACACAATAGCCTGGGGAGGGGCTGTTGGCATTTTCCACTTCCAAGGCAAGGTGGCTGCAGGAAGGAGAGCTGGGGAGAAGGATGTGCACAGTGCATTGGCTCTCCAAGGAGGGATTAGGCTCTCCCTGGGATAGATGTACTCCAAACTTCAAGAAGAAAGGGCTCCTTAAGGGGAGACCTTAGAGCAGCTTCCAATGCCTAAAGGGGCTACAGGAAACCTGGAGAGGGGCTTTGGACAAGGGCCTGTAGGGACAGGACAAGGGGGAATGGCTTTAACCTGCCAGAGGGGAGATTGAGATGAGATCTTAGGCAGAAGTTCTTCCCTGTGAGGGTGCTGAGGCGCTGGCACAGGTTGCCCAGAGAAGCTGTGGCTGCCCCATCCCTGGCAGTGTTCAAGGCCAGGTTGGACGGGGCTTGGAGCAACCTGGTCTAGTGGAAGGTGTCCCTGCCTGTGGCAGGGGGGTTGGAACTGGATGAGCTTTAAGGTCCCTTGCAACCCAAACCAGTCTGGGATTTCGTGATTCTACGAAATGAGGCATGGGGAAGCTCCTCAGTACATATGGGTGTGGGGAGCTGGAGGTGCCCGTGCTCTCTTACCAGGACCATGTGCCATGGGATGGAGTGAAGGATGGTGCAGGATGTCTATTCCCCCACACTGGCATGTGGAAGAAGACCAAGGTCCTGGGGACAGCAGGGTGAAGGGTGACCTGAGGAGGTAAGTGGCTGCTACTTTCCCTAGCTTCAACCTCTTGTCCTGGCTTGGGATGGCTAGGAACAGCCATGCTTCAGTGCCAACAGGAGTGCAGAAGGAGAGGAGAGAAGAGAGAAAAGCAAAACTTGCAGCCTGCTGCTGAAGCTGTCCCTCCACTGGGTGACAGCAGCAGTGACACTGATCCTTCCATGGTCCTATCACCCTGCGCAGCTGGGATAAGCAGCTCATACTCAAACACTAACCTGCAGAGGGGTGGTGAGGCCCTGGGGGCTGCATCCCTGCTTTCCTCCCTGGAAGGGATGGAGAAACTCTTTCCCAAAGGCCCTGTCAAGCTTTGTTGGTCCCTTTCCAGAAAACACAGGATTTCAAATCTCAGTCATCACTTTCACCATTTTTTTTTCCATTAATCTTTTTGCCCATGGGTTTGGCAGGGCTCAGCCCTTCTCGCTTGTATGCTGGGTAGATGGGAGATGGGATGGGAGGTCTCTGGGCAGGGCTGGGGCCATGGGCTCCAGCTGGGACATGAAGCACTTACCTGCAGGCGCCTCTGTGCTGGTGACCAGAGAGGTGGGGTTGATGGCAGGGATCTCTGGAAGAGAAAAGGAAAGATGTCTTAAGGAAAGCGGTCCCCAGCTCTGGTGGTGACACTTTGGCAAAAGCCTCCTGCAAGCAGGGTGCAGAGGGGATATTTTGGGTCTTCTCCAGCAGCTCTCTAAGAAAGGAAATGAGACGAGTTTGACCACAACAGCACAGGCCATTAAATAGGCCCAGAGATGCCCAAACCAAGCTCAGTGAACTGGGACAGGCTGAGATACTGCATGCCCCATGAGCCCTAAGGCACTGCTGCGAAGGACATGTGCTCCAGGGAATCATAGAATAGTTAGGGTTGGAAAGGACCTTGAGATCACCTAGTTCCAACCCCCCTGCCATGGACAGGGACACCCCACACTAAACCGTGCCACCCCAAGGCCTCATCCAACCTGGCCTTGAACACTGCCAAGGATGGAGCATTCACAACCTCCCTGGGCAACCCATTCCAGTGCCTCACCACCCTCACAGTAAAGAATTTCTTCCTTATATCCAATCTAAACTTCCCCTGTTTAAGTTTTAACCTGTTACCCTTTGTCCTGTCACTACAGTCCCTGATGAAGAGACCCTCCCCAGCATCCTTGTAGGCCCCCTTCAGACACTGGAAGGCTGCTATGAGGTCTCCACGCAGCCTTCTCTTCTCCAGGCTGAACAGCCCCAACTTTCTCAGCCTGTCTCCATACGGGAGGTGCTCCAGTCCCCTGATCATCCTCGTGGCCCTCCTCTGGACTTGTTCCAACAGTTCCATGTCCTTTTTATGTTGAGGACACCAGAACTGCACACAATACTCCAAGTGAGGTCTCACGAGAGCAGAGCAGAGAGGCAGGATCACCTCCTTTGACCTGCTGGTCAAGCTCCTTATGATGCAGCCCAGGATACGGTTGGCTTTCTGGGCTGCAAGCTCACACTGAAGCCGGCTCATGTTCATTTTCTCATCGACCAACACCAAGTCCTTCTCCGCAGGGCTGCTCTGAATCTCTTCTCTGCCCAACCTGTAGCTGTGCCTGGGATTGCTCCGAACCAGGTGTAGGACCTTGCACTTGGCATGGTTAAACTTCATCAGGTTGGCATCAGCCCACCTCACAAGTGTGTCGAGGTCCCTCTGGATGGTATCCCTTCCCTCCGGCGTATCAACCGAACTACACAGCTTGGAATGCTCCTTGTATGCTCAGCTCATCTGAATTCAGTTTTGGCACTGGATGGATGCTTGGCTGATCTGAGCATACTCCATCCAGGCTGAACAGAACAGGGGTAAGTGTGGGCAAAGACACTTTATCAGGACTCCCTGTGACAAAACTTGGGGGAAATTCTGTCCTAACCCTAAATCTGGGGAAGAAGAGAGGGAGAGGAGCCAGCCCCGCCAGCCCACCCCCACTGCCACCACTCCAGCGGTGCTCAGGGCAGGAAGTTGTTCCTCTGCCATTTGTGACAAAGTCACAATCACTGCAACAATAACATGCTTTTATGCTGACCACAGGATCTGGCCTTGCTCCAGCCTTGACCATGCTCAGGGCTCAGCAGGTGAGGGGTGCACCTTGCTGCAGCTGAAGATGTCACCCAGTACAGCTGTTTCAGCCATCTGGAAGCACTAACCCAAAGGGTCTTTTCAGAGCCTTCTGCGCTGGGGGATGTGATACACAGGTGCCACCAGAAGGTGACCCAACCATCCTAACTTGACCACCTTCTGGAGAACATCCATAAGGATGGACATGCTCTCATCTCAGCCTCCCACCCACCACAAACTGCACACACATGGGTTGGGGACAAAGAGGCAGCCAGTGGAGCCAGCTCAAGAACAGCAGCCATGGGTGCTGGTGGGGGCACTCACTGATGCAGGGGGCCACTGGTGAGCGGCTCTGCTGATAGCCCTTAGCACAGCGATTGCAGGTGAGACCGGTCACGCCATCCTTGCACGGGCACTGCCCCGTCGTCTGGTTGCAGGTCTTGCCGGCTGCGCCAACAGGGTGGCAGTCACAAGCTGGGTGAGAGGGAGAGAGAAGAAGTTTCATCAAAGGTGATGCACAACACAGACCTCAAACTGGACCAAATGTGTCCCCCCTGGAGAGGTGAGGAGGAGGTGGGCCAGCGCACTAGTGGAAAGGAGCTGCCAGGGCTGGCACAACCAAGACCTGTGGGTCCAGACTGTGGCCTCATGTATGCTGTGAGCAGCATGTGCAGGAGGGCAAGCAGGAGAAAGGCTTGGCCAGAGTACAGCTCCACTGATTGGGATGCTCAGGATGAGCCCCTGGAAACCCCAGAAGTCATACAGGCACCTGCAGACACCAGCTCGCAATTAAGGTCCAGACACCAGCAGAACAGTTTCCTCCTGCCCACTGCTCCGGGGACAGTTCGTTGTGCACACGGGCAAGAGGAGGGATTTCCACAGGTAGCCCTTCCCTGTGTAACCTTTTCCTGTATAACCAAAAGGCCCACATGGGGCTGTGCAAACCCCGGTTCACGGCCAGCATGGAACTGGGGCCACTGCAGGGACAAAAAGTAGACAGATACGTGCTCAGGTCTGCTCTTCCCCCACCTCAACCCCAGGGCAATGCTCCTGCTGCAGCAGTAAAAAGCATTCTCTTCACTCGCTCCCCCACCTCTGAGCTTTTCAGTCCATGGAGCTGAACCAACACTGAGATTTCACACAAAGTTTGGCCTTGCCTTGATTTTAGGATCATCTGAAGTGGGTCTTCTCGAAACTTCCCAAGCTCATGAGCCTCAATGTTCATCCTGGCTCTTGGAGACCATGACCAAAGGAAGTCCCCATTGCCTTTCTAACGCAGCCGCCCCAGGGACAAGCCACACCTGAGGTGGGTGAAAGTTGGTTCTTCACCCTCAGAACAGATCCAGAGTTATTCTCCATCAGTGGGTGATAGACCTACTGAGGGCTGTCTATATGGAGGGATGCAGGAAGGAGATGTTCACTCAGGAGCATCTTCCTGCCTGGGGCTGGGCTGGCTATGAGCTGGAAGAGGTTATCTTGGCCCCCATCAGTGTAAGAAAGAGTTGAACGTGATTCCAAAGCAAAAAAAACCCCCAACATCCCCTCACTTTCCCTCACAGCCCCCTGATGTTATCATTTCCCTAATTTTCACCAGATGGGGCTGGTGTGAGCACCACAGCACTGCTCCTTCAGGCACCCTCCCGCACAGCCAGAAACCAGGGCAAGCAGCCTCTAATGGGGACCAGATGCATCACCCTTATCAGATCTTGGCTGGGACTGGAAGCGGACGTCTTTCTGACAGGGATATTTTGGGGGCTCAGCTGTGATAACAAATGGCAGAGCAAGGGAGCCTTGGCATGATGCAGAGCCATCGGAAACACGGGGGCTTTCTTGGGCACCAGTGCTGGATTCTTGGTGTGAAGTTTAAGGAAGGACATAAATCTCAGCACAATCAGGATCCAACTCATCTGAGCAGATCTCTCTTCATGCGGTAGAATAAAGCTTTCAATGACTCTTGATGTTTTACCTGGATCAGCCATTAAGACAGCTTTGCTCATCTTAGGTCCACAGCAGACATGTGTTTTTGGGAGATGACCTTGGTCTCTGTCAGACCAACCTCCAGCCCCTTGCCCTGCCATGGTGGGACTTCCTACAGTCCCACAGAAATCCTTTGCTCCTTCCCACTTGGATGAGAAGAGCATCCCAGGCAGCACCCAATGCTTCCCCTGACCAGTCCCACATCCCAGCATGGCCACATTCCACCACTCTGCCTCAGCATTTCCATCCCTCCTCATCCTGAGGTGACCAACAGTGGTGGCTGGCTCAGGGATGAAGGAACCAAATGCATAGCTCCAGCTCCATCCCTATCCCCATCCTCACTTCCATTCCCAGCATAGCTCCAGCTCCATGTCTGCTGTGACACATTGAGCCCTGCTGCTCACAGCCCTGCCGGGTGCCAGGATCTGGCCCATGGAGCTTGAATAGTGGATTAAGTCACTAGCTTGGAGCTTAACTCACTGAGCTGTGCTTGCCAGCAAGCACGTCTTGCACCTAATATTGAGAGTACTTTTGCATCTTAAGGCTTAGCTGATACTGCTTCTCCAGTTTTCATTGCAGAAAGCTCAGGGTTTACAGCTTTGTTTAAACTACAGGGATTAATGGACAGCCATTCTTCATTTGACTTTACAATTACCATCACTGAATTAATCCTGCAGGTTGTTCTGCCTTTTCCATCCTCCTAGCTTTTCTGTCTCGCAGTGCCCAGTGGTGACACCAGGACAGGGAGGCCCTTCCGGGAGGGAAGAGCTTGCCTTCGTGGCTGAGGGCTCCATTCCGGTGCCAGCAGGAGACATGGGCTTGTGCAATGTGCAGCTGATATTTCTGTGCCTGTTTCAAAGATATTGCATCCCAAGCAGAGATGAACCATGGACAGATGGTTCAGTAACGTGCATTGGGGTTTGTTAAATAAAACGAAACAGTTCCTGGCCTTTGGGCTGGTTCTTCACCTCCTGAATATGAACTGAGCTTCATCCCTAGCACCTGCAGTATCTCTCTTTGCTAGGATCCTCAGCTTCTGCCCTGGACCATCACCTTGGTACATGCAAACGTCTTCGTCTAAAGCCGCACCCCTCAGTTCCCAGCAGCTTAATCCACAACAGCTTTTAACATCTGTTGTCATGAGCTGTGCTTTTCCTTTTCTTTCTGTTTTCTTGCAGAAGTGTACATACCTGAGCTGTAGGTACAGGACACATCTTTGGAAAAAACAAGCCCAAACTCTCTAGTCACAGAATCCCAGACTGGTTTGGGTTGGGAGCAACGTTAAGGTTCATCCAGTTCCAACCCCCAGCCACGGGCAGGGACACCTTCCACTAGAGGCTGTTCCAAGCCCCATCCAACCTGGCCTTGAACACTGCCAGGGATGGGGCAGCCACAGCTTCTCTGGGCAACCTGTGCCAGTGCCTCAGCACCCTCACAGGGAAGAACTTCTGCCTAAGAGCTCATCTCAGTCTCCCCTCTGTCAGGTTAAAGCCATTCCCCCTGATTCTGTCCCTACAGGCCCTTGTCCAAAGCCCCTCTCCAGGTTTCTTGTAACCCCTTTAGGCGCTGGAGCTGCTCTAAGGTCTCCCCTTAAGGAGCCTTCTCCAGGCTGAACAAGCCCAGCTCTCCCACAGAGAGACCTGTTTCAGAGCAGAGGTGCTCCAAACCCCTGATCATATCCCTAGCAGCAACAAATCCCATTCATGGCACTGGGCAGGCAGGCTCCCAGGTGCTGGTCCTGCTCCAAGGAGCTCCCAATCCCAACAAGATCCACCACTCAATAAGTACAAGGAATGGTTGGAAATGCACTCTGCTTTACTGAAGAAGGGACAGACAAAGGAGCAGAAGCATCAGGGATTTTATTATTAGCTCGGTTCCTGGAGGCAGAGAGAGGAACTGGCTCTCAAGACCCAAGGACCGCCTTTACTGCCAGATCCTCCTCAACATACGCACTGTGGCAGGGAATGGCCCTTGTGCACATGCTCATCTGGCAAGGCTGAACCTTTGCAGCACTTCCAAACCTGGGGCAAACCCTGCCAGCCCTCCGGAAACAGCACCTCCCATTCCTGGCTGGAAGAGAACTGCCCTGGCTTGGCACAGGGACGGGCAGGAGAGGGACCCTGCAGCACTCCGCTCCTCTGCAGCATGGACTGGTGTTTCTCCTGCACAGCAGCACCAGCCCTCGCCCTGTCCTACCAGCTCCTGAGCATCCCCGGGTGCTCTGCACACTCCATCCTCTCCCTAGCAGCCACCTTGAATCTGAGATGCTTTCCATCACCTTAATGCTCCACAATTACAGGCCTGGGAAGATGTTGGAGCAGGACCAGGCACAGGCAGAAGGAGGCAGCCATAGGCCCTCTGTTTCCTCCACCCTCAGCCCTGAAAATGGGGGGACCTGAGCCAGAGGCTGGGTAGGAAACGCTGCACCTGCAGTATTCCTGGTCTGTATTCAACTACCCTCCTCCCTGCTCCCAGCACCCAGCCAAATCCTGCTTGCTTTATTTATCATTAGGTTTTGCTCTCTTCCCTGGCTGGAGCAGAAACAGAAACCTCAGTGCCCAGCACAAAGGCGGCACTGGGGATGCTGGGTACCACAGGGAAGGGAACACCTGCGAGGATTCCACTTTGCTTCAGATTTCATGGGATAATTTTGGTAACAAAGGTAGAAGGAGCTGGTGAACCAAAGTGAAGCAGAAACCCCTCATTCGGGGCAGGGTGGGGAGGTTGGGTACTGACTGCAGAGGATGCGAGGTGAGGTGGAGGTGGCACAGCCACCCCAGTAGCCTCATAGGCTCTGGTGCCAGTTGGGGTGAGTCAGGGCTGCCTCTGATCCCCCAGTGCTTGAGGACAATCCTCACAGAAAAGGGAATTTTGCTGCAGCTGCCCAAGTCCAGCAGTGCTGCAGCATGAGCTGGGGGCTGCTGCCATCCCTCCCTGGCCTCAGTCAGAGTCAGGACCCCTCCGGGAATGGGACAGGGCCCAGGATGCTGGGCTATAGACCTTCAGAATACATGGATTCATAGAATGGTTTGGGTTGGAAAGGAGCTTAAGATCATCTAGTTCCAAACCTCCTCCTGCCATGGGCAGGGATGCCTCCCACTAGACCATGTCACCAAAGCCCCGTCCAACCTGGTCTTGAACACTGCCAGGGATGGGGCAGCCACAGCTTCTCTGGGCAACCTGTGCCAGAGCCTCAGCACCCTCATGGTAAAGAGCTTCTCCCTTATATCTAACCTGAACTTCCCCTGTTTCAGTTTAAACCCATTCCCCCTTGTTCTATGGCTACAGTCCCTAGTGAAGAGTCCCTCTCCAGCATCCCTGTAGGCCCCCTTCAGATACTGGAAGTGTGCTATGAGGTCTCCATGCAGCTTCTTTTCTCCATGCCTTGTCCTCCCTCCTCCTCTTCCTCTCTCCCAGTGTCACTCCAAGGATGGTGGTACCTGGCATGAACCCCAAAACCAGGAAAACCTTGCTGCTGCAGGGGGGCTGCCATGTCCAGAGCCATAGCAGTGACATGGTTTGGCCATGCCCTTGGGCCTGGGAAGCTCATGGGAGCACAGGCTGCTGAGGAGGGATCTGTCGATCTGACAGCTGCTTGGGTGATTACAACTGATGAGCTAAGCAGGTGGCTGCAGGCAAGGCTGCCCCTGCCAGTGCTCAGCTGTGCTCCTGCTGCTGTGCCAGTAAAACATGGAAAGGTTCTTCCTTTATCTCCTCAACTGCTCCCATGGAATACAGCATGGGCAAGGGACAGATTTCACCTATTACATGAGCCAGAATGACCAATAAAACTAGGGCACTCCAGAGGGGAACCCAAAAAGTCAAATCCTTCAATTCATGTCTGTGGCCACGACATTAATGGTCCAAAACCAGCTTCAGCAGTTCCTGTAGACCCTACATAAACATGCTATGTTTATGTCCTCACAGCAGCAGAGATGCCCAGTGCCCATGAGATACTGCACTCCCTTCTGGGGGGTACTTGCACTCTAAGATGGAAAAAGAGGGATCAGGGATGAATTCAGAGCACATGATGTCTGGCACAGGCTGTGGACCTTTTAAGGTCAAGCTGTGGCTCAATGGCTTGAAGCGATTGCGTCTCTTGGCCAGCTCAGGAACAAGCCACCCTGCCTGCAGGCACTGCTGATCCATGGTGCTCAACATCCTCTCCAAAACAGCTCCCCAGAGCTACCCCATAGCTGAAACACACACCCGGGTCCTGCTCCACAGCCCAGCAGGATGATGGACACCTCTGCCAGCATCCCCAGCCCTCTAAGGCAGGGAAGCCACCAAGGGTCATTTTGTGAAGCAGCTTGAGCACTTCCAAGGACGTCCACGGCCCAGACACCAGGACCCTGCCAGGATGGATGGAGCTCAGGGAACATGCTCACTCCCTGCCCATTGTCCTCCCCATCCCTTGGGGAGATGCTGGACTTGAAACGATGTCCCTGCCTGGTACTCTTGGGGTGGCAGAAGTGACTCGGGTGATGGAGGCTGGAGGTGACCTGCAGCCAGGCTTTGAGCAAACGGATGTTGCAAGGATGGGAGAGAGAGAGCAACAAAGATTGTATGACCCACGCTGCCTGCAAGGAGAACTCCCCAGCTTACCTTTGCAGGCCTTGCGGTCCGTGATGGCCTTGCTGAGGTCCCGGTAGAAGCCCTCCTTGCAGTAGTGGCAGTGCCGCCCCGCGGTGTTGTGCCGGCAGTTGAGGCACACGCCGCCGCTCTTCCTGCCCGAGAGCTTGTACAACTCCATATTGAAGCGGCAGCGCCGGGCATGCAGGTTGCAGTTACAGGCTGCAAGGGAAGGGGAGAGGATGAGGGCTGGGGGTGTGACCTGGGACTCACCGGGGTGAGCTGGAGCTGCCTCAGTGCCAGTGAGCAGGACAGGCAGGGCACAGCTAGCCCCAGTGTGCCATCCAGATGTGCAGCATCAGCTGGTGCAAGTGGGTCAGGGTGGAGGAGAAAGGGCACGTGTAGAGCTGGGGCATGGCTTGGCTGGAGGCAAGTGTGGGGTGGAGGGGTGCAGACATGGGGTCTGGCAGCAACCCCAAGCACCTGCAGCCCCGTTGTCCCCCATCTCCCTTCCCACCCTCATGGGTGGGTGCACTGGCCTTGCCCCTGCTGCCTCACAGGGCACCATCCTCACCATCAACAATGGAGCCCCCAGACACCTTACATTTAAGGCTCTACCCTGTATGCACGTGCGCACACACATAGCAGCCCACACAGCAACCCATGTGTGTGTGCACACACATGTGTGCACACACAAATGTGCACAAGGACACACACAAGCTCATGTGCACACAATCATGTATATGTGAGCATGCATACACAAAACCTGTGCCCCTAAATATCCACATACGTGTGCACACACATGTCCATGTGCACCTAAACGTCCCCATACCATTACATGTGCATACATGCACATGCACACACACAGATGTGCACAGAAACAGCTACATGCCATTACACAGAATCACAGAACCACAGACTGCTTTGGGTTGGAAAGGACCTTAAAGCTCATACAGTTCTAACCCCCTGCTATGGGCACATGTGCACATACACAAATGTGTGCACACGTGCACAAATGCATGCTCACACACATGCACGAATATGCATGCACAGACGCTGGCACACGTGCACATGTGTGTGCTGCTGCGGACCCACATGCATGCTGTTCTTTCAGCAGCTCCCCCTGCCCAGCTCCAAGTGTACAAGATAAAAAGGCAAAGCAACGCCCACTCCTGCTTAACACTCGCAAAAGGATAATGGGAACAAGATTTCTTTTGGCGAAACACAGCGCCCTTCCCCCGGAGCCGGTAAATTGAGGTTGGGTGAGAGTTTTTCCAGGCGTCCTGTGAAATTCATTAATGTGTCAGATCAGATTTAACTGCTCAGGCCTGGCTTGGCGGGTGTGTGAAGTTGTCTCCCCCAGGGCCGGCAGGAGCTTCAGTCCTGCAGATCAAACACTCCCTCACCCGCCTGATTGCAAGGATGCTGGTGGAAGAAAGAAAGAGCAAACCCTGGCCCTAAAAACAAAAAGAGCTTTTTGGAGCCTTAAGTGAGTAGGGTGAAGACTGGTGCTGGCACCACACGGTCAAACCCTCAGCTCCCCCTGGAGCTCCCCCATTCTGAGATTAGTGTAAAAATCACATGGCAGGCATCAAAATAACGCTTGGTGTGTCGGTAGGTGCCTCGGGGGCTTGTGCCTTTTGAGCTCTTTTTTGTTTGTTTCCCTGGTGATGGTGAAAATAGGGACTTCTGAGGCAAATTCTGACTCTGGATGCTGGGATGCAGCTCCTGTAGGGAGAGCAGCAAATACTGCCCCTGGTCCAAGCAGTCTGGGATGCTCTGTGCCAGGGATGCTGATGCTTGGCCAGGCTTTGCCAGGGCCAGGAGAGGTGGTAAAGTACCCCAACATCCAGGCTGTCCTTGCACGCACCAGATAGCAGGACAGGGACAAGCTAGGTGGTTTGTGCCACTGAATTGAGGCAGCTGCATGGAACTGCAGCAAAGGAGCAATTTTTGGGGGTAGAGGGGTCTCACTATTCCCTTGCATCACTGAAAGGCCAGTTGGGTCACCCCAAAGGGCACCTCTGCTGTCCCACTGGGAATGCTTGGGGCCACCCCTGTTTATCCCTGGCATCCTCTGGGGAAAGAGGGCAGATGGCAACCCAGAGGGGAGCCTATGGGCAGCAGAGAAAGGTCAGGTAAATGATTCGCTGCCCTTGGTGCAGGTCCCTCTCTGTCTCCAGTTTAATTGGTGAGAGAGTAACTGGTTGGGACGTTTCACAGCATCACCAAACCTGCTGCAGGCCGGGGGCCCTTCCAGGTGGCACCTTTCCCTGGGAACATGCTGCAGATCCTCCCAGGAGCCGGCTTTTGTGAAGACACCTCCTCTTGCTGCCCAACACCATCCCCTCTGGGATGCTGCTGCCGCCCACTCTGAGTTGTTGCTCCCAGTCTGGGTTGGGGGTCAGGAAATTGCCTCCAGCTGAGCTGGAGCCAAGCTGGGATTTTGGCATGGTCCTGGCCAGCCAAGCTGAGGATCTGGCCAGGCTGGGATGGGTGGCTGTTCCCTGCTCAGGGACAGGGTCACACCAGCACGGGATCCACGGTGCAGCCATCTGGCACTAATCGGGGCAGTCAGGTCCCCCTCTTACCCAGATAAATACTTCCCTGTTCCTCAGTGCAGGCTAGGTTGCAAGCTCTGTCTGTCTCCCGTTAATCACTAATTAAAGGCTTGAATGTTCCCTGCTGTTTGGGGTATTAATAAGAATTTAATCGCACAGTTTGGGGCTAATTATGTGGTAGGTTGCTTCCTCCCTCGTACAGTATGCCCAATTAAACAATCATATGATCAATTAAACAATCACAACATCTAATAATTTGCAATAATAGACTAATTAAATGTTGACACCCTGCAATGGAGCAACGTTCTGTCCCCCTTTTGATGGTGGTTGAACCCCTTCCCAGGCTCTGGCCACCCCACAACATCTCCTCCTCCAGGCTGCTGCGGGTGAAGAGTGCAGGGTGATGGCACAAGGCGGTTTGGGGCAGGAAGCCCGGCACAGGACAGGCAGCGCTGTGCACCAGGGCACACGTGTGGCAGGCAATGGATGGAGCCCGCAGGGCAGGAGCATGGCTGCCGCCCTTGGAAGTTCCCTGGGAATAATTAGGGAAGGCAGCCGGCTCAGCGAAACCCTAGACCTGCCGCTGCTGCCAACCCGCAGTGGATTCGAGCTACGCCTCTGCTTTGGCTGGAGGAGAGCCTGGGGCAGGATGAGGCTGCACCTCCACCCTGGGATGGGAACCGAGACCCTTCCCTCCCATCCACACTGCCCCTCCTCATGCGGAATGTGTTTGGGAAAAGAGGGGCCAGGGCTCATGCCTCTGTTGCCAAGAAGCAGGAGGGGAAGCAGAAGTGGTGGAGAGCCCTCCCTGAGGGGCTGCAAGGGGCAAGGCTGAGCCACTCCAGCCCCAGCCTGGGAGAAGCAGGACTCAAGATGCTCAGACAAGTGTGAATCCCCTCCATCATGGTGGCTGCCTACCCCCCAGCACTCCTGCCTTGGCACCTGCTGTCCATGCGGTGCAGCATCCCAGCAGATTGGGGGTTCAGGGGGATGCTGCTCCCTTGCCAGCTCTCGAAAGCCACCACCAACCCCGAATCACTGCCCACTGCCCTCCCAGGGAAGGACCGTGCTGGTGCAGCTGTTTTCCATCACATATGCTAGGGAGAAGGTGAGGAGGATCCTGCCAGGGAAGGGCATGTCAACAGCACAGAGCCTGCTCCACGAGTAAAACAGCAGCTCAAGGGGGCGTTTCTGAGCTGATTTTTGCATGGGAAGTACTGAGAGAGAAGAAGAAAGCAAAGATGTACAAGAAGGGGCAGAGGACATGAGTGAAGCACATGGTATCCTCTAAATCCCATCACCGCTCCGATGATCAGTGTTTTCAGGCTCTGGCATCCCAGATCAGTCTCCACAGCCCCCCAGCCCCGAGCAGAGGGAGCAGCAGCCAGAGAGGTCCTCCCAGGAGGGCACAGCCCCTCCTTCCTCACCGAACCCCCCGCATCAGAGCCAGCCTCGTGCATTATCCCAGTGCTCCAGGAGCGCTCCCGCAGCGGCGGCCACAAAAGGAACAAGAGCTCCCGCATCCCCAGCGACTGCATCAATTACTTCCAGTGGCTGCCCTGTGCTAATCCGCTTCCCCTTCTTCTCCAGGACGGGTGTTAGAGGGTTGCCTGCAGGGGGGCGGTGACAGGCTGCCCCTGAGCAGCTCTGCATGTGCAAGCAGTGGCGGGGAGGAGGAAGAGGAACAAGAATAAAGCTGATGCATCTCATGGGGGGAGCTCGGGACTTTGGCGATCCTGCTCGCACTGGCCACTCTGCTGGGATTATCCTTCACTGAAGGGCTAAAAGCTGGGGGAACACATGGATGAGGACACGTGTCTCTCCTTCCTGCCCTTCTCTGTCCCGTTTTGGGCAGGGCACAGCAAAGCATCCTAATATTGGCAGGGCAAACGCCTAGTGGGACATTCAGCCCTTTTGGGGTATCAGAAAGCCGCCTGTGCCCATGGACCAACGGCACCACTCTCTAACCACCAAGCACAGAGCCATGCACCCTGTGGCATAGAGCAGGCACTGGGCCCTCTTGCCAAGCCAGCAGCATGGCAAATCCACTGTCACCATCCTGGCTGGTGACATCCCCAAACCTGCCTGCTTGCCAAAGCCACGCTGATCCCCCCAGTGCCACAGCACAGCAACATCCCTGTGAATCTCATGGCTATCCCATGACAGCTGTGCTGGGGTCATGCCCATTGCCCATGCTCAGACCTCAGTCATCACCTGCCTGTTTCAGGTCCACATTTCCCACCCCAGGCAGAGGCAGAAGTTCTTGTGAAGTAAAAAGTTTGTTCTCAGCTGTGTGGATGGATGTCCCAGCACCGTGACATGGTGCAGGACATAAATTTGTCCCCATGCCAGAGCAGGTAGAAACTCCTGGAGGGGGACAAACCCTCATGCAGGATGCTGGGGAGCACAGAGACAAGAGGTGACACAACCTGAAGCTGTACCAGCCCCATGGCTCCATCCAAATCCACTTTTGGGGTGTTGTAGCTCCCCAGGCCTGTCCCTTGGCTGGCACTGAGCTGCCAAGCTCCTGCATTCATCCACCCTCCTCCTTCTTACCCTTTCCTAGCCACACATGATCACCCACCATCACATGCCAGCATCACCAGTGCCCGGCTGCAGGATGGAGTCTGAAAGCCCACAGCCCTGGGCTGAGCAAAGGGAACTTCCCCAGCAGCCTCTCCTTTTAATTGGTACTAATTGCTGCATCTGTTCATGCTGGCTGGGGAGATGTCATTGTTGAAAGGCACAGAGGGGAAGGCTCGGGGAGCTAATCCAGCTTTCAGCCGCTAAGCCCTTTGGAGGCGGGTGATGGAGAAGCTCTTTTCAGGTCCCTTCAGAGAGGGCACAAAGCCTGAGAGGGGAAAGGGAGAAAGAAGGGGAGGGAATCAACAGGAAAAAACTACTTTCACACACAGCTCCGGGAAAGGTCTTTGTGCAGGGGGCTTGTTGGGGGGCAGTTTGAAGGGACTGTGCTGTGCCCCTGCCTCCTCTTCTCTCTCTCGTTTATCTTTTCAGCCCCATCTGCTGAAAGGGTGATGCAGCTGAGGGCAGTATGCTCAGGAGCACAGCCCTGTGGTGCAGGACCTTCACCCTGTGATGGCGAAGATGGACAGAGGGACAGGAGATCTGCAGATGCTCCCCTCAGTTTGGTTAAACCTCTTTTGTGCCAGCAGAGCCACCGCCACTGCCATCACCCTGCTATACCAGAGGACTTGATGGTGAGGCAGATGCGCCGTGGGGTGCCCCAAGGGTCCTCAGGTTGGGGTCCTGCTTCTTATCCCAGGGGTTTTGCATGGGTTCACTTCCATCCAGAGACCTTTCCCCAGAGGCAGCAGCCATGGGCAAGGGTGCAGAGTTGATGTCTTTTTTTTTGAGCTTTCCTCCAAAATTCATCTTTCTGAGACAAGTGGGGAATGCAAGGGCTGACACATTCCCACACGGAGTGAGGTGGTTTAAAGCATTGACTCCAGCACTTGCTTTGAGCCTGCTGCCTTTTTAGCCATTCTTAGAAGAAATCCACTGTAACATACATATATATATATATATACACATAAGCCGACAGCTGGGATCTCAACAAGACATCGATCACAAATACTAACAAGTCCCCCTGACCTCTGGCACATCCACTGAGCCTTTCAGGGGCTGATTAATGGTATGGCTTTCCCTCATCTCCATCCTCCTGCAACCTCCTGGGACCCAGGCTCCAGTCCAGGAGGAGTGAGGGGCTGTTCCTCCCTCTTCCAGACCTTTGCAGGGCTGTGGCATTCCCCAACCCCATCCCAAACCAGGACAAAAAAAAAAAACCTCCATCAAAATCTCACAAAGAGAAGTGGGAGAGCTGAACAAAGCCAGCATGATATTTTGGAACTATTTAATTTCAATGACAATATTTTTAACCTCTGCAAGGACAGACAAGCTAAAACCACCATGTAAAGTGCCATGCCAAACCCCCCATGAATGGTAAAATGTTGACTCAGGTATTTCCTCAATCTCTACCAGGTTTTGCTGCCTGCTCCCTACCCCACAGCACATCTTGTGGGGGACCACTGTGATTCCCCTTCCTGGGCCAGGGACAGCTTGTTTGATGCCCAAGGGAAAACACCTAGATGTGCATTCCACACTGAGGTTTGCTGACCTGCTGGAAGACACCGCTGATTTTTTGGAGTGTTTCAGTGCTTTAGCCCATGGCAGCTTGCTGGAGAGCTGGGAAAGGCTCAGCTCAGCAGAGACAGGGCAGATACCTGAGCCTTTCCAAGCTCTCCAGGGAGGGGGATGTGCCCCAGTACCTCTGGACAAGTGCGCTCTATCACTTTGGCTCAGCACCCATCCCTTCCTCCCCCAACAACCCATTTAAGGGTTTCAACCCTGTAAAAAATGTAAGTGAAAAATGAAATCTCACTCACCCAGACACTCGTTGGCCTCACGAGCTGTGGCTCGTTGCCAGGGCCGATCATAGTGGAAGGGCTTGCAGCGGTCACACTCGGGGCCCTCAGTGTTGTGCTTGCAGTCACACACCAGCTTCTGCTCCTTGTCCTTCACACAGCGTGCCGCATGCCCATTGCACTTGCAGCGCCCGCCGACCTGCAGCTCCCCTACCGCATAGTAATACGGAGTAGAGCTGGTGCCTCCCTCGTCCTCCCCAGCATCCCGGCTGCCCAGGTCACGGAAGAGGTGTGGGCGGCTGAAGACCACACGGATGTCTGTAGCCGTCACCCAGTCCTGGAGCACGGGGCTGCTGTCGAAGTCCTGGGCAGAGGGTCGCCCATCAAGGGTGCTGAAGGCGATGAGCCCACCGGTGAGCGGGTAGAGGTCGGTAAGGCCATCGGTGCAGAGGGCCTCCTGCTCATTCTGCTTGGTGACAGTGGCTTTGCTGGGCTTGCCATAGATCTTACGGCACTGGGAGGAGTAGTACTGGTATGGCACCCAGGTCTTGCCGTAGTCCATGGACTTGAGGATGGCGGTGGATTCTGGCCGGGGAGAGCAGAACTGGAGGCTGACATAGACCACCTCAAACTTCTTGCCGAGGGAGAGGGTGAGGGTGACATTCTGGGGTGAGTGGTGGAGGGTCTCGGAGCGCCAGCACGTCATATTGGATGCGGTGTTGAGGTCGGTCAGGTAGGCAGGTGGGTGGGCTCGGCGCGGGTCCGAGGCGTTGCAATGCCGTGTTGGGGGCTTCCCACACGTGCTGGAGGCTTGGACCTCCTTCCCAAAGGCAGCATTGACGAATTCAGGGATGCAGCGGCGAGGAGCACCACTCTCATCGTAGCAAGGGTCCGGGAGGGTCTGCTGGGCCACGAAGGGGTTCACGGTCTGGGAGAGGCCCAGCATGGCGGTGGTGAGGAGCAGGCGCAGGAGCTGCAGGACCTCCATCCTCCCGGGGGAGGGAAGTGGCTCCTCCCTGGGTGGACAGCAAAGAGAAAGAATGGCTCCTGCAGCTCTGCCATGAGCAGCACAACCACAGCACTGCTCATGCAGGAGGCTGGTAAGGAATGGGGAACACTCCCATGTCTGCCTCTCGATCTGTGCTCACCTTCCCACCCCACACTTACTGATGCAGCCTCCTGGGAGTGCAGCAGGGAGGTGATTACTTATCCACACTTATTCCTTGCTGCTCATCAGTGGGAGTGAAATACCAAGGATGGGAGGTGGGTAAGAGCTGGGGAGACCTTTAGCTGTGACAGGAGCTGCAAACCCAGGTTACCCAACCACAGCCCGAAACAGCTCCTGCCAGGGCGGGAGAAACGAGCAGCAGTGAAAACACCTTGTGGGGCCATTTTACAACAGGCAGAAGCTCACCAGGATGAAGGCTTTGGGTCCAGCACCACTTTCCCTGCTGTGCCACAGCCCAAGCAACATCCCAGTGGCCTTGGGCATGGTAGCTTTCCTGAACCAGATGCCAGATCCCTTCCAAATCCCACCACTACACTGCCCGAGTATTCCCACTGGCAAAAGAAGGTTATTCTGGCCTCACCCCCAGAAACCCAGGTCTGGGGCTGGCTTGTCTGTTAATGGAGGGAAAGGTAAAGACCATCATTGTCTACGTTCAAGTGTATCAAAGTTTTGCAGTGACTGATAGAATTTAGAGAAAAGTCTTAAAGTAAATACTTGAATGTTCAGTTGGTCGTAGCTGATAAACTCGGACAATGCTCACCAGCAACATGTCATGTAATTTTGGATTAAAATCAGCTTGAAGGTGCTTGTGAACACCTGACAGAATATCTTGAGGTGCACTGGTGTAGCACACCTGTGACTGCTCCTCAGGTGAGATTTAGAGTCCTCTGCACTTTCACCATAACCTGTTGCAATCACTGGATTGCTGCTATGAAAATACATTTCAGACCCAAACAGCAGTACAGATCAGATGGGGATTTTTGATCAACAGAGAAATAGTGTAATAGGTTTTAAATAGTATAACCTACACTTGCTTCATTAGTTACTATTATCAAGGGCCTGTAGGGACAGGACAAGGGGGAATGGCTTTAACCTGCCAGAGGGGAGATTGAGATGAGCTCTTAGGCAGAAGTTCTTCCTGTGAGGG
The DNA here is from genome assembly GCF_963264785.1 of Psittacula echo. NCBI lineage: Eukaryota > Metazoa > Chordata > Aves > Psittaciformes > Psittacidae > Psittacula > Psittacula echo. Next base: position 18,630,680 of record NC_137739.1, on the reverse strand, counting down.
TGCTGAGGCGCTGGCACAGGGTGCCCAGAGAAGCTGTGGCTGCCCCATCCCTGGCAGTGTTCAAGGCCAGGTTGGATGAGGCTTGGAGCAACCTGGTCTAGTGGAAGGTGTCCCTGCTCATGGCAGGGGATTGGAACTGGATGAGCTTTAACGTTGCTCCCAACCCAAACCAGCCTGGGATTCTGAGTGTCTTGGATTTGTGCTTCACCCAAAGAATGAAGCCCTGCCCCAACAGCACGACCCAAGCACAGCAGATGTTCTGCTCCTCATCTACAGCCCCCAACACCACCCTGGCCTGTCCGGCTGCCCACTTGGCCTAAGAAGCCTGGCAGGGGATAGCCCATTCCAAATGATGCAGGGGTTTGGGGTTTTTTGCTTTATTCCCTTTTGCAAAAAACCACCAAGGAGCATGGCTTTGGAAGGAAGCTGCCTCTGTCCAGCTGCCAAACAACTAATGGGGGAAGCTCCTCCCTTCCCAGCCACGCTCAGGCAGGCAGCCAGTGCCACAGCCCATGCCAAGTGAGGAGGGAGCAGGGACAGGGGTCTCAGCCCATCCCTAGATATCTCCCCCAGGACAAATCCCAGCCCTGCCACCTCCATGCTGTTTCCTCACTGCTTAATCTGCTGATGGAAAAGGAGATGCTGCCTGCTGAAAAGCCAGCGGCTCCCTCAGTGGTCACTGCATCGCTCAGGCAGCATGTCCCTCACTGTGCGGCACTACAGAGCTCTTCGGGGACACAGCAGCCCAAGATGAGGGATGCTGCCTCTGGGGTGCCCAGAGCACTGAGAACCCCCTATTCCACAAGAGCAGAGGGGGGCATCAGGGATGTGGCTATCACCACAGCGGAGGAAGCACCGTGTCCCGAGCACAAGGCAGTGAACAGCATCCCCACTGCAGGAGCCTTCCTCTGGGGCAGGAGGTGAAGCCATGGTTGCTCCAAGCTCCCCAGCATCTGCCTGTCTGCGAACTGCTGAGTGAAGACAGCGTCTGGTTAACCCCTCAATACAATCCTGATGCAACCATCCCCAGCACCAGTCTAGTGCAGAGCAGCAGGCAGTGAAGCAGGGCCCCTGCCAGCCCACAGAGCTCCTGCACTCAACTCAGCACTGGACCCCCCCTGCAATGCCAGCACTACCTGACCATGCACATACCTGCAGAGGCCAGCACGGCCCCTTCAGTCTTGTGATGCTGCAGCTCACCCATCATGCCACCCAAGTGCACACCCCACGGAGGGGTCCCAGCTGGGTGCAGCCACCACCACCTCCCATCCCACCAGCGCCAGGGCAGCACACGGGACCAGCACAATCCCATCAGACGAGAGGAGAACCCCCCTGGGATGCCGCAGCACCTGCATCAATCCACTCCAGGGGCACTTGGGTGTATCAAACAAGGCACACACCATCTCTATGCTACATGGCAGCAAGATGACAGGAATAGGGCCATGCTCAGTGTGCCACCTGCAAAGGCTTTTTAATTCCTGGTAAGACACAAAGGTAGAAAGAAACCCTGAAACCCCTGCCCAGAGGAGAGAGATACCACCCGCACCCAGCGGTGGCAAGGGAAGAGCCCAGAGGCGAAGGTGTTACGAGCAGGGCTGGGGCAGCAGGTCTAGGGCTCAGACCAGGGTTACCACTGCTTTTAGGGCACTTAGGGGCACAAGCGTCTACCACCCATCCTCCCCATCCAATGGGAAGCTCAGTCTCTCCTGCCTGCTGTAGCATGGTGCAAGCCCCAGAGGTTCAGTGGGCAACCTTTGGGGGCTCTGCTCCTGTGGGGAGCCAGTGCTGGCTTCTTGGTGCTGTGGAGGCAGGGCAGGAATGGAAATCATTATCATCTGTGAGACCACACACAGGCACGCGCGCTCCGTGCCCGACTCACCCCATTATCCCGCTGAAAGATAGCCGGGGCCACTGGTCTCTGTGGGCCTCACCTTGTATCGGAGAGAAGCCGCAGCATGCTCCTCTTATGCATATTCAGCATGACCCTGCACTGCCGGCAAGCTGCTGGGGAGGCCTTGCAGTGGGGATTTCTCTCCCCGGCCCCTATCTTTCCCTGCTTTCCACTTCCCATCTTCACTGCCCCTGGGTTTAGTGCAAACAGAGATGGTGCTGACTGAGGAAGGAGAAATGTCCCATCCCTGGCAGTGTTCAAGGCCAGGTTGGATGGGCCTTGGAGCAACCTGGTCTAGTGGAAGGTGTCCCTGCCCATGGCAGGGGGTTGGAACTGGATGAGCTTTAAGGTCCTTTCCAACCCTAACAAGTCTGGGATTCTGGGATTCTATGAAACAGGATAAGCCTGTTGGCACAAATCCAGCACAAGGAGGGGGTGCAGCTCCCAGGGACAGCACCCCAAATGTGTCCCCGGCAAGGCTCTTGGGTGGCTGCCAACAGCACCACAGGGCTCACCCTTCCTGAGGAAGCAACCCCGCTTGCAACTCCTCCCCAGGAGCGTCTGCATTTCTGAGGTGGGCAATTTCGTCTCTCCTCCGACTGGTAATGCTAACAGCCATGCGGCTTGGAAGGAAGTCATGCTGTCGCAGTGCTTCACAAGTGCTTTAGAAAGGAAAGAATCAGCTACTGCATCCAGTGCCTCCACACTCCTGCTCCCTACAGCAACATGCTTCCCAAGCATTCTCAGCATTTCCCTGCCTTGTGGGAGGTTTGTCAGGGTGCTGCTCCAGCCTGCCTTGGGTTTCCCTTCCCATCATCTTCCCCGGAAGCAGTGCTGCCCAGAGCAATGCCAGGCTCCAGGGCTCTGGATGCCAACCCATCAAGTGGGAGCTTGGTCCCCAAAATGGAATGCATGAGGCAAATACAGGTGAGCCAGGGCAAAAAGAACAGAATTCCCCAAATACGGATGCTGGTGCCTACAGCAGGACCAGGGTTACCACCCAACAGACTAGGGGACGTGGCAGCTTTGCAGAGGTAATTACAGGATTAAGTGGAATGATGTGGGGTGAGGAGGGAAGGGGGTTATTAGCCAGATTTGATCTCAGGACCTCTGTGGCACGAGAGCAGCCTTCTCCAGTTAAAGCTGAGTGGGAAGGTGTGAGCAGCCGGAGCAGTGCTCTGCCATGTGCTGAGCCCTGCTGCCCAAAAGCCTGGGCTTATAGGGCAGGGATGGCTAAAGCTGAGCAACCAGCATGGATTGGGAAGGGGAAAGCCCTGAGAAAGGGCAGGAAATGGTGCTTCCTTCCTGACAGAGTCCTGCATGGTTCCCTCAGGTCCTTCCCAACACCACTGGCACGGTACAGTGAGCTGGGTTTCTCCTCTTGTGCATGGGGTGTTGGCAGCACCTGAGGAAAGCATGTGGTCTTACATGGTCAAGATAGGGGTGCCTGGAATCCACGAGGTGCCACATCACAGGGACAAGGTCCCTGGTGCTAGCACAGGGTAGGGACAGAGCCACCCACCCAGGGCACCAAAAAACTCCTCATGGCATGGCACAGTCAGGGAGCAGCAGGCAGAGGAACCCTCAGGCAAGGGGCAGAGCACTCAAGTACTTGAGGGGATCCAGCAACTAGATCCAAAGTACCCGAACAGGGCTGATGAGGACTGCTCATCCCTGCAGGGTGCCATCCCCAGTAAAGCCCACCAGCAGCTCTGAGCAGAAGGGCAATGAGGGCACAGGAGGGGACCCAAAGCAGAAGAAGAATGATGTGCTCAGAGAAACTGTAGCCAAGCCCAAACAACCAGAGCAGGTGTCTTAACCAGGATGTACCTGATACCAGACCTTGCACATTCCCACCTTGTCATGGGCCTTTTCTAATGAGGGCATCCCCACTACCTGTGCTGTTGGAGTGACCCACTGCAGATCTGCTCCAGCCCCATGAACAGGACCCATCTTGGGAAGCTGCCAGGATCCCCGGGTCCCCACCACTTCCATCCTATCCACAGGCACCAGTTCCCCACCCACCACACTGATGCTAGCTGGGGGATGCTCCATCCCCCCACCCAACCAGCAGAGCTCATCAGGACCAAGCTGTGCTCTGGCCATGGATAAATCATTCCATGTGTTGCTGGGACAAAAAACACAACTGAGAAGTATTTAAAATGAAAGGAAAAACCCCGCGCAGCCAAGATGCTGGGACTGGGCTTGGCTTTCCAGCAGGAGGGAGCACACGTGGTGGGGAGAGGCCTGAGGGAAGTGGCACGGAATGCTGATTGCCTTCCCAGCCGCTAATGGAGCAACCAGTGCCCACTTGGGACGCAGCTAATGGCACTGAGAAGATGCCTTGCTTTGCTCTACAGGCTCCTCCTCTCTTCTGATATTTAAACATCAGAAGCTTCCAGCAGCATATGAATCCGCATCCAGGGAGCAGATCACTCTGCACAGCCCCTCGGGCTTTCAGCCCCTCCTCCCCAGGGTCCGTGCATCTCACGTGGGCAATTACACAGCAGCGTCCTCCTGCAGCAGGCACCCCCGGCACTAGGTATCACGATGCTCTCTGGCAGGCTGGAGCCAGCATTACACAAGCCATATGATACCTCAGTGGTGCCAGGAGACACACACAAATTACATTGCACGCAGGAAAGGATGGGCCAGATTCTGACCTCAGCCCTTTGGCATCATCCAGCAGTAACTCCATTCACATCAAGCCAAACCAAGACGTAAGCGACTCCATTCAAATTTACACTGGCATACCTGTGGTCAGAATCTGGCCTGGCTTGAATTAGCTGCAGCCTGATGTTACAAAAGGCAGAAACGGAGCCCAGATTTCCTGGGTTATCGAAAACAACCAAAAAGAATAAAAAACCAAAAAGAAATCTACCATGAAGCAAACAGTCCCCAGGCTACTCCACCATGTGCACAGAGCTGTCAAAGTCTGGATGTTCACATCCCTCCCTGCTCACCCATTTTGGTAGCTCGTAAGTCACACTGGCCATAGGAAGGAGAGTCCCCCGTGGGTGCTCTGCTCCTGCTCTGCTCACCAGCAGCCCTGGGGACAGATGGTCCTGCTCCTGGGAGCAGAGATTTCAGCATGGAATCATTTACATGCTGTGGAGCTGAACCCCTTTTGCTGAAACACTCTTGCATCCTTCAGCCAGCACAGGCTGGGGATCTCCTCCTTGTGCTCCCAACACAACATTGGCTCAAGTAGGTATCTGGAGCCTTGCAGGAGCAGCAAACACAGCTGCCTTGTTGCTACCCTGTTAACCTCCATTATTGCTTGACTTGTAGCTTCACCCAACTCTAATCCCACCCCAGCTCTCTGAACCCATTGCACAATCCTGCCACGCCATGTGCTCCCCAGGAGCATCCCTGGAGGTGCAGAGGGTTTTCCTCCTGCTGCTCCCAGCAGATGCACGGGACTTGCATGGTCCCAGCCCAGAAGTCCTCATTGCTTCAACCCCTTTTGACTCCTTCATACGGGAATACAGTGATCTGGTTTCCATAACGTCCCTTGTTGCCTTTTCACAACATGCCGGGCACAGATGTTGAAAATAGTCTGGATGAATATTTAAAATGGCATTCAGAGATGACAGCATTTGGCTGGCTTTGAAAGATCTCTCACATCGGGTCGAATATGGCTCACGACAATGGGGCCGGAAACACGCTGCACTTTGACATCTCAGCTTTAGCTTTTTTGTTTTACCCCCTCTCTGGCTGTTGGTAGGATATTTCATGCCCCTGGTGTCCCACAGCCTGTTGTTGCTTGAGTGCCAGCCAAGTCTGCAGCCTTTGGAAGAGGCTGTCACGTATATTTTTCAACATCACAGGGCAAAGCGGAATATGGAAAATCTGTCGCATTTCCATACGGAGTGCAAGTGTCCTGCGCAGGCTCAGGGAGGGGCTCGTGGGGGCACAAAATAATTGCTTCCTTATGGAGCAGGGCCTGACTAACAGGGTGGGGTAACAGAAGGCAGAGGTGCAATGGACACCCTCAGCATGGCGGCCTCTTCTCTGCCGAAGGAAGTCAAAGCCATCTCAGTGTGTGCCCCAAGGTCTGTGCCGATGCTCACCTCCTTCCAGGCTGGGAAACCCTGCTCAGGTCCACACTACCAGCTGCCACCCAAGGTGGAGCCTCTGTTCCAGCCAGCTCAGGCTGAAGACACCATGTTCTGGCACCAAGGAGCAGCAAAAACGTTCCTCAGCCCAGACTCCTAGCAGCTTGCAGTTTTGGTGGGCTCCTCGCTTCAGGCCACAGCGTGCTCAGCTGCATCCCTGGGTTCAGCTTCTTTCTTCTCTAGGCTGCAGATTCACCTTGGCTCCTTCCCAGCCCAGCATTACACCTGCCCTCTGCTCTGCAGGGGCCAACTCGCCCTTGTTCCATGTACAGGCAGAGGACAAAGGGATGGTGGGACCCCCACAGCCCACCCTGTGCTTGGACAGCAGGACCTCTTGTCCCCTGACCAGCTTGCTCCAGCCAGGTGGTCAGAGCAGCACGCCAGCTCCCTCTGTTTTATAAATGGGATATTGCTAGGGGGAAAAAAACAAAAACAAAAACAAAAACAAAAAAAAAACACAAAAAAACAAAAACAAAAAAAAAAAAAAAAACCAACAAAAAGAGTTGCCATCCCTCCATCCAAATGCCTTGGAGGGTGGTTTTGGAGCACAGCTTAAGCCACATTCCTGCTGTAACAGGGGGTACAGAGTAGGTAACAGTGAACTCGGCCAGGGAAGAAGGATCTGTGTCATTTCCATGTCCAGGGTTGGCACATCCAGGTTTATGCTCCATATCACCTCAGGTCCGAAACAAATGGCATGGTCGGAGGTGGGAATGCTCAGCCCCTCATCAGGTAGAGAAGAGCCCATGCACAAACACTGCCTAGATGAGCATCCAACCAGCAGGACTCACAAGCTCTGGCTCCTCCCCACAGGGCCTTCCTCACCTACCTGCTCAGCAAGAGCCAAGCGAGGCAGCAGACTGCTAAGCACCACGTTCCCCATCACACCAGTTATTCCTTATCCCAGGAAAGGTATTTCCATCCACTCACTCCCCGGTGGGCCAGGAAGCTGTGGAAGGGACAGCACTTTGAAGGAACGAGCGTTCAGCAGCTCCAAGACAGAAAAGCAGAAACCTCCAGCTTCCCTTCTGCCTGTGCCAACACCCACTCCATGTGCCCTGGCTGGAGCTGTGTGACCTCATGTGGAGCAGGGTGCTGGGAGTGCCGAAGGGGTCTCAGCCTGGCCCCAGGACTGCAGCACAGCAGGAGCTGTTTCCACAGGGAAACTCAGCTCTGAGCTGCCCTGTAGAGGGGTCTCCCCAAGACAGCAGTGTTGGGAAGGGACCAGCGATAACCCCAAGCCTGGGTTGGTGGTAAGAGTGAGGACACACTACCAAGGTACTCAGTGGCTTTGTGCTGATGGGGACGTTTGGAGCGGGTGAAGGCCTCGCGCAGGCGCTGCGGGCAGCACGTGCGTGCCCCGTGCCCGCCCCGTGCCCGAGCACTGCAGGCAGCGCCTGGCAGCGTTCCCGCACCGGTTCCCCCCGGCAGCCTAGCGGCAGCGGGAAGGAGATCAGACACCGCTGGCCTCCGTGCAGCGCCGAGCGCTCCGCGTCCCCCGACCGGCGCGGTGGCTGCGAACCGAGCGGAGCCGGGTCAACGCGCAGAACGGCGGCGGCCGGAGATACCGGGGCCGTGTCCGGCTGCGGGCGGGCAGGCGGGCGGCAGCCCCAGCCCCACCGCGGGGAGGTCCCGTTAGCAGCGGTGAAAGGATGGAAAGGGAAATAAAGGGCGGGAGGGGGAGCGAGGGGGGAAAGAGGGAGGAATAAAAGGCAGCGAGGGAGGGAGCGGTGGGGAGCAGAGCAGGAGCCGCTCGGCCGGAAAGTTGGAAGAGCAGCTTACCGCGGGCGGGCAGGTAGCAGGGTCAGTCCGGGCAGCAGGTCCAGGAGCGAGAGGAGCCGGGGCCGCAGCAGCGGCGGGGCTGGCGGCGTGGGTCAGCTAGCCCTTCCCTTGACTGATCGCAGCACAGGAAAAGGGGGGGGGAACCAAAACCCACCCAAAAAACACCCCCCCCCCCCCCAAAGAAAAGAAAAAGGAAGGAACACCCCCCCACCCCCCCAAAAAAAAAACAACAACCAAACAAACAAAAAAAACCCAACCCAGCAATAATAACAAATTGCCAAGGAAGGTGGGGGAAAGAGAAAGCAAAATAAAGCGAAATAGTGCGAAGAGGGAGGGCTGCGCCCGGCAGGGCGGGCGGGTCCCCAGCGCCGTGCCCGCAGCCGGCCGCGCTCCTGCCCGCTCCACCGCACCGCCCGCGGCTGCTCCGGCTGCAAGAGAGAGGGAGAGAGAGGAAAGGGAAAAACACCCAATAAAATTAATATATATATATGTGAATATATCTATCTCTATAGAGAGAGAGATAGATAAAAAGAAAAGCAAGAAGTGGAGGAACTGAGCAGCGACCGCTGCCTGGAAGCGGAGTAAAAAGGCTCTAATAAATCCCGGGTTGAAAAGAAGGGAAAAGTCACCTCCCCGAGGAAATCAGAAGCAGATTTCGAGCCATTTAATCACATGCAGGGAGGTGTGTGTGTGTGCGCACCGCCCGCCGCCGCGCTGCCCGCCCTGCCTCCGCCCTCCGCCACCGCCCCGCCGGGACCGGAGCGGGAAGGGGCCGGCACCGAAGCTGGCCGGGCCGGGAGGAAGGGGCCGCCCCGCCGGCGGACAGCCCTCCCCGTCGGGGCACCGTGCGGGGTAGGCTCCCACCTGCCGCCCGCTCCAGCCCCGCCGCCACCCGGGATTTCTGCCTGGAGTGGGCCCATCGCCACTGCGGCCCCTGACGCCAAGGGCTCAGCCGGTGCCGCAGATAATCCTCCCCGTGCTTCGCAAAGCAGAAGAAATGAGGGATTTACCACGCCGGAGCAGCCTCCTCTTAGGAAGGAGTAGAAGAATGGAGCTTCTGCTCCAGTCCGCGGTGCAGGAGCTGCTACGCCAGCACCAATCTCAGCTTCTGGTTTTCGCTCGCAGGGGAGACAGAAATAGGGAACCCACTGCGAGAGGCTGCCTCCGGGCTTCCCCATAGGGGAGTCTGACCACCCCATTCATCCCCAGCCACCTTCTAGTGGGGCAGGAAAAAGGTGAAACTAATCTAATCAACGTTTGTGTGAGGCGGTGGAGGAGAGCAGAAAACCTGGACCTGGATCCCCTCATTCACTAGGGTGGTGTTCACAGCACTGCACCCCCCACATCTTCTAGCTTGGCCTGGAGAACATCCTTCCCATGGATGCCTTTGTGAGGACTGAGGAGGGTACCAGAGGTGGGGAGAAGGGCAAGGTGCCCATACAGTGCTCACCCATTATGTGCAAGGTATCATCAGTGTCACCCCAGACCCGAGGACCCCTAGTTATGGAGGAGACCCCTGGTCCCCACATCCTGTTGCTCCAGCACAGCAGGTTGCAGGAGAAGCCTCTCCCCATCCATCTGGCAGATGCTTGCTGAAGGAGGAGACCCCAGCTGGCCTTGAATCCCAGGGAAAATGCTGGTTGCTGCTGTCAGCCGTGTTGCATAAAACACATTTTCCCACTACTCCAGCAGCAAGGGTATGGATAAACAAGCGCAAAGCCACCAGGTGACAGGGCAGAAGAGACCCAGACTGTAGACAAGGGAACCTTAGGGGTCTGTAAGTCTGATGCCACAAGCATTCTTGTGCATTTGGAGAGTCAGAAGGCCGAGCCACAAGTCGCAAAGCCCCAGCAGCCCAGGTGCAGATCCCAGTGGAAAAGCAAGTGCCCTCAGTGTGTGTTTGTGAAGGGCCACAGTGAGGGCAGTGATTGTCAGGAGTGTGAGACTGTGCATGGGGCTGGGAACAGCTGGGATGACCAAGGCAATGGGGCAAAAGCCCCATTGTACTCAGCTCCAAGATCCTGAGGTGGCACAAAGAAGGAATTGTCCCACGGATGGTCCTGAAGGCATTTTCTTCACCAGAAAGCATAAGGGCTACCATGAGTATGAGCTGAGATGCTGAGTTGGCCTGGCCTGGCCGCTCCACAGTGGTGCTGTGTCACCAGAGCCCCATAGCTGCTCTTTTCACACTCATCTACCTCCATCCTGAGTCCCAAACATGATATTAGAGGTGCTGGCTACCACACAGGGAAGTCCTGGGACTGATGTCTACAGGCCTCACATCAGTTAAACCCCACCTGAGAAGGGCAGAAGCTGTTTCCTGGTTTCCCATTTCCACTGTTTGCTGCATATCCTCTTTGCAGGATGGAGAGCCCAAGAGAAGTGTGAATCTGGGTTTGGCAAACAGGGCGCTGCTGAGGACATCAGCAGGTATGGAACACTCACTATGTCAGGAATCAGACTGCTGAGACCCTGCTGGGTGTCCCTTGGTTTGCCAACACTACCCGGAACCATGTTCCCAATGCTCACTGCATTCCTGGACTGAATTGTCAGGACTGGGAGGAGGAGAGGGCAAAACGCACTGTGTGGTTTTTGTCATCCCGGTGTTTGCAGGCAGCTCTGCAAGCTCCCATTCTACATGTGCATCCGCTCCTGCTTCTCATGCCATGTGAAGGCCCAACATCTGGTGCCGGCCAGGATGCTCATTTAATGGAGGATTGCTGGAAGGACACAGAGATGCACAAGCTGTCAGAGCAAAAGCTATGTCTCTGGCACTGAGTCAGCAGAGGTAGATACAGAGACACAGACTGGTTTGGGTTGAAAAGGACCTTAAAGCTCATCCAGTTCCAACCCCCTGCCACAGGCAGGGACACCTTCCACTAGACCAAGTTGCTAAAAGCCCCGTCCAACCTGGCCTTGAACACTGCCAGGGATGGGGCAGCCACAGCTTCTCCGGGCAACCTGTGCCAGTGCCTCAGCACCCTCACAGGGAAGAACTTCTGCCTAAGATCTCATCTCAGTCTCCCCTCTGTCAGGTTAAAGCCATTCCCCCTTGTCCTGTCCCTACAGGCCCTTGTCAAAAGCCCCTCTCCAATCCTTCTTGCAACTCCTCTTTCCATACCGGGATGCCGTGGGCAGGTCTCCCCGGACTCCCTCTCCTCAAGGCCTCACAGCCCCAGCTCTCCCTCCCTCCTTCTTTGCCCCGGTCCGTGCCTCTCGCCCGTGCCCGCCACCGCACGGCCGAGCTCTCACAACCGGTTCCGGTGCCGGTGCTGGTCCCGGTGCTGCCGCTGCGCGGTGCACAGCCCTCGCTCGCCCCCTGCCGGGCTGCCCCGCCCATCGGAGGGAGGAGAAGGTCCCGTACCGGCAGCAGCAGCCCCTCGCATCCTCCGTGTTCCGGTACGAAAGTCTCCAAGAAGTAGAGGTTCGTGTTCCCAGGCTCCTTCCGCCTGGCTGGGCAGGCACGGAAGAGACCCCATGTGCTGCCTTTCTCGAGTCCTTCTTTAATCCTTCACTGGAGAAGGAGCCTGTAGCAGCTCTGCTCTGGAGCCAGGCTGAGAGAGCTGGGCTTGTTCAGCCTGGAGAAGGCTCCTTAAGGGGAGACCTCAGAGCAGCTCCAGTGCCTAAAGGGGCTACAAGAAACCTGGAGAGGGGCTTTGGGCAAGGGCCTGTAGGGACAGGACAAGGAGGAATGACTTTAACCTGACAGAGGGGAGATTGAGATGAGCTCTTAGGCAGAAGCTCTTCCCTGTGAGGGTGCTGAGGCGCTGGCACAGGTTGCCCAGAGAAGCTGTGGCTGCCCCATCCCTGGCAGTGTTCAAGGCCAGGTTGGATGGGGCTTGGAGCAACCTGGTCTAGTGGAAGGTGTCCCTGCCTGTGGCAGGGGGTTGGGACTGCATAATCTTTAAGGTCCCTTCCAACCCAAACCGATCTGATTCTATGACAAGGGAGGACTCTTTCCTTTGGCTGGTCCCACAGGCCCCTGCCCCACTGCAGGGGAAGAAGAGGAGCCAACTTTAGCCACTGGGTCATCTTCAGACTGATTCCATAATTCCCATGTTTCTCTTCTTTCTATGCCAATTACTCTCCAAAGGCACTTCACCTCCATCTCTACCTGTGCCGGGCTGGCAGCCTCTTGGCAGACACATCTCTCTTTCCACCCTGTGTTCAGAGTCTGTCCTCATAGCCTGTGTTTTTTGGAGTGCAGGTCCCCAGGAACTGAAACATGGACTTCTTAGGGCATGCAGAGAAGTACAAACACCCCATGCCATGGGGTGTGCTTTGCTGAAGGCAACCTGCCACTGCTGCATCACACCAGAGGCTCAGGACTCACCTGTGACTCACCAGCCTTTGGGGGTCTTGTCCTCTCCAGCCTCCTGCTCACCACTAGCCAACCCAACCCCATAGCACATTCAGGTCCATGTAATAAGTAATAGACTGAACCTTGCCATCAAATTCTGCTAGGTTGTACCTTTAAAAATCATAATAAAATCCCTCTTGCTTTGATGGTCATGCTTGGAGTGACCCCAAACCACTCGTTTAATGACAAATTGGTATAGTTGGCAGGATTCCTTCCTCTTTCTCTACATGGTCAGAGACCCTGGTGTCTAGGCACAGGCAGCACCCAGGGTTTGAGCACCATGGTGGTATGGAGGCAGCCCCAGTGGGCCTTCCCTGGGGAGCAGCAATGCTGCACTGTGCTTTAACCACACTTCTCTGCCACCCAGGAGGGGCATTAGGGCAGCTCACAGTGAGGTTCTCAGGTCTGGGTGCCCCTATGAGCCTGTGTAAAACCAGCACGACGTTGCCACGGGCAGAGACACAGACAGACACTGTTGCCTTCGGCTCCCAGAGGAAAGCTGAGCACCTTGGGCTCAGGAATCATTTATACATGAGCTATTTCCTCACCAACATAAATACCCATTTCCAAGCAGAAGCAGGAGAGGCAGACTCCAGTGGGGATAGAGGTTGCTGTGTGAAAGGTGTGCAATAAACATGCCTTGGGAAAACAAAGTGCAACATCCAGCACTTACCACCACCACAGACGGATGTTACATGTTTTTTTCCCACTCTGACCCTGCTCACCCCACTCGGAGGATGCTGTATGTGAACATTGCACAGGTCCGGCACAGAAAGGGAGCTTAAGCTCACCAGAGGTAAGCTGGAGGGATGTTGAGGAGCTGGTGTGATTCCCTCCCCAATCTTGGACCGGCAGGATGCTGTGGGAGGAGGGTGCAATGGACAGCAAAGATGTGCACCACTTCCCAAACGCCACGCTCTGTCCCCGCACCCAGCTGCAGCTCCGCAGGCATCTCATCCCGCTCTTCTCCGGCCCAGGAATCCCCGGCTCCGTGGGCGAGCGGTGGCAGGGTGAGAGGCCCGATGCGGCCGCGATGGGCGCACATCCCCGATAGAGCAGCCGCGAGGTGGTGCCGTTCCCCCGCCGCTGCGGTCCCAGCCCCGGCGCTCCGGCAGCTTGGGAGCGGGTGGGCCTGGGAAAAGCCAGTCCCCTGAGGCGCTTGCACCTACGTTTGTGTTGTCAGCAGTGGGAGGATGTTGTGTGGTGTCCGCGCTTGTGATCGTGGGGTCTCGGGCACGCTCCCTGTGTGGTGGGTCTCCTGGGAACAACAGCTGCCCAACAGCAGCTCTGCTGGAGCAGGGTTATGTGGATGCAGAGCAACAGTTTTTCCAGGAAAACATCCCATATGACCTTTGGGAGCTGCTTTGCAAACGCTGCCCACAAGCCTGAAGTCAGCAGCAAAACTTGGCCTTAGCACAAGCAGCTCTTATATTAAACCTCATGAGGTATCTCAGCATCTGCGGGGATCTTACTCCTCTTCTCACTTCCCAGCTCCATTCAGGTGCCACCACCCCTGTGCTTGCTGTAGGGATGTGGAGGAGCTGGGCAACATCTTGGTGCACTGGAGGAATCTGAGCTGTGCTGGCTGGTGGACAGCACCTCATCCACAGCGTTGAAGAAGCTGTTGTTCCCCACAGAAAGTGGCTGCTGATTGAGTGCGCCCTCAGCAAGTTTGCCGATGACACCAAGCTGTGTGGTTCGGTTGATACGGCGGAGGGAAGGGATGCCATCCAGAGGGACCTCGACACACTTGTGAGGTGGGCTGATGCCAACCTTATGAAGTTTAACCGTGCCAAGTGCAAGGTCCTACACTTGGGTCGGAGCAATCCCAGGCACAGATACAGGTTGGGCAGAGAAGAGATTCAGAGCAGCCCTGCAGAGAAGGACTTGGGGGTGTTGGTCGATGAAAAAATGAACATGAGCCGGCTTCAGTGTGCGCTCGCAGCCCAGAAAGCCAACCGTATCCTGGGCTGCATCAAAAGGAGCGTGACCAGCAGGTCGAAGGAAGTGATCCTGCCTCTCTGCTCTGCTCTCGTGAGACCTCACTTGGAGTATTGTGTACAGTTCTGGTGTCCTCAACATAAAAAGGACATGGAACTGTTGGAACAAGTCCAGAGGAGGCCACGAGGATGATCAGGGGGCTGGAGCACCTCCCGTATGGAGACAGGCTGAGAAAGTTGGGGCTGTTCAGCCTGGAGAAGAGAAGGCTGCGTGGAGACCTCGTAGCAGCCTTCCAGTATCTGAAGGGGGCCTACAAGGATGCTGGGGAAGGGCTATTCATCAGGGACTGTAGTGACAGGACAAGGGGTAACAGGTTAAAACTTAAACAGGGGAAGTTTAGATTGGATATAAGGAAGAAATTCTTTACTGTGAGGGTGGTGAGGCACTGGAATGGGTTGCCCCCAGAGGTTGTGAGTGCTCCATCCTTGGCGGTGTTCAAGGCCAGGTTGGACAGAGCCTTGGGTGGCACGGTTTAGTGTGGGGTGTCCCTGCCCATGGCAGGGGGGTTGGAACTAGATGATCTTAAGGTCCTTTCCAACCCTAACTATTTTTGATTCTATGATGCTGCAACGGAGCACAGCTCTGGGTGCAGCAGGGGTGTTCCCAGCTGGACACCAAGGCAAAGGCCTACAGACCTGCCTGGCAGATGAAGGCTGTCCTGTGTGAACCAGGAGCAGCTCACTAGGCTGGCTCTGGCATGGCTGGTTTGAGTTTGGCCTGTGTCTTGTTTGCTCCAAACCAATACAGACTTTAGTGTTTGGGTAGGTCTGGGCTGGGAGTCCAGAAAGCCTCAGCAGCGTGAGCCATGCTGCTGCTGCTCAATTGGACATGGCACAGGGGGTCCTTGGTTTGCTCCAAGCCTGCTGCTGGAACCATGAGTTGCAACACGGGGATGCCAGCACAAGCCCCCAAAGCAGCAGGGCCTGCTGTTGCCCAAGGTTGCCTTAGGCAGTGTCCCACTGTCTCTGCAAGCAGCCTGTGGCTCCAGAACCTGCTCAGTTGTCAGCACTAGCACCTTGTGTGATGTAATTAAATATGGCTTTTTGAAGTCATGGTGGGAATTAAGTGCCTGCTTCCTTGTCCTCTTTGGGAGTGCCAGAACATGGGCAGACCTGTAGGGATGGAGGCAATTTCTAGGAGGCAGTAGAAGGAACAGGACCACCTGGTGAAATCAATGTGCCATCAAGTCTGTGCTGCTGACAACACCATCACACCCAGCGGAAACCATGGAGCACACCCCTGCTCCCAGCAGCGGTGAAGTAGAGCACAGAGTGGGCAAATGAGGCGTGCAGGCATTTCCCAAGCATGGCTGCCGAAGCATCTCACTGTGGCCCCCAGCCTGGGCCAGCACGTCCTTGCCCTCAGCCCCAGCATGGCGCTTGCTGGGGCTACATGTGCCTGGAGTGCTTGTTGGGGGGTTGATGCTGGTCTTCTGTGGCTGCACTCCTCCAGCCCCAGGTACTAGTGGGGAAGGTCACTTTTCCACCCAGCCTCTGCTGATGGCCCTGGGGCTGAGATCCCACCAGGGGGATCCCATAGGGGGTCCATTGTCATGGCTGCATCCTTGAAGTTGTCCTGGAAATGAACCTGTTTGTGAATGGGGGGGGGTACCTGGCCGGCAGCCACAGGGATGGCTGGGGGAGCAGGGATCCGAGGGGAAGGGCTGGGGCAAAGGGTTGGGAAGGAGGGTCCAGGGCAAGCAGGGAGAGAATGAAGGCAGGAGACGGAGAGGAAAGGTGGGAGGGAAAGGAGGGGGAAGAATCTCATAGGAAAGCAGAGCATGAGACAGGAAGAGAAGAAAGATGGGTTGGAGGGTTGGGGGAAAGAGAGACACAGAGAGTTTTGTAACAACTTAAATTCATTCCAGACAATGTCCAAGGAGCCCTGGCAGCACGGGTTGAAACAAACCCTGCCTTTGATTTTATGAGTTCATTATATGTTGTTTGGGACAGTGATTCATGCGTCTTGGCTGCTTCACATTTTCCCTTGTGTCACAAATGAAGAGGGGACCATGCGATGGATTCTTTGGGTGGAAAATATTCCCTCAATTGTTAGGTATGATGTCTCTGTGCCATGCAGAGGTCCCAGGAGAGTAGTCTCCTGGGCTGCCGCAGCTCCCCGCACAGCACACACAACCTCTGTGCCTTGCATCTTGCTCTATATTAAAGGGACTGGCAGGGCAGAAGGAGGTGAGAAAATACCTGGTGGTGGCCATGCATGTTCTGCACCTGCTTTTCAGAGCAAAACACAGGATGGGCCAGAGGATGGCCACTGCGGACATCTTGGACTCATCTGGGGAGGAGATACAGCCACCAAGGATGGTCCTGGGGGAACAGTGTCTCAAAGCCCATTTCTCCTGAGCGTGAGGGAAGGTGATCACAGGGCTGCAACCCCGGGCTTGGGGACCACACCGTGGTCACACTGCAGCACTGCTGTGGGTGTTCCTCATCTCCATCCCTATCCCAAGAGCATCACTGAGCTTACTGGTTGTTGCTGCCTGAAGATGTGAAGCGCTGGGTGAACTCAAGGGAAAACCATTCAGGAATGGGTTGGTGGCTTTCCTAGACCATTTCAGTCAGATATATTCATGAATCTAATATAGGGCCTGGTCAGAAAAATAACAAATCCTGCCCCAACCAACACTGAAGTCTGCATTGAAGCTGACTGAAAAGCACCAATGACTTGGTGGGTACTGTTACTATTTTTAGCTTCCTGTGTCATTTCAGGTTTTCCAGTGAAAGGAAGAAAAAACACAATGATGTTTAAAACGTATTGTTAGTAGACAAAATACAGGTCTCAGGAACTGAACACCACAGCTTTTTGCCTGGCATTTCTTGGTTTTGATTTATAATTTCTTTTCCAAACCTAGGCAAAGTTCAATAAAATTTTTCATTTTGACCAGAAACCCATTTTTTTTGGTGTGGTCAGTTCTTAGCCCTGGGAAATGACTGTGCCTCTAACCTGAACAGCCATGACCCAACCAACGTGAACAGCCATCACCCAGCATGCAGAGCTTCCCATGCTGGTGTATCTTACACTGGCCAGCATGAAGGTGCCACGAAGAACTACACTCTCCTTTTTCTGCACATCAACCTGGTCTAGTGAAAGTCTCTGCCCGTGGCAGGGGGTTGGAACTGGTTGAGCTTTAAGGTCCAAAGCTTCCAACCCAAACTGTTGTGTGATTCTTTGGTTCTGTGATTAGCCTGTAAGTAGAGCTGAGACTCACAGGCTTGCACAAGCCAGATAAGCTTCATGTTGATTTCCAGGTAGAAATGCCATGAAGAAGCCTTCCTTGAGGCATCCATCAGGACAAGAAGGAATGGCTTTAACCTGACAGAAGGGAGACTGGGATGAGCTCTCAGGCAGAAGTTCTTCCCTGTGAGGGTGCTGAGGCGCTGGCACAGGTTGCCCAGAGAAGCTGTGGCTGCCCCATCCCTGGCAGTGTTCAAGGCCAGGTTGGATGGGGCTTGGAGCAACCTGGTCTAGTGGAAGGTGTTCCTGCCTGTGGCAAGGGGTTGGAACTGGATGAGCTTTAAGGTCCCTTCCAGCCCAAACCAGTCTGGGATTCTGTGAAGACGCACTTGAAGCGGGACTGCTGAAAGCTCATAAGCTGGCAGGGGAGGACTGATAGCCCAGCTCTGCAACCACAGAGATGCCCTGCTCCAAATGAGTCCCAGAGACCTGGTTACCTCACACTCCATTCTTCCTTCAGGCCTGGGCTAAGGCACTGACAGTCCTGCGGGGAGTCTCTTCTGAGGATAAAGTGCAGTCTTTATTCTGCTGGGATTGCAGGCCAGCATCTTTCCCCAGCACAAGCTTCACTTCAGGAAAATGAGGGGTTTTTTTTGGTCTGAATGTTGTTGTTTTTAAAGCAAATTCTTAGGGAAAACACTCACTGAGATGGATCAGCTCATTTTCAAAGTTATCCTGAGGCAAAAGACAGAGGGTGTGGGCTGTGATACACACCCACATCTGTACAATAAGGACGGCAACAGCGCAAAGCAAAAACAATTGCATGAAAAGCTTTCCAACAACAAAGTTTGCAAACCCGCAGAGCCCAGGCTATTTCTTGTGGTCCGTGGGTAAGAGTTCCCAGATAATGGGACCTGACAATGGAACAATGGGGGCCGAAAGACGCAGCTCATGATTAGGAGTTATATAACAGCAGCTGGCATTTATTAATAACACTCTTGTTGTGCTTTATTCTCTTGGTTAGCACTTTTCAGGTTCAGAGGACTTTACAACTCCTGCCTATCCCAGATTTGATGCTCAGCAAGAGGTGACTGGGAGGAAACACTGGCCTGTAGCTGCAGGATTGCCTTTCATGCCTGCTTCTGTTGTAGACCTTAAAGGGGAGAAGGGGAAACGGTAAGTGATGGGCTTGCACTGGCTATTTGGGACCTCTCCCCCACAGTCTTATGGACGGTATAAGACCACAAAGAAACCTCATTGGGGAACACAAGGTTTTCCTGGTACGAGTTATTATGGAACCTTAACATTTTCAAAGTGCTCCTTTTTCTGGAGAATGGGCAAAGCTCAAACTTTCACTGGACTGGAGAAGTATGGTTGGGTGCAATCCCAAATGGGAACCAGCCCTGGAGGAGAAGTCCGCAGCCAGCCTGCAGCAATGGCATCTGCCTCTTGGTGCATCTTTGGGAGCAGGAGTGAAACATTTCACTGGAACAAAGACAATCCTGATGGCTCCCTACCACATCCTTGGGACGTGCTGGTTGAAGCAGTAACCATGGCTGCTCTTGGAGAACCTGCTAGGTGCAGGCTGGGCCAGGCCAGAGGCTTTCTCTCTTCAGCATACGCGACTTTGACGCAGAACAATAGTTATTCTGCCCAGCACAGGGGATGAGTGGTCTAGTCTGAACAGGTTTTGTCCTTCTGGTCTGCGTAGGCTATTTATTGCTCCTCTGACTGTTGCTCATGGTATGTGCTGACCGCTCAGCCTGCTCATGAAAAATAAGAGAATTCCCATCCAAGCTCCGGTGCCAAGCAGGCAGCAGCAGTTTTCTTCTGGGCAGGCCTGGGAGCCTCTTCTCAGCCCTGGATGGCAGATGTCTCCAAAGCAGCTCAGACCTTGGACATTTGTAGCCCTGGACCAGGCTCTGGACTCAAACACCCAAACAGCTCATCAGACAGTCCCTTGCCCTATCCAAAAGCGGAACTAGCACAGATAGGAGCGAAACCTGCCCATGTGCATGCAGGTGAAAGCCAAGGGATCCTCACAGCCCCACAGATCTACTTCTAACCAGGAGGCATGGGAGAGCTGCAGATTCCCACAGTGAGACTCTCTGCAATGAGAATGAGGCAGGTTTTGCAGCTACAGCAAGGGATGGGACCTGGTGCTTTTCTTCACTGGTTCTTGGACTGCACATGCTCCAGTGAGCAGTCCTCAGGCATGGAAATTCATACTTCCAGCAGCTGCTGTTATAGTAAAGGCCTGGGGATGCCAAACAAAGCCAAGGGTAAAGAACCACTCTAGGGACAGCCCTAGGAAAAGCCCAGGGAGTCCTGGGCAGGTGCCTGCGCAGCCTTGGCTTGCAGTTCTTAGATTGCTGACTGAAGGCACAGAGCTATGATGCTGAAGTGTGATTGCCAGAACAAGTCAAGCAGTAGCCAAGCTGATATATTCTGTAAGGACAAAACCACACTTGTTAGTGTGACTTAAATCAATCACATCTCCCTAGACGTGCCCACCTGCAGAGGACAGATCTTGATATAACAGGTAGCAGGACCTTGCTTTTATTTCACCTGGAGTCTCAGAGGTGCTGGCAGCATCAGAAGCATCTCACATCCATTCCCCATATGAGAAAAAGCACCACACATCGCCAGCTGATGTTCTCTGGTGGAGAGCATATTGCCTTCTGTGCTCCAACTGCCAGAAGCACTGTGCAAGGCTCCACTCACTGGCAGCCACCTGCCAGCTGGTGGCTTATCGTCTCTTCTTAGTTAAAAGTGTTGAGAAAGGCAATGGCAAGGTTGACTAGTCATTGCACATCTCCTCAGCCCTTGGCTGTTTGTGTGCCAAACGGTGTGAGAGACAGTGACAGCAGGATGGCAGCGGCTCAGCATCCTCCATGATGCAGCCAAGGGGATGAGTACAGCAGAGCTAGTGGCAGGCATCAGTGGTGACACATGGGGACCACAGAGCAGGATGGGGCTGCTCTCAGTCTTTGGCTGCAGAACACATTGCTGGTAGGGGAAACAAGGGCACCTCCTGGGGTTCCTCTCTCATCTAGGGTCTGGCTCAGCCTCAGAAAAGAGTCAGTCCTGGGGCTTCTTCCCACCCCTGTGTGCCTTCTTGCCTTCTTGGCTGAGAAAGTCTGTGATGCTGCATAGCTGTGCTATGTGACAGGGGTACTAACAGGGGACAGTGCCCCTCGAGCCCCCACCTCAGGATATCTGGCCCCAGTGATCTCAGCTACAGGATAGCCGGGAGGGCAGCACGGATGGGATCCAGCTGCCTGTGCCTGTGGGATGAAGTGAGACTGTCTGGATGAGACAAGCAGCCAGAGGAGATGATGAGAGTCATTTCAGACCTTTTAAATCAAGACTTGCTTACACGTGCCCTTTGTTGCTGAAATTGAAATTGGGACCCTCCCAGCTTCAAAGATGGTGGGCATAAAAGGTCAGATTTCTGTTTGTACCTCCAGCCTGAGCTATGTCTAGAATGTCTATGATCACACTACTTCCAGGCAGGAAAATCCTTTTTGTTATGTGCCCTGACATATTGCAGAAAAAAAGGCTTAATTACAAAAGATTTTCTTAAGGCAAGAAGGACATCCTGATCCAGGCAAGTTGATGAGGAATAAAACATTCTCCTTGCACTTACTGGGAAAGGATCACACCTACTATCCTGAAAGGACCTTTTGTTTCCTTTTTGCCTTGTGTCGCTGCAACCGCACCAGCACTGCAGTCTGAATGTACGGAGTCTGGAGGCTCAAGCTGGATCAAAAGGCTTTCATGCTGTCTGAAGGAAACCTTCAGAATGCTTCTTTTCTTTTTTTTCCTACAACTTGATTTGATGGGTAATTGCACAGGTGGACAAATAATACAGTTTCAAGGTAAGTCTTATCTGAAAAAATTTCCTGCCAATAGCAAATCCAGTTTCTGGGGCTGTTCCTTTCTGGTGTGGGTTTCCACGTGCATTTGCCATGCCTCTCCACCTCCAGATGAGGTGCGTTTAACAGTATGGCTTAGTGTCATCTGGCTCCAAAGCTGGTCTCTCTAGATTCTAGTGACAGTTCTTCAATGACCCATCCCCCATCTTCTTGTATTTCTTGATCTGCTCTGCCTGGTTTGAGGTTTCACCCTGTTAGAGGTTGGGTGGGTTTTTTTTGACCTGTCATTGCCAGCACAGCCTGCACCTGAGAGATCCACTTGAAAAGCTTTTGAGAGGAGAAAGAACTTCATATTCTCTGAAGCTGCCCATGGCATTGGGATTTCCTGGCCTTGCTCCAATGGCTCTCAGGGCACAGCAGAGCCAGCCTTCCACCTTGGGAGCTCAGTGTTACAGCATGAATCTTAGAAACATAGAATGGTTTGGGTTGGAAGGGACCTTAAAGCTCATCCAGTTCCAACCCTCTGCCACGGGCAGGGACACCTTTCACTAGACCAGGTTGCTCCAAGCCCCGTCCAACCTGGCCTTGAACACTGCCAGGGATGGGGCAGCCACAGCTTCTCTGGGCAATCTGTGCCAGTGCCTCACCACCCTCATGGTAAAGAACTTCTTCCTTATATCTAACCTGAATTTCCTCTGTTTCAGTGTAAACCCATTACCCCTTGTCCTATCACTACAGTCCCTACTGAAGAGTCCCTCTCTAGCATCCTTATAGCCCCCCTTCAGATACTGGAAGGCTGCTATGAGGTCTCCATGCAGCTTCTCTTCTCCAGACTGAACAGCCCACATTTTCTCAGCCTGTCTTCATACAGGAGATGCTCCAGCCCCTGATCATCCTCGTGGCCTCCTCTGGACTTGCTCCAACAGCTCCATGTCCTCTTGAGGAAAAAGGAAGCAAGAAGAAAGGAAGAAGTCTGGTAGCGATGAGCGGAACCACAAGTCTGCAGGGTTTGTTAGTAGGAATTACTGCCATATATTACCAGTGCACTCCTCTGTGGCCAGGATTAAAGCCTCATGTCCCAGGCTTTAGCAAGCTTGCCCAGAGTGCACCAACACATGCTTCTATTCTCTTGTGTGTATGCACCAACAGAGACATCTCTCACCCGCGTTACAAAGGGGTGGAGGTTTGCAGATGGCCTTTAGCAGACAGATGTGCCATGCAGCGCTTGCCAGCATTTTTGGATGAAAAATGGCATAAAAATATTAAATTCTGATGAAGAACAGAGGAAAAAACCTGACTGAATTTTCACCATTCCTTTCCTGGCTCCTGCCTCGCTACTGAGCTGATCAAATGTTTCTAAATTCAGCCAACGCTTCAAAAATTTTGACCAAAAAACACAAGGATTGTTTTAGAAAAATGTTTCTCAGTTTTTCCCTTCTGGTTTGGCCATGTGTCCTGCTCACTGAGACAAGACTCCAGTTGGTTTTTCTGACTAGAACCACACTTTAAAGAGTGCAGCCATTCCTTTAATTGGGGCTGATAAATCTTGCAGGCATAGATGAAGATAAATCACATTTTGAGCCCAGAGTACAAATTCTCAGGGTTTAAACATTTGTGTGGTATTTGTTAAGCAATTTGAAGGCTTATTGAAGTAACTGAGCTGGACAACAGGGCTGGACCTGGGCCAGGACAACAACTGTGTACAGACACTCGGCGTGTAGGCAACAGAGATGGAGGGGTTGGATGAATCCCACTTCACTCAGAGCATTCACGGAGGATATCTTCTTTCTTCTATGCAGGGTATCTTTGGTGGTGCCTCTTTCACCACTCCCTTTGGGAGGATGGAGGGCTGCTTTGTCAGTCACCATGGGAAGCATTTATATGCAAGGCATGCTGAAGTTCCTCATGTAGAACATATTTACCTCAACTCAGACAAAAGCTGTGGAGGGTGTTGGACTTTTGGGATCTGTTTGCTGGCCAGTGGCTGCTACTGCTGCTGCAGAGGGAAAGGAAGCTCATGCAGCTCTGGGGTGGCTTCATGGGACATCCCATGGGAGGTCAGTGGTGGCTGGTAGGAAGCTGGAATTAGAATCATAGTATCACGGAATGGTTTGGGTTGGAAGGGACCTTAAAGCTCATCCAGTCCCAACCCCCTGCCATGGGCCGGGACACCTTTCACTAAACCAGGCTGCTCCAAGCCCTGTCCAACCTGGCCTTGAACACTGCCAGGGATGGGGCAGCCACAGCTTCTCTGGGCAACCTGTGCCAGTGCCTCAGCACCCTCACAGGGAAGAACTTCTGCCTAAATCTGCCCTGTTTATGTCTGAACCCATTACCCTTTGTCTTGTTCCTACACTCCCTGATGAAGTATCCCTCTCCAGCATCCTTATAGCCCCTTTAGGCACTGGAGCTGCTCTAAGGTCTCCCCTTAATGAGCCTTCTCCAGGCTGAACAAGCCCAGCTCTCTCAGCCTGGCTCCAGAGCAGAGCTGCTCCAGCCCTCGCAGCATCTCCATGGCCTCCTCTGGACTCACTCCAACAGCTCCATGTCCCTCTTGTGTTGGGCACACCAGAAGTGTACACAAACCGTGTGACAGAGCTGCTTGTCCAACAAGTGTCACCCAACACAGGCTGAGGGAGCCCCTACACCACCACGCTGTGCCTCAGCCCCACCTTGGCAAAGGCTCCGCTCCCTTCGGCACAGCGGGGCCCAGACCACTGCTCTCCGGGACCCTGAGCCCAGCGAAGGCTGCTGGAGCTCTGCCAGGCCCTCCCTCCGCGGGTTCCACACGGGTCCCTGTCCACGGTGACACGGGAGAGGCCAGGCACTGTAGTCCCTGTGGCAGAAGGGAGCGGCGGGGCGGGGGCCCCGGTGGGGTGTCTGAAGACCCGGTGGGGCGCGCGGGGAGGGAACAGCGGCGCTGCCAGGGCCCGGCGAGGTGAGGCCTTGCCGCCAGGAACGTGCGGCGGGTCCCGGCGGGTCCCGCCTGGCCCTGCGGGCCGCCAGGTGGCGCCCTCTTCCCGGCTGAACGGCGCCCGCGGCGGCGGTGGCGCCGGGTGGGGCCTGCGCGGCCTGATCTGCACCGGCGCCCAGGACACGGGAGGCTGCGGGGTCCGGGCATGCCCTGGAGCTGGAGCAGGCCGCGGACAGCAAGCCCCGGGCAGAGGCCGCCTTCTTCTCAGTGCCTGTGCCCGGAGCGCCCCTTGGCGGGGCTACCAGGCCCCACTGCCCGCACCCAACACCTCGCCCTGCTGGTCCCGGCCTCTCTGGAGCCCGGAGAGCCGAGTGTCAGCGCCTCTCCAGTGCTGCAGAGTAGCCCAGCAGCCCCCAGCGCCACCCCGGGCCTCTGCCCGCTGTGGGGGTGACCGGTGCCCTGCAGGGAGCACCTCCAGGGCAACGTCTGGCCGGAGGGGACAGAGCGCCGTGTGTCTGGTCCACAGAGCAGCACAGCAGCGCTGCCCGGATCTTGAAGGCACCTCCTTCAGCTGAGGGCTCCCTTGGGTACCACCACGCTACACACACCATCACCAACATCCTTCGTTATTAGTGGCAAAGTCCAGCTTCACTGCTACACATTGATCTGCACACTGCCTTCTCTTCCTCAAAGAGGTGTCCGAGAGGATTGTTGGCTGCAATCCTGGTGCGAAAGGAGGAGGCAAAAGTAGGCTCTTTCCTAAAATAGAGTGGAACACCAAGTCCAGTTCAGTGCTTAATCTCAGCTCCAGGATGAAATATGGTCCCTTTCCCAATAAAGTAGATAAACTGAGCCAAAGCTGGAGGCCCAGTCCTTTGTTAGTACCATCTCCTGGAGTGAAAGTGTCTTTTGGCAGTAAACGGGATGGAAGCAGACCAGACAATGCCTGAGGACACAGCCAGCCTCGGAGGAGATCTGATGGCTCTTGCACGACCTTCCAAGAAGCCTATGGACTTCGACATCTGTACGTGATCCCTCAGAATGAGCTAGCACCTGTGACATGGAGCTCTTTCTCCAGCACCGTTGCTCTCTTTTCCCACTCTAGACTCAGAGCCTGGTTTCCAAAGGCTGTCCTGCCCTGGCACCCAGAGGTGCAGCTTTTACTTCTGTCTGCAGCATTGCTGCTGCTCAGCTTTGGCCCCTGCTACCTCCCCAAAGCAGCCAACACTGGAACAGAGGAGTTGCGATGTGGCACGCCCTGGATATGCTGCTGCTCAGTGGGTGGGATCACCATTCTGGGAGCACCAGGGTCCTCACTGTGGACCTCCCACAGCTCTGGCAGCACTGGCTCCAAAGCCCTGGCTTTTTGTAGTGTCTTTAAAGACTTCTCTGGGGGAAAAAGTTCAGATCTGAACTAAGGGGGGTGGCCAGTGAGCTTGGCTGGTCACCTTGTTCTCTGCTCTCCAGCATGAGGAGATAACTGGTTTCTAAGGACCATGTTTGTGGTCCTTAGGCTACGTGGTAACAAGGCTCATAGAATCAGAATCATGGAATCAGCCAGGTTGGGAAAGACCTTTAAGATCACTAAGTCCAACTGTTCCCACATCACTGCCAAGGCCACCACTAAGCCATGTCACTAAGGGGCTCGTCTACATGACTTGTTACTTCCAGGGACAGTGACTCCACCTGGGCAGCCTGTTCCAATGCCTACCCACCCTTCCACTGAAAGGGTGGCTGATGTGGCTGACCTAGTCAGGCCCTCTGAGAGCAACCATGCCCCACATCTGGCATTACCCAGCGTTAACACCCTTCACTCCCAGCTTCCAGATCCAAGAAGCAGCTTTTCTTATTGTACGCTCCATCATATCTCTGGGACCATGGGCTTCTGTGAGGGCTTCTCACCCTTTCCAGGATATCTGTGTGATGCTGGAGATCAGGGTCTCTCTCCTAATATGCCCCAGTGGTGGTGCGTGGGCACTTGGTGGTCTCTGCCCCATGCCTGGGAGTCTGGCAGGAGGCTGAGATTCTTGGGGCAGGGCACTGAACCTCCTCGAGAGGAGCAGCGGGGCCTGAAAACTGGGAGAGGTGGAATCGGTCCTCCTGAATTCACTGCACCTTTGCTTGGGCTTGGATAGAGCTGCACTAGCCACATCCCACACATCTGCTGCAGGGCTTGGGTGTCTCCCTGGCAGACTCCTCCAGATTGTTTTGCTGTTTGCAAACTAGCCCTGTGTTTTTGTGAATGGATTCGTTCGCCAGCCCCTGAAAGGGCCACTCTAGCCAATGGTTGTCCTGCGAGCGCTGCCTCCCAGCTCGCTGGGATTCACTCTTCACGTCTCTGCCTCTCTGATTGGGCTCCTGGGCGCCACATGATGTGGTCCCTTCTCCTTGGCGGGGTGTCTGACATTTTTAAGCAGAATACCAGGAAGCTAACGCTGAAGAGCAGCCATGTCTCCTGGATGGTGCTGCTGTTAATGTTTGGGTTTCATCGCCGAGGGGGAAGGCAGTGACAGTGAGTAGAGCCCGAGGCACCCCTGCAGCCCCTCTTGCACATGCTGGAGAGGGGTCAGGGCACAGCTCTGCCAAGCAGCAGCTGGGCATGTGGTTGGGTTTACTGTGCATGGAGACACAGGCAGCTAAGGAGAACTGCAAAGGAGTGGGGATTAAGGCAGCCTAAGGTGGGTCTTGCACAGAGGAAGCAGAACCCCTGCCCTTGCACCCCACAGCCCTGGAGAGATGGCGAGACAAGAGTCCACCTCTGCCCATGCCATGAGGCACATCCGTGCTCAGCATGGTCAGCACTGGCTGATCCTGGTGCTGGTCACCCAAACACCAATGCATGTTTTTCATTATGGTTGTGAATGGGGAGCTGGGAGTGACCAGAGGAAGCAGGTCCAGCTTGGTTGGAGCTCTTGGCCAGAAGGAGTCGGCAGGTTGGGCTCGCCAGGGACCTGCTGGAACCAAGCAGGGAGACTGGCTTTCTCTGAGGGCTCCTGGTGGCCATGCTGGGCTCCAGAGGTGAGTGACAGCCAACACTCATGCTGAAGGAGGAATCGAGCACAACTTTGGACGTTGAGAGAAATCTCAGTTTACCCTGGTCTTGAAAGTTTGAGGAGGCAATTACTGCATCCAGACCGTTCATCTGCCTTTCTAGGAATGATGAGTGATGGGCTTAGATCATCATGTGAGCCTGAGTCAGATATCTCAAGAGCTGGCATCAGACACCTGTGAGCTCTGGACCTGTGAATCTGGGTCACTCTGCCAGAGCCGGCACGCCAACAGAAACCGCATTCCTGGAGACTGGCCTTAGCTGAGGGGACCTGAGCTAAACCAGGCAAGGTGGCATGAGAAACAGGATGAAATACTCTCTGCCAGCAGAGACAAAGAGTTAACCCGCTGCTGGTATCAAAGCCAAAGCGGGACGTGAAAGACAAATGAGAAAGTGCTCCATATCAGCGAGTCAAATGTCAGAAGCCATTCTGTGCTTGCATTCCTTCCCAAGACAAACAAGATCATCTAAATCTAGGGTTTCTGCATGGGAAAACAATTCAGGAGGTGAACGAAGGGCTTTGACATGCAGAAGAGATGAAGACCTCTGTGGACCCAAAAGAGGAGCTCTCTGCTCTGAGCCAGGCTTTGTAGGGACTACAAGGAAGAGATCATCCATGATCCAGCCAAGGGAGCTGCCCAAGCACAGCACGTGGTGTCAGAGCAGGCCAGCTGTGTGGAAAGATTTGCCAGTTGATTTGTGCCCTCAGAAGATGGGGCAGCCATCAGGTAGGTCCCATGGAGCCACCTCCACCACACGTGCTCTGCCCTGCCTGAATGAAGAAGGTGTTAAACTGTTGGTCCTCCCGCTAACCACATTCTGCTTAAGCCCTGAAACTCAGCACAGAGAAGGGAGACCGCAAAGCATGTGGCTCACCAGGGAGGCCGCACTCCCTCTGAAAATCCTGGGTGAACAGAGGAATGGCTGGGTGCCCAGAAGCAGGTGTGCACACTCCTGTCAGTGTGTGGCCACGGCCCGTCTCTTGCCGACATGATGACAAGAGGGACCCAACCTAGGGGACACCACCTGCCTTTGGTGCTCTGGGCCCATCTCCCAGGCCAGAGCAAGGGAAGGACCCATATCTTCAGAAGTCAGCACCCACCACATCTCGGGGTCCTGCCGGTTCTGCCCCCTTTCTCTCCCCCCCCAGCTTGTCCCTTAATCACAAGCAGCTTGGGGAGACAATGAAATAACCACACCAAAGAACCAGGCTGGTTCCCCTTTGTTTTTCTCTCCTTTGAGGCTCAGCAGCTGAGGCCAGCCATCACGCCCGTGGCCCGGCTGTCACACGGCCGACTCATCCCCTCCTGGGGCAGCCGAGCAGGAGGTTCCTCAGCACGAAGTGATCGCACACCAGAGCCTGGGGAGCTGGCACACACCCCATGGGGCTGCCCTCAGCTCCCCAGCCCCTGCCCACACCAAGCACCTCTGTTCCCGCATCTCATGCTTTCCCCTCCAAACAAGCTGCCATCTCAAGCGGGACCACTGAGTCCTCCCCAGAGACAGAGGCAGCCCCCCTCCTCCCTCCAGCACATGGCACAGAGGCTTTTAGGCTGGTTTTTGCTGGAGTTCACACAAATCTCGCCTTCCCCATTCCCACCCCCCCTTCCCCATGCAACTGAACTCAGCCATTGAGCCCAGCGAATGGTTTATTTCCCAGGTTAGCACAAAGCAGGGGTCTCTGTGTGCCCCTGGAACCAGCAGAACAAAACGCACAAAGACGTTAGAGGGCCATTTGTAACCAAATCCCAACACACCAGATACTGTTGGGATTATGTCAGAAATATTTTCCCAGAATGCCCTCCCCCCATGCTCCCTCCTACAGATGTTCAGCCCCCACACCACAGATGTTGTTCCTCTTGCAAAATGAGCTTTCCCCTTCCTCTCCCAAATGCTCCTGATGTTTTGCACATTGCCTTCATCGAGCTCTCCTTTCCACCCTGCCCTCCGCGTCTCCCCCTTCCCCGGTCCCTCGCTGATAAATGCATGGAAAGGCCAACCTGCTACTTGCATGGAGCTGAGCGGATGGCCACAGGGCTCTGCAGGGACATGGGCTGATGAATGTTACTGTCCCTCTGGCCTTGTCCCCACTGTGCCCACTAAAAAAGCTCTTTCCCAGTTTCGGCCTCAATCTGTGCATGACCTCCAGGCTCTGCAGGCCTGCTCCAGGGGGGCTCACTGGACAGTGATCCCCTCAGAGGATGATGGAAAGATGCGAGCCAGATCCCTCGGAGGGTCCCGGTGCCTTCCCATGGGATATGGGCTTGGTGTCACACTGCTCTCCTCTGCTGTGTGCCAGGCTGGAGGGGGACGGGATCTCCCTGCCGCTCTGCAGACAGCTTGGCGGAGCTTGGCTCCTTGCTGGCAATGGCCTTCAGCAGCAGTTTGTTCCTCAGAGATGCTGGGCACGTTTCAGACACTGGAGGGAACAGCCAGACCTTCCCCTCCAGCACCAGCAGCCCACGTGGAGCACACAGGGGGACAGCCTGGCAGCCCGTCAGGGCCCCACTCCAACCCCTGTGGCAGACAGACAGACAGACAGATAGATGTCCATTGGGAATGGGCTTGCACTGCCAATGTCCCTGGTCACCAGTGCTGAGCTCCTCCCCAGCGGCTCGGCTGCCTGCAGCCTGCCCGGCTGTCTGTTCCTGTCCCCGGCTCCATGAGCTCCAGCGGGAGAGCAGCGAGGGTCCCGGCTGCCCTGGCACACCAGGGTGGGAAGCTGAGGGCACGCAGAACCGTTGTGGAACCATCAGCAGTTCCTCCTCACCCTAGCTTACAATGGGCCCTGGACTCCGTGGCAGCAGCAGGGCTGGGCACAGGGCTCGTCAGTATCCTTCCCTCCTGTGCTAGCGGCAGCAGCCAAGGAAAAAACATTTGTTCTGACACACACGAGGCTGCCTAGCTGTGTCAGGCACTTTGATGGCCAGGGCAGTAACCTTGATCTCTTCCTCTGTCAGTGGGAGAAGAGCTGAATCCAAGAGCCACAGAGCATGGAATCTCCCAAAGACTTCAGATGACACCTCCTGGCCAGGACATCACACTCTTTTTGCATGTTATGAGCCATTTCTCTCCCCATTTTTTGTTTATCTCTCCCCATCAGGCTAAACACACAGAGCCCAGAGCGGGATCCCAGCCATAGAAGCCAGTGGAGCTCCATCAGCCTCAGGAGCGTGTCACGATTCACATGGCCAAAGCCCTTTACTCATCACCTGCTCCGAGCAAGACCTTGGGTCTTGGCAGTTCGTGTGGGGAAGTGGGAAGTGGGGTGCACCATGGGGGAGGGGGTTCCTTCAAAGATAGAGTTTATTGCTAAAAATGCCTTTTTTTTTCTGCTCAGTGATAGGTCATATTTACATTGATATGTTTTTAAAGGAATATTCAAGTAAACATTTCCAATAGTTTCTTGCATAATCTCTAGCTTGTTTGGTTTTTTTTTCCTATACACAAACGTTAAAAATAAATAAACTGTACACAGAAAATTTCCTTTAGCATCTCTACATGACTATATGTATTCCCACACAACAAAACGGTTCCACTCTTTCATAGATTTGTACTTTTCTTTAAAATTTCCTCCTGAATTAATTGTTATACACTTTAAAAACAACCCTAGAGAGTGTGGCAAATTAGTTCAAACATCAGTGACAAGGTCTGAAGAAGACAAAATACAGCACAGAGAAACAACCATCTTGGGGGCTGCTGCCGTTCCTGCTTTGCTTCCTTTTACCCCCCCTTCCCTCCCTTTCTCCTTTTGATAAAATCATCTTTATGGGAAATCTTTGCCCTTCCCTTCAGCAGGGAAGTGCTTAGGTTCTGTGGGGATGGGTTTAAAATGTGGTCCTATGTCTTTAAAATAATAACAATAATTATAATAATAATAAAAAAAACCCAACAACAGCGATTTCCCCCCTTTCCTTTAAAATCTCTCTATTTACACGGCTGGTAATTTTTTTTCCTTTTTTTTTTTTTTTTTTCTTTTCCTTTTGTTAGAAGGCTATATACGTATAAAAATAGACATCTGATTGTAGTGCTTTACTGTGCCTTTGGCCTGCCCTGCAGTTCCTGGGTTTGCTTTTCCCCTTTCAAATAAAATAACATTAAAATAAGTCCAGAAAAACAAAAGAAAGAAAACCAAACAACCTGGTTCCTCGCCCCAACACCCAGCGCTGGGCAGTGTGAAAACACTCACAGCCCCTTTCCCCAAATCATGCGGGCGATGCAGGGCGGTGGGGCGAGGCCGGGGGGGTTAGCAGGAGCACTTGCACTCGGAGATGAGCGGGTACTGCACCGGGATCCAAGTGCAGTACTTCTGGCTGGACCAGCCCTGGCAATGCCAGCGCAGGAAGGTCTTGGTGACCGACTTGACGGGCTTGCAAAACATGCCCTCTGGCAGCGAGCAGGACTTCTCGGCGAAGCAGTTGCCCTCCTTGATGTAGCGGGGCCAGAAGCGGACGCCCAGGTCCTTCCATGTGTAGAGGACGGGGCAGTAGGTGTACGCCCAGAGCCACTGCAGCACCTTCCGCCGCGCCTTCTTGCCCACCCTGAGCCGCGGTCCCTGGGGCGGGCCCAGCTCCAGCCGCCGCAGCTCCGCCGGCAGCGCCGCCCGCGCCCGCCCCGCCGCCGCCTCGGCGCCCGACGCGTTGGCCGGTCCCGGCACAGCCACGGCCATGAAGCCGGGGTCGAAATGGCTGCCCAGCTTCTTCCGCAGAGTCCTCTCGTCCAAGTCATGCTCCTTGGGGTCGTACTCGGGATCCGGGTGCTCCACGATGTCTTTGACGGGCAGGTTGTCGCTGGGCGAGGGTCGCAGCCGCAGGAAGGGCTGCCCGCCTCCCGGGCGCAGCAGCCCCAGGCAGGAGCAGAGCAGCAGCGCCCGGATCGCCGTCATGCTCCGGGCGGGCCCCCGCTGGCGTCCCCGCGGGCTCGGCTCCTAGCGCTGCCCGGCGGCGCCTGCCAGCTCCGGGGGACTCATAAATAGGCAGACAAAAGTCCGGCGAGGCCCGTTACTTTAAATAGCTCTGCCGGGGTTGTGTGACAGACGCATCTGAGGCTCGCTCCGCGGCCGCTGGCTCCCCGGGGCTCCCCGCCGGGCCGGCTCCAGCAGCGGCCGAGAGCGCCGGGGGGTCCGTGCCTCCCCCGGGGGACAGGGCAGGGCACGGCGGCGGCCGAGCCTTCCTCCTCCTCCGCCGCCGCTCTCGCTCGCTCCCCCCCAAAATTCACAGCGGACTCGTCTCCATCGCCATGGTGACAGCTGGGCCGAGCCCCACGACAGCTTGTCTAGACGGTGTGACAGGGTTTGGCGTGAGACCGGAGCCCGAGAATAAAACCCTCCTTTATAGCCGGGCGGGCAGGGCGAAGGGCGGGGGGAAGGGTCACAGCGGACCGCACGGGCGGCCCCCGCGCGGGCACCGTCAAGGCGCGGGGCTCAGGCGGCGGCGAGCGGCTGCGGCAGCGCCCGCGGCCCGGCCGGGCTCCTCCTCATGGCGAGCGGCGGGGTCGGCCTGCGGGCCGCCGGAGCATCCTCGGCACGAAGGGGTCTCTGTATGGGGCAGATGTCCCCGGCACCGGCTCCCGGTGCGGTCCTTGGCGGCGCCCGCCGCTCCACGCGGCTCCTCGGCGAGGGCGGGCAGGGGCGGGCTCGGCCGCTCAGCAGCCGCGGCGACCCATGCTGCTGCCGGTGCTTCGCGGTCCCGGCCGGCTCCGCCGCGCTCAACGAATCCAGCCGCGGCTCCGCGCTGCCGCCTGGGCTCACCGCCGCTCTGCGCGCTTCGGCTGGGCACAGCTCGGCTCCCCCCTCCCGCGCCCTCCGCCCGCCCGCCGCGCTCTGCCGCGCGCCGCCCGCTGCCCAAGTTAAATACGCGCCCGGCGCGCGCCCGCCCCGCCCCCGCTGTCACTTTCGCCGCGTGCTGAGTGACAGCCGCGCCCGCAGGGTCCAGCCGCCCTCCCCTCTCCCCCGGGGCCGGCACCAGCGGTGGGCAGGAGCTGCGCTGGTGGCGGTGGCCCCCGAGGCAGGAGGTGCCCCCTCCTCTTGCCTGCCCTCGACATCTTGCGTCTGCATCGGCCAGGAGGGCTGTGGGCACCAGCACGGACCTGCCGGGCAGCTCGTCCCTCACTCTGCCTCTGGTGTCCACCACTGCTGCTGCTCCACAGAAGCCACCTCCAAAGCCCTCTTCCAGCTTCACGCAGAACCAGAAGGAGAGCATGGCACCGCTTAGCACCAGCACATCCGGATGTCAGAGCCGAGTGCACTCCAGCGTCGAGGCATGCTCTGCATGGGAGGCTACAGCTTTCCAGCAGCACCCTTTTCACTCGAGGGAGTGTCCCTGCATCCCGCGGTGCACGTGGTGTGACATCACTGGATCTTTTGATCTTTTTTCACCCCCTTCTCAGTGGTGTGGGGCTAAAGCTCTTGGTGGCGAGCTGGACCCTGCACCTTTGAGGCGTAGAGGGTGCGAGCCTGGTGTGTGTCCACATGGCACAAACTACAACCCTTCTCACCTCCTTTACCTCCACATTGCTTTTTGCTGAGCTCACACTTGAACCATGTCCAGGAATTGGACACACTGCTGGTTCCTCCAGGCTGCCAGTGTGTAAGAACATTCCTGCCGATGCCAGTCACTCCCTCCCAGGGGCATGAGATAACCAGATACCCACTGGGGCTGAGGCAGGGTGTGGGGAGGGAGCAACACAGACCATGATCAAGTTCTCATCACAATGTGCTGGTGAGCCACCAGGCAAAGCAATGGGCTGCAGTGCCAGGCCAGCCAAGAGCACGCCACTGAGGCTTGCCAAGCACTTGCAGAGACAGCTTCATCCAGCAAACTAACAAATGGAGCACGTCCCCCAGCCTTCGACCTCTTCACCATCCCAGAAATTCCAAATGTTAGGAAAGAAAACAAACCCCTCCCAAAATGGCGAGGCCAACGATCCAGTCCTGAGTCTGCATGAAGCCAAAGCATTCCCTGGACTTCAGGGAGACAAAGCTGCTGCTCAGGGCCAGCCTTTCTTCCCTTGCTGTGTATTCCTGACATGATCCCAGCTTGGGATTTCTGCTGAACTTCTTCAGTCATTTGGATCATACTGTGCAACAGAGCCATGAAACAACCCTGTTCCCCAGCTCTCAAAGCAATTTGCAAAGGAGATGGGTATTATTATTCCTTGATACCGAGTATTATCAGGAAGACACATTCATGACCAACTTCCTGACCCCAACGTGATGCTTGAAGCAAAGCCAGAGAGATGGGCACTGCCTGCACTGGGGTGGGAGACACGGGTGTCTTGGCAGTGTTGAAATTCAAACAAACAAGCAGCTCAGGGCAGATACACCTGGGAGTCAGTAGTGGGCAGTCACATAGCGAGGTGTGCTGCTGCTGGCACTGCTGCCTTCCTAAACCCTGGCAAGCGGATTAACATCTCACTGTCGTTGGAATAACCTCCTGAAGTTCAACAATGCAAAGTGCAAGATCTTACAGCTGGGTCAGGGCAATCCCAGGCACAGCTACAGGTTGGGCAGAGAAGAGATTCAGAGCAGCCCTGTGGAGAAGGACTTGGGGGCACTGGTCAATGAGAAACTGAAGATGAGCCGGCTTCAGTGTGCACTCACAGCCCAGAACACCCCTGTGTGTTGAGCTGCATCCCCAGAGCATGAGCAGCAGGTTGAGGAAGGGGATTCTTCCCCTTTGCTCTCGTCAGACCCCACTTGGAGTGCTGTGTGCAGTTCTGATGTCCTCAGGATAAGGAGAACATGGAGCTGTTGAAGCAAGTCCAGAGGAGGCCATGAGGATGATCAGGGGCTGGAGCACCTCCCGAATGAAGACAGGCTGAGAAAGTTGGGGCTGTTGAGTCTGGAGAAGCTTCATGGAGACCTCATAGTGCCCTTCCAGTATCTGAAGGGGGCCTACAAGGATGCTGGAGAGGAGCTGTTCATCAGGGCCTGTAGTGATAGGACAATGGGTAATGGGTTTAAACCGAAATAGGGGAAATTCAGGTTAGATATAAGGAGGAAGTTCTCTACTGTGAGGGTGTTGAGGTGCTGGCACAGGTTGCCCAGAGAAGCTGTGGCTGCCCCATCCCTGGCAGTGTTCAAGGCCAGGCTGGATGGGGCTTGGAGCAACCTGGTCTAGTGGAAGGTGTCCCTGCCCATGGCAGGGGGTTAGAACTGGATAATCTTAAGGTCTTTTCCAATCCCAACTATTCTATGATTCTATGGTCCTATGAATAATAAAATCCAACATATATACGGCATTTTTCATCCTGGAGGATCCCAAAGCCCTGGAGTAACTCAACTCCTTCAGCTGTCTCTTGGACTTTCTAAACATGCTTCGGAATCATCCCATGCCAGTAAAAATGCCTTTGCTCCAGGCACCTCAAGTCACTTCAACAGGTCCCCATGATAGAGCAGAAGCTCTCAAGTGAAGGGTGGGGAGGTTTCCCCTTTCGGAGGCAAGGAAAATAGTGCTTGTTGCGCCCCAGAGCAGCAGGGGGAGGCACCAGGTCTGCAGCAGGCTTGGAAGACTCCCCAGGACTCCCTATCAGGCAGCCCGC
Organism: Psittacula echo; assembly: GCF_963264785.1. Lineage (NCBI taxonomy): Eukaryota > Metazoa > Chordata > Aves > Psittaciformes > Psittacidae > Psittacula > Psittacula echo. The sequence continues at coordinate 18,594,954 of NC_137739.1, read as the reverse complement.
AGTGGGCTAACCCCATGCTCCAGTGGTGGCCAGTGTGAAGCGCTTCTCTTGGTGGTGTTCTCAACTTCTCAAGGAGGGTAGGGAACAAAGACAAGCCCCCAGGAAGGAATTATAAGGCTTAATTGTGCCCGTGGGATCCACCATGGCAGCTGCTTCCTGTTCTCCTCAGGACCAGAAGCACTGGGGCAAAATCCTACCTATGGCTGTGAGCATGGACTGAGAGGCTGAGTGGTGTGTTCATCTACCTTCCCGCTCTGTGGGCCCATATCACAATCTAGCTCTTCATTAGAGGATTTTAAAGTTGGAAAGGTTACATATCACATATAGAAAAACCTTATCAAAATGATTCCATGTAAGAAGATAGGTGTGATGCTAAAGGCACCTTCTGAAGGCTAAAATTGTTGCAAACTGCTTAGTTTTGCTCCTTTCCCTAATCTGACATCCTTTTGCCATCTAAAGAAGACCCAAAAAGTGTTGTGACAAAAGAAAAAGGGCATTTCTACTTTACATTTGAAGCTTGGGCAGTGCCTACTCTGTTTTCACTGGAAGGCTCCACAAGCAAGGAAATTTGTAGCAGCCAAACATCAGAGAAGAGAAGAGAAGAGGAGAGGAGAGGAGAGGAGAGGAGAGGAGAGGAGAGGAGAGGAGAGGAGGGGAGGGGAGGGGAGGGGAGGGGAGGGGAGGGGAGGGGAGGGGAGGGGAGGGGAGAGGAGAGGAGGGGAGGGGAGAGGAGAGGAGAGGAGAGGAGAGGAGAGGAGAGGAGAGGAGAGGAGAGGAGAGGAGAGGAGAGGAGAGGAGAGGAGAGGAGAGGAGAGGAGAGGAGAGGAGAGGAGAGGAGAGGAGAGGAGAGGAGAGAAGGGAAGGGAAGGAAGAGGAGAGGAGAGGAGAGGGGAGGGGAGGGGAGGGGAGGGGAGGGGAGAAGGGAAGGGAAGGGAAGAGAAGAGAAGAGAAGAGAAGAGAAGAGAAGAGAAGAGAAGAGAAGAGAAGAGAAGAAGAGGAAAAGGAGCTCCCAGCCAAATATTTTTTGTCTCTTTTGGGTTTTTCTCTTGCTTTCTCTTTGCTTGTTTAAGTTTTCCAGGCTCTCTTTATGCTTGAGAAATAATGCTGATGGGTTGGCATGGCAAGTATGAGGAACAGCTTGGGTGCTTGGGTCTGACAAGACAGAATCCCTAATTTTCGCTTAAGGAACAAAAGCAAAAAAAAAAAAAAAAAGGAAAAAAGACTAAATGATGGTGCACCAGGTTTTCATTAGAGATATGTTTATTTTCCAGTAGAAATACATTACCCTGCTCTCGTCAGTATGTCTAAAGGAACGGTTCCCAAAGTATGCCATGGCAAGTGGTTGGCAGGGCTCCACGGAGCAGCCTCGCACTCCTGCAGCAGCTCAGGGCTTGCTGCTTCCCTGTGGTCTGCTGGGTGCAGAAATTGTTCTAAGCCTGCAGGTGGCTGGATGGCCCCAAAGCCTTGTGAAGCAGAGGGGATTTGACCCCACACGGGACACACAGTCACACGGTGTTCCTTGTTTTCATCACAGACCTACTTAAGTTTAATTTCTGTAAGTAGTTCAGTAGTCCCAGTGTTAATGCAGTTATTCATCAGCTCACAGGTTTCTATTCCCATCCCAACAGGACAGGCTCAGGAATGGGATGGGAGGAGAAAAAGAGATGGTAGGAAAGGAGGCCCCAGCCACCTTCTGCTTTAGGGACTTAAACTCTGCTTCCAGCTCCCTCCTCTACCACCACAGGCCACCAGCCCCAACCAAACCTCCTCAGCTGCCCAGTGCTGCCCCAGTGGGAAATGCATCTGCAAAGGTCTCCTCTGAGAAGCTGAGCTGATAGAACCTCCTCATGCTCATGGGAGCTCAGCACCGCCTTGGCACTCAACTGCAGTAAGTTCAGATGTGCCAAAGAGCTGATGGGAAAGAAAAAACACACCTGAAACTCCAGGGAGGGTATTACTTGTGCCTCAGAAATAGATTTTCCCTATACCAAGTAGGGTGGTTTAACTATTCTGAGCTTCATGGCATCCCTTTTTTGTTCTTATCATGAAGTATTTATCTGTTTTTCAAGCTTCTTATCACTTTCTTCCTCTTGGCACCATGGTGTTGTGCTCCATCCCTCACTGCCTCACCCATTTATGATCCCATTTGATTTCCTGGCATAGGCCTGGCCCCACATCTCTATGTTTTCTGTGTAGCTGCACCTTCCAGTGCCCATCAGCTGCTTGGAGTTCATCCTTCACTGTCTGCACTGTGGCTGCATGCTGGATGCAGCACATTGGTATCCCACACTTGATTTCACTCCCTTCAGCCCCCTATTTCCCTGCTGTCCCAAGAGCCCAACAATTGTTCTACTGGTTCCAGTTAACAGTCTTGCCCAAATTCTGGAACGTTTCCAGTAGTGCCAGATGTCCTAAATGCTTCAGGAAAACCTATCCTATTGCCATTACATGTGAAGAAGTTTAAGTGGGGAGTTTCTCCCTCTTCCCTTACAGCCTGGGGTCCATTACATCCCATTTGCTGTGGCCTACACAACCAGGTGATGCCTGGGCTGATGGGTAAGGCTGCCCTGAGCAAAAAGGTTTTGTAATAACACTTGCCACTGAAAGGACCATACTGCCTGGGCTGGTGTCCTCTGGGCAGATGCTGGCATTGCAGGAAGGCAGAAGGAGAGCTGTCCCACTGCACACATCAGCACTTTACATCGCATGCATCGATCTTTGTGGCCCAGGGCAGGAGACTTCACCCTTCAGCAAGGGAATTTGAGGTAGGAAAGTCCCCAGTGAAGCAGTTTGATCTTCCTGACCCCCTCCAGCTCAAAGCCTCCACCACACAGCCCGAGGTCTTGGCAGAAGCCAGGATGTTGGGATGGGGTCCTCACCAGGGTGAGCTCCCTTCTCCCAGGGGACCTAGAGGAACATGCCTCAGTGCAGAGACCAGGAATGATCCCTGGACAGCTGCCAATGGTAAAAAAACAAGATGGAGCTCCAAAATCTCTACCTGCTTGGCATACATCTGTCACATGTGTTGACACGGAGCAATGTTGCCACATCACGTGGTATGTGGCAGTCACTGTCAGCACTAGTCCAAGGCAGAGGGAACTGCTCAGGGCAGCTATTTTTTGAAGATGTCTCAAATAAAAGGACTGGATCCTGCCTCTGGGACGCGTGTTGGGTCCATGGACACACTGGGCAGCAGCTTGGATCAGGGACTCCAGAGCCACTCTCTGGGGAGAGCACATTGCTGCAAGTGTAAACCAAAGCCAAATGACAAGTCTCAGGTGACACAAGGCTTTGCAACATTTGCAACCCTTTCCCTTCCTTCCCACTCTGATAAGCCCTTCCTTCTGCCCTGTGCCACCCTGGAATGTGGGAAGACCTCGTAGCCGATGATGAGAGCTCTGGCCATGCAGACACACAGGAAAAGCTGCAGCCCTGTACAATGTACCCAGCCATTGCCCAGCACTGCTACAAGGAATCCCCTCCATCTGCAGTCAAATCAGAGATCCAGCTACAGCCTATTCCCAGCCCACTCCCCTCGCATCTCTTCCAGCAAACATCCATCCCCCAGCAAACACTGCTGGAGGATGCAGCACTGTCCTTTTGCTGCCTCCTGTAGCCTGCCCCAAGCACTGACTCAAGCTCTCCTTCCCATAGAGCCCTGGCAAGATGAATCCCAGTGGTTCCAGCCTGCCCTCAAGCCTCCTTCCTTAAGTCAATGTGCCCCAGACCCAGGTGCCAGCCCATGTCCCACCATGGTGAGCTTCAGGTCCAGGGGAGCGCCATAGTGATGATAGTCCCAAGGGCATCAAGTCATGGCTGTAACTAACTGATGTGTGATAGAGGAACCAAAGGGAACTCCAGCTCACAACCAGGACAGGGCTCAGCGCTGGCTGCCAACCCCCGCTGGGGTGGTTCAGTCACCCGCATTCAGCTCCACAGAGGCTGAACTGCTGCTGCGCCAGGACTCCTCCTTGCTGAGGTTCCAAGGGACCTGGGTGACCTGCCACACTGCATCTGCAGCCGTCTTCCCAGCACACTGCAGGGTCTTGGAGAACCCTCCTCCAGGCTTACATCCCTGCACAGAACTTCTGGGTCTTTCTTAGAAAGCTACTTTGACCTGATCATCCCAGAGCGTCCTCCAAGAAGAGGCATCTCTTTCTGCTGGCACTGCCCTAGGAGGGCATGTACATGAGAGGAGTGCAGGGTTAGGGGAGTCAGACAGCTTAAATCACCTCAGTGTCTCTGAGGAGCTGGGCCCATTGCTCACTAAGCCAAGGTCTGTGGAGGCCAGAGCAATTCTTGGAGCATGTGTGCAAGGTTTAATTCTGGTAAATTAAACTGGTACTTCTGGTACCTCTCCTGGACAACAAGGGGCAAGGGTCAGTCAGAGAGAAGCTCCGTGGGTTTGCTTCCTCCTGTTTCATGTAGCTCCAGGAGGGACATTTCTCACTGCACAGACATGGGTCCCTTCCCAGGAGAAGCTGATGGTAGGCAGCAGGAGGCACAGGCTGACACAGGATGGAAAATGGGATCAGCAAGTGGCCTCATGCTTGCTCTGAGGAGGACACTTGTGCTGTGGAGCTCTCTCATCCACTTCTCCCTCTTTTCCCTAGCTCTTGCCCCACAGCGTGACCAGAGTCTGCTCCACACTGACTGCAGGAGGGACAAGTTCCTTTTTCTTTAAATCCTGGGGAACCCAGCACTGGGCTGAGCTTAGTCCTTGGGAGTGATTAGCACTGTCCCAAAGCCAGGAGGGGCAGAGCAGGGTGCTGCTGTCCAGGTGATTCTTCTTGTGGAAGAGATTTCTTTTCACCCTGGAACCCTTTGTGCACGGTCTAACAGGGGATGCTCAGGGCATCCTCTGCAGCTCAGAGATGGTGCAAGCTCCAGCTTCTCAACCCTATTTTCTCCCACAGCTTTATCACTATGCAGCCAGGACACTTGCTGCTGCAGATGCCCCCTCCCCCTCCCCCCCCAGCATTTCTCACTCCAGGCTGAAAATTCTGTTTATTTCAGCTACAGAAGACAAGGTTATAATGTTTGACAAAGATCTTTCTAACACAAGACACACAGCAGCATCCTACCTCTCCTGAGTACAGGCTGGAAACACTGCTACCTGGTTCAAAACCTGTGGGAACTACAGCTTTCCAGCTTGCTGTAGGCTTTGGTCAACCCCCTGGGGGAGTTTATGTTGTACCCTTGCAGCCTTCTCTCAGCTGTGTTCTGCCAGTGAACTGGTTTTCTCTCGATTCAGTTCCAGCTTTACGTGTCCCTAGGATGCTGTGGAGATGTCAGGAAATAAACACGGGGCTGGGTGACTCAGGGACCACGTGACAAGGGAGCAGGCAAAGGGTGCCAAATCCTCCCTAAATTCCTGTTTGAAAAAGCCTGTCTGTGGAGAATAACTCAATGTAATAACGTCATCTCGGACTGGTTGTAACTCTCCCTTCAGCCCCTGAGGAGTGGGAAGTCCAGGAGGGAGGCAGCTGTTGCAAAGTGGAGGGCAAGAGCATCCCAGAGAAGAGCAGGCAGGAGCAGGCAGGGGAGGGCTTCCAGGGCCAGCAGCATATAACTATGAAGTGCTCCTTTCCCAGATACCTCTCCAGAGCTGGGTGGCTTGGAGGGGAGCTCTGGCTGGGCAGTGAGGAGCTGTTGGGAGGCTGTGGGCTGGTCAGGATTGGTGCCTCCCTGAGGCTTGGGCTCCTGTGGGATGCTCCGCACGGCTCCTTCACGGGGGTGAGAACCTGAGAAGGCACTTGCATTTTGCCCACATTTTCCCAGTTAATCGGGACCCTTCAGTCTAGTCACTTGCTTATTTTTTTAAAGCAAAGAAAGAGATTTCCCAAATCCAGCTGGCTCTAAGATTACACACAAGCAGAGACACCATCAGTCTCTGTCAGTCATTCCCTCCAGCTGGAAAGTTAGCTGCAAAGGAGTTCAAATGCAGGAGCGGTGGAGCTGAGCCTGGCTCCTGCTCCCCTCCCATCCCGTGCAGCTCTTGCTGGGTGCAAGGAGCTGCTGCTTCAACCTGAGGCCTTTTGCTCTGCAACTGGAATTCGCATCCAAGAGCTTCTGGGTCTTTTGTCAGCCCTGGAGGGGACCACAAAGGGTGAGAGAGAAACGCTCATGGTATAGTTGATGCCTTGATGTGGCCTTTGTCCTGATGGACGATTCAGAGGGCAGCAGAAGAGGGAAGGAATAACATCAAGCTCAGGAGAGCTGTGGGATATCTGCTCCATTGTGAGGATGGGCTCTTCACTGCCTTTGGGCACAGACGCCAGCAGGCAGAGGTGGCAGAGGAGAGGAGGAAGCCACAGCACCCTGCCAGTGTTCCTCAGCAGTCAGGGCTTCCTGACTCCAAAGAGACTCCCGTGCAGCCCTTGCCCATCAATCTGGCACGGGAAGCAGGACACGGGCTGCCCAGGGAGGTTGTGGAGTCTCCTTCTTTGGAGACATTCAAAACCCGCCTGGACACATTCCTGTGTAACCTTATCTAGGTGTTCCTGCTCTGGCAGGGGGATTGGACTAGATGATCTCTTGAGGTCCCTTCCAATCTCTAACATACTGTGATACTGTGATACTGTGATACATGCCTCAGGAGAAAGGACACAAGCACTAGTTCCAAGAGTCTGGGAGGCATTGGGGAAGGACAACTGCACCTTCACCCTTGGAATTAGGCATCTGCAACCAGCTCTGCTTCACCACCTGGGTGAAAATCATAGCATCATAGAATCCCAGACTGGTTTGGGTTGGAAGGGACCTTAAAGCTCATCCAGTTCCAACCCCCTGCCACAGGCAGGGACACCTTCCACTAGACCAGGATGCTCCAAGCCCCGTCCAACCTGGCCTTGAACACTGCCAGGGATGGGGCAGCCACAGCTTCTCTGGGCAACCTGTGCCAGTGCCTCAGCACCCTCACAGGGAAGAACTTCTGCCTAAGAGCTCATCTCAATCTCCCCTCTGTCAGGTTAAAGCCATTCCCCCTTGTCCTGTCCCTACAGGCCCTTGCCCAAAGCCCCTCTCCAGGTTTCTTGTAGCCCCCTTAGGCACTGGAGCTGCTCTAAGGTCTCCCCTTAAGGACCCTTCTTTTCTCCAGGCTGAACAAGCCCAGCTCTCTCAGCTTCTCAATGTCCACAGAAATTATTTAATTTTTTGATGTCTAAATGAAATCTTTCCAGACTTTTCCTTTTCTCCAGAGGAAACTGTGCTTAATTTGATCAAAATTCAGGTCAAGCACTGACTGCTCCGAATCTGCATTTAACAAAAAAAAGCAATAAAATATTAATCTGAAAAATCTCATTCAGCATCCTCCAGACCCAGTGGTGCTCCAGCCCCTGGCTGCAACTTGGAGAGTGAAGGTGAGGAAGGGGTAGGAGGAGGTGACCTCTTAGAGTACACTGCATCTGGGGCTATCTGTAGGCAGGCTGCTGTGGGCAAGGAGGAGCTGAGCTCCTTGCTGGAGAAGAGTGAGGATACAAGAGCAAACTGCCCTTCCCTCCACACTGATGTGAAGCCCAGGCCTGAAGCTGCTCCAGGTTACAGCAGGGGATTGGCAGGGTTTGTCCAAGGAGTGAGTGATTTATTGACCTTCTGCGTCAAAGGACATTCCTCATTATTCAAGTCAACTTGAATTATCCAAGTCAACTGACAGTCGTGCTTCTCAGTGCCTTCAGACGTCCACAGGCCTTGTCCCATCACCTCCTGCACACCACCAGGGCTCCTGCTGTGCTCTTGCACTCTTGACTCCTGAACAAAGCCAGAAACAATAGTAACACAAGTAAGAGACAGCATAAACCCGACTCTCACAGCTGTGCCAGGAGGTATGAAGCACTGACTGGGACCTTGCTGGAGACTGGCTGTGCTGGACCCAGGATTTGCAGACAAGCTGAACGGGATAATTCAAGGGGGAATAGATTTAAGCTGAAAGAGAGTAGACTTAGATGAGATATTGGGAAGAAGTTTTTCCCTGTGAGGGTGCTGAGGCGCTGGCACAGGTTGCCCAGAGAAGCTGTGGCTGCCCCATCCCTGGCAGTGTTCAAGGCCAGGTTGGATGGGGCTTGGAGCAACCTGGTCTGGTGGAAGGCGTCCCTGCCTGTGGCAGGGGATTGGAACTGGATGGTCTTAAGGTCCTTTCCAACCTAAACCAGTCTGGGATTCTACGCTCCAGGTTTCCCCTGCTGCACCTCTGCTCAGTTCAGGTGCAGGCTCCAGCCCTTCTGCTTCTTTTCTTGTGCCTCGGCTTTGCTTCATGGCCTTGCCCTGATGTCACACACCACTGACTCCTTGCCCCAGGTTTCATGCCTCTAACCAGAGCTGCCCCTTGAGGCTGCTCTCCTTGGTCCCATACAGGTCTCTCTGATCATCTCCCCACTGTGAGGAGCACCATCCGGCCCAGTCCCTCCACCTCACTGGCCAGGGCATCCTGCTTGCCTGAGACTCCCTCTGCTCTCCGCGAGTTAGCCCTGGCTGTGTGTCTCCAAAGACTCCTCTACCTAAAAAGACACCAGTCATGGGAGTTCCAGAGTTCTGCTGACTAATTTCCACTGGAATCAGGAAGCTGAGGTTACAGGCAGAAGTTATGAATGAAAAGAGCTGGCCCTGGGTTCCATGCAGACCAAAGGCATTACTATCCTATGCAACGTGTAATTAAATTGTGGACCTCATTGCCACAGGATGCCGTGCAGGCCAAAAATACACACAGCTTTGAAATGAGATTAGACAAATTCACTGGGGATTCATTCACTGCGTGGTGGCTGTGACGGTGATGGCACGCACACCACTCCTGGCTCAGGAAGTCACTGATGCTAAGGCATCAATTGCTAGAAAATGGAAGGGTATCACAAGGGCAGTGGCCTCCTCTATCTGCCTGCCCTTTGTCATCATCACTGGCTGGGGTAATGCTACCTCAGCTGACCCAGACACACTGCATCCTGCTCTGCTGCTCTCTGCAGCTGCATCAACAGATGCCTTGTGCAGAGGACAGCACCGTGCAGAGTGGTGGGGATCCTGCCTTGTCCTAGCTGTGTGCTCTCCCACATCACCTCACCCCCAGGAAGCCTCTCCCAAACCAACCCTCTGAAACCAGGGCTCAAAACCCTTCTCATTGCACATGACCACCCAGAGGTGCTGCTGCTGCTGCAAGGTTAGCAGTTCCTGCCCGTTTGTGCTCAGACCCATTCACAAGCCCATGATCCCTTTGGACTTGTCCTTTCCTTGCACACTGAGGGTCTCCTGGGATGGATGAGCATCAAGCCAAACCCCTGGCTTGCACTACCTACCTGCCCAGCCAGGAGTGATACTGCCAAGTGTCTGCTCTTCCTGACTCCCAGCAACAAAATCTCTGCAGCCTCTAGTATGGCACTTGCTATTGTGCCTCTGGATTAGGATGCTGGCCAGGGGGCATGGGAGCAGGCACTATGACCGCTGGACTTGGCTGGTTGTGATTACAGGGGACTGGCACTGGTGGTTCACACCAGTTTGCCCAGCTGCTGTCCTGCTGCTGGTTGGCCATGGTGCCGTGCACATGGGCAGACTGGGGCATGTAGTGGGGCAGAGCCATGGGTGCAGCCTCCCCAGTGGGGTGTTTCCTTCACTCTCCCTTTTATGAGCATGAAGTCCTGGATCCCCTGTGGAAGGAGAAGGAGTAAAATTCTGGTAAAAACTTTGACTTTGGGTTTTGTTTTTGGTTTTTGATAGATCATTGAGGGGAAAAAAAGATGAGAAATGGATAAGACGCTGGAGGAATAAGGCCCAAAGCTTGGAGGAGCTGATGAAGGAACTGTAGAGAGAATATGGTTTCTTTATATAAACCCCAGGAAAGGGACCATGCACCTGCAGAACTGTGAGTTGTGCATGTCATTTTGGAGACACAAAGCATTCTCACTTTAAACAGAGGGCAGAGAAGTGTGGCTTGAGAGTATTGGTGAAAACATCCAGTGCTGAAGAAACTGTGCTAGCACGAGCAACTGGATGGGCTGCATGTCCTTCACTGCTCGCTGGGCACGGTGTCTGTCACCTCCCACCCTACTCCAGTGTCACAGGCAGCATGGCAGCCGGAGCTTTGGAAACCCTTTTACTGACATAAGTCAGAAGCACCACTGCTGGAGCAGTCATTGTCCCATGAGCATCAGTGATGGCCGCTCCCAGGGATAGTTTTCTTGTTCTTCTCTTTTGGGCAAGGTTCCACATGTGATTTTGAGGTGGAAAAGGTAAGTTTCGGGCACCCAAGGGACAGATGAACAGTGCCAAAGCCATAATAACAAAGCAGATGCTGAGATGGGAGTGGGGCCATGCACAGACTATACCGGCGGTACAGGAGCATCTCAGACTCTGGGTGTTCATGAGACAGGTGAGGACCACAAGATGGCCTTGGTTGGGTTATCAGTGGAGATGGAGGTCAGGAAAAGTGGCTAATGGGTGTTTTGTTGCACTCAAAACCTTTCAACCTTCAGTTCCTCACTTGTGTTCTGGTTTCTCTTTTCAAAGGAGTTACTTTTATTTTACTTCTTAAAAGAATGATTTCCCTGTCCTCTCAGCTCCTCCTGAAGCCCTTGCTCTCTGGCACTCCTGCCTCATCTCCATCCTGCCTTTCCTCATTGCACTCTTCCCCCTCACCCTCACTCCCATCCCTCCTCCCACTGCCTGCATCCTTCCAGCCCTCTCCCAGCCTCCCAGCCCTGCACAGCCGCCCCTGCCCCCTTCCCAGGCCCGGAGGTACAAATGATTAGATTTTCAGCCCAATTAAGGCAGGCTGTCTCCTGGCTGGGACAGAAAAGGTTTGGCTCTGGAAGGTGGGAAACAAGCTTTGACAAGTCCTGGCGTCCCCAGCGCCCTCCGATGGCTCTTCCCGCTGGGCTCCTTTGTGCTGCTCCAGGAGCAGGGCCAGGGCTCAGCTGGGGATGCTGAGGGTCTCCTCTAGCCCCTCCTCTTCCCCAGCCCAGCAAAAAGAATAGCTAATTAAGAGGTCTAAACGCAGGCAAAACTAATTCCCTATTCAGAACTCTGACGGGCAGTGGGGAGGGAGGGGGAAGGTGGCAGGGGTGAGCTGGAGATTGTGGCATCAACTTCTGCAAGAGCCAGGGACCTGGGGGAGACAGTTAACTCTCTCTTCCCTGCCGTCTGGGTGAGACACACCATCTCGTGTCCCTCACACACCAGGGCAAGGCCGTGGGGTCCCCCTGCAGCAGTGATGCTCAGCCACGCATGCTGCAGGTCCTGCTCGGCCCCGCTGTCCTGGCCCAGGGCTGGCTCCATCTTGTCCAGGCTCTGCAAAGAGAAGCTTCTGACACGTTTCCATCACCTGCCACCCATGGGGAACATCAACTGGCCTCACTTGTACCCCAGCAGCACCATGTCATTGCTGTGAGCCCCTGGACAGCCTCTCTGTCTCTGTCCTACTGCCAGGAGCCCACTGCTGCCTGTTCCTAATCTGAGTCCTGAGCCATGAGCATCCCAAGGCAGCTGGGGATGAGCCCAAAGAGCTCAGCTTCCCACTTGTGCCTGTATCCTACAATCCAGGGACTAGCCTCATGTGATGCTGCAATACCATGGAGGGAGCATGGCTGCATCAAGTCCAGTCCAGTCCTGCCCCTGCCCAGGAAGGTTCCTGCTCTTTTTCTGGCTTTCCACAGCATGACCAGAGCTTAGCACAGTCACTTACCTGACTCCAAGTGGTCAAGCTTTGGGTAAATGGAGGTGAAGAGCTGAGGTTGCACTGGAAGAGGAACCCAAGGGGATGCTGCTGGGATTTAATTTTCTTTGCTTTAAATAAAGGAACCATATGCACCCAGATGAGGTGCATAATGAAGTGCTCTTTATGCACCTCATCTGGGTGCGTGTGCAAGAGGTTCCTCAGCACCTGTGCAGGGAATTACATGAGTGCCACTGCAGGCAGGATACGGCCATTTCCTGCATGCCCAGATCAACCTGTAGTTGCAAAGCCAGGTACCCCTGCAGGCCTGAGGCTGGCCATTGAGACATGACCCACACACTGCTCATGCCTGCTCCACAGCCAGCACTAGGAGAAGCCCGGGGACTGCTCATGAATTCCCATGCAGAGGCACAGGGCACAGGGAAGAGCCATAAAAGTCTTCCAGAAAAGTCTGTCCCCTTGGTTCGTATGCTCTGTGCGAGCTGGGCTTCCTGAAGACTGAGGACCTCACTGGACTCACTCACCAGATAGGGGAGAGAGGAGACGGCAGATAACCTGGGGGTCACAGCTACTTCTGCCTCCAGTGACATCTCTCTTCCCTCCCTCCAGCTCCTGCCAGACACGTCTAAGTTCACATATGAGCGAGGATAACTCCATTTGAGGTATCCCTGTCCTGAGCCACCCAGCCTCCCACTCCAGAGGCTGGACACTCACACAGTATGGACCAGCAAAGCATTGCTCTCTGAGGACAGCATCATTTCATGACAGGAATTTGGTTACCTACTCCTAAACCCCAGCTGCTGTGCTCAGAGCCCAGCCTCTTCTGCTACACGTGGCACATTCAGCACCCCATTTTCCTCAGCACAGCACCCCACGGCCATCAGTCGTGGTGCATGGTGATGCCTGTCCTGCAGCAGGCATCCCCCACTGGTGCAGGACACTGATGCCATCTGCACTGGTATTGAATGCCCTGGGTGATGGCAGGTGATGAACGTGCGGCCCCTGCCCATCCCCTCCTCCAGAGGTTATCTAGAGAGTGATGAGGAATTCAGCAATAATTACTCTCCCGGCATGAATCACTGCCCTGTTGGGAGTGATGAACGGTGCCAAAGAGCAATCCAAAAGCTTTTGGCTGCCAGAGAGCTGGGAACATTCAGGCCATACTCTGGTTAGTAGGAGAGTGGAGTCTCCAGAGCTTCCTAGCCTGTCAGCAGCTGACTAGGAGCAGCCTCATCACACTTATCTGGGTCTCTGGAGGAGCTAGATGCAGCTAAGGGCTGGTGCAGCAGGCGTGAAGGGTGTCCCAGAGCCATGTTCCCAGCACATTTTGCTATCCCAAGGACATGGTGGAAGCAAGACTCAGCTCTGAGCAGCAGACCAGGCTCCAATGGCTGTTCCTATCACAGAGCCACACTGAATCACAGAATCATTAGTGTTGGAAGGGATCTGAACATCATCTGGTCCAACCCCCAGGCAAAGCAGGGCCATCTAGAGTAGGTACACAGAAGCCTTTCAAGCCTCCTTGTGCTTCCCTGCACATGATGGTGCTCTGCTCTAGGAAGAGTTTCTCCTGTGAGTTTCCAGTAGCTTCCTGGGATCCTCTATTAAAAAAAAACTCAACAGGATCTTGCCCTGCCTTTAAGTGAGAGGCATGTATTGCAATTCTACTTGTCTTTTCTGAAGGAAGCCCTCATCTAGCGACTGTTGAGCAATCAGGTCTCACAGTACTATCAGTTGTGGTTCCTTGTACTGTGAGTTCTATCCACTGGCACCACTCAAGACAATGGCCATGTGTCCCACATACTCACAGCCAGCAACAAGGCCTGCTGTAAATCTGCTTCAGCCTGAGGAGACAAGACAGACAGAGTGGAGGAAGACACCCAGCTCTCTATTTTTCATTAAAACGGAAGTACTTTCTTTGAAAGAAATTGAGTGAAAAGCATCAAGAAAGATCTGGAGAATTTCTATGAGGTTTTGCGATGTCGTGTCTTTCAAAGAGATTCCACAGAAAATATTAGCAGCCAAGTGCCTCCATATTGCTAGAGAGCTGGGGGAGATGGCCCTGGGTGATGTTATGTCTTGAAACCTTTGAGTGACTTGACCTAAGCAGGAAGAGGAGTTCAGAAAAGAAACAAAAATGCCAACCAACACCTCCAGGCCAGCCGGGCTGTTCAGCCAGCCAAGAGAGCTGGGTACCCCCATCCTTGGCCCAAGGGTGCATCTGCTGAAGGGGAGCACATGAGCTGGGGCAGTAGGGAGGGGTGCTCAGGGCCCCTCAACAGAAACAGCCCTCTTCCTGCTAGGGCTCTGTGGTGTGGCCATTTCCTTGGTCTGGGCCCCAATTAAAAGAGCCAAATGGAAAGGGCTGGAGAGAAAGAGTGAAAGAAACAACATTTCCTGCCTGAGGAGATTAACTCTCCAAATTATATGTGAACAGAGAGGGAGGTGAGAAGGGAAAAGGAAACCCAGCTTCCACCTCAATAAAAGCCAGTTCATTTAATAAAGGAGGAGCGAGGAGGGGGAAGGTGACTGAATGAAAATGGGGCTGGGGGGTGTGGAATTAGCCTTGTCAAACAAGGGGCTTTGCTGTCCCAGAACTACTTCTTTATTGTTCCAATTTTTCATGCTTACTTAGCTCTCAATGCTGCACAAGACAACAGCTCATTATCGGGGGGGGACACAGGGGCGAATGGACGCGACTGTGGCAGTGCTGAGAGGTGGAAAGGAAATAAAATTTTGAGAAAAGAAGAGCTTTCCCTGGGGCTTCGGGCTCTGCCACCCGCGTGGAGCTGCAGACGTCATGGCTGGGAGGAGTGCAGCAATTCCTAGCGGGAAAAAGGGCCTCCAAAACCTTTAGCACCAGCATCCATACAAAAGGAGTTGACCCTGAAATGCCATCTTATGGCCTAGAGAGGGGGAAGGAGGGTGACACGGAGGGCTCTCCCATCTCCCTGATGCTCCTGTCCCAGCAGCTGCTGCGGGAAGAGGGGCTGAATTGGAGCCAGGGCAGCCGGGAGCGCAGGGACAAAGCCTCCTGTGCCCCGTGGCCAGGCTGTCATGTCCATAAGGACCAGCCAGCCAAGGCACATCTGTGGCATCATTGTCTACTGAACAACATCTGCTCTGACTCTGGAAAGCTACTTTCAGCCTCCTCTCAGGGCTCCTTGTTTGCTTTCTCCCCAGCATTTTCCTGATCAGATTGGCTTGGCTTACAAAGCTGAACTCACACCAGAAAGTGCATCAGGATGTCTGTAGGGAGGAAGGTTATGCTTCATATTAATGATGCTGCCTTATAAAGCCCTGTTTGCACAGGCTCATAACTCTCCGAAAAATGCTCCCTTTTAGGATCAGACAGTGAGGACAGGGACTTGCTTTCCACCAAGTCACCTCCCAGGAGTACTCTTTGCTTCCACACACAGGATCAGCACTGCAGGACAGGGCAAGCTGAAAGACACAGAGAGGATAGAGGAGCACCAGAGGCAGAAGAGCAGCTATGGCCAGGCTGGACATTTTTCTGTGGTCCTTCGTAGAGACACAGGATCCAAGAGTGCAGCCCCACCTTCCAGATAACCACCGCTTGGAGACTTCAGTCACCAATCAGAAGTGGCAGCCATAGAGGACCAGTTAGGGGCACTCCTGGATCATGAGGAGCAGTGACATAGGCAGTCAGGACTTGCCTGACACCTGCAACGGATGAGGGGTCATCTTATGTTTTTATATAGGTTCAGCTGCCTATCATCTATCCATAGCTCAGTTAGTCATAGGATGACAGAGGGGAGACTGAGATGAGCTCTTAGGCAGAAGTTCTTCCCTGTGAGGGTGCTGAGGCGCTGGCACAGGTTGCCCAGAGAAGCTGTGGCTGCCCCATCCCTGGCAGTGTTCAAGGCCAGGTTGGACGGGGCTTGGAGCATCTTGGCCTAGTAGAAGGTGTCCCTGCCTGTGGCAGGGGGCTGGAACTGGATGAGCTTTAACATTGCTCCCAATCCAAACCAGTCTGGGATTCTATCATTCTATGACCAAGTACTCGTACACTGAAGCTGAACAGCTTCAGTGAGCACTGAGACTCAGTGCTCCCATTGTCCCCAGTAAAATCCGTGGAAAGCTTCCACATATGAAGATGTTTGGCTTGGAGATGACTGGTAGTTGTGTTTGCACTTTACAGGTTGGGTCACTCCTCAATGGAAGACAGTTAACCCTTTCGAAACAAAAGCCTCTGCAAAACTCATTGATGTTCTCCAAGAGTGAAGCAAAAACATTCCCCCATTCTCCCCAGTCTGCTTGAGTTTTCCAGTTACTGGTTGCAGTTTCCACTTGGGAAGCTGCAGGTCCAGTGAGGTCTGTTCTGGAGGCAGGAGAAGTGAGGGTCCCTCAGGACACCCTTAAATTTCAGGGGGGTTCCTGTTCACCAGGCACAGTCCCTTCAGGTATATGGTGCCACCAGGAACAGAAGAGTGGCAGAACAGTTACATGCCCAGGAAATATTTGTAGGCCAAGAAGCTTCCGATGAACAAAAGCCACCATGGCTATGGCAGAAGGTGTACCCAAGCCATGGACACCACCAGGTCCCTTTGCTCTATGACAAATGCTGACGCTGGCTGCCTGGTTCAGAGCAAGCCACGCTCTCATAGTCCTCTGATAGGAATCCTGGAAACTTCTCAACTATGCAGAAATAGCTCCTTTTCTCAAAAAATGTGAGGCAGCCTCGCTTGGAGAGCTGCAGACGATCCTTCCCACCATGTACTGACAGCGTGTGGCAGCCTTACGCTTGGGCTGCAAGCCTGGGGAAAGCCTACCTGATTTTCAGGCTCAGGGGGAGACTGCAGCAGGTGGGTTATAGACCAATGTCGCTGCTCTTTCAGAAGTTTCCCTCTTTCAGAAGGTCTTTTTCTGCTCAGGAATACTACCTCCAAACCTCTGTAGCTGTAAAAGCTTCTGAGGCAGTAGATGGAGAGCAAAGTGTGCAATTAATGCCGCAGTGCCGTGCGCTGCAGTACGTGGATTACTCCTCGCATTGATCCGAGCAGCAGACTGCTTGGCTTGTAACAGCAGCTCTGAGTAGGGTTCAAACAGTTCAATTCTGCTGTCAGGGCTGAAGCTTTGCCTGTCAGGGGTTGCTGTGGCATTTATCACCTGCCTGTGGGGTGCCATGAGCAGTTGCACAAGCAGACACAGCAGTGATGAGGCAGGATGGGGCACTCACAGGCAGGCAGAGTCCTGGCACCCAGCACAGAACAAGAGTGTCTGTGCAGAAGTGTCACCTGTGAGACACTTCTGCCAGCCCCACTGGGTCTCCCCAGCATGTCCTGCCTGTGTCCTTCCCAGGCCAGGGATGTCCCAGTCCCCAGACTGGAGGGCTGCAGCTCATGTTTGGCTGCTCCCAGCAGCTGGTGCTCCATGGGAGCAAAGTGCAGTCCTGTGGTGTGAAGCAGGGCAGACAGACAGACAGACAGGCTAAGTAAGCCTAAAGCCAGGCTGAGGCCCAGCATCCCTGCTCAAAGCCTCTCAAGATGATAACCCCAACCTCTCCATAAGAAACTGCTCCTCCATAAGATTCCCTACCCCACTCGGGTGTGCTGAGCTGAGAGAAGCTCTGGCGATGCAAGGCCACTACCTGAGCACAGTTTGGGTCTGTGCCCCCATGCCCAGGGACTGGCACCTCCTTTTCTCTTCCCATCTCTCCCCTCTGCACCCTTCTCCTTTGGCTTTGCCTTCAAACAGTAAGGAACAAATTCCAGGGATTTTGCCTGGGGGCCCATAGAGTGGGGATGCGAGCTGGTCTCCATCTGACTGCGACCAAGTCTCTCCCCCTCACTGGAAATTGAAAGCAGAAGCCATGGAGCAGTGACAAAAATCTGCATTACGTTATGGCAACTGGATTTCTTTTTTTTTTTTTTTTTCCTGAAGATTTTATAATACATCGTTTTGAAACGCTGCCAGTGAGATCAGCATCAAAGTGAGAGGAGCGCCGCGGAGAGAACAATGGTGGCGGAGGGTGGGGGGAGCATGGTGGCTGGGTATTGATGTGTAATCCTTTTTAAAGCCTGTCCTAGAGCCAGCATGGGATATTTTACTTTATTTTTTTTTTTTTCCTGAAGTGCAGATACAGTTTAGTCTGCTGAGGGCAGCCAGTGAGAGCACAGCCCCAGATAGAGGTGCTGGATTGCATTAGGGCTGAGCCACAATTAACCCACCCTGCGCTGCCGCCTGCCCCTGCTGCTCCAGCCCCGGGAGGGCAGGGAATGGTGCGGGGAGGGGGGGACGGGAAACGCAGAGAGGTCCAAAACAGAAGCTCAGGAGAGAGCAGATGGAGAGGAGAGCAGAGCAGGGGAGGGGAGGAGCGTGCTGCTGCCGGCAGGGCCAGGGCTCCGGATCCTGCTGGGAATCACAACCCAGAGACATCATCACCTCCAAGGGCAGCGGCTCTGGCTCTGCCAGCGAGGTCTCCTGGGCTCTGCCAGTGCCATGGGCCGCCCCTATCCTCCTCCAGCAAAGCCCAGCCAAGCCAAGGGAGCACTCCCACGGCCCCCAGTGCCTTGACATCAGCTCCTTGGCCTGTGTGCTTCCCTTGCTACCCAAGCAGTCAGTTTTACTGCCCTGTTTCCCTCACTATGAGGGTTCCTCCTTCAAGCCAAGAAAACACAGAACCTTTCCTAATCCCTGCCCCGCTAATATCCTCCCACTGTACAGAAAGAGGTGAATGACAGATCCCAGCTCTTGTCCCAGTGGCAGTGAATGCTGTAAAGCCTACTAGCTTGGGGGGCTGGGTGTCAGGGTCTCGGGGTGCTGAGGTGCTTCCCGGAGCCTGAGTCTCTCTTAGGTTCTTTTGACTTGGAAAGAAATAGAAAGATTAATCCCCAAATTAGCTGTTCACTGTAATTTTGTCACAGTAGCTGTGTCAGAAGCACCGGTGGTTCTGAACAAATTCTTAAGGATAAAGGTTGCCAAGAGAAGCTGTGGCTGCCCCATCCCTGGCAGTGTTCAAGACCAGGTTGGACGGGGCTGGGAGCAACCTGGTCTAGTGGAAGGTGTCCCTGTTCGTGGCAGGGGGTTGGAACTGGATGAGCTTTAAGGTCCCTTCCAACCCAAACCAATCTGGGATTCTATGGTGATTCTCCACTCTGTATATGCAGCAGCCTCTTCAGCATCACATTCAGGGACTGGCTCTCTTTTTCTTGCCAGATGCAGGTGACATTACATAGCAGCAATTGCTCAATTCCTTCACACCATGGAGGATTGCTCTGCCTATCAGAAACTGTAAATCTTCCAGGTAAACTACAGCTCACCTCATTAGAAGTGACTGATGGCATCAGCTCAGAGCTTCCTGGCTTAGGAGATAGCTTGCTGGCTAACAATATGCTGATAATTAAGTCCAATCCTTTCCAAGAAGAGCTTCCCCTATCAGTTAATCCCGACAGCAAATAACGTAGATTGATTTTGTCTTGGTCTGTAAATGCAGGACCGGCCATGACAGCTCTATCTCAAGAGCTGTTAGCTCTCCCACATGGACGGGTCTCCACTGCACCCCGTGGGCTGGTTGGGTGGGGAGAAGGTGCAAAATGCCTTGGTGAAGAGCAAGCTCAGCTGGAGTCCAGCTACCTCATCACAAGCCAGTGCGTGTAGAGACAGCCCCAGCTCACCATGTGGGTGTGAAGAGAGAACACAGTGTGGTGGTCCAGGATGGCAGTGCTGGGATACAATGAGGAGCATCAAAGAGACCCCAGATTGTGTCCATGGGAAGCCTGGGCTTGCCAGGGCAGTATGTACTGCAGAGGAGAGGCCGGCTGAAGGAGCAGTTCACCTCCTGCCACCCTGCCCTGCTCCTTCTGCACATGCAGCACTGAGCACCACTGTGCTGTGAAGGCACACGAAGCAAGAGATAGATATTTTGGTGCTCATCTGCCAGGCAGGTATGTCCCAGGCAGTGTGACATGCTAGTGTTGGGTTGACAAGTATGGATCTAGAGAAAAACACTCCTTCTGTGTTGGGCCTGTCCCAGAGCTGAGGTCTACATGCTGTTATGACTGTAGGCCTTCCCCCAGCTCTCCAGACCTTCCTTGGATCATGCAAGACATCTTCTTCCTAGAACCTCTCAGTGACACCAGTTCTGGGTATCATCTCCAGACCCGGAGAGGGGTGCAAGTCTAGTCCCTAAGCAATTTGTGTTCCTAGTGCTTTTCCTCTTGCCAGGCAGGGATGCTCGGTGCCTCCAAGAGGTGGTGAATGGCAGACCCTGAGGCATTCCCCACCACTGTGCCAGATGCAGGTGCCCAGCCTCTGCCTGGAAGAGTCCTGCACCTGCTTAGCGTGGGCATCTTACCACTGATGCCACCATCATACGTCAGGCAGAGCATGGCGCTGAGATACTCTGGCTATAGGGCTGCATGACCCAGGGAGCACAATGAATGAAACCCTCCTGGAGAGGCTGCCTTTACAGTAATGCTTGCTGGAGCTCCTGTCGGGATCACTTGGAAAGATTTCCGGCTGACAGCGAAGAGCTTCCTACTTCTGGTGTGAGCCTGAACTGTCCTGCCACACCTTGCACCCATCTGCTTCCAGCAGCTGCCAGTCCTTGGCATGAGTTTCTGAGAGAGACCGTGAGGTGGGAGAGTGAAGTGGTCTCCTCAGCTCAGGGATGGCCTCAGTCATTATCATTAAACCCACCATTGTGTTTATGACAAGGATCAAAAGGACCTTTCACTTCAAGACTACCAAAACTGACCCCATCTGCCTGCCTGCAGTTAAGATGCTGTGGCAAGTCAGTGGGGCTCTTGGTGGGGAAATGGGGAAGGGTACCAGCAGTGGCAGCAAGTCTTTAAGGATGGTTGCAGATAGCCATGGCTGGAACAGGAATCCCTTTGCACTTGAGTTTTCAAACCACAGTCCTTTACTCTCCACCTTTCCATCACATGCACTCATCTAATTGACAGTATACTGGGCACTTCCCCCAGACCTGTCCCCAACCCACTCATCCTGTTCCTTGTGCTGGGTGGATGAGGATGTTGTCCTGCTGACACTGCTGACACTGACCAAGCCTTCTGACCCCACCATGTGTGGATGTAAGCTTCCAAGGGATGCACCTTCCCCTCCGAGGCTCAGTTGCAAAGCTAACAAGGCCTTGGTGGGTGGATGGAAGGGGCATTCAGCTCTGCCCTGTCACAGGGACGCTTCACCACCCAGTACTGCCTGGAGGCAATGAGTCCAGCCTAGGTGATGAATGTCCTCCCAGAGACACCTTCATGTCAGACAGGATGGGCACAGGCTCTCCTGGACAGCTTGCTGGAGAAAGCTCCTTCCACCACATGTGGTGGCTAGCCAAGGCAAGGACCAGGCATTGAAATGTCACTTGACCTCTGTCGCAGTGGCTTGCAGCCCACCCTTGGCTGTGGGCAAGGTGGATGCACCATGTCTGTATCCTCTCCTCCTGACCAT
This sequence comes from Psittacula echo, assembly GCF_963264785.1. Taxonomy (NCBI): domain Eukaryota; kingdom Metazoa; phylum Chordata; class Aves; order Psittaciformes; family Psittacidae; genus Psittacula; species Psittacula echo. The sequence continues at coordinate 18,573,875 of NC_137739.1, read as the reverse complement.
GGAGCAAACAGCTGCTTGCTCCTCCCTACCAGCCAGACTCTAAAAGAGGAAGTCCTCCCCTCTCCCCAGTCCCACCCCTCCACCTGCCTTTCTAAAGGTGGAAGGGGAGGGAAACCCCCCTCATCAGCTGATTTCAGGGATTTCCTCCACAGCAGTCAGGAAAAGGGCCATGCTGTGTGGGGAACTGACCTTCAACGTCCCCTCCACTCCTGCTACAGCAGAAGAAAGACCTGGGGTCCCTGACCACTGCCTAAGGTGGGCCACAGGTCTCCTGCCCCCATAAAGCTAAAAGAAGCTACAGATTTTTGGCAAATGCAGAAAGAAACTGGGTCCTCTGTCCCCTGCCCAGCAGTCTTCCTCTTCTGCCATCCACCCTTGGGACGCCTTCCATCTCTCAGTCTGGGATGATGCCAGTCTGCTTTCTGCAGGATCCAAGCAGGACAGCCACCTCCTTCCTGCCACCCTCAGGTAACTCAGAGGCTCCCAAGTCCAAGGCTCCACCCCATGTGCCTGGGATGGCTCCCAGTCCCAGCCCAGCAGCTCCCAGTAAGTGGGAGGCTGCTGCCCACCCTTTTTCTCCTTGGGTGCAACGATGGAGGGTGCCAAGGAGGGGCCAAGCACTCACACACACAAACACCTCTGAAAGGATCAGGCTGTCTTTAATGAAAAGCAACAGATGGGTATAGCTGGCAAGTGCAAGCTTCCATGGTGGGGGCCTTTAATGATGTCTTTAAACACTCTGAGTGTGTCTGTCTCTCACTCGTGTCCCTTCTGCTGTGCAGCGTTGGGGGTGCCTCTCCCCAGCCCTGTCTCCAGCGGGGCAGGTCAGGGAGATGAAAGCATGCCTTCGAGCCCAGGCTCCCACCTCCTAGGAGACGGACATCGCCTCCCAGGCCAGGGACAATGGCAGGGTCTGGTCCCCCTGTGTTGTCTCTAGGTGATGTCACATCGATCAGAACAGCCACACTGAGGGGAGGGGAACAAACATGCAGCACACAAAGGAGGCCTCTTTGAAGTCCCTTGGAGGAGCGTGCCTGCTGCCTCCGGGCCACGGCTCTGTGTGAACCGCACAGAGTGCCAGGAGGTGGCCGCACGTGAGGCTAGAGCCCACGAGTATCTGTGGTGCTCCCAGAATGAAGAGGGGATGGAGGCTTTGGTTTCCTACACCTGCCACAGTCTGGTTTGCACGTGAGCCCTTCCTTAGCTTGGGCAATGCAAACTGGCCTTTCAGTAGCTGCAGAGATATTCGCTGACAGAATTCCAGAGTCCCAGAATCAGATTGGAAGGGACCTCTGGAGATGATCCAGTCCAATGCCTTCCAAGGCAGGGCCACCAGGAAAAGGTCACACAGGAACGTGTTCAGGCAGGTATGGAGTGTCTCTGGAGAGGGACACTCCACAGTTCCCCCCCGGCAGCCTGTTCCAGTGATGGAAATTTGTTTTAGTTTAGTTTATGGCTATTGCTCCTTGTCCTGTCTCTGGGCACCACTGAGAAGAGTCTGGCACCCTCCTCCTGGTACCCTCATGTTAACCACACTGACTATACTGGGTTTCGAAGAGTTGCTCTTGTTTTGCAGCCAGTGGTGGTACCAGTGACAGGGATTGGTAATGGCTTCAAGCTGACAGAGGGGAGATTGAGATGAGCTCTTAGGCAGAAGTTCTCCCCTGTGAGGGTGCTGAGGCGCTGGCACAGGTTGCCCAGAGGAGCTGTGGCTGCCCCATCCCTGGCAGTGTTCAAGGCCAGGTTGGACGGGGCTTGGAGCATCCTGGTCTAGTGGAAGGTGTCCCTGCCTATGGCGGAGGGTTGGAACTGGATGAGCTTTAAGGTCCCTTCCAACCCAAACCATTCTGTGATTCTATGACTCACTTGGCCGTGCAGAGCCGGAGCTTTGATTGCAGGCAGTAATGAAACATATTTGGGTTCTTCACATTTCTTTCCTGATGGACCAATTTTCTCCACAAGCAGGAGGCCTGGGAGAAAAAGGAAAGTCTTGCTGCAGGGGAAAAAAGAAAATCCGGGGAAAAAAGGAAAATCTGGGATAAAAGGAGAATCCAGGGAAAAAGGAAAGCCTTACCGGATCTCATAACTCCAGGATCTGCGAGTTTGATGGAAAGCAGCAGCACAAATGCCACATGTGCTCCCACACCACCACTGCCGTAAGAGAGTCCAGTGTGTGACCAGCCTTCAGCAACTTGTAAAGCAGAAAAGGTAGGGGCTTATTTAAATTCTATGTGCTATATGTATCAGCAGCTGGATTTGCCATCAGATTTTCTCCTTTGTTGTGCACAGCAATGGTTCCCATCCACAAAAGAAAGAGCATGAAGCACCCATCACTGTCCCTCTCGTCTCGCTTCAGCCAATGTTATTGCACTGGTGGCTCATGGGACAGCCCAGGATAAAACTTCCAGTGCCACAAACAAGCAAAAGGAGCTGTGCTGCTGGGAAAGCTGGGCAGAAGAGCAACGAGCAGCCCTGGTGCGTGCAAGATGAGCGCATGGAGCAGGAACAGCAACCACTGGACTGGAAGGGCTCCCATCCTCACACTTCAAATGCGCACATACTTTGGCACAGGCTGCAGCATCACAAGCCGTATCCCCAGCCCAGTCTGGCCCTGGTGGGTTGGGGCTTGATTCCTACGGACTTCGGAGTTCATCTCAGAGGCTGCACTTACTTTTTGGAGAATAACTCCCAGATTAGTATAATTCTCATTTTACACACTCACTAAACGCTGAATTGGTGCCACCCACACTGGGTACTCACCTCCACCCAGAGCACAGCTTCTGGCCCTGGTCACATCTCAGCTGAGCAGAGCAATAGAAACCATTGGCCACAGTCTGTTAAAAGTGACTAATTGATTTCAGCATCTCCTTTTTAATTAAAAAATTAGGAATCAAACCAAAAGCACCTGACAAGAATTCAGTTTTGAGAAGGAGCGGTGCACTTGTCACACAAACACCATCAAGTGGCAGGCAGCTAAAAATAGAAATCTCCTGAACCTCAGAAAACTGTGACCACTCGTGATGGTTTTCCTCCACTCCAGCTGCACACAAAATCATCAAAACCTTTTCCTCTGCTCCTCTGTTTGGGCAACAGTTTAATCAAACATCACATGTGTGCCAGGGCAGCCACAGACAGGCCTTACTGATGAGCAGGCTCTGCAAGCTGTGGATGCAGTTTGTTTTCAGTGTTAAATGCTCATGAAAGTGGTGACAATATTTAAAAATAAGGATGTTTTTTTCATCTCCTGAATGGAAGATGGCCTGTGCCCAGGTTGTTTCAGAGAGGCACTTAAAGCCCCTCAGGAGCCATGTGGTGCTGCAGCAAGCAGGATGGATACTTGTGCCAGGTCCTGCCAGCATCCCTGTTCTTCCAAACTGCTCTGGACAAAGAGACTGGGGAACAGTTGGACTTGATGATCTTAAAGGTCTTTTCCAACCTTTTCCAACCAAGGTTGATTCTATGATTCTATGAAAGAGACACACCTCGGTACCAGGTGGTGGGCTGTGAACACCTTGGGAATAGAGGTTGCAACAGCAGGCAGGGCATGCCTGTGCAGTGATGTGCTGATTGAGGTGCAAGTGTTCAGTGTCCATGGTGTGCTGCTCTTCCTCTGTGAACCCACAGCACTGGCAGATGTGGCACCAGGCACAGCTTCTTTTTAAATGGTAGAGCACCCTCTGGAGCATCTCCGCCTTTAAAAGAACTACCTTATAAGCTTGCAAGTCTTTGTAGCCAGCTGAATAGACAGTCTCGCCTTGTGCCTTGTGTCTGCTGCCTTGCACTTGGAGAAGATGAGGCATCCGAATTCAAGAAACCAAGCAGAGAAGAACATTGTCAGCAGAGAGCATGCCTCTGGCTTACAGGGACGAGAGGGAAGAGAAAAGAAATAAAAAATGAACAAGCTTTTAAGCAGAAGTTCTATAGTGTCTTTAAAGGAAGGAGGTAACACCTATATGTAACATGTCATTCTGCTGTTGGATCCTCTTTGCTCCCAGCAGATCTCCTTTCTTTTAATAATGCAGTGCATTATTGCCCCTATGTGCTACCAAACATGATCAACCGATGGAAATTTTTTCACCAAGCGGGTCCATTTCTCTGGCATCTTGAATGTCAAGCATTCCTGAGGCAATGCAGTGAAAATGCAGCTCACAAGCGGGGCATGTTTCGGGGCTGCAGTAAACACCAGTGCTACTCCCTCTCAGGGACTTCTCCTCCCTGCTCCGTAACCCAGACTGCGCCACAAAGGAGCAGATGCTGGCGCTGCTGCAATTTATTTTAATTCCAACCCCTGTCTTTTCCTTCCCCCCACCCCCCACCCCTTTTTTTTTTTTTTTTTTTTTGATTTTGCGTGTGTCTGGGTAAATTTAGTTCCCATAAAAGTGAAGGACTGTCATCACCAGCTCTGGAGCCAACCATACTGCCGGCAGCTGTTGTACGGGCTGTGCACACAAAGCCCCCGCCTGCACTTTGGTCTGTCCTCCCGAGCCCCATGCAGCCCTTTGGTAGGTCCAGCTCCTGACCCCCTCATCTCTGCCCCGTGGTCTGGAGCCCCAGCTCAGCTCACATCACACAGCCTCCCTGCCTCCGCTCCTCCCAGCCCTCCCGATCCCCTCAGCCTGGCTTGATCCTTCCTGATCACCATGCTGCAGCATGCTCCTCCTGAACTTCTCATCCTGTCCCATCTCCTGCACCCTTCTGAGATGGGGCATCCAGGCAGAGGTTCCGTCCCTTCAACCAAGGCAGTATCCCAAGGGCAGCTGAACCCTGAGAGGTGACAGAACAAAATCCTGCTGAGGGGTCTCTCCTCGCATGGTGTATCACAGTAAGGTAGCTCTCCTTGCATGGGGATGTCGCCAAGGGAGCTGCACACGGCCAGAGAGAATGGCCATGCTGGAGGGTGCTGCAGCACTCCCCACTCCCAGCACCTCTACCCTGTTACTCTCCTGTGCTGTGCAGTATCCCTTGGCTCCCTCTGGGCATCAGTGGATCCTCCTCAGTGGGGTTCATCCCACCCAGGTCTGTGCCATCATGGATTCAGGGCAGGGGCCCAAGGAACTCTGCAGGCAGCAGCCCTCTGCCTCTTCCGTCAGTGAAATCCAAGAATTTGGGGCTTTTCCTGAAGCTTCTTGTGAAATGGTGCCTGGAGGATGTGCGGGAGGAGTGTGTCCCCTGCAGAGCAGGGCCAGCCCAGGTTTTGCATGCAGAGTCTCACCACTGGACACCCTGGGGCACAGGGGAGGGGACAGTGCTTGGGCTGGGGATCACAAAGCTCTTCCTTGCTGAAGACCAAACAGAGCTTATGGTCATCAAGCAGCATCACTTCCAGAGTCCCACAGAAGCAAACTGCTTTTCCTCCAGGTGCCGAGGAACCCCATCCCACCGTAGGCAGTCCAAGGGGAACCAAGGGGTGAGTGCCTCTCTCCACTTTCCCACAGCTCTAAGGTCACAAGGGGATTCCCATTTCCTCCCCTAAATCATGAGATGGGTCTCAAAGCCTGGGGGAACACTTCGTTTTCAGGGCTGCTCTTTAAATGGAGGAGTTTGAACATGATTTGTGTTCTGACACACCTTTGTTTGTGCCTTTGCATCCCTCTTCCCCTGGTTGCTGGAATGGCCAAGTTCCCCCAGCTTCCTCTTGGCCTTTCTTACTCATGGCATTGCATCTGGTCCTACCTCCTGCACAGCGTCTGGGTGACTCCAGCTCCTTTTCCTGACCACAGCAGGGTCCTGCAGAAAAGTCACTGTGAGTCTGGACTTTTGGGCTTCCTCCATCCTGCCTGCATGGAAACACTGCTCTCTGAGGCAAGGGGAAGGCAGCTCGTTGGTGGTGGCTCTTCTCCAGACAGTGGATTCAGCCTGTAGCAGAGGGTTGAAATTGCCTGGGGCATGGCCAGAAGGACTCAGCCCGCCAGGAGCTTGCTCATGGCAAGAAACACAACACTTGCACCAGCAAGCACTGAGAAGCTCTTCAAAGCATCCAAACCAGCTCTGCACCCACTCCCCTTCTGAAGCTCCTAAACACCTCAGATAGGAGACCCCAAAGTCTCTGCCAGTGTCTGCTGAGCTGGGAGAGGAGTACACATGAGGAGCCCCTGTGCAGGAGCAGGTAACGCTCAGCCTGTTCCCTGGCCCTGCTTGGAGCTATGTCCTGCCAGCGCACTGCATTCCCATGAGGATGCAGTCTGCTGGCAAGCCTGACTAGTCCCTCCGAGCTGCTGGGGGGCTGTCCCTGCCAAGGACTCATCCTACTCCTGATCCACCAGGAAGCCAACTGCACAGGCAGCTGGGCTGAGCTCCTTCACCCTCTCCTGCTCTGCTGCGCCACTGGAATCTTCTCCATCCAGCATCTCCAGCAACCTGCATGGTGCTCCTGTAGCCTTGCCACAACTTTGCCTGTGCCCCCAGCTGCCTCCATCCCTGTCCCCAGGGAAAAAGGGGTGATTCACATATAAGGGGCTTGGAGGGGCAGCCTGGGGGCACAGTGGGGTGAGGTGTTTGACAGGGGTCAGCACAACTTCACCTTGTATGGAGGAGATGGCTGGGAAGTGGTTAACACTTTGGTACTGGATTGATTTCTCCTGGAAGGAAGGAAGTGTCCTCACACAGAAAAAATGCAGAAATAACAGGGTTGGGTGTTTTTTTAATTTTTTTTTTTTTGTTTTTTTCATTTTTTAAAAATAGCTATTCTTTTTTTTCCAGCCATCTGTGCCATTTGCAGCTGATGGGAGGCGGGGTGGTGCTGGATGGGGGGAATCATTTGGGTTTGGGACCGATACTGCACTTGCAGTCTACAAAACAAGAGAGGACATCTGTCCCCAGTGGAGCATTACGCACAGATCTAGGATTTTAGTATTGCGTTCACATCCAGTGCTATCATTACAGATGCACAGAGTGGAGATGGTCATGCACAGTTCCGCACTCCCTCCTCCTTCCTGTCTTCTTTGTCTGCAATCCGTCACTGCTGCACCTGAGCAGCAGTGGGGAGCATGCCTCTGCCTGGGCCACAACCTGATCCTTCACACCTCTGCAAGGCCAGCCATGGAGAACAGCTTCCTTTGCAGATTGCAGGTCTCCCAAGTTCTTTCAGGAGCAGCCCTCAGAGACTGCAAACTCATTCTCCTCCAGATAAGATGTCACTGCAGACAGCACCATCCCAAGTGCTAGTCATGTAGTGCTGCAGCTGATGTGCTGGCTACAGACGCCCCCCAAAAATGCTCTAACTCCTGTTTAGTGACTCTGGTCACTGGCTATGCTCCTTGTTAGCATGTCATCAGCCAAGTGTAAAACCTGCCAGGCTTGTCTGGGTCCTCTGCCGGTGCTTCCACAGGGATCACGCCGACTGGCACAGAGCAGCAGAGCCATTTGCTAGGAAACGGCTGCTGGGAGCATCCCAAGGGAGCTCCCGCACAGTAAGAGTGTGCAGGAAGGGAGGAGGCTGCTCCTGCTAAAACTTGGTCCCACAGGGAAGACAGTGATGCTGAGGTGAGCCTCAGCTGGGATGCCCTTAGTCAGAGCCCTGGCACTGGCATGGAGGCCAGCGGTCCTGGATGGGTCCTTGCTGGCCCTGCCATGTGCCCAGAGCAGGGTGGGCTCTGGCTGCAGCAGCGCCTCTTTGCCAAATGCTTTTCAACAAAACCTTCATCCTGACTTTGGCATTTGCTTTTGGCATGTCCCTCCTCTGCCTTGCCTGGTTATTTCCGATGGTGCGATCACCCATGCAGCATTTTCAGTCCCACCAAAAGAGCTCATTCAAGTTGCTAGCAAATATCCAAATGAAGCAAGATGCTGCTCTGTTGGCTCAAGCAGGACAGGACCCAGTTGTGTGCAATGTGCTCAAAGTTTGAGGTCTTGAATAAAGAAGTGACTGGGGAATGCAGCTCTGCTGGACAGGTCCTAGGTCCCTTACTCCTGCCCTTGAATCTGGAGGGTAGAAGGTGGAGAGGAGAGGGGCAGGTGAAAGATGAACCATAGAGGGGAGAAGAGGGAGTTGAGCGAGCAGAGCATCCCACATGAATTTTAATATCTATAGATAAATGTGAAGGTTTTCATGTGCCAACTGGAGGTTTGCATGTTGCCCAGAGCAGGCAAATGGGAGTAAATGTGGCCAGGAGAAGACAGGTTGAGATGGCAGGGTAGAGAGGACTACCAGTGACTGGGAGAACCTCTTGTGATAGCCGGGAAGTGAGCGTGTGCCCCACGGTTCGTTACAAGCCCTTCTGTCAATTGCACTTACTTGCCTTGAGGCTTTGGAGGAGAGAAGCACAAGACTGGTGGCTACATCCCATGATTTACAATACATCTGATATTTCTAGTCCATTAATAAAACATGCAGTTGGCCATGAAAGGCACATCTGCCTATTTTGAAGACTATAATGGATAAAGCTCTGACACATGGATTTCTGTAAGAAAACTAGTGCTGTAAATAGCATTCCAAAATGATGTATTCTGTCAAATTCAATGGGACAGTTATTGTATGCTAATTAAATACTACTGAATTATTCAATGGTTGGATGGTGAATAAAGACACAATTTTAGAAAGCCACACAGTCCCTCAGAACACCCACGACTCCCAAGACTTTTACTGCTGTCCTCAGCCTGCAACCAACTGATAAGAGGCTGTGGACAGGCAGGACAGGCCTTATAAACTGGATTCAGCTATCAGCAATATTAACTGAGTCAAGTCACCTGTCTGTCAAGACCTCTGGGATCGTGGCCACAGCTGCAATCCACTGTCCAGGTGGTTTAATGATATCAACGATTACACATCCTGTTTCCTGGAAATCAGGAAGTGGTAAACGCTCCATCCCTGGCAGTGTTCAAGGCCGCGTTGGACAGAGCCCTGGGTGACATGGTCTAGGGTGAGGCATCCCTGCCCGTGGCTGGGGTTGGAACTAGAGTTGGAGCTTTAAGGTCTCTTCAACCCATACCAGTCTGGGATTTCATGATCACTTGCTCCAGTTATTTGTTTTCTCTTCGGAGAAGAGCTCCACACACTCCTCACTGATGCCTCTTGCTCCTTCCCAGGATGATTTCCTGTGTTACTTTTCAAGACTTTCTTCACTTTAATTCACCCAGTCCAACCTTACTTTGCCTTTTGAATGTGTGTTTTGGGCCCTCCAACCCACTCAGACTCTTACAGGCTACAAACAAGCAAACAGATAAAAAAGTGCAAACTGCAAAGAGAACTCCAGTATTTGCCATGGGAGACATGTGCTAAGAAATACAGGTCTTGCCCCAGCTCTAAACTGACCTGCTCGGGGCCCTGGAAGTTGGCTGCAGGGATGGAGAGCCCCAAGGGAGTTCCCAGGAGCAGTGCTGTGCTCCACAGTGCCACAGAAAACCTTCTCCAAACTCCTGTGCTGTGGCAGACCAGTTCTCAAACAGCTCCAGCCTGTGGGGCTTCCTCCTTCTCAGCCCTTTTAACAGACAGAAAGCTAATGGAGACAGACAGAGAGATTTCCAAATCTTCACTGGTGCCTGACATTATAACATGTATGTAGGATCTCATTCCACCCAGCACCTTGGTCTGGAAGCTTTCACGTGATCCAGCCCAGGAGTGCTACGCTCTCTTTATGAGAGCAATGTATTGATAGAGCCTTTGGACACTTTCAAGTCTGCTAAAAAGATGTTTTGAGGTGACAGATCTTAAGCAACACACAGAGCTGAGTGCTGCTCTGCTCTCCACACCCTTCCCTGCTGCCAGGGGAAAGCAGCCGCTATCAGTGATAGCTGGATCCAATTTATTAGGCACTTCGAGGAGACATTCATCAGGCAAGGAGATAAATAATCTTCAGATGGAACAATTAAATTTAATTGCCTGAAGATTATTTGTCTCCTTCCCTGATGATTGTCTCTGCTGAGAGCCTTATAAATTGGATCCAGCTATCAGTATTTCCCCTAAAGACTGGTCCAGCTGCCCAGACCAAAACATGGGGCTCAGAATAAACTTTCACTGTTACACATGGAAAATAATACTGCCTTGATGCTTGTGTCTTTTTCCTAGCAGATACACAGGTCCATGGTCTGGAGGCTGGGTTTTCTGGTCCCTGGTGGGTGCCTCCTGAGCTCAGCAGTGCTGCTCCTACTCCAGTGTCCCTGTGGAAGTGATGTCCTGCTTGGAAAAGGCTTGAGGAGGGATGTGGTGAGCCCTGAGGTGGACCGTGAAGGGTTGCAGTGAGCTGGATTTTGTTGTGGCTGGAGTACTGAAGAGGGTGGTGGCATCCATAGCATGTGATGGAGCAGTGACAGCATACGCAGGAGCGTGCTTGTGCTGCCTGCAAGAGAAACGTTGACAGAGCCACATCTCAGACTGGAGAGACCTTCAGCATGTGTGTGGGCTCACTAATGCCTGTCCTAGTCAGTCTGCCAGCTCAACACCAGTAAACTGCGGGAGTGCGGCTTTTCCATGCAGAGACAGAGACAGGGTAGCCACCATATTCATGTTACTCCAGGCCAGGACCTGGAGTAAAGCTGGAACCTCTTCAACAATCCAGGAGCCATCAACTCTGTACATGTCTGAAGTCTGGAAAATATCTTAAACATGGGAGAGGAAAGGGAGGGGGTTGATCCTCAGCTGGTGTAAATCAACAGAGCTTCATTGACGTTGTTGGACGATTACTGAGGCTTATGTCCTCTGACCCCAAATATTTCTAGGGAGGGAGGTAATGACTGCAGAGCATTCCAGTGTTGCAAGAGATCTTTCTCCAGCCTGGCTGCAGGGAGGCTCTAACTCCAGGGGCTGGGAAGTGAAGGGATAAGTGTCCGGGTGAAGGAAAGGGAGAAAATGCCCCAAGATTCCTCACTCTGCATCCCAGTTTGAAGGTAAGCTGGAAATCAGAGAGGCTGAGCTGCAGGGACCATATTCATGGGGAGATCTCACCCTCCTGAACCTTTCTGAATCTGGAGGATGGATGGCTCTGGATATGAGCACCATGATCTCTGCTCTCAGCCAATCTCTGGGCACCCATGGAGTCCAACATGTCTGCCAGGCAGGACTGAGCTCAAGTCCACACTGTGCACCATGGGAGCCATCAGCCACTCACCCCACATTGTCCACTGTCCTGTGCTGGGAGGACTTTGGGCTGCTGGCAATCACCAAGAGCCATGGGCAAGACAACCTTCAGCTCAAATGCTGCTGATGCTCCAACAGGCGAGCAGCGTCCAGACGTCCCTGAGCACAAGGCAGCGTTCGGTGGTGTGGGCTGGGTGCCAGCACTGTGTGCTCCTTCCTGCGAGCAGCACAGAAAAGACCCTGGAATCAACATGTTTACTGACAGACTCCTGCTCTGTTGGCCTGGTTTTCTAAGGAAATGAAGCTTGTGCAATCACATTGTCTGGGGGTGTCTGTTCCTAATAACTTCTCAGTCCACCAGCCAATTCCAATCTGATCTGACGGAGAGGGAGAGATCTCAAAATATTGCGTTCTCCCAAGTGTCCCGGCAGTACACTGAGGTGTAGGTAACTTGCACAACACAAGGAACGGAAGCATCTTCTACACAGCATCATGGAGGAAAGCAATGAGGTCATGGTTGGTTGCCAGCAGGTAACCCACAGTGCTGTTGGGAAGAGGACCTCACCAGCAGTAGCCAGAGCTGGATGAGCATCATCAGCTAGGAGAAGCATGCATGTCCGGAAGGACGCGAGCTCCAGCTACGCAGAGCCTGGCGCTGCCTGCAGTTAGCGCATGTCTGGGCAGAGGAGGACAGAGTCTGCTGCAAGCCATGGCTGCCAGAATGTGTGGAGCTGAGTATTGAAAAGCCGCCAGCTCCCCAAAGCGCTGGGGCTGAGGGATGCTCGACTGGAAGGTGTGTGATCCTGGAGGGCAAAGTCTCCCTTCCGCTGGGGATGGGCGTTTCCAGGAGTGGAGCTGCGGCGTCAGCTCCTCCGCAAGCAGAGCGGGACCCACGTCTGCCCCGCATAGCGTCTTGCTTCAGTCTGGACAGGATCTGGACTGCAGTGCCTTGTTTCTCCTCTCGTTGACTCTGGTTTAATTTGCTGAAGGCGCTCGATGGTGCACATGGTCTTTCTAGCCCAACCCTGCCAGTAATACGAGCTTAACAGAGCTGGAGAGGACTTTTTTTTTCAAGTGCTATACAAACATGATTTGTTTTGTAATAACTCTTCTTCTGTTCTGTTTTGATGATGGCTCTGGGATCTGAGGGACTTGGAGACAGCTCAGAGCAGCTCAAATTCCTCTCCACGTGCTATCAATTAACATCTTCATTAAACACCCAGATCAAAGCCCCTTCCAGCCAGAGCATGACAGCGCAACAGAGCTGGACTTCGTGAAGTCACCCACGATTGGTGACAAATCAAAAAGGGCTTGGTTTGTCCTGTACCAGCCACACATAGAAATGGGAGATAACTGCCCATGGAGGGAGTGAGTGTCCTCCCACAGCTCCTCATCACTACCTGGATCAGAAAACAAGACACAAGCCATGGTGAGGGATGAGGGACCTGCTGCATGTGTGCTTGCTGGGAGAGGCACCGTCTGCAACAGCAGATCACCACCCCTTGTCAAATCACCAGTCCCACTGGTGCCACGGGCATCTCTCCAGTTGACTTCATTGAGACTTGACCTCAAGTTAACCCAGCAAAGCAGGAGGGCTGGGAAAGTCATCTGGAAGGAGCCACCACCACAGAATTGTCCAGATGGCTGTTTCCTAGAGTCTCTCCAGTGTGTCTTCTAGCCCTATTTTACTGAGCCTGTGGGCATTCAGGAATCCCAGCTCCTGGTAGAGTACAAGCTGCTTGTCTGTACCACCGCAGACATCCCTGTGTGATCATCCCTGTGGCCAGCACAGGGCCACAGCTTTCTGCTAGTATGGCTCTATCTCAGCTTGCCATGGCAGTGAACCCTGAGCTGGTCAATACCACATCCTGGACTTTGTACAAATATCTGTGCTTCAGCCTGGTGCAAAAAGGTATGTTTCCACTTACAGTCAAAACACCAAAACCTGGTATTTCAATCCCTGTGGCAGCTTGGGTGCACTGTTAATCCATGCTCAGTGCTCAGCTTAGAGGGAAGGGACTGCAGACAGGGTGTTCCCCTTACAGCCCTTCTTAGATAGCAAGAAAGCCCAACACCTTGGTGGGACCTGGCAGCACTGAGTCCCACCATGCAGACAGGCTGCCCAGCTCTTCCTTCCCACCCTCCTTCCTGGGTACCACCACCTCACTGTGATTCTCACTTCGTGCTTGTGATGGACACGGCAGGAACAGGCAGACACAGCGAGAGGATGCAGCTGGGCACAGCAAGTGCTTGCCCACCAGCCTGGCGATGTGATCCATGCTCATATTTTACTCACACTGACTGCAGGATGCAACACTGGGACCCTGGCGCATTCTCCTTAGTTTGCATCTGTGCCCAAGCACACATGGCATTTGTGCCTGTCCCCCCAAACCCACCCAAGGGATGTTTTCTTTAAACCTATGTGGATCTATAATTAGTTGGTCATTTCACGCATCCTTTAAAATAAATCTAGTAGACTTTAGCACCCGGTTTCAGCTTGCTGGTGTCATTACAGGACAAACTGTGGGCAGAGTGAAACTCCAGCATGCACAGAAGGGGTGCCCTAATCTAAGCCATACGGTTCTATGAAAGCTGACCTGCTCAGCTTTGCACTGATGGACAGCACTGGTGAGAGGACTGGGCAGGGTTTGTTCTTAATGTAGATCAATTAGCTGAGTGTGTTGCTCACAAAGGAGCGGTAGCAGCATCCCTGGGTGTGGGAATAGCACACCACTTGGGGACATAACATCTCACAGTACACTTCTCCACCACAACACACACCCGTGAACCACAGCACACACTGCTAATCCTTTCTGGGACACTTCACCCTTTTCCACCTCTTTCTCCAAGCAGCATGGCCAGGAGCTTAGTGGAGTGGATTCCCAGGATCTCAGTGGAAGCACCTAGTGCATTTAATTCGAGGTATTGCTGTTGGAAACTAGCTGTCTTAAGGGAAAACACTGGGAATCAGGTCAACTGATACCATTCTGGCAGTGGCATTGCAGGTCTAGGAATGTGGTTGAGCAGCTCAAAAACAGTCAAAGAGCAAAATCATACTTTTGTTGCTATCTTGAGATCAGATTAAACTACTTCAGGACAAACACATTTGCACCTCCAAATGTTCTTTGAAGCCTGAGTCAGCACAGTGCATGCTTCAGCTTTAAGAATTTAAAGGTTTGAGCATGTGGTCTACAATCTATTGGATTAAGCTGGAGCTTGAGGGAATAACTATACAAAAAGTGTTGTTTTAACACATCATCTGTTGGGTTTTTCTTTTTCCTTCCCACCAAAAAGGCAGTTTTAGTCATAATATAACTGTCACAACGGACTGCTGGTTTCAACACATGGTATCCTTCAAAAGTTTTGAGTTAGGACAGACTTGTGGATAGGCACTGGCCTGTTTCTGTGTTGTGGCTTTTCAAGTGAAAATGAGTTTGGTTAAAAAAAACAACACAACCAACACCTTCTTTTTTTTTTTTTTTTAAGTGGAAAATAAAATAAAGCACTATTGCTTCCTCATGAATTTTTATCTTTGTATTTTCAGTTCCTGTTTTCACTATGTTTTATTTTGCACGTCTCTTTGGGAACAGACTTTCTTGTGTCCTAGGAATTTTCATGGAGTGGAAAGAGCTGTTTCCTGCCTAGTCTATAGGTGGGTTTGAAGAACCTGAAGCCAAAAAATCCTAGACACACCAAAGTCAGCAGGAGCTTTCCAATGGTGCTAATGTTACCAGGACTCTCATCTCCTCCAATCCAAGTGTCTTTGTGGTTGGAAAATTGCAATCTCGCTCTAAAATCTGCATTGTCCATCCTGGTTCCACATGGGAAGTGGCTTTGCCCACAGCGTACAAAGTAGACCAGTGTGTGGTTTCTCAGAGAAACCTGGGCTGTCTGACTGAAGTCCACTTGACAGCAAGCCTCAGGCCAACAGTGTCTTTGCTCAGTGGCTGCTTGGCAAAGCTGCATCTTCAGTGGGCATCTGTGCTGGGGATGGAAAGTGTGGGCACCCTGCAACTCCTTGAGTCACCCAGCATAAATCTGATCACACCACATTGCAACACGACAACTCTATTTATAAGCTATGTGGGTTAACAGTCCATGTAACTGCACAGTAATTGTACAGAGTTCCTACAGATGATAGAGCAATAATTAACTTAGTAATTGCATGTGCCAGAATAGCCCTGGAACTTCTACAATGTGTTTTGGATGCTTGCTTGCTTTCTCACCTCCTGTTTGGGGGAAGAAAGGCTTCCACTGACTTAACAGATCACACTCAGAGCATCTCTCCTCTGTGAACAGTACAGCTGCTTTATAGAAAGCGTAGCTCTTCAGCTTTTCCCCATAACCAGAACTAAGGACAGAAGTAGAAGTCGAGGTTAAAAAAAGGAGGGAGAAAAAGGCAAAAAAGAAAAGAAAACAACATCAAAACCCTTCCATGTTTCAGACACAGAGAGCCAAACCTTGGGCAGTACAAAGCTGGATTTGTGTCTGATAAACTGAGCAACTCCCTTTGGATGTGAGGAAAGAACTGCAGATGCTTTAGAACTGATGCCAACAAGCTCCTGATTTTGGGGAGGAAATTCAGTGTCCTAGTTCAGGTTTATGATGAAACCATACAATGTGAGCAAAATGCCAAGCAGGCATGTCTCTTCTGATGATGTATATTAATGGATCCATTCACCTTCATGGAAGTGTGCCAGTTTTCTCCTGCTGAACCTTTGGACCTGGGTCTACCTCCAAGTGGAGGGAGGAGATCTGGTTGCTAGACTGGACAAGTTGATATTTTGCTTTCAGTGTCCTCAACAGCAAAAACCAATACACTGACCTGCATTTAAATGCTGTTAGTGATGGAAGTGAATTTGACAAAGAGATAAAAAGCCCTCACAAAGTACAAACTGTTCTGCAGCATTATCTTCGGGTGCTCCACAGCGCTTGGAAAAAGAGGTCAGGGAAGGCAGGGGATGCATCCCCATGCAATGCCCACTGCTGCCTTCAGACCTGACATACTGCTGGCTGGAAGGGGAACCCCAGAGCCATTTGGTTTGCTGTTCGCTTAAGGTCAGCAGGAGATGAGCAGTGTTGGCATAGTGAGCTTTCCTATCGAGTTCAGGTTCATGGCTGCTCTCCATTTCTCCCAGATCTTTTCTTCTGCTCCACCTTCCTGAGAAGCATTGCTCAAATCTAGCCTAACCTAGACGAGGTTTTCAAGGATGCCCCATCTGCCAGGATGTGGGGTTATCTGGGTTAGGTGGGTATATGGTAGGGCTGTCGTGCAGGGTGTCTGGGGCCATTTGGAGGGGGTTGTTGCATGCTGGAAGTGCTCACCTGGCCCTGGGTGTACAGGAGAAAAGGGAGTGCTCCAAGCAAAATTATGCTTCTTCCAGCTCCAGCTCCATTGCTTTACCATGCCAGGAGGGAGCAGGGCTGTGGCCAAGTGCTCTAGGGATCTTCCTCCATCACCTGTGCCATGGTGCACATGCCAGTGAGAGCCGGGCTAGGTCCTCACTGAGAAAACCCCTTCACCAAACCTCTGCCACCAGTGTGAGGAGACCGGGACAAATGCTGTCAGTCCTTGTGCTGCTGAGGACAGCCCTGGCTCCTCCTCGCCTGACAACACACCTTGTCATGCTGTGCCATTGCCCAGAGAGCCATCATGAAGCTGGTGGGAGGTTGTCAGCCCAAGCCTTGCTTGAGCCACTTGCTGTCAGATGCATGGCTTTGGGTTGGAGAAAGAAGGGAACAGAGAGCAGCTGAGGCACAGGGTGGTGAAGAAGTGACAGAGCAAAGCTTGATCCACCTAACTCAGAGCCTCAGTGTCCCTTAGGGCCTTGAGCCACTAAGCCCCAGTCAACTGTAACACCACAGCATGCATGACATAGCCTTCAAATATTAAAACCCAACCTTCATGTAAACAGCTTATGACTCCAGGCCGGTTCAAGGAGCCACATAGGCTCCCCACAGCCCTTAGTACTGAAGTTATAGCCTTAGAGACTGCCACATGCAGAGCCTACATGGTTTCTCATCTTGCTCCTTGGCTATGGGGAAGGGCAGGAGAGTAAAGACTTCAAGACCTGTTAGAAAGGAAACAGTGGGATATGCCCATGAAGGCATCCAGGGAGAGAAGGAGAATGTGAAAGCAATCTTCCAATACCTCAAGGGGAGCTACAAGAAAGCTACTTTAGAGTCCCTTCCAACTCAAACCATTCCATGATTCTATGATTCCCTGAAAAGATGAGACCACCTTGCAAGCGCCATTCTTCAAGAAACATTGTGCAGCAGAGACTGCCCCAGAAATCCCTCTTCTTCCCAAGGCCATCTTTGCTCTGCTCTTCATGGTAGCGCCACCTCATCATGCATCATTTACCAGCATAGGACAGATGTGTCCATAAAGTCCACCTCACAAGTCTGAAGATGTGCTTGGCGAAGGGGTGAGGCTTCTATCAGGACATCACACATCCCAGTGCTGCTCATAGAGGGGTTTCCTACGCAACTGCTATGCAACCTCTACTCTTCCCACTCTGACTGCCTCCAACTCTGCTTCTACCCAGACCTCTGCTCTTTCCCTCTTCCTCTTCCAGGAGAGGGGAGGAGGTCCCATGGAACCATATACTGCTTTTGTTCCTGGCAGCTGAGTGATACATCCTACTATGCAGCCAGAGAAACTCCTGCAGAAAAGCACTGCCCAGCCAGCAAGATCCTCCCTGGTCGAGGGCTCTGCATAGAGAAATGTGGGGAGCCAGATCTCAGGAGGGTCTATCTGCAAAGCTTGCCCGTGTCCACCCCAGCCAAAGAGTCAGCACCCAGCTGTCACTGACCTGACCAGTCAGGTCACAGCTTCATCTGTCTCAATGGCTTCTAGGAGGAGAGAACAATTGCTTAAGATGAGGCCTTTCTCCCCTCTGAGGTAAAATAAAAGGGCAGCAAGAGCTGCATGGATCCATGCTCCAAAGATCAGGAACACAGATGTAGTTTTCAGTTCATAACTCTGCTCTAATACTGAATTCACTCTCTGACTTCCAGAAAACCATGTAATAGTTTTCCACCAGTTGTGCCTTCCCTCTCCTCTGCCCCAGGCTCTGATCATCAGTAGGTGATGCATGTGAACAGGCTTTTGCTAGGGAAGGGCTCCTGCCTCTTCAGGACATCAATGCCCATCGATGCCAAACAAGCGGAACCTCTGCACTCATAACCTACTTCTTCCTTGACCTGGAAAAGTGGGACTGGTTTGAACTTGAGGCAGGAGACAACTGAAGGGTAAAGGAGATGGGAGAAGTGCCTTTTTAAATGTTCCTTTGCCTCTCACCTCTGCATCCCATGGTGGTGTCACTGACGACTGAGGTCGACGCAGTGCAGATGACTTGCGCTAGCTGAGGGGCTGGCGCACAATCCTCCCCTATGAGTGCCTCTGACATGGGGTGGAGAAGGGCTTGTGCTGGGATATATCCCTGCCTGCACTGCAGCAAGGCGAGGAACGATGGACCTTCACCCCGGCACTCTGCAACGGAGTCTGCTGCCCACCCCAAACTCCTCCACATAAAGAGAAGGGGAGTGAGGTGGCAGCTAAAGGGGCATCAACAACACGGGTCTCACCTCACTAAGGGCCACAAGCCCTGCACCTTGCTTGGAAGTGCTTGTGCCAGCAGCAACAGAGTTGTGAGCTCTTGCTGCCTTCCACTCTCTATTGGTGTTCTTCCCTTGGGGTCTTCATGCACTCCACTGCAGATGCTCAGATCCAACACCACGTGGAGGTGGCTGCCTTTGCATACCAGACTTATTTTACTTCCTACAGAGCAGCACAGCCCAGAAAAATACATTTTTAACTTGCACTTTGCTCTCACACATGGGATTTGGGTGTTAATGTAAGCCTCCACTGAGAGCATCCACAAAATGCTCCTGGGAAAGGTGAGCCCAGCCCAGGGACAGGACCAGTTTGGGGGATGAAGGAAAGCTACCCATCAAGCCGCAAGAAGGAGCAGTGCTATGCAGTCAGCAGCAGTCATCTTTCTTTACTATGGACCACATGAGATCAGAAAAATAACCTTGTTAACAAGAGACCTAGTAGCTAACGAAACGTCATGCTATAGGACATACAACAGAGGCCAAGCACAATTACCAGAACAAAATAGCAACCGAGGAGGCAAGGAAACCCCAGGGTGGTGTGCAGGGTGCTGCAGGAGGTGATGCCCTATAGCAAATGTGGTATCAGCACAGCTGTGTGCACCCCTGTGTGCGCATGGGGCCAGCTGCCTTTAGAACAAGTCAAAGGGTCTTCACCTCCTACACAACTCCAGTATCTCCAGCACAATGATTATTAATATATCTTCACAGAAAAAAAAAATGTCCCAAGAACTATGTGCAAGGGTTGTTCCTCCAGGTACAGTGAAAGGAGGGCAGATGGGAAAACACCCTTCTCAGTGCTGTCCTTGGGACTCCTGCCCACTCCTCACTGACACCACAACCCTCCCCAGCAGCCCTCTGTGGGTTTGCCTTCAATGAATCCCCAACAAGTCTTTTCAGAAAAAGAAGGAAGAAAAAAAAAGGTATTGCTGCTTCTTCTTGTCATATTTTTCCCCCTCTCTCTCTCCCCCTCCTTTCCCCTTAAAAATGTTTACTTTCAGAAATTCCATTCCTGCAGAGATTCCTCCCGGGCTCTGAGGTCTCCGCGCTCCACCCTCCTCTTCTGCAGTCAGAAAAACTGAGTCTTGATGTCTCTTTGGTTAAAAAAAAATAATAATAAAATAACACAAACAAATAACACACAGTCCAGTACGATCCCATCCGCCCCACGACGCCTGATGAGAGGGTGTCTGTGGAAGAAGGAAGAATCAGAGACAAGCTGTCTGCTCTCTGGAAACTGAGGTCCCCACGCCACCTGGCCGGCTCTCCTGCTCTCATACAGTGGTTGCCGGCCCATACTGGAGCACCAGAGGGGATGTCTCCTTGATCCTGACATAGAACTGCCCCTCAGGCCGGGTCATTTGGAGGGACAGAGGCAAGAAGTCATCGGGAAGCCACCGCTCACTGTCATCGGAAGCGAACACCAGTCCAAAGTGCTCCAGCTGCTCCTCGCCATAGCAGAAGGTGGCCGAGCCACCCAGAACACCACGGGACATCTCATTCATCTCAAGCACCACCAGCTTCACCACCTCCCCAGCAGATGTCTGGCTGGTGATGTGCAGCTGCGGAAAGAGAAGAGAGATGAGATGTAAAAGGGAGAAATGGATGTAAGGGGGAGGAACAAGGAGGAACCGGGGGCTGGAGCCAGCACACAGCGTGTCCTACAGCGGTGATTAGGAGGGTGAAGAACCCTTGGTGCCCAGTGAGCAAATAGCAGCAGCCCAGCATGGAGCTGTGGGCAAGTTGTGCCTCAGGATACCAGAACTCCCTGTACTGCTTCCTTGCCTCCACTACACTGAATCCTTACAGCTCAACTCTTGCATGTGGTACCTACACTCGCCTGCTCAGCTCAGGCTGCCCACCATCTCATTATCTGCCCTGGAGAGGGATAGTCCCAGCCCTGCTCCTGGAATCTGTATAAAGTCCCTCTCATGAGCAGGATTCAGACCATCAGACCAGCTGAAAAACAATGGCTCTGCCAAACTAGTGGTGCTGAGCTGAAGCCTCTTTGGGAAGTGGCGTTAGATTTCATCCCATTCACAAGCTTGAGGTTCTCCCACCAACAGCTGTCCCTCTGTTTCCTTGGGGACTGCCCATGAATCCCAAATACAGCCAAGAAAATGAGCTCATCTGGGATTCTGGCTGCTAATGACCATTGGGAGCCTGCTACTTGACTTAAAAGGCCCTGGAGCAGGACATCCATTCTCACTTAGGCAAGGCAATGGTTTCCTTTGGCACATCGGTAAGGGCTTGTGGCAGTGACTCAGCAGGGTGGTCCAAGCCCTCAGCCCACGTGAGACCTGCCAGCTCCCAACAACCACTGCAGGGCTCAGCTGATTTACACTAGCCCAGGAGCCTTTCCTTTTAAGTTGCTTTTCTTAGAGAAGAACATCATAAAATGCTTCCAAACAGGCATGTCCAGAGCTTTGCAACTTCAAAAGCCATATGGGCAGCCTGCCAGGAACCTGAGGGCTGCACTTCAGTGACATAGAAATCCATAGAAATTTCTCCAACGGAAAATAAATACCATGAGGCAGATTCCCCCCTGCTCCTAACACCCTGCTGGGTGTGGAGACACCAGCTATCAGAGCTGCCCGGCAAAAAAATCCATCTGCCCTTGGCTCTGCCCTTCCTCTGCCATTTTATGGGCACAATGCACTCAGGCTGCTCCATCAGCCTTGGCTCTGGGAACTGGGAATGTTGGAAGGGATATTTCAAAAGGGGAAGAAGCTTCATCGTGGGAAGAAAGGAGGTGGCAGAGACAGAGGGGGACAGGCCCAAGATGTGTGTCCTGGAAGATCCATGGGGCATCCCACCCAGAGCAGATGAGGGTGACCAGAGATCCTGGGTCAGCTCTCAGAAGCAAAGCCCTCATGGAGAGGAACCAGGTCACATAGCAGCTCCAGCAGACCTCAACGCCTGAGTGAGGAAGCAGCTTTGCCTGCTCCCTTTCATGAGCTGGAGACGAGTGGCTCCTGCTCTCCTTTCCTCAAAGGCACACATGGCTGGAAGGTGGGAACACAGACCCTGGGGTGAGGGGAGGCTGTGGGAGGGCCAGGGCTGGGCCAGGGGGGCGACGGCCGGATTTCATCTGCGGGGCTGATGTGGTTGAACACGAGAAAGTGCTGAAGGAAACTCATCTGTGCAACCTTTTCTCACTGCCTGCCCACTCTGGATGGCACTAACCTACTGAACCATGGGCTGAGAGCTGAACCATAGCTCTGCTGCCTTGTGCCCCCAAAATTCCTGATCCTGTGGCCCTGGCTCATCCCCTCTGCAGCTATAGCTATCACTCCTGAAGAACCACACACCCGACCCTGAGGCAGGGACACAGGGACTCAGGGAAGGAGTGCTGTGAGTATCCAGGGGACCTCACCCCTGCGATGGTAGAGGATGGAGAGGGAAGTGTCAGGTTAGGGGCACCCAAGCCCCTGCTGCCCACCTCTCCATCCTGCCAGCCCTTTCTATTTGTGCCCAGCAGAGCTGCGGTGCTGCCCTTTGCAGGCTCCAGTACCTTGACACTGGTCTCTTTGGAGAGTCCAGTCTCGTACTGAGGGCAGACCCGCAAGGTGACAGAGCCCAGCTTCTTCCCTTGATCACCCAAGCACCCAGGCTGCTCCAACTGCTCCTGGAAGTTCTGAGTCCACTCGGCCGAGTGCGTCCGGACGATAGACTGGGAGCCCTGTGTGCTGCGGCTGTGCTCGGGCCTGGGTGTCACTGCAGCACCCAGCCTGCCCTGGCTGCAGTGGCCCGTGGCCCTGCTCTCTGTCGGGGAGCTGTCGACAGAGCCAGGGCAGGACTTCCTGGCTGTCTGGCAGAGCGGTTTAGGGAAGTCCAGGCTGCTGGTTCGGACACAATACGCCTGCCGCTTCTCCGTGATGCGCAGAAGCTCGATCTGTCGGCTGGGCAGCACGAAGTCACTGTCATAGAGCTCAGGGGGTGGCTGGGGCTCCTCTGGTGGTGGTGGCAGCGGTAGTGGAGTCTTGAGCTCATGGTTCTGCAGGACATCCGGGGCGCTGTCCTGCAGGGTGCGGGCAGCCCTCCTGCCACAGCACTCGGGACCCAAGGAGGAGTACACAAGGTCAAGCTCCTTCGGGCTCTGTGCCCTGCTGGAGTCGTAGTCACTGTCAGTGGCCAGGAACACCTCCGAGGAGCCCTCCTCATCCGACAGCCCATGTGAGTCTGCAAGGGGTGCGAGAAGCAAACAGAGGTTCAGCCTTGGTGCTGGCAACCCCAGCTGAGGGGTTGGACTCATCTGCACCAGGTGGAGTCCAGGGAAGCCCCAGAGTGTTCAATCCCTCGCTGTATACCTGTCCTGCGCTTGCCAAGACACAGGCAGAGCAGGTCCTACCCCAAATGAGACCAACTGCCCTGCCTGTACCCCCACGGTGCAGGGGCAGCCCCTGAGCCCACCAGGCAGGAGCTTTGCAAAGCTAGGTCCTTACCAGAGTTGAGCTTATGGCTGGTCTCTGGTGAGGGTGCTGGGGAGGTAAGGTACTCGAGGTGGGACGAGGTGGATCGGGTTTTCTCCTTCATTGCACCTCCAGCATCACTGAGGAAGCCACTGAGAGACACCCCACAGGAGGGCTGCTTGTATCGGGCATGTTGCAGGGCATCCATAATCCAGCGCATCTCACGCCAGATCTCTTCCATTTGCTGTCAAAATAGAACAGGATGGATCCCTTTCAAAAAGCAAACAGCAGCAACAAAAAGGTCCCACAGCAAAACCTGGGTTCTCCCACACACTTTTCCAAAGAGGCAAAAGGGGGAATCCCTGAGCCAGGAAATCCCAAGAAAGTGCTCTCAGGTTGGAAGATGCTGCTTCTACCACTGCTGGTTCAAGCAGGGGTGCTGGGAAAGGGGTAATGTGAGGTGCTTTTTTGAACAGCCATCCCAAAATACACTTCCAGGCCTTTTTCTAGCAAGATGGGGAGCTGCAGAGCAGGAGCCTTTGGCTCTCCCATCAGGATTTTTAATGTGACTATTGCTGCACAAAGCCCTGCCTGCTGCTGCCCCGCAGAGAAACCCCATGGGGTCCCAGCCAATAGGACCAGTGAGCAGCCCCAGCGCAGATGCTTCTGCAGCTCATCCACGAAATCACTCCTGGCTGCATCCCACAGGCACAGTCAAGTTCAGCTCCTTCCCAGCGCGCTCCCACTGTGCGCACCTGGATATAGTCCTGAACCTGCTGGTGCCTCTGCTTTGCGGTGGAGAGCTCGGCATCGGAGAAGGCTTCTCTGAGGCTCTGCTGAGAGAGGAGCGACTCCAGCTCCAGGAGTGCGGATACCTGACAGTACTGGGTAATGAACTCCTGGTCGTATGTGAAGAAGTGGACTGAGGAATGGAAAAAGAGAAGGGGGGATTGAAAAACATCAGGTATTGGCTGCAGATGCCGTACAGGCTCCCCCCATCTCACTGAACACAGGGAGGAGGGACTGCTGTCCTCTATTCTACCTGAAGAGCCCTCAGCATCCCCCTCTATCGCTCCTCTCCTGGAGAAGGTGAGGGAGCTCCAGCACACCTCACTGCCCATCCCAGCTCTCAGGAGGTCTCAGAGGACAAGGAGACCAGTAAGGTTGGTTTTTGGTATTCCTTCTCCTCACCCAGCTCGAAGATCTGCAGCGGCAGCGTGAGGAAGCCAGAGCGAGGGGTGTAGGGGTTGTTCTGGCCTGGGGCGGTGCAGACGTCATCTGACGGAGGCAGCAGCAGGAGGAAGGAAACCTGGCCCCCAAAGTCCAGCACTTCTTGGCTGTACAGACGGAAATCTTTGGCCTGCAAGAAGACACTGCAGTAAGGCTGCAAACATCACCTGGTGGGCCCTCCAGCAAGTGCTTATCCACAGCGGAGTCCTCAGGGATCGCCTGAAGCCAGGGGATATTGCTGTTTCAGCACACAGCCAGCGCTCCTGGCTTCTGGCATAAAATGCACACTTCCCTATCTCTCCTACTTCTTCTAAAAGTCTCTCTACCTCTTGCAATGGGATGTTCACCAGGGTCATCAGCTCCTTGATGGCCACTTGGAGCTCCTGAAACAAGTGGTTCTGGGTGGTCTCAGCCCCTGGTTCTGCAGGAACAGGCTCCTCCACACTAACCATCTTCTGCAGCCATTCCCACTCCTCCCTGGAGAAGGGCAGAGAAAGACACATGAAGGAGGGAGCAGCTCGGGATGCATCTGAACATGTAATAACTACAAGAACTATGTTTGGTCATCCATTCCTCCCCCCGACAGTGCAGCATCTCCAGGGATGAAGGAGCTACAGTGGTAGAGGGGGACCTTGGTTTGCTGCAGATCCAAGCTGCCCTGCATGGCAGGCAGTAGGGCTGAGAGGCTGAGAGAGCTGGGCTTGTTCAGCCTGGAGAAGAGAAGGCTCCTTAAGGGGAGACCTTAGAGCAGCTCCAGTGCCTAAAGGGGCTACAAGAAACCTGGAGAGGGGCTTTGGACAAGGGCCTGTAGGGACAGGACAAGGGGAATGGCTTTAACCTGACAGAGGGGAGACTGAGATGAGCTCTTAGGCAGAAGTTCTTCCCTGTGAGGCTGCTGAGGCACTGGCACAGGTTGCCCAGAGAAGCTGTGGCTGCCCCATCCCTGGCAGTGTTCAAGGCCAGGTTGGACGGGGCTTGGAGCAACCTGGTCTACTAGACCAGGAAGGTGTCCCTGCCCGTGTGTCCTGGGTTCAGCAGCAGCAGTCAGTTTTTCTCCTTCTTAGTAGCTGGTGCAGCACTATGGTTTTGACTTTCGGCCTGGGAATAATACTGATAAAGCTGATGTTTTCAGTTGCTGGTCAGAATGTTTACCCTGACCAAGGACTTTGTGAGTCTCATGCTCTGCCAGGGAGGAGGAGAAGCCGAAAGTCAAAACCACAGCACTGCACCAGCTACTAAGAAGGAGAAAAACTGACTGCTGCTGCTGAATCCAGGACACCATGGCAGGGGGTTGGAACTGGATGAGCTTTAAGGTCCTTTGCAACCCAAACCAGTCTGGGATTCTATGATTCTATGGCTCTCTGAATAAGATGCTGCTGTCAGGAGATGAAGAGCAGAAGCAGGAGGTGATGTGGGCTCTTAGGCCTAATAGGACAGAGGAGCCTGGCTGCTCTGCAAGCCCCACCTGGAGATGTTGGGATTAGAGCGAATCTTGACGTGGCACAGGATGTTGGGGAGTTGCTCTGGCACCAGCACTCGGATCTGATCCACGGCACTGCAGAGCTTCAAGTAGCCCAAGTAGAGGCCCGGGGAGAGGGCATGGCTGCTCCGCTGGTGGTAAGCCAGCTTGTCCTGAGGAGAAAGGCACCACTTAATGGAGCAAGCTGTAGCAGGGGGGCTCTCCCCTGCCCTGGTGCCAGCTGCCATGGCACAGCGAGCCCAGCCAGCAGAAGGGAAGCAGCAAATGCAATCCGTTGCTGCCTGATGAGCCTGGCACCAGCTTGATGCCTCCCCTTGAAGCTACACAGGGTTTCTGCAGGCTGGCTGTGCTCTGCTCCCCCTCTGCCTGCAGCCAGCACTGAACCCTTGGTGGCCCAAGGAGGAGCAGGAGTGCTGGCGGTCCCGCAATTGAGCCAAAGGCAATTCCCTGCATCAACGGCACCGGGCAGCACCTGGATGGAGATCAGCAGCATGTCCAGAGCAGTGGGCTCCTCCGGGGAGGACACGGACTTGCGACTGCTCTGCAGCTTGCAGATGGGAACCCAGCGGACACTCTCGAAGGTCTGGTTGGCCTTCACCTCCTTCAGAGTGATGATGAGGATATTGCCCTGTTTGTCTTTGACAGGCTCAAAGAAGACCTGCCCCAGGTCCTGGATACCCAGCAGCCCCTGCACAAAGGGATGGGAGGGCAAGAGAAAGACAATGTCAGGTGACATCCTCAAGGCACAATGCTCTGTGGGATGGGGCACCTGGGACATGACTGGCCAGGTTGGATGGGGCTTGGAGCAACCTGGTCTAGTGGAAGGTGTCCCTGCCCGTGGCAGGGGGTTAGAACTGGATGAGCTTTAAGGTCACTTCCAACCCAAACCATTCCATGATTCTATGACTGGCAGGTGCCTGCTGGAAAACAACCTGCCTGGTGAAACACCACTGACAACTCCCAGCCTTTCTGCATGAGATTGCCATGAAGCTGGACATCTCATGTACTAGAGAGGACAAGGCAGGGGCATCCCATGCTGCCACTGACCTAGCCATGGGTAGGACTGGCAGAGCCTGCAGCTTTCCTGGCTGCAGCACATCCATGTGCTGCTCCCAAGTGCCCCACAAGAAGCACTTGCTCCCCATCTAGGCCACCCTCACCTGCATTTGAGAGATGGCCAGCAGCATCTTGAAGCGTGTCTGCAGGATGCAGGAGCAGGACGACTGGGAGACGGTGACACACTGCCGCAGCCACAGGATCTCATCCCACATACATGACACCTGCAGCAGACCAAAGGAATGTCACCACTGGCTGCTGCTGCTTCACACGAAGGTGTCTTGAGGAAATCCATTTGCCTTTCTGTTTGAGCTGGGTTAAGGATGTGCCTGAACACATACTGCCTCTGAGCAGGGGTGAGATTTCCAATGCACCCCAAGAGCCTGTACCTGAGGCAAGTACCATGTATGTCCACTCAGACATCTGTCTTCATCTAGGACTAAGACCTTAAGTTTGAGTAGAAGATAGCCAAGGGAAGGAAGGAGAAGGTAGCCTTCTTCACTAGGAGCAAAAGATTTTGTCCCTGAGCTGCCCACCTGCCCTTTCACTAAGCCTAACGACAGCAAAGACCAGCAGCACGCTGCACATTCTGCTTTGTACAGCAGAGGCAGAGCTGCCATGGCAGAATCAGTTAA
Source organism: Psittacula echo (assembly GCF_963264785.1). Taxonomy (NCBI): domain Eukaryota; kingdom Metazoa; phylum Chordata; class Aves; order Psittaciformes; family Psittacidae; genus Psittacula; species Psittacula echo. Next base: position 18,546,434 of record NC_137739.1, on the reverse strand, counting down.
ACAGCCAAGAAGCTGCTGGCATCCCTGCAGAGAGGCAGCAAGCATCCACTGTGGTGGCAGTGGTGCATTGTTCCACCTTTGGGCTTTCAGGGGCTGGGCTGGACTTGCCATTCCCTAGTGGCTTCTTGGTCCAAGCCTGCGGTGCTGCAGCACCCGGGGTGGAGGGAATCTGCTGCCATCTGAAGGCAGCAGTGGCCCGTGATGGCCACTTGGCTCAGCCGGGGCTGCTACTGGCTCTTGGCATTGCTCAGCCCCGCAGCGGCACAGTGGAGGTCCTGGAGGCAGTGCCGGGAAGCCCAGGAACCACCAGATGTTGTGTTGTCTGGTGCTCATTTTGTGCACATGGGGTGTCCCCTGACACTTTTCCCAGACCTGAATCAGACCCAACCAGCCACAGTGAGAATGCTCAAGCATGATGGGCACTGCTGTCTGCACAGGCAGCACTGGAGAAGGTGCTGCAATGAAGGTGCTCTACAGATCGTGAGACTCTTGAAGGACACAGTGTCCAGGGTGGTGGCCATCATCTCAGCAGCATCTGGGGTGGCAGTGTTCAAGGCCAGGTTGGATGGGCCTTGGGCAACCTGTTCTAGTGGAAGCTGTCCCTATGCATGGCAGGGGGTTGGAACTGGATGAGCTTTAAGGTCCCTTCCAACCCAAACCAGTCTGGGATTCTATGATTCTGTGTGTCAGGAGACACACTGCTGCCATGTTCCAGCACACATCACAGGGTCCCTAGCCAACATACCTTGGTGAACCAGAGAAAATCCTGCATGAGCAGGCAGGAGTAGGTGTCATCAATCTCCACCACAGGGATCTGGTCTTCATGGGTCACCAGGATGTTGTCGTCCTTGTAGAAGATGGCTGTCAGGTAGAGGCCCCTGCATGGGAGGAAAGATGGACTTCAGTGTCACCCCTGGCTGCCAGCTTCATCTCCTAAGGGTCTCTCCCCGAGGGCAGAGGAGATGCCCTGCCCCAGGTCCAGCTTCTCCTCAGCAGTCTGTGTCAGAAGAGGCACAAAGCTAGTACAGGAGCAGGAACAGGAACCTAATGCTGCCAGTGAGGCAAGCTTGGCTGACGCCACAGCTGATGCCCCTAGCACAATGGAGGCGGATGAGGCCAGGCCTGTGCAGGAGACACACTGTGGTGCCTGAAAGCCAAGGGTGAAGGTGGGCAGTGAGAAGCTGGTGGGGTCTAGAGGACAATGGAGTGTTGGGTGATACTCAGAGATCAGATACAGGGCTTGGCAAGTCCAAATGGAGACACCAAGGAGAAACATTTGATTCCTTGGCAATGGGAATCCTCTCTGCTGACACCACCAGCTTGCTCAAGGCAAGGACCCACTTCTGCATGCCCCCAGACTCCGCAGGCGCACACAGCCCCATGTGCCCACTGGGAGAGGGGCTCTCCACCACACCAGCCTCTCACCGCTTCAGCGTCTTCAGGAACTTGCTGCCAGGATGGAAGAGGTGCTTGAGGCTCTTGGAGACCGAGTGTTTCCTGCTCTGGGGCTGGTTCTTGCAGGGCTCTGGGGAGCAGAGAGCAGAGGATGCTGCAGCACAAGATGAAGAGCTGAACCAGCATGGCATGCCAAGTCTCTGCCAAGGTCTCCATGCCCAAGCTGTCTCCCTGCTGTGCTCATCCATGGGAGAGACATACTCCTGGTACCACCTCAGTCCCCTGGACCACACCACAACTCTGGACGCCCTCCTCACTTCTGGCCAGATTCTCCATGCACTCACCGTGGCAAATGCAGTGCTGGTGGACAGTCTTCACCTGCCCCAGCAGATGGTCCAGAGCTTCAGCTTGTCCCCTTCGCCGTGGGGCCCGGCCATCGTACTCCCGCCAGTCTGTGGGGGACATACTAGCATCACCCCTTGGTCTGGGGGTAAAAGGGGGTCCCATGCCCTCCTCTCCAAGGTACATCACCTCCCAGCATGGCACAGCATGGCATGGCACCAGACATGGGTGCTGGGCATCTCTGGGCAGGCTTTGGGAGATTCCCAGGAACACCCTGCCTCTGCACAGCACCCCATGGCCACCCTGCAGCACGGCAGAGACACAGCACAGGGGAGGAACAAGGTCCCATCTGTTGCTGCTCCTCTTTGCTGGACTTAAAAAATCAAATTCTTTCCAGTGTCTTCCTTCAGGTCTTCCCTGGAGCTGCAGCTTTCCCGGGCAAGTGCCAGGAGCTGGGTTCACCTCAGCAAACACATCAATAAGCTCCTGCCAGCAGCACGACTCAGAACAGGGTTGGGTACCCACCAGCTCTTCTTTAGCTTTACACTAATTGCTTCAAACACCCCCTGTGTCCTGCCTGCTGCTGTTTTCCATGGGAAGTTCAGCTCTGTTAACACTGGCTGTGGCTTGCAACTACTTTTAGTACCTTTAAAAACACCCAGGGAGGTGTCTGACTATACTGTGCTGGGCCAGGGAGGGATCTTTACTGAAGGGAGAAATATTAATGGAGATAAAAATAAATAAAACCCACTCATGTTTGATTCACTTCTGTGTCAGTGCCATGTAGGAATGTGACCCGTGTGGGATGGCAAAGGGGCTTTAAAGTGTGTGCAAAGGGACTTATAGTGTATCAGACACGACTGACACCCTGCCAGGGCAGGATGAAGCCATGGCCATGCAGCGCAGGCTTAGGCTTCCTACATGCATCCATTTACGCACTTGCAAATGTGGTTTTGCATCTTGCACCCTGGTGCTTTGTCTCTTGTGTAGCTGCAGCTAGAGCCACACATGAGGCCTGCACGGCTCCAGCCCCATCGCTACTCACTGGGGTCAGACTTACACCTCTGATGCTCCCAGGCAGCAGCGTGCCTGCTCCCTTGCTGCCTGCTCCCCAGATGCTCATGGTGCCACTCCATACACGTCCTGCGGGACCACTATGCAGCAGAGACCCATTCTGGGATGGGTGGTGAGGGGCAGAGGCCACCTGAGAGACCACTCAGCCCTGAACTTCACCCTTTGGGTCTGCTTCTTCCAGTTCAGTCCTTCTAGCCTGGCTCCCGCAGCACCCTGGGGTGCATGCGTGACATTGGGCAACTTTTCCCCACTGCTTGCCCGATTGCCAGTGTTGGGAGGTGAGTGCTGACAGTCTGGATCTAGTCGGTAAGGCTCGTGACCCCCATTCCACCTCAGTGCTGGGGAATGCAAGTCCCTGGGGATCAGCTGGATGGGCCTCTTGCCCATCATGCAGTGGCACAGGGAGAGCTTCACACCCACTGCCAACCAGGACCAGGACAGCTCTGAGGCCTCAAGGACACCTCCAGCTGGGGCATCCCACCGTGTCCTCCCTAAACATGTACCAGTGGTGGTTTTGTGCAAATTTGCCCGCTTTGGGGCAGATGTCATTGAGGTGGTGAGGAGCTGCCCAGCATCAAATGACAAACCTCTGCTGAAAACCACAGGGCTGTTTTAATTTCCTACAGAGAAGATGGCTGCTCTGCCTCCCTTTTAACTGGGAAAGCAAAGCATCCTCTTCCCAGCTTTTTTCTTAGGATGAGCTGACACAGGTGGCCTAAAATGGCTCAGCCAGGAGAACTTCAGGTTGAAAAATTGCTATTTGGCAAAGCTCCTATTGCCTGGAGGCAGCACCTGCCTGCCTGGTCTGAGATCCCAAGTGCTGCCTCTGTTGTCAGGTCCACCAGACCCTATACCAGCAGGGAGAGGGACCCCGGATGGCACAGGTTGCTGCCACTTCCCTTCATCGACCCTGCAGCGGGGTCCGGCTCCTGCTGGCGTTCCAAATGGTACTTACTAGAAGGGATGGCAAAAGGGGGCACGGAGGCTCGTGGGGGACCCCAGCCCTTCATGTTGTAGGCAGACACCTGGACGTAGTAAGCTGTGCCCTGCAAAAAAGGAAACCACACTCAGCATTCCGGCACTGATCCTGGCTAAGTGTGCAAAGAAAAGAGGATTCCCCCCAGCCCAGCACACCAGGACACCACGGGCAGTACAAAACCAGGAGCCTGCAGCCCAGGTCATCAGCTCTGACCTCCCCTCACTGTACAAAGTTTGATATCAGACACTAGAGAATCCCCACAGCCTGGGTGGGTGGCTTTTGCGGGAGAGGCAGAGGAAGGATGGAACATTGCAAATGCTCCTTGCCAGGAGATGCTCCAGCCCCAAAGACACAGGACTTCCACAGCCTGGAGGGTCAGGGTGCTGCCTTCCCGCTGGGATGTGCAAGGATCCTGGAGACAGGGAGCTGGCCCAGCACTGTTGAGGGCTTGTAGCACACTGACAGTGATTGAAGGCCTTTGATTAAAGCCCAGTCAAGCTGCCAGATGTTGCAAGGCCTCCAGGCAGTCGTGAAGGCACACAGGAGCCTGCAAAGCAGCTCTGAAAGCTTGATGGATGTGCTCGAGCCAGCCCCACGCAGCAAATGAAGACTCAAGCCCCATCCCACCACACAAAAGGGCAGCTTCTCCTGCCCCACGGTGGCTCCTGGGTTTCAGCACTCCTGCTTTGGCCAAGCCCCTCTAACCACATTGATGCTTTCCCTGCTCCTCGAGCGGGTGGTCTCTGCCTGCCCAGACCTTTGGTTCTGCAACTCCCTGGTAAGGGCAACCCAATTCAACCCAGCATCCCAGTGTTCCCAACCCGAGCTCCACTCTGTTGCAATCCCCGTCCCGTCCCATCTTCACTGATCCAATATGTGCCTGGACCAGACAGCAGCCCCTGGAGAGGGGACAACTGACAGGCAGCATAGTCCCTGCACTTCCGAGGGAGATAAACCAGCCTGTGACTGTGACAAGCTCCTGGAGACAGGGACGGGGCTGGTTCCCCCTCTCCAATAGGGGACAGTGTGAGGGGTCGATGTGTGCAGGTGGCCAAGGAACAAGCCACTAGTTTATTGCCCAGGAAGAGCATAGCTGGAGACAGGAGCAGGGTGGGAACAGACAACAAGTCAGGTGCTCTGTGAATGGACCCATTCTGCCTTTTACCCCAGAGCCACAGGCACCCCTTCACTGGCTTTCCCCATTGCCAGGGTGGCTGTGAAGAGATACATAGACACCTCTTCCAGCCCCACACTCTTGGCTCTGCCCACAGGCTGTGCTGAACACAGCACATACCATGGCACAATACCATTCCTTCCACTCAAGATGATGCCCCATCTCCTCCCCACACTGGCTGCAGGGAAAGACCCAACAGGCTGCACCGCAGCTGTGGGCTTTTCCCCTGCAGCCCAGACCCCTGTGAGCTCACCGACACCAGCCCCTGTATGGTGAAGTGCAGGTTCTTCAGCTTGTCGATCACGGCCTCCCCCAGCAGTGGTGAGAAGGTGGGGAAGCAGCTCCACTCCACTGAAAGGAGAGAGACCCCAAGGTGCTGTGTGGTCCCAGAGCAGACACAGGCTGCCAGGGCTGGCTGCAGCATGTCAGTACCACGGCAGCATGGGAGCTGGAGACAGGGAAAAGGAGGGGCCACGGCAGAGGGAACAGCACAGAGAGCTGTGGTCCTCCTCACCAAACCATGTCAGACAGGATCAGCACTCTCAAACTACAGGTCAGGAACTGGAGATGGAGGAAATTCTCCCAGAAGCCAAAAACCAGCTGGTTTAAGCAGGTGAGGGGTGCAGGAGCAGCACGATAACAAAGCACCCCAGTGGGCATGATGAGGGGCAGCAAACCAGTCGCACCCTGAGTTTTGCCTTGGTGCAGGATGGTGGAGCAGTCTAGCTCAGACTATCCAGCAGCCCTGGCTCCTCCTGTGCTTGAGCACAAAGGTGTATTCAGAGTGCAAGGCCAGGCTGGATGAAGCTTGGAGCAATCTGGCCTGGTGGAAGGTGTCCCTGCCCATGACAGGGGGTTGGAACTGGATGAGTTTAAAGGGTTTTAAAGTTTAAATTGGATTCTAATCCAATCCAGTCTGTGATTCTGCTATTCTACGATAGCAGCTTGGCAATACTGCTCACCCCCCAGCATGCTGGTGTGGTGGGCATGGGGTGAGCACCCCAGCACACCCCACTGGCACACTCAAAGCACCTGCCCATGGCTGCGTGTCCTCTGCACTGCCGTGGGGACCCCATTCCTTACCTTTGTACTTGGTGACAACAGCTGAGTTGAAGCTCAAGGGCTCCTCAAAGGTCACCTGCACTGAGGAGCTGCTGGCCACGGAGAGGTGGACATTGGCGGGTGCATCTGGCACTCCTGGGGACAGAGAGTGCAGGGACCACTACACTGAGGACGATCACTCTGAACCCCACAGAGTCCCTCCTGGGCCTCCCCCAAGTCCCAACGGCATGCTCCCAGAGCATCCATACGGTGAGCCCTGGCTACAGAATATGGGGATGCTCTGATGGGTGCTGGTTCAGCCCCATGCCTGCATCATGCAGCACCCTGCTCCTTCCCCCAGTGCTGCAGCTGGCCCCCAGGGCCCCCAAGCCTCCTGCGGGTACTCACGGGCATGCTCAAACCCTGCCTTCATGCGCTTGTAAAGCCGGTATCGCCACTCCCAGGCCTTGAGCTGCTTCTCTTTGTTGGAGCAGTCGGCATTGGGCGCCTCATTCACCACCTGTGCCGTCAGCTCATTGACGCGCTGCTCTGCTTCCCGCACCAGCGTGGAGAGGTGCAGTGAGCGGCTCTCCAGGCTCACAACTGTGGGGTAGGTGGCATGGCCGTGGGTCCCAGAGGAGAGCCAGCAACAGAGAAGAGAAGGCAGTTAGGGCAAGCCCAGGCTCTGCTGGCAACAAGTCCCCTCCCTGAGACCCCATTCTGTGCTCCATGTCCTGCTACTGGGCTCCACTCCAGCACATAGCTGCACTCAAGCCCCTGGTGCAGCCTGCACCAGTTTCCCACAGCCCAGTGACCACCTCCCCACCCAGACCCCACCGTTTGAGCTGCCCCACTCCACCAGATTGGTGACCACAGTAATAAGCACAGCATGGCTTCCCCATGCCAACTCACAGTGTGGGCTCTCCTTTGCTCCCGCCTGCAGCAGGGCCCTGGCGATGGGAACATTGTTGGTCATGATGGCGATGTCCAGGGGCAGTAGCCCCTCACTGTTGGGGGTGTTTAGGTCCAGCTCTTCGGGGCTGTACTGCTTCAGCAGCCCCTGGACCCTGTCTCGGTCCTGCAGCTCCACAGCTTCGAAAAGGGCAGCATTGCTCTGGAACTGTGTGGAAGGAGAAAAGAAATGCAGGTCAGCATAAGGCATCCTCCTTCACCCCACCAAACACCATAGCCCCTCACCCCACAAACCCAAAGAGGGAGGGTATGCCCTGGTCCCAGGGGCTTGAGAGCATCTGCACTTTGCAGACACAACCAGGTGATGCTGAGCAAAAACCCAGACCAGCTCCAGCTGAACTTGCTCCAGGGTGGCTTCTCTTAACACACCCTTGGTCTTCCACCCAGGGGACAGCACTGCACACACACAGACCTTCCATTCCCATCTTCCCAGCCATAGCAGTGCTGGATGGAGCCAGTGGGCACTGACCAGGTAGGACTTGCGGAGCTTCTCCTTCTCGCTTCGTCCTGCCAGGCTGCCCTCGTCAAAGGACGTGTAGTTGACACGGAATTTCCCTGACAGGTTTCGGTAGAGCCTCTTGGCTGCGTTGGGTGAGGAAGGGCCTGGAGGCTTCCTGGCCTGAGCCAGCTGCAGGTCCCGCATCTGCTGCGTCATTTTAGGGGAGGATGACCTGGGGAAGGGTAAGGACATGTGGGGAAACAAGGCATGGAGGGGGGACAGAGAAGCAGAGGCACATGCGCAGCATCAGGACTGAGGCACAACCCAGGAGAGCCAGAGCAGAGATTGGGCAGGACCGAGGTGAGTGGCTGCAAGGCAAGTGCCAGTGCCAGTGATGCCTTCATCCATCTATTCTCAGCTGAGGTTGGTCCGTTTCTCCTTCCCATCACTGCTACTGGCCCTGCGGAGGTCTTGAGGGGTTCATATGAACCCTGTGGGTGAGACATCTCTATCCAGATCCAAGGGCCAGTCTGGTCCCACTCTCCTCTTGAGTTGGGATGCCCCAAGCAACCTCAGGCTGCTGCATTCTGCAGCTGATCCCCATCCATCACACCAGGGAAATCTCTCCTCACTTCCATACTCCACTGTCCAGCTCCAACAGAGATGGGGTGTCCTATTTCAGGTCAACAGCCCCCAGCCCCATGATGGGTGAGTGCTGCCCACCATGCAGCTGGCTTGGGATGGCCTCACACACCCTCTCCACATCCATCCTTCCAGCAGGAGCCCGTCTCCTGTGCTCATTGCTGTCCCTCAGCCCTCTGTACTATGTGGCTGTCCTCAGGATCCATTTATTCCAGAAAAGGGCACCCTCCGAAAGTGACCCAGGCTTCACAGCTGCTCCTCACCTTCTCCATCCACATTAATTATTAAGCTACAAAATCTTTTCTCCACTCTAAGTTTGGTTTCTATTTTAAATAGCAGTGATAAATATGTAGTTACTAGGAAAGCTGGGACCTACACGAACCCTGGGAGGGGCTTTTGACAGGGCCTGTAGGGACAGGCCAAGGGGGAATGGCTTTAACCTGACAGAGGGGAGATTGAGATGAGCTCTTAGGCAGAAGTTCTTCCCTGTGAGGGTGCTGAGGCGCTGGCACAGGGTGCCCAGAGAAGCTGTGGCTGCCCCATCCCTGGCAGTGTTCAAGGCCAGGTTGGACGGGGCTTGGAGCAACCTGGTCTGGTGGAAGGTGTCCCTGCCCGTGGCAGGGGGTTGGAACTGGGTGAGCTTTAAGGTTCCTTCCAACCCAAACCAGTCTGGGATTCTCTAATCTTTCCTTGGCTTCCCAGAGGGGGAGCTGACCCTCCCCCTGCGGCTGTGACTCCTGTGTCCCCAGAAAAACCTCTTCCCACCGGGCAGCATGGCCCCACTGCTGTGAGGGGCTTTTGCCCATGAGTCATCCCTGACAGCTCAGAGGGTTTCCACTGGCGTCAAACATCTGATCCCCTTCTTGCCGCAACCCATGGCACAGTTCCCAGACAAGGAGCACCAGGTCTAAAAAGCATTCAGCACAACTACACTCAGCACAGTTTCTCCCAGTTTTGACCTCATACCCCTGTACATAAGGTCAGATATTTAGGAGCAAGGTCTTCCCCATATCACTTTATTGGTTAAATATCAAGCAAGTGGTAAGCGTGATAATAAGCATGACAGTTGTCTTGAAGGTCATGCCAAAATGCTACCACGAGGCTGTGCCTGTGATGATGGTGTTTATAAAGCCATCATCAGGAGGAAGGATATTAATAACAACCTTGCTACGTGCTCTTCATTGCCCTGATTTCAGATTAGGCACAGTGGGCTGCAGGAGGCCTTTAATGATTTTACCTTTTACTACTGTGATATTTTTAAATGGAAAACGATAGGGAGGTTGGCTCCTGCCAATCACTCATCTCACTGGCTTCAGCCTATGGATTTAGAGGTCTTGAGTGTGGCCCAAGCCTTGGTGCAAAGTTGCTGCCCTGGATTCCTCCAGGAATGGGTGTTATCTGAATATAGGGCTTTACAGACCAGGCCAACAGTGAACACCAACCCCGTGAGCTTCAGACACCCTAAGCAACCATGCGGAGGTTAATGAGATCTGTGCAGCAGAATCCTGCCGGTTCTGATGGGAAGGAAGAGGAGCAGCTCTCCACCAGAAGGGCATCACTATGGCAGGAGAGATGTGCAAAATGCAGGGGAGGGCTGGAGGACCAGCCCTGGGCTCACTATGACCTGCCCAGCTCTCAGTCCTCAGCTTACAGCCTGAGCACATTGTGTTTCATCATGGACATGGAGCAGCTTCTGGCACGGCCACTGTGGAGGGCTCCTTATGCCAAGGGCTCTGCACATGGCACATGCAAACCTCTATAGACAGCTAGTACAAGACCCCAGATATCAAAGGAATGGAAAAGCATCACACAGCTCTGCTGTCACTGGTGCACATAAACTAAGAGAGAAAAGCCACCCGTGCCTGTGCAGGCAGGGCATTTTGGCAGGAAGAGGCAATTAGGAAGGCAGGTCCTGATCCACAGGCCAAGACCAAGAAGCAAAGTGCTATCTGACATACTTAGGAAAGAGAAATGGATCGAGTTGATACCCTCCAGCAAAACCTTGTCCTTTCACTTGTGTTTAAGAACTCCCTGCTGCCCAAGTCCTCCTCTCTCCACCTCCAGCTGCTGCTGGAACACAGCTTTTCAACATGATTGTCAACAAGTTGCCTAATTCTGCTGCACTTCCCTTTCATCCAAGTGGGCAACAATGCTCTCCCACATCAGTAAAGGAAGAAAGACCCCAAAAGTACATCTCTGGAAGCTGGAATAGATCCTGTTGTAACAGATCCCTACTCCCTTCATGCCTGCAGAATCAAGGTTAAAAGAGAGGTGCTTTGGAACAAAAGCACTTTTTTCTGTCAATTAAAATATACGGCAAATGACCCAGTAGAGGCAGAGTGCACAATTTGGGAGGGGTTTTCTCGGAGATCGTAACAGCAGAGGCAACAAAGAGAAATTTCTCACTGTTTTCCCTCATCTGATTTGCTTTTATGGAGAAGTAGAGACAGAAATTATTCAGAGCTCAGGAGTGAACATCCATCTATATTAAACCGGCTGTCCCAAAGATAAAAGAGTTTCCTGCCCTGTGGTCATGAGTCATCTGGACTCAGTGACATGGTCTTGATTTATCCAGAGCTAAACTTTGCCCTGATAGGTGATAACAATACTCAGAGATGCTGTGCCCTCGAGGTACGACCAGCCAACACCAGCTTGCCCCATGGCAAAGCCCCATCCTGCAGGGATGTGATGGGAGGAGGTCCCAACCTCCTCTGCCTTTGTTGCCTCAGTGCAGCTGGAATAAATTTATCTCAGCCACAATAAGTTCTTGTTGCTAAGTACTTGCCAGCCTCCTGCAAACACCACAGCACTGGACAGGTGCTTTGCCTGCCCCAGCACTTCAGTCTTCTGGCCATGGGATGTGTTTGTGACCATTGAGAAGGCGGTGTGGACATCAGGTCTGCAGTGCCATAAAGCCACATACCAGCAAACTCCATCACCCCCTCCACGGAAAAGGCTGAGGTTCTGACACAGGATGTGCTAGAGCTGGCCAGACCCATGTCATGAAACCAATGTAATGAGGATTATTTTCTTTTAAAGCACATGAGGATGGATGTGCATAAGACAACTTCATTTTATTCCTCCTTCTGCAGCGAATACAAGCAAATCCACTGGGTACTTTATAACATTGTGGTTCCTGCATATTCTGGGTTTTAATGTTTCCAGTGCTGCAGAGCTTGGCCCAATAAACAGTGTTAATAATTTTTGTAATTATATGATTTTAAGTGCGTTTTGTTTAAGGGTGTTGTCTTTCTGAGTCTCAGCAAAGAACCAGTCCATGTCAGCCAGGGCTGCTCTATCCCACTGGCAGAGCTCAGACCCTCGGCTGGCTGGAAGGAGCCTTGCTCGCCCCAAGTCCAGCAGAACCTGTGTGTCCTTCCCTGAGCACCCCATGAGGATGCATGCACCAGGGAAGGACGCCACCCACTATGTGAACCTCACACACAGGGACTTTGTCCTCCCTGCCCCCATGTGCTCCCGTCACAGGGGCAGAGGCTGGAGGTACTCAGGCAGGCAGGCAATGACTGTCCTGCCCAAAACTCACCAGACTAAATATAAGGAAGAAATATTTTATGATGAGGGCAGTGAGGTGCTGGCACAGAGAGGTTGCCCAGAGAGGTGATACATGCACCATCCCTGGAAACATTCAAAGCCAAGTTGGATGGAGCTCTAAGCAACCTCGCCTAGTCGAAGATGTCCCTGATCACTGCGGAGTGGTTGAACTAAATGACCTTTAAAGGTCCATTCCAACCCAAACTATTCTATGACTCTACAATTCTATGATGTGGGTGGTGGGGACCAGATTGGCCATTCCACACCACCTCCCACCAGTGGGAGCCTGCACTGTGAAGAGGCTTATGTGCAAGCAATGCTGCTGCTGGCAGCAATAGTCTTTTAGCTAAACCCCGAGGCTGTCCGGTCCCTCCTGCTCCCCACATTGGCTGTGGAAAGGATCAGCTCATGGGAGTCTGCCCATGCTGGCTGTGAGAGGGCAGCTCGAGCCTCTGGGACTGACATGAACTCAGCACCACGCTCCTGTCCTTGGGGTGGGGGTGGGTGTCTGTCACTTTGGGAAGCTGCTCTCTGCTACCTGCAGCCTAACGTGGCCAAGAGAGAAGACACAGGGCTCTATGCATGAGAAAAAGGATGGAGGATGAAAGGTGATGAAATGCTTTGAAAGGACAAGGCTTGTGGCGATGAGGAGGAGAAGGGCCCTTGCAGAGCTTGTTGTAGCCTCATGGCACTGTGGATTCAGTGGTGCATTAGCACAAGTTGCCAGGGATGTTTTCCTGAACCACAGACCAATTCAGTGCATAGGGTTATCCAATGAAGGAACAGGCAAAGGACAGGAGAAGCCTAAAAACCAGTTATCAGGTACAGCCAGCCCAACCCAGCCAACCTCACCCCAAACTGGGAGCTTCCACCAAGAGTTCAGCTGGTAAGATCAACATACAGGCTGCTTCTAAAGGAATATGAGTGTGAGGAGTCTGTCCAGTCTGAGCACACTCAGCCTAACCCCACTACCAGGACCACGCACACTCTTGGTGCATGCAGCAAAACACTTGTCATGGCCACAAACACTGTGACACTAAATACTCCACAGCAGAAACCAGTTGGGCTCCTCACATACAATGGAGCTCTTCTCAGCTCATGGGGACATGATCCAGAAGCACAGCGTCCAGCTTGAAGAGGAGCTGCTGATGCACTCATGTTGTTCATTGTTTTTGCCCAAGTATAAGCAATTTTTCATGACTGGCAAAATAGAGACTGGATCCAAAATGGAGAACAAGTATGGGAGCACTTCTGAGTGGGATTTCACAACCCACCAAAAGGCACACTCAAAACTAGGACAAAACCCTGTGCTTAGCATCCCTGCAAGGCAGCAGGGCTCACAGGAGCAGCCTGCACACCAGCTGCCCAGCTGGAGGTGTGAGGACCTCAAAAGTCCTGTTGTGTGGTGACCTGCCTGTGCAAAGATGGAGCAGAACACTACTGCTCTGTGGAAACATCTGCGTGCCTGGAAAATGCACTTGCTTATTGAAACCTGGGTCCAGGAAAGGCACCAAACCAGAGCCAGGGCTTTGTTTGTTAGTTTCCTACAGATTTTCTCTTTTTTCCCCACTTGGCAAACCCGCTGGGTTTTGTTTTGAATGGAGCCGAAGTGAACATGCCTCTTTTGTTTAGCAATAACAACTAACTTACTTATACAGCCCCTGCTCCTGCCAGAACATTTTTGTTTGAGCTCCAGAAGCCCAATGCCATCAGCCCAATGCTCAGAGGACCTCAGGATGGTGCAGGGCCAGGAGCTGCACAGCACCCGGCTCACTGAAGTGTCTCTAGAGCATCAGGGACCCATTTGCCAGCACTGGTATGGCTGCATGTTGCCTCTGCCATCTCCATACCAAACATGCCATGGTGCATGTAGGTGCTTCTTGAGGAGCTTGTGGCCCAAGGCAGGAGAAAACGGATCTCGTGGACACACAGCCTTCCGCATCATGGCACTGCTTTGGATTTAATAGTGGACACCCAGCAGCCTGGTACCTGGAGGAGAAGAGCACACTCTGGGTGAGACCTGCAACATCCCACCAGTGTTCAATGCCCTGCACCTCTGCAGGGGAAGAAGTGGAGGATTCCTCTGCAGGGGCAAGAGAAGGTCAGCATCATGCTTCAGCGCCCAGGCATCCCAGAAAGGGATGTTCTTTTGCATCCCTTGGGAACACTTGTGCTGAGGGTGCAGCTGCAGCATCTCCCCTTGAGACCAGCCCTCACTCAGCTGCTGGAGGAGCTGTGGCAGCAGGGAAGCACACGGGTAGCATACAGAGAAGCACACAGGAAGCACATGGGCTGGACACACGATGTGCCACATCCTGGGCCCAGTTGGCAAGTCAGCACTGTCCTCCAGAGGCATGGCCACATCCCCCAGTGCAGTACAGCAGGGAAGAGCCTGCCCCACTGCACCTAACTCCTAAATCACAGGCTCTGAATTTGGGACAGACAGAGACTTCAGGACTCCAAGACAGGCTGGAAGACAACCAAGTAGATCATTTGCTGACAGCCTGAGGCGGGCTCCCATAAACACTCCATTTCTGCAGGCCCAACAGTACCTCTGGGGGAGAAAGGGAGCAGAGACACATGAGCAAATCCTGCTGCAATATGATAATGCTGATGCTTCTTTCCGTTCTTCTTTCTTTTTTCTTTTTTTAATTAAGCATCCCAATCATTGTTTTTAAGTGAGCCCAGAACCCCAGTGGCTCAACCCCCATTAAAATACAAACAAAATCAGACTGTCAGCATTCTGGTCCCTGTGACCATCACGGTGGGGACTGCAGTTGTGCTCATGCTGCAGTCACAGTTTGGCACCATCTTGGCTGTGCCCACACGTGCAGGTCCCTCCTGGGCAGCTGCTGCCCTGCCTGCATGCAGACCTCAGCCAGCACTGCCAGGACACTGGGGCACTTCTAAGGGACAATGCACAATGGCTGGCTCTCTAGCCAAGGCAGATGATCCTGAGAGTACCATCAGCCCAGCATTGAGCTGTTCTTAAGTGGAGACCAGCTCTGGGCACCCTGACCGATCCATCCCTTGAGGGAAGGGAAACATAAAACCTCAGAGGCTCACACAGACAGGGGTCACACAGACAGGAAGGAGATGCTGAAGAGAAGAACTGTCCATTCAGGCCCTCAGCTGTGCATCCAGGCCAGCTCTGCTGGCTTCACTGTTTTCATTGAATGGTTTGGGCTGCAAGGGACCTTAAAGCTCATCCAGTTCCAACCCCCTGCCATGGGCAGGGACACCTTCCACTAGAGCAGGTTGCTCCAAGCCCCGTCCAACCTGGCCTTGAACACTGCCAGGGATGGGGCAGCCACAGCTTCTCTGGGCAGCCTGTGCCAGCGCCTCAGCACCCTCACAGGGAAGAACTTTCTCCTTATATCTAACCTGAACTTCCCCTATTTTGGTTTAAACCCATTACCACTTGCCCTGTCCCTAAATGTCCGTGTAAAAATTCCTTCTCCAAATCTGTTGTTGGCCCTTTCAGGTACTGGAAGACTGTTTTACACATGGTAAAACCCCAGCAGAGCTCCTGACCCACCCTGCCCAGATGCTCACCCCTAGAAAATCCGCTCTTCCGCTTCTGCACTACCAAATTCCTGTGGGACTGAGCTGATTGAGGGTGTCCCTACCTGGAGAGGCTCAGGTAGGGTGCAGCATCCCCCTGTCACAAGACCCGTTGTCCCTGGGAAGCCCCGATCCCCGCCCAGCAGCAGAGTCCTTTGGTACTGCAGATGCGCTGCCTGGAGCTCTGCTCAGCCCGGGGCTCCCCACTCCCAGTCAGGGTAAACCCTCCTCGCTGCGCGCCCCACAATGCCAGCCTGTAATTGCTGCTTGACATTAAGTATCTGAGCAAGGAAGTCTTGGGTAAATGTTCTTGCCATGGGAACACACAGTGCTGAGTCTCTTTAATTACATTGTTTTTGTTTGGCTTGTTTTATTAGTTGTGCTGCGGCTTCCCCTCCCTGACAGCCCAGCGAAGCGCACGCTAAATATGGCCGGGTTTAAAGCCCGCCGTGAAATCCGAACCGCGGCACCAGACTGGCTGGACCCGGGACACGCCAGGGTTACGCAGGACACGCATTCCAGCCGCCCCGAGCCGGCCCTGCACCTCGTCCTGCTCAAACACTGCCACCGCCGTGGCCACAGCACAGCCGCTACCCTCCAGAACACCCGCACAGCCTCCTCTTCCTCATGTCACTAAACCCTGCTGGGAACACAGCCCAGCCCCTTCACTCTGTGGGCCCCAGGCCGCCCTATCTCCGTCATACCCTTTGCTTCCACACTAATCCCCATCCCACCCCATCTCCATCACACCCATCACTTCTGCAGCAGTCTCTATCCCCACGCCACACCTGCTCAGCCCACCTCTGGCTGCCTCTCGGGGCCCAAGAGCCCTCTTGCCACCAGCCACACTGCTTTCATCTTCTCTGCCCCTCTTGTTATTTTAAAGGCATTCCAGAGGATGCTGTCAGGCTTGGATGTGGTTTGGTTGGGTTGTTTGTTTTCGTACTGGAGGTTTTATGATCGCGTTGGGAACAAGCCCTAATTGAGCTGCAATTCGAATTGCAGTCCGTGGGTATTTGTTTCATTTTTGGAAGGACTGAAACGGCAGCTTAAGCTGAAGAACGCATTTGGTTTTAACTGGAACCTGATGGAGATGGGACTGAGCAGGATGGGTTGCCCCGACCTGTGACTAAAGCCCATGGGGAAGACCTGTGCAGCCACCATGGTGGCACATACCAATGGTGCACCCTGTGACCACCCAAAACCCCTTCTGCTGCAGGACAGGAGGCAGCTGGAGCTGGTCCTGCCATGACAAGCGCCCAGCACATAGCCCTTGGGGACTGGTTTGGTTTGGGCTTGCAACCATCCTGCAACCCCTGCACCCTGCAAACCCATGTCCTGCAATCCCAGCACGATGCAAGCCTCTGCACTGCAGGATCTGTAACCTTGGGCTTGCCCAACAACCCAGAGAGGGACTCAGAACCCTGCCTTGGTGTTGGGGCTGGCTGGGTGCTCTCTGTTCCACTCAGGAGCTGCCTCCAGATTAAGAGCTGCTTGCAGGGACCAGGCAGCAGAAAGACAGGACCTAAAGGTCAGCGTCTAAACTACCCTTCACAGAGTTGGTGTCAACTTCTGCTGACCGTGCCCCACACTGAGAGCCAGAACTAGCAGTTCAGCCCCGGCACCCAAAATGTGCCTGATGCTTCTGGCACCAGCAACCAGCTGGACCTTAGCAGGCAGGGACAGGAGGACAGACAGATTTCCAGTGCACAGAAGGACCAGCTGAGCACCTGCTCTGCACTGCGATGGTGCTTCCTCCCTTCCTTCCAGGATCTCGCAAGCTCCAGATGCTGGAGCAGGTCAACAGTGCTCTGGAAGACACCTCCAACCTGCTGGCACCATCCTGGCTAAATCAGACTTCCGCATATTAAAAGCAGATGAGCAGTGAGGACTCACGGTCCCTCTTTCAGAAAGAAATCCTATCCCAGCTTGGCCTGCCAGGAACGAGCACTGCTCTGTGCCACAGATGCATGTGTGCAAACTTTTCTCGGGGGTATCAAATGCAGAAGCTGAGTCATACGACGCCTGCTCTCAAAGATCACTGGAGGCAAAAGGAGGGAGAAAAAAATATCTCTGTGGGGTTGCAGAGCCCCAGCTCGGACCCAGCTGGAGCAGAGCTCTCAGTGTGGGGATGCTCAGCCATGCAGCCATAGCCTGGAGGAGTGAGAAGGGATGTAAGGACACGCTCATCCAAGCTTGGTTCTGTCTCTTGCTCAGGCCGTGACAATCACTTCCTGGCAGAGAGCAGGGCAGGCTCCTGGGGAAGCTGTTGTGGCCTCCCCAGGGTGATGGGTGAACCCATGCAGGCTAGGGCGGCCAAATCGCGGCTTCACCAGCAGGCTGCATCAGTATCTCCAGATGGGAGAAGAGGCCATGGGGGCATTGTCCTAGCTCCTCTCAGGGTTGCCACCATGTACCTGCATGCAAGCAAAATGCCCTGGAGCCAGGAAGAAGCACTAACTTCCCCTCTGATGGCTCAAGCTTGCACAGGAGGGATGTTCTGCACTTCAGCATGGCCTCACACCAGGGTAACATCCCACGTTGCCTCCTCCTCATCCCCCCTGGGACCCACTGGGGCTGTTCCCCCTGAGACTGAGGATGCTGAGGCTCCCCAGCACCCGCATACCAGGCCTCTCACTTGAGTTCAAACATGGGTTCAGCTCCTTGCTCTGCTGGAAATGGGGCTCCTGGGAGCTCCATGGCTGTTGCCTGGCCCTGAGGCTGCAGCCCTAGCATGGGGGCACAGCTACATGCCATGGGGGCTAAGACCTGTAGACTCATCACAGCAGTGAGAGGCAGTAGATATGAACCCATACCTGCGAGGATGAGCAGCAAATCCTTTAACCTTCTGCGCCACCTGGTGCCCCCAGGAAGAATACGCTGGTGGGATCCGGCTTGCATGGGAAACCATCTCTTCTCCAAAACCATGAAATTAGACAAAATTGGCCCAAGGAGGAATTCTGGAGGTCACCTGATCTCACCCACCTCACACCTGTGCCTGGTCTCCATTCTCAGCCAACTGCATCCAACCTGTGCTTCACAGCCCTCCAGAGGACCTCCCCAGCTCATCACTGGGATGTGCCTGCTGGTGGAAACCCACCTCCAGTCCATCGTCCATCCAAGCCACCCAGACAGACAAGGACCGAGCTGCTCAAGCACACTGAGGCTGCACGATGGAAACCAGCACCGCTGGCTGAAGACTTCCAGTGCTGCACCCAAAGGGGTTATAAAAGGCAGGCCACAGACATTGATCTCAGCAGGGAGGAGGAGACGACAGCCAAGACACAATGGAAGAACAGACAAATGCACACACCCGGCTCCAGAGCTGCTGCCCAGCTGGTAAATGTTACTGGAGTCAGAAAACCCCTTTCCTGCGGGAAGGCAATCAGCGGGAGGCAGCCGGCAGCGATGGGCACACTGGTTGCTACCCACACGGTGTCCCTGGCACCATTACCAAGAACTGCCACCCCCCCTCAGGGGTCTCCTTGGACTGGCATGTCCTAAACTGGCTCCCTTTCAGCACAGCTTCATGACAACGTTTTCCGCTGGCTTGCTCCACAACCAGTACCCACTGAGGTCTTCTCTGACCAGCCCTACCACGTAGCCCTGGTGCCAATCTCATGCCAGCACAACCTAGTGCAATGCCAGAGGAGCTGGATCACTGCCCCTCAACTACAAAAGCACTCACGTAGCCAGAGCCAACCTTCCCTCCATGCATCTCTAGGAAAGTCAGGGTCCAAAGGCTGCATTCCAAGAGAAGGAGCCAACTGGTTTTTGCAATTTTGCTAGGAAACACCCCACAAGTGCTCAAGTGCTCTTGCAGTGGCACCAGCTGGGGAGACCTCACCCCCAGCCAGGCCTCCTTCCAGCCAAGGTTTGTCTGCTGCCTCCATCTGACTGGAGCTTTCCCATCCCCTGTCTCACTTTATTCTCCCTCTAGCTGCATAAAGCTTTGAGATGCCATCAGGTGGAGAAGCTCAAGCTGAGGATAACAGATCTATGGTGGAATTGTCAGAGCCCCCAGACAGTAGAAAAGATTCCCACACTACTATAAAAAAGCAACATTAAAAACCACGGCAATCACCAGGTCAAGCCTCTGACCATCAGTACATGCTCATCTGATATGCATCGATGTGACCAGTACTGCCAAGCACACCCATGGGAGAGGCAGGCATGCATGTGCCCTTTCCTGAGGTCTCTCTCAACATGGGAGCTCTGGGAAACACTCTCTTTTCTCACCAAGTATTGTCTCAGCTTCTCCTCATCTAGAGACATTGCCCAAGTTGACCTGAGCTCTGTTCCTTGCTCTACCACTGGGAGTGAAAGGCAGGTGACGCCCACAGCCAGTGGGAAATTGAGATAAAGATGATGTTGTCTTTTGTAAAGTGCTTTGAGACTTGCTAATGAGGAGCAGCAACCAACCCTTGCGCTCCCTGCAGTCACTACTCCTGACCTGGACTCGCATGGGCAAGGGGGTGCCTCTAGAGATGGAGCAGGAGGTGCTGGGTGCTGCTGGAGAGCAGAGGGTGCAGTGGCCAGAGCCTCTGCAGATGGGGACCTCAGCAGCCGGCCACTGAAAGGCTCTTCCAAGTGTGTACAACCATGCCTTCCAGAGGCTAACAACTTGACCAAATCTGTGTTGATTTCCACCAGGAATGCACCAACCCTGCCAAATTTCAAGTCTCTTTTCCAAAGCATGGAGGCACCGGAAGTCCTCAAACAAAGAGACAGGAGGAGAAAAAATCCTGCAGAAACTTGGGGTGGGAGGAGGCAGGGAAGGAGAGAAAAAGTTCAGCCTAAAGCAGAGCAAGCATGGAAAAGTTCAGCCCAAACAGTTAAAGTCTGGCAAAGGTATAAGCAAACTCCCACTGGAAAGTGTTCTACAGCCTGAACAACAGGCGTCTGCTGGCTCTGCCTACACTCAGCATGTTGGGCCAGAGGTGCCCATCTTGCCCCTTGCCCCTCCACGGGAGCACACGAGGATAACTTCATTGCGAGGGTGGCAGGGGCCAGTGCCTATAGGTGGCCCTGATGATAGGAAGTGACAGCACAGGGAAAGAAGAGACCACTCTGACCCCAGCACCTCAGAGATCTCTTAAAGCAGTTGGGAGATATCTGTTCACATGGTTACACTGAGCAGGAGCTTTGAGCTAGACATAAGCAGTTTGGGTTCCTCCATCACCACGGGGCTGGGAAGCATCTCACAGAGCTGGTGGCCCCAACACATGGTGGGTACTGCTGTGTCCTTAACTCCCCTGAACAGCAAAGGCAGGGTGGAGACACCCAGTCATGCCACCATGCTCCTCACCCTGTTTCTCCTGGCTGGGTGCTGCAAGGCAGCTTCCTCGGGACCACAATGCCCACAGACCTGGAAAGCCCCTCTAGGTGTCCACTGCCCCTGGCACATGCTGGCCTGGAATTCATCACCTTGTCCCCCCTGTTAACATGGGGGGGCTGCTCAGGCTGCAATCAAGGTGCTGCAGTGGGGTGCCTACCATCCCCCTTAAAATCAGGGAGAACAGCAGTTATGGCAACATGGTCCCAGTGTAGCCCAAGGACAGCTCCATCAGTCTGCTGGCATTTCTACCTGGAGTGACAAGAAGCTGCGCAGGCAGCAGATACCTCCTCCATGGAATAGGAGGAGGTACACGAAGAAGGCAGACTTGGGTCCCTGTGCAAACCAGCATCCTGTTCCTGACCCACCTGCATTGTCAGGAAAGAAAAGGGCCAAAGAAACTTTACGAGTTCAAGTGAAGTTCACCTCAGCAGAGCTCTGCTCCATAAGCAAAACTGCTTTGCTGCTTGCCACAAGCTTTACAAAGCTCGTGACCAGGGCAGAGCTGAGCCAGGGAGGATGGGGAGGGGGATAGACACTGGGAGGATAGGACCTCTTGCCAGCATCAGCCTTCCACTTGCACAGAAAGCAGGCCAGCACTCCATTATATTATCCACTCCTTGCTCAAGTTGCTCCAGATCCACAGTCAGAGTCAAGGTTTCCTCAGACACCCCCTTGGACAGCCAGCAGACACCGGGCACAGATCGGGGAAGCAGGAGCATTAGCTAAAGGTCACACAGGCTTATCTGTGTCCAGAAGCAGCCTCCTTACTTCCCAGGATTTGGCCCACTTTCCATGGGATTTCAGCGCACAGGGAAACCTGACACAGGTCTAATAAACACCAGCACCCGACTGGTGCAGGGAAGGACGTAGCTCCAAGCTGCTCCTGATGCACGACAGCAGGAAGAATGAAGTAGAGCTGGTCTGGAGGCCCACGAGGACACAGGGCAGGAACAAGGCACCCTTGGCATGTGTTTGACCTTAGACGAGCTGCTTGCACACCAGCACATACATGCCTTCACCCAAGCCCATTTTCTGACAAGGTGCAGGGGCAGAGCAGTCCCTGCCAGCACCAGGAACCCCACTAAGCCCCTCTGGGCTGTCTCTCCCCTCAAAGCTGTTCTCCAGCACAAGGTCTTTCCTTCAAGGATTACGTCTTCTGATGAAGGTCAGGCTTGCAGAAAAGCTGAAGGCTCCATCACACAGCGGGAGCAAGCACCCTCTGACTCCAGAGCCCAGTGCACACTGACATGTAAACCCAAAAGAATTTAGGATTATACCTGCCTGGATCCCCCCATCCCACCTGCTCATCTCTGCTCCTTCCACTGCTTCTGATCAAAATTGGCTCCTCTTCCCCAGCAAAGATGCTGATGAACAAGAACACCATTTGGAGGGGGACAGACTCACTTTTTTAGCATCTGCTCCCTGGGCAGAGGAGGTTCCACCGCACAGGACACCTCACGCAGCACAGAAACCTTGACCTTGGTGTGCTCTGCTGAAGTGGTAACATAAGCTAACAGCTTCAGATTGTGATCCTAAAGTTACAAAGCCTAAGCGTAAAGCTTCACCTGCCAGCTCTGAGCTTGGAGCCAGCAAACATCTTGTCCCTGGGGCTGGGGGAACAGGTTTGCCAGCAGAAGACCCCATTTACCAACTGTCCTAATGCAACAGCCAGCTCCTTCATCAGTAGATCTTGAAGTGCCTGAGGAAAGAGGTCAGTGTGCTGTGCTCCTTTTAAAGGGTGAGAAACCAAGGCACAAAGAGGGGCAGATTTCACCCTCAGTTGCTCAGTCTGCCAGGAGAAGCCAGGTCCCCTGTGCCCCAGACCAGCCTTTTTCCCTTGCCCCCAGCCCAGGCCACATTTCTCTGAGATGGGTGAAGCTCAGAAGCTTTGATGAGTCAGTTTGGGTGAGCCTGGGGGTGGAGAAGAGAAACAATGCTGCAGGAAGAGCTGAGTCACCACGCTGCCAGATCTACCTCCATCTCAGAGGATGCAACAATCATGTGCTTGCTAAACCCGTAGGGTTTGTATGGAGAACTCAACAAGCCACAGCATCCTGCTGAAGGTGATGATGGTTCCCCTTGCGGCAGTGGGCCAGAGTCAATCCTGATAATACCAAGAAGACATGTTTCCTGGAGCTCTGCTCAGCTCAGCAGCTGCTCTGGTGGCCATGCGTAACAAGTGTTGCCACATATTGTCATATGTTTGTTTTTCAAAGCTCAGAAACAACAGCTTTCACAGTGGACCATCACGAAGGAGCCTGCCCTGTCTTAAGGCAGGAGAGATTTACCTCCCAGCTACTAACTGGTCAGCTCTTACAGGGCCTGTTGGCACATGTGGATGGAAACCAAACTCTGTCTGAACAGATCTGGTGAACCTCCAAACCATGGGCAAAGTGAAGACCTTGTGCCATTCTTGTCATCATTGTGACCTTGTCATGAAGACCTTGTCACCATGCTCATGATGACACTGGCAGCTGCTGCCAACTGTCCAATTCCACTTTGGACAAAGCCAAGCATGAACCTTGCCTTTTCCTGGCCCTGAAACTGGAACTTTTATCAGATCTGCACTATTTTGCACTCCCGACATGGAAAAACCTCCTCCACGTTGCCCAACAGTTCTTCATAGAAGATCTTCATCCCTCTTCAGCTCTCCCTGATAACAGTGCCAATAAAGGCAACAAAAGCATAGTGGGATGGGGAGAGGAATGTCCCTGGGGAGTGAGCTACTGCAGGGTGCATGGGGGTAGACGGATGAGTGTTTCAATACTGAGGAGAATGGGAAGAAATCTGGAAGTAAGGAGCAGAGTGGAACATAACTGCTTCTCCCTGACCTCCACCAGGCATGAGGCTCAGCAGATGTGGACTTCACTTGGACTCACAAACCTTCTTTTAAAAGCAAGCAAGCCAGCAGAAGATCAGTAGGTAAGAGATATGGGTGTGAAGCAAAGCGATGGGGAAGAGTGAGTGTGCAGGTAGCTGGAAAGACTCAAGCAAAGGTGGAGAGAAATCCCAACACACCCAAGGACATAGTCCTTGGTGTCCCAAGCGTACTGGGCTGAGTCCTACATCCAGTTTGGCCTCCCCACTGAGTGCTGCCCAACCTGCCAGAATCCAAGCCAGCAGGTCCAATATTGACCTGGCACGGAGAGATGCTCTCAAGGAAGATAAACAGGAGGTTCCTGAAGTTCTGGCAGGCAGAAGTGTCTCAGCCAGGAGGAAACTACCGAAAAGCAGAGAAAACCTGCACAACAGGGACTGCCACTGTTTAAGGGACAAGGAAGGATTAAAAGTACTCCAATACCTTGAAAGTGCTGGCTTAGTAGGAAACCAAGTCTACTATCAATATTCCCACTAAAAGACAGATATTGAGATACTTTGTGTGCTGGCTAAGAGAACTGGAAGAGCTAAGACCCTCTAAATTCACCGCACTATGGGAACACTAGCTGGTGTGGAGGATCCATGGGCCCATCAGGAAGGGCTTGACTCATGCCAAGATACAGGCATTCATGAAGTTTCCCTTACATGCCAAGGACTGGGGCATGCCTGTACTTTTTCTGCAGCATAACCATGGGGCTGGGGCTGCGTGCTGTACAACATTCTGGGCATGGACACGTCCATGGAGAAGAACCGGTGGGGATTATATAGGATAAAAAGCATCATCCACACTCCTCATCAGAGATCAAGGCATCCATCCTGCTTCGCCGATCCAGGCCATGGGAAACGGCAGAGAGATGATGAGAATAAACCAAAACAAATCAGGCAAATAGTCTATTTGAGAGCCATCAACATGCACTGAAGATAATGGATATGCTGCACTGAGAAATAATCCTACTAGGGCTCAGAGGTATCAGCTACCAGCAGAGCGAAGAGGCCAGAACAACACATCAGCACAATATATGAAGCTTGTCTTTGAAATAAATGGTGTTTGCTTCAGGAGCTCTCAGTGAGGAAGGGATATGGCTGAGAGCTCCAGCCCCAGACAGGGAGAACCTGGAAATCAGTCTTCTCTGAGCATTTCACTTCTGTCACTTTCCCAGAGGGCTCAAGTGACACAAGAAAAAAAAGATGGGACCACTGGACCTGCTGGAGCCAGTGCCTGTGGTGGCCAGTCACAATGCTGCACTCAGAGGGGATCCAGCCCTTGGTCTGCTCCCAACCTCTCCATCCTCATTGGAATCACAAGCTGAGCTGCCTCTCCCCAGGTGAGGAGGAAGCCAGGGCTGATGGAGGTTGTTGCACCAGGAGGGGAGGCTTTGCACAGACCTTACAGATATGAATGGTCCCAAACTCACCCTATGCTGCTCTCCTTTCCCACCAGTGGCCATGGGATCAGGTGATCCCACCTCCCTGCCAGCAGCATGGGATGGCAGAAGCAGGGCTGCATGGACCATGACCCCTCTGCTGTTGCAAAGCCCCTACAGCAGACACATCGCTGTCATCGTGCGCAGCAGTTGCCCTTGAGCCTCTCTCTGTTTGCAGATGATTCAGGCAATGAGGATACAAGGTGATTTTCCACAAACAAATAACTTGTTTCAAATGCTTTCCTAACAAATGCTTTCCTAAAGGCAAACCCAACTTTCAGGGACATATTTTGAGAGCTTGCTCCTCCCCATTCTCATCAGCAAGTCCCTCACAGTCACTGGTGAATCACTGTTCCACCAACTCCTTCTCCCCCCATACATCCAGAGGCACCAACCATGGCCATCCCCAGGGTGCTGGGGATAAAGCCAAGCTCTTGAACCACATTGCCCCATCCATTTTTCAGTGCCAAAAGCTCTGGGGCTCCCTAACTGGCATCCAGTTCACACATGGAGAGGCGTCCTGGGAGGGTGGGGGGAGGCAGCACCAGGCAGCCAAGCCCCCATCCTGCCTTGGTACAGAGGGATCTCCACAGACAGAGCCCTCCTCAGTGGGGCTGCAGCTCCTCTTGGTCACATTCATTGCCCATAAACTGACTTCTCAGAGGCCTGCTGATGGCAACGTCCATCTGCCGTGCTGGGGGAAAGCTCAGGCTGCCCTTGGGCAAGGGGCCCTGATGCAGGCTGGCTTCCTGGGCAGCCAGGACATGCTGGCTGACCACAGAATGGTGTGGAAGTCCAGCTCCCATACGGCTAATTCAATAAGTCACAGATACCATGAGTTCGTAAGGCAGAGAGGCTCCACAGCTATTAGGGGAATTGGGTGCGGGGGGAGGAGGAGCTGAAATGGAGAAGGGATGGAGACGGGGAGGGTGGAGAGGGGGAAGCTAAGACAAGCAGCAGAACAAAACATCCCATAAATCATGAGGAGCTGCTGAAATACCAGAACAAATGACCCCACAGCTTGGCCATTGTTCCCGAGCGAGGGCTTAAAGCCCTCCCAGTCGAGACAAAGTGCCTTACGTTCCATTTCAACGCTGCGCTGGCTCGTCCAGGACCTGTCCTTGGCACAGCTGAGCTTGGGCAGCTGCCTGCATCCCGAGTGATGGCCAGGATCAGTGGGATGAGGAAGGTGATGCTCTGGGCAAGGCTGGATGCCCCACATCGGGGCAGATGTGGAGCCCACATCTCAGCCTGCCCCGAGCATCTCTGCTCCCAGATGCCCACACACCTCCCAGGCTCTGGCATTCCTCCCCTTCCACAGAAAGGCTCAGGGCCTTGGTTTTCCCTCTTATTTTCCCTCACTCAGGCTAAGAGCTTCCTCAGTGGGAAGAGAAGGGGGCTCCACACCTCCTCTTCTGTGTTGGATTAAGTTAGGGGAAAGACAGCTCAAGTAGGGCTGTGAAATCCGAAGGAGCTCTGGGCGCTCTGTCTTTAGCGTGCTGCTTCTCCCCACCTCCCCAAAAGTTGCTGACAATTCACTTTGTGCTGGTTGCCCCTGGCAAACCATTGACCATCAAGCAAAGAGTCCTGGGACAAGTCCTATAGACCACTGGAATGGAAACAGCACAAGGCTTTTGTTGAGCTTTGCAGTGGCAGCCCTGCAGTGTGCTGGCTTGGGAACAGTCGGACAGATCAGCTGGCAGCTCCGCACCTCCCCCAGGCTCTGCAGCCCCCTAGGACTTCGGCGCTTGGGTGCCAGGAGATGAGGAGCCTGCCGATGGGGACAGCTCGGAGCGCTGCCTGCTGATGGGTGCCAGGAGATGAGGAGCCTGCCGATGGGGACAGGTCGCAGCGCTGCCTGCTGATGGCAGCTGATGGCAGCTATGGAAGGAGCTCAGCAGCACCAGGCACCTCCATGGCACAGATTTCACACTGCAGCACAGCCCCTTAAGGAGAATTTCCACACCACATGAGACCACTTGAACCCAAAGGGGAAATATTACAATATAAAATTTTAAATAACTTTCATGAAAATACTTCCATTAAACGCTTTTGCTTTATAACCAAATCCGAAGCATGAGGCAGAGTGTGGCAGTGGAGCTGCGTGTGCCACCTCTGCCAGCCCGATGGCATCAGTGTGGCTCCTGTGCCTGGTGGCTGCAGCTCCTGCCCTCATGGCACCACAGTCCCATAGCACAGGGACATCTGCCAGCCCGGATACCCAGCCCCAGTGCTGCTGGATCATGGGAAATCCCCTCCTCACCTTCCCACCAGGTAGGCACGGGCTGCACACAGAGCTGCTGGTCCCAGCGCATCCCTCTCAGCGAGGAGCCGAGATTCAGCAGTGTGCCAGGAGTCAGGCAGCAAAACAAGCTGCAGGCAGGCTGAGCCTGAGCCGGCTGCCTGCCTCTAACCACCAGAACACACGCTCCTGCCAGAGCTGCTTCAACAGCTCTGCCAAGGAGCAGAACGAGATAACGGGATGGGGAAAGTGAGAAATGTACTGCATTTTTCCTGAGCCACCATGGGAATAGGCAATTCTGACCACGGATCACAGGGAGGCTGTCCGGCACAAAACACTCGAGGAGCCCAAAGAGAACAGGCAGCAAGTAGAAGTAAAAAGCACGAAGAAGAAAACAGGGTGAACAAGAGGTGAGCTTGGGAAAAGGAGCATGGGGGAAAGGCAAGCAGAGGAACAAATGGAAGAAGTGAAAACAGAGAGCTAGGAAAGGAAAATGAAGAGGTAAACGGATGCCAGGAGAACAAACCTGCTGGGGCTGGAACTCCTGATGAGCACCAGAGCTGGGAGGATGCGAGAGGGGGACAGAGGCTCCCAGGCTCCGCACACACAAGAGTAAACCAGTGGATCACGGTCATTTTATTGGATTAAGGGTCACTTAAGAGGAAAGATAAATGTGCCTCATTTCTCAGGTGACATGCACAAGAGGAGAGGAGGCTCTTTGCCTCAATTCACCCTAAGGGGGGTGAAAAGGGATGGCTGATTTCGGGGTTGCTGTGGGGACAGTGGGAGGTGTCTAACAGCAGAAGGTGGTGAGCTTCAGATGAAGAGGGCTTTTGTCTTGCAGGCCTTCGTGCTGTTTATGCTTTGGAGCTAGATTAGCATCACAGACTAGCAGAAAGCAGAGCTTTAATAAATCAGACCCCAAATCCGTCCTTGCCTCAGTTACCAGTTTTTGCCTCACTTGGAGCTCAGGCTGCTGCGGTGCCAGAGCAGGCACCAAACAACAAAAAGGAGGAGAAAGAAACCAACAAAGGGGAACAGAACTGGACACCAGCAGCACCCACTTTCTCCCGAAGCTTGGGAAAGCCTGACTCTACTCTGCTCCCCCAGTGCGTCTCTCCAGGCACCTTCCAGCAGCAATACACCGGCTGGGGGGAGCCCTGGGCTGAGGTGATCCGGCACATTCATGGGGCCTAACACTGGGCACTTTGTGGCACTGGCTTTAAAAAAAATAGCCTAAAAAAAGCCTAATAATGAAGTATTTATTTCAGTAAACAACATGTGAATGAAAGAAGTGTTTTCTCAATACTTCACTTTTTCCCTGCCTTCACTCCCTTCCCCCCAGCAAGGTTTTTTCACTAAGTGGAACTAACGAGGCTCCGCTCACGGCCGGGCTGGGAGCAGCAGCACTGTGCTCCGCACAGACACACGTGCTGTGTGAATAAAGTGTGCCTTGTGCCTGGGAGACACGGGACCCATCAGCACGTCCCAACAGCCAGCGGGCAAGATGTGCTCCAGCAGACACACCAACATGAGACCTGTGATGGGAGCATCCCTGGCTCCCACGAGACATTCAGCACCTTGTTTTGATAAGGGCCTGTAGGGACAGGACGAGGGGGAATGGCTTTAACCTGACAGAGGGGAGACTGAGATGAGCTCTTAGGCAGAAGTTCTTCCCTGTGAGGGTGCTGAGGCACTGGCACAGGTTGCCCAGAGAAGCTGTGGCTGCCCCATCCCTGGCAGTGTTCAAGGACAGGTTGGACGGGGCTTGGAGCAACCTGGTCTAGTGGAAGGTGTCCCTGCCTGTGGCAGGGGGTTGGAACTGGATGAGCTTTAAGGCTCCTTCCAACCCAAACCAGTCTGGGATTCTATAATTATCTATTGTGGCAGCAAAAACGTGCACCTCCTGGCCCAGAGAGCTGCCATTGCCCAGGGATGCTGCCCCACAGGGCTCCCTGTCTCCAGGGCCAGGGAGAAGGCCCAAACAGAGGTGATGGGATCTCTTGTCCCCATCCTACCTGGCAGCACTCAGCTCAGGGGACACAGTGTCAGACAGACACTGTGATGCTGTGAGCTCCTTCTCTTCTACCTCAGCTCCATCCACCCCTACCTGGGCACCTGAACAACTGGGAATGCTGTATTTGCATCAAATCTGTATTATTATATGTAGTATGTATTTATAAGCTTAGTCCAAGGGCACCATGGCATCGTTTTACCTGCCTCTGTGCAGAGGGTGAACATCCACATGGCTCATAATCTCTGCTTGCTCCCTGGCAACAGGTCATGCAGGCCTAGGAGCCCTTCCTTGCCTTCAAGCCTTGGGATTAAGATGGGCAGGATTCTCAGAAGCCACTGATATAGGAAAATATGGTCCATCATTTCCATCCCCCTCCTACCCACATGGGATGAGCTGAACCCCTCTCATGTACCACATGGATGTTCACCCTCTGCACAGAGGCAGGTAAAACGATGCCATGGTGCCCTTGGGCTAAGCTTATAAATACAGGTTACATATAAATAATACAGATTTGATGCATGTAGGTATTTGCTCAGGAAGCCAAATTAGGCATCTGTAGTTTGCAAGGGCATGAGCTATGTTTTCGATCAGTCACAGAGCCCAGGACCTCCCCTGCCCGGCAGTGCTCCCTGTATGCAGCAGAACTGTTTAGAGCAACTAACCAAAGATGTTGATCCCATTACATTGATCATGGATCCCTGGAGATGTACAAGGAATGCAGAGAAATAATGTTTCGCATGAGGGAAAAGGCCGGGTGCCCCCGTGGGAGGACGAGCCTGCATAGGAGGCCTGCTTGGGAAAAGCCTCTGAGTGCCTCCTCAAAACTGTGTGGAAACCTGCCTGCAGCGTGCCCATTCTGTGTTTCATGCACAGGTACCCCCAGCTGCTCTCTGGAACCTGTGCTGTGTGCATGTAAATGCCAATTAAATCCCTGCACTGCAACAGCACAGCCAGCACAGCTCCTGGGTTATCTGCTTAACTGCAGAGAGCACACAGGTGCAGGCACTCCGGCCCACCCAAGCCTGGCTGCCAAGTTGGACATCTGATTCAGCTTGAGATGTCTCCAGCCAAGGATAAACCCCATGACCAGCTATCGTCCTCCGGTCAGAGCAGCTCCCTGCAGGAGCCGTGACATCAGGTCGTAATTAAACATGTAATTAAACTACCAATTACTGTAGTGTTACCAGTTCAAATACTGGGGTGGTCTATGTGGTGTGAGGTAAATTAAAATGACACTAAGCTTTGCCATCCACTCAATTTGTGTATCCAACTATAACGAAGTGAGATAGCACAAGTGTGTAGACATGGCATTTCGGGACATGGTTTAGTGGTGGACTTGATAGCGTTACGTTTATGGTTGGACTCGAGTTGTTTAAAGGTCTTTTCCAACCTAAATAATTGTCTTTCAGGAATCACACCTTCCAGCCTCTGTCTCCAACGCAATGGCATGGGGCAAACTGCAGGCAAAGGCAATTCCTGCTCACCAAGAGCTCATTCCCAAGCTGGCTTACAAAAAACCCATAAACCAGCATCACCTTCTGCTGCAGTCACTGCTCTACAAGGTGCTTTGCAAAATACTATAAGACAGATGGTTTCCCCCAGGAAAACACTACAGAGCGAATGAAAAGGTACCACAAATAACCTGACACCACAGGGTTAAAATGGGATCTGGGGGCTTCAGGGAGACATTTAAAGCGACAAATGAGATTTACTGACTTCTCTTGTTTCTTTATTGCGGACAAAGAGAAACTCTGATTGGTTTTAATGAGTTCCTTGCTTGTTTTTCTATCTGGTATATTACAAATTCACATATTTGTCTATTTGGAAGATTCATGGTAACTGCAGAGCAGCTTTCCTGATGACATAATTTCAGTAAAGGAAAGAAAATTGTGCTAACAGGGGAAGAAAGCAATCTGTCATCAAATAGCTTAAATTCTTTGTCTGCCTTCATTAATACCTAGTCAGCTTTGATGCTTAACTAACCTCACAGATAGAGGAAGCCTTTGAGGAGGACTCCACAACCTCACACTGAAGTGTTAGAACATACGATAAATGCCAGAAAGATCTCCAAAACAAGCAGGGAAAAACAAAACCAAACTCGACATTCTTGCAATTTCTAAGCATTTCTTTTCTTCTTTTTACCCTCCTCTAACCATCTAAGGAAGCAGAAAGCAATGCAACTTCCAGTTCTTTTAAATCTCCTTAGCAGGTCACATCTAATGCTGTGAGGGTTGACTATGATCTGCTTCCAAAGGCCATTGCATCAGAGCCTGGCAACCCAGGATGAATTACTCGCTGCTTAAGCAGGGGCTGCAGTTTCAGACCTATGCTCAGCACAAGGGGCCTTGAGGGCGCTGCAGCAGCAGCACTGCGGCAGAAAGGAGCATTGCATCCCTCTGGGATGGGTCAATGGGGGGTGGCCTGTGCTGGGGCACCCCAGACCTTCACAACACCCACCCCAACGTGCTCCCTGCCAAGGCTTCTGGTGCCCCCACACTGGCTGTGGCCATCCCAGTGTGGCTCTTGGATCTGGTTTATCCAACAGATACGTGTCAGGCAGCGAGGGGCTGCGGGATGCATTCTCTGGAGCACCAGCTGGAAAGAGAATGGGAGAGGAGTAGCCAAGGGTTGCGCGCTCATGTGCCCCAGTCCAGCAGACATGCATGTTCATATCCCTCATGAGCCCCAAAAGACCCCCATGGCTTAGTTAATGGGGTGCCCTTCAGGCCCCCAAGGAAGCAGCTTCCTGGGTCTCCCTGCTGCTCCCTGCACTGGAATGAGGGGGCATGTTTCGGTTTGATACCCTGGGGGAGCTTCTGCAGCAGGCAGAGGGCTTTGAAGAGGGGTTGTCCCACAGCACATTGCTTGGACAGGGACAGAGAGTGGCAGCTGTGGGGACAGAGGTGGGGATGAAGAGGCAGGAGCTCCCTTCCCCCAGCCCTGTCCTGCAGCTCTTACCATTCAATGCTCAGAGACCTGGGCCGGAAGGCAGACAGCTCAGCCGAGGCATAATCAGCTTTCCTTCTCTTCTCCTGCTTCTGCTTCACCGACAAGCGGTGGGCAAATCTAGAGAGGCTGCTTTCCGACCTGGGGAAGGGGAGAGGAAAGGCGTTAATGTCACTGAAGCTCCCTGTGGCAGGTCCATGGCACAAAGCCAAGTAATGCTCAGCGCTGAAAAGACGGTCAGCAGCACCAGGACAGTGAGGCATCAGCTGGGGAGGGAAAGGGGGGAAAGAAATGGGAGCAGCAGCAGCATTAACATAACTTCAGCAGGCCAGGACGGGCATGGGTCTATGGTGTGCTGTTAGCAAAGCCGAAGCTGTGAGCTGGCAGGCTGAGAGCACTGGGTCCCTAACCCACTGCAGCACCACCACCTCCTGCCCAAACACCAGCCAGTGATGGCCAAAGCTGGAGATACACCACCTGTTTCAGCTTTTTGCAGTACCTGCCTGAGAGAGGCTGTGCAGCAAGGGAAGTATCTGTGGATAGAATCAAAGCAGACCTCTGCACAGCCACACTCCTTTGGGGAAGCCCCAAAGCCCTTGGGGCTCCCAGCCAGGGGTTTCAAACACTGGGACAACTTCCCTGATGAGGGCTGACAGGGAAATGAGCCCACATCAGAAATGGCTTGGAGGAGGAAACAGAAATGCGTGTAAGCAAACGGGTTTAGCTGCAAAACCCATCTGCGCTGAGGACAAAGCCCCTTCCTCCCAGGTGGATGCTCCAGCATCACTCCCAGTCCCTGGGACTGCGAGAAAATCAACCACTGGCTCCGGGGCCATGCTGCAACACCCTGGCTCCCACAAGAAGAGAACCTCTGTCCCAAGGCACAGGCACAGTCTCCAAGCCACCCAGATGTAGAAATCTGGTACTGAGATTTGCTTTGGAGCCCAGCAGAGACCTGGGTGCCACAGCCCATTCCTGCTACCCATTCACTGGGAGCAGAGGTGGGAGCAAGGGAGCTGGAGCTGGGACACCCTGACTTGGGCACACGACCAGGCTGGTGGCACTGGTGCCATTTGCCAGTCCTGCCAGCACAGCCACTGCCTCCCCTCCTTCAGTCCTGTGCCAGCACAACCTGCTCCCACAGCTCAGCTGGGCAGGGCACGCAATGGGGCAGGAGCAATCTGACAGAGGTTCCATGGGATGAGGAACAGACCTGGGGGGAGCCTTTGAACCTACACATATTACTAAAGCCACTCCTCCTCTCGAGTCCTGACCAGTTTCAACCAAACAAAACACCACACAAAACAGAAGGAAGAAGGTTTTTCTCAGAAACAAGAGGTCCTTGCTTTTCCTCGCAATAATTAAGCCAACTACAACCAGCTAATAGTATTTTTTCCTGATACATTTCAAATTCAGACATCTTCAATTCATTAACTCTGGTTACTGATTTATTTTTCAGCTTATGAATTGCTGTTGCCGGGGGTGGGGCGGAGACAGCTTTCTGGAGAAGGCTTTCGTCTCTCCAGTCACCAGTGGGAAAGAGCCACTCAGACCTTCCAGAGTCACTCTTTACACTCTTGAGAAGAAACACTACTTTGATGTAAAGGATGAGTTTTGCCTTAAAAGAAACAACAGAAAACCCAAAGCACAGCTTTGCCCTGCTCACAGCTGAAGGAAGAGGTGTTTGAAGAGGAGCAATAGAGGCGCCTTGGGAGAGCCCATCGAGCACAGCACCAACACATCCCCACCATCGTGCCTCTCATAGAATCATAGAATCAATTAGGTTGGAAAAGATCTTTAAGATCATCAAGTCCAACCATTACCCCAAGGTGCTGTTGGCTTCGTATAGCACCTCCTTAGTGTCATTTGAGTGTTTCCACTGAGATAGTTCTAACTCTGCCCAGCTTTCCACCACCCCAGGAGAGACTCCTGGGGTGAGGGCTCCATCCCTAGCTGCTAGCACACTGGTGATCTTGCTCTTCAGAGACGCAGGGACTGCATGAGAATGCTGTCCTGTTTGCTACGCTAGCCACATCCCCTCCATGCTCCCTGCACCATTGTAGCCACCCCTCCCAAAGTGGTCCCCAGCCCAAACAATCTGCATGGATCCAAGAAGGCAGACATCCCCCGTGAGAAACAAGTAGCTCTGTCATGCTGGTTACATGCCTCTTGGGACCAACAGAACCAGAACAATTAAGAAGAAGTTCTTCCCTGTGAGGGTGCTGAGGCACTGGCACAGGGTGCCCAGAGAAGCTGTGGCTGCCCCATCCCTGGCAGTGTTCAAGGCCAGGTTGGACGGGGCTTGGAGCAACCTGGTCTAGTGGAAGGTGTCCCTGCCTGTGGCAGGGGGTTGGAACTGGATGAGCTTTAGGGTCCTTTCCAACCCAAACCAGTCTGGGATTCTGTGATTCTGTGAATTATACAACCAGGAGGTTTACTCAATTCATCCACATGCTCCAAGCAGGCTTGCTCATACAGCCAACAGAATCCACCAAGAAGAGCTGGCAGGGGGTAAACAGGGTGATGTGCGACATTGCTTGGAATGAAGGAGCATTAGTCTCTGGGGACAGGATGCACTGACGGGGCTGGAGAAGCCACCTGAGTTCTCAGGGATATGCTGCATGGCATTGCAGGAGAAGATGCAGGGAGAAAAGGGATACTCTAGGGGATGCTCCCCAGCTCAGGGCAGGTGCTGTGCAGACCTGCCCAACCCAGGGTGGGTAAGTGAGACAGAAGTTGATCAACACTGCTTTCATCCCCAGATCAACCCTTCAGCCTACTTGTCACCCACCCCCTCCCACTGCTCACAGCCAGGTTAATGGAGGCAGCTCTGACGGGCCACTACCTCCCCTTGAGAGCTGTCAGCCATTCATCCAGCGCTCAGCAATGAACCAGGATCTTCTCACCTCCACTGGACCCAAAAGCTCCAGCAGAAGCATCACTAATTAGAAAGCCAGGAGGACGTTCATGTATCATCTGGCTATTTATACAGTGCAGCTTTACATAAACTGTACTGCAGAAGAAGCAATGAATCATACCTGCTGTGCTGCGGCTGCACAGAAGCAAACACAGCCTGGCACCTGCAGCCTGCTCTGCCCCACTCCCCTTGCCCCACTGAGACCCTGCTTGTGGGTCAGCTTCCCCCAGCTCCTCATGCTGGGACTACTCCACCTCGCAGGGTCAGGATGCTCTCAGGGCCAGGATGCTCTCACAGCTGAGCACTGAGCCCAGGGTCTGTACTCAGTGGGTGGCAGCAGTGGTTAGACACTAACATTGAGGAGGGAGATGCTGTCGGGACCATACTTTCACTGCCCAAGTGCTTTCCAAATGCATGTAGATGTCCCTGTACCTTGAGAAAGATCAACATTAGGGGTCTTAAGGTAGAGACAGGGAAACTGAGGCACAGAGTGGCTGTGTGATTGAGGCAGGTTCCCTATGGCTGTTGGCATCCATCCTCTTGTGCACTTCACTGGTGGGCAAGATTTTCATGCCTTCGCCCATCAGTACGAGCACACTCAGCACCACAAATGCCAATCTGGGGAGCAGGCAGCCCCAGAGAGCCACTGCCACCTTGACCCAGCTTCATCCCAGCCACAGGATGGGGACAAGGCCAGCACAGCTCCCCAGTTCCCCATGGGAGTGCTCACGGCCCAGCCTGAGCAGGATTTGGGCTGACCTGCCCATCCCACCATAAGAAGCTGCATCCTTGCAGCAGCTCACATCAGCGCTGCTGTGGCTCGAAGGACCCTGGCACCAGCTGCACCACAGCCTGCCAAGGCCACTGGTGCTCCCCGGAGCCAAGGGGACACGCGGGAAAAACCCTCGATTGAAACATCAACCGCAGCGCTGGGAAGAATTGTCTCCTGACAACCAGAGAAGGTTGTTAGCTACTGTGCTGTATCATAAATCACACCTCTGTGACTTGCCATCTGTCAGCCAGATTACACATGTTCAGAGTTCCATGTCAGTGCTGAAGTCAGAACGCAGCATCTTTCCTGCAGAAAGAATTACCGGCCCTGGAGACTCCTGCAGCAATATCCATGCTCAGCCCTTCCCTCCAAAGCTCCCGGCAGAGCAGAGCTGACAGTGCCAAGAATCCCACATGTGACATCTCCCCGATACAACCACCTCTTCGGGTACACATGGAGTGTCAGGACCCCCTGGCACCAGCCACAGCACCCAGCCCTGGCCACAGGCAGGGGCAACCAGAGGCAGATGCTGCTGCTGATGGGAGACAGGGACCCCAGCCTCATTTGTGCTGATGTCCACCCAGGGTGTTCGAACAGGATGAGCAGAGGGTGCCCAGAGCAGCACTTGGACCCTCGATGCCACCACAACCCAGCCTGGCCAAGAAGGAAGACTTCAGCTCAGCACCAGAACATGCCATGTAATACCAGCCTGATGGTCATCCCGTCACCAGGCACATTTCTGGGGGGTGTGGCCCCAACCTGGTGATTCCTGGCTCTTGGAGGCATTGGGAATGCAGGCACAGACACAGTGTGCTGGCAGCCTCTGGCTCTGCCAGCTCCCTCAGCCACCTGTCCCTGTGCACAGCATCCAGCACAAAAAGCCACTCAGCTGCCTTTCCAGATGAGGACAAGGGTCTGAAGCGTCTCCCTCCACCCCCTCGCTGGCCAGGCAGTAGGTGAGCAATATCACTAGTACAGAAATACATAGGGACTCAATTCATCCCTCCGGCTTCACCCACTGTGCACAGGCACGGATTTGGTCAGGGTCTGCAGTGCCTCACCACCACATCCCCCACACCATGCCATCACTGGAAAGCAATGACAAGCACAATCCCTGTCCCCTGGGCTTTCATCCCTGCCTCTCCCTCACAGTGGCCCATGGAGGGACACGGTGCTGCCTCTGCAAGAAGCAGCACGATTCAGCAGCCAGCAGCCACTGGACTGCAAGAGCTGGCCGTGCAGTGTTCAGAGCTGCAGGACACACACACCGTGGTCTGTGCTGGTACAGTGCATCATGCCATGAGTGTGGGATGACCATGGTCATGAGGCAGTGCTGGTGCAGGCACTGGCATGGGGCTGGCAGCACCAGCAATGTTCCTGCTGTACCAAACATACCCAGCCAAAGCCCTCACCATCACACAGGCATGAGCCATTCCATCCCACAGAGATGGACATCTCCCAGCCCAGGCAGGAATAATTCCCACTTGTTGCATTCCCTATCTAGAGAATCGGGAGCCAGCATGTCCTTGAATGTGGTTCTGAACTAACCCAGCTCTTGGCAGGCAGATTCCAGCCTCGTGGATCAGCACAGGCAAGCACAAGTTCCAGGACAAGCTGTGCAGTGGCTGTGGGCAGCCCTGGCACCTGACAGCAGGGAAACAAGCAGCATTTTCAGCTGGTCCCCCCTTTGGGAACAATCACTGTAAAACCAGCTTTGGAGTTGGACTTACCCCACCATGGGCATCCTGGCTGCAGCCTGGCCTTGGAGAACTAGACACTGCCTCCGGGTGAGCACAGCTCAGTGCACTCCCCGCAGCAGCAGGGCTCAGGAGCCTGTGAGTCTTTCATTTGCACAGGTGCAGTTAGAATAAAATAGAGGGAAAATAATGGATGCTGGAAAGGTGCCTCCAGAGCAGGCAGCAGACTGCTGGGAGAGGGAGGCTTTAGGAAGCGGACGTGCACTCAGCTCCGGGCAGCTCCGGGCCAGACTTGACCCTGCTCACTGGAGCACAGCACCCACTGACCACAGCTCCAGCCATGACTGTGCCTCCAAAGCAGGAGCCAGGACAGGAGCCTGGGAGAGCTGGGCACAGCATGGTGCTGTGCTGTGCCGTGCCGGGAAGGATGCGCGGCGTCACGCAACGATGCTCACTCACCTGCTCAGCCGCTGCTTCCTTCCCTCCTGGCTCTGCTGATCGCCTGCTGCCAGAAGAGCAGCTCATCCAAGAGTGGCTCTTCAAGAAAATCCCTGTCCCCTTGACGCACACAACCACAGGCATGCTCCCATCCCGGCCGGCATCCCCTGCTCCACTCCTCATCCGCCACCTCAGCGTCTCTCAGCCATCACCTCAGGTTTCTCACTTGCTCTGGGCTTGGCTCTTTTTTTTTTTTTTTTTTTCCTTTTCTTTTATCCTCTTCTTTTTTTTTTTTTTGTTTTGTGTTTTCCTTTTTTTTTTTTTTTTTTCCTTTCTCCCAATCTTGTTTCTATAGAAACGAGATTAGCAGAGGGGGAAATAAACCGGCCCCATGTGACTCAGATTCCGACACTGAAGAATCTCCTGGTCACGCTTGCCGGAGCTTTACGTAACCACGAGTCTGCGCGGGCTCGGCTGAGGGGACCAGGCTGGGATGGAGGGACCAGGCTTGGATGGGGGGACTGAGCTCAGATGGGGGACCAGGCTTGGACCAGGGGGTACCGAGCCTGCATGGAGGGACAAGGCTTGGATAGGGGGACTCTGCTTGGATGGAGGGACCAGGCTTCGATGGGGGGACTGAGCTTGGAT
This sequence comes from Psittacula echo, assembly GCF_963264785.1. Taxonomy (NCBI): domain Eukaryota; kingdom Metazoa; phylum Chordata; class Aves; order Psittaciformes; family Psittacidae; genus Psittacula; species Psittacula echo. Next base: position 18,507,944 of record NC_137739.1, on the reverse strand, counting down.
GAGGGGAACCAGATTTGGCTGTAGAGGGACCACCACCAGGCAGGACACAGCAATGCTTGGGGCTTACCTCCCCTGGCTTTGAGCTTTCTGTGGCACTTCTGATGCAACAGTGTGCCACCAAACCCCACCAGCATCCTCAGAGGATGTAAGCCCCTGACACCCTGTTTGGCTACCTGTTGATATTGAGAGGGGGAGAAAGCAAAGAGTGCTGAAAACTGCCTGAGTCCCACTAAAACTTTTGGGTGCTCAGGCAAGGTTGGGAGGAGAGAGGCCCAAGAAGCCCCCACTCTGCCAGGCTCTCCTGCCCCAGCCCTCACCACTCAGGAAAGTGGGTTTGGCCACTGGTCTCCATTATCCATGGGGTCATGGGTGACCGTGCAGGGAATATGGTGAGCTGCAGCCAGACACATACTTCACACTCCTCACGTTCCTCCTCCCCAGTTTCCTAAATCCATGAGCACTGTCCATTAGTTGAGCTGTTCCACCACTGTCTGAGTCTGCAAAAGGCACAGGACTCTGCCCACAGTGACCTCCCAAGCCCTTGATGTGTTCCCTTAGCTCATAGATGGACCCTGACTGCACATGGCTATTGCTGCCTGCCAATGCTGCCCACCCAGTCTTCTGCTGATGAACCCCACATCTGTACAGGACACTGCAGATCTGGGGCTCACCCCCACTGCCCAGATGCTGCCCAGGGCTGGAAGTGGGAAGCTTGGGTGACCTCCTGCTAGGACACAGCAGTTCAACCCCAGGAGCAGTGTGGTGACTTCTCCAAGGCAGCAGCACAGGAGCTCAGTTGAGCTCATACTCCCTGAGCAGGGCTGCAGAGAGCATCTCAGAGGGATCGGTTCTTGACCCAAAGAGCAGAGCATTGAATCCACACAGGGAAAGGAATTTGTCAGGAAATTCTCCAATTCCCGTGTTTCCTTCAGGGATTCATTGTCCCATGTCTCAGGCTGACTCAAAGAGTGATTAGTTTGCGAGATCTGATGCCATTACAGCCCAAGGTCTGCCCACAGGCACATCAGGGAATCTCTCCTCCACTGAGCACCACGGTGTTGAACATCACATCAGTGGAACAGGCTCCAGTTTGCCTCGGGACAGATCAGCCATCACCTAACAGCACTTTCATAGCATCCCAGACTGGTTTGTACTGGAAGGGACCTTAAATCTCATCCAGTTCCAACGCCCTGCCACGGGCAGGGACACCTTCCACTAGACCAGGTTGCTCCAAGCCCCGTCCAACCTGGCCTTGAACACTGCCAGGGATGGGGCAGCCACAGCTTCTCTGGGCAACCTGTGCCAGCGCCTCAGCACCCTCACAGGGAAGAACTCCTGCCTAAGAGCTCATCTCAGTCTCCCCTCTGACAGGTTAAAGCCATTCCCCCTTGTCCTGTCCCTACAGGCCCTTGCCCAAAGCCCCTCTCCAGGTTTCTTGTAGGTCCATTTAGTGACTGGAAGCTGCTCTAAGATCCATCTTTGGGTTCCTTATCAGCTGAGGTAAGAAGGAGTGGCATCTCCACATCCCTCTTGCATTGTTGCCCCAGAGCTGGACTGCAGGGGTGGGGGTTGTGCCCAGTGAGGGTTTGCTGCAAGGGAAGGAGAGTTCACCAGCATGCTGAGGCTTCCAAGGCCAGAGAGAGGGACAGTGGGGATGCTGCTAATGGGGAAAGAGTGGCAGGAGTTGCAGGAGATGGTAAAGAAAGCAGATGGAGGTCTCAACAAGAGACAAGGAGAAATGTCTGACAGCCCTGGGACACATTGCTGCAACTCTAGACAAGTTGACCTGAGCCCCTGAATGGTTCAGAGAACCTGAACCGTTCTTCCTTGTGCCGCAGCACATGTCAGTGTAAGCTGCCTCTTGGCTGATGAGTACCCTAAAGCTATAAAGAAGATAGATCAGAGCTGCAAAACCCCAATAAGCAGAACCAAGGGCAGCCCTGTGGTGACAGGGGCTCAGGGGGACTTTGTGGCAGCAAATTTCTTGGTAGTCACCAACATTTGCCACGAACTGGGGGGCATAAGCAGCACTTAAAGATTGACAGTGAGTGCTGCTTTGGCAGGCCTGGCAGATGCAGGCACTGAGGGTGATGCTGGGCTGGCTTCTCTGGGAAGGATCAAGCTGGAGCCTGCAGGCTCTGGAGCAAGGAGTCAGGATGAGCAGATAGGATCCTCTATTTAAAGTATGAGAACAGGGTCACAAAAAACTTCCACCAGCAAAAATGCTTTGATACATACAGCTAATTATAGTTGGCATTATCAGGCTGCATTACAATTAGCAAGTTGGTGGCTGGTCTCTATTTCTGACCTGCAGCACAAGGCGGGTAGGTACACCCAAGGATGAAAGAAGAAGGGAAGCAGGGGGAGAAGGACAGAGATACCTCACGGGTGTATTTAAATAAGCAGCACAGCTGTTTCCAAGCATGGTAGAATAGGAGGTTTTATTTGGAGGGTACTTACAAAGAAAGCCAAGGAAAGAAACACCATCCATCCCTTCAGAGCAGCCTCCGGCAGCAAGCGCAGTGCCTCATGACCCTGCTCGCTCCAAACCCTTCAGCACCCTTCAGGTGTGCTCTGAGGTCCCACCCCTCCAAGCAGCACCCTGGGCTGACTTTTCATAGCAATTTAGAGGCCAAATTAAAGCAGCATTCAGGAAGAAACCAAATCACACATCCTACTTGCACTTCCTAAAGCCTGCTCCTGTTGGCCTGTTCAGTATTCAGCATCAGGGAGGTTGCTTCACGACAGCAGAAGCAAATGAACGCAGGAGCAAACCCTGGAAATGGATAGCATTTTTAGAACTTTTTTCTTGTTTTCTTTGAAAACCAGAGTTTTGTCAAACTCAAAGTATTTGCTGCACAGAATCTGATGCTAATCCAAGCAGAAGGAACCATCTGATGAGTCCCAAATTAAAATGTTCCTTTGTTTTGGCTTTCAAACATAGTATTTTAATACCCATGTACGCTCTGAATGGAAGGTAAATTTGCATGTCCTCCCCCTAAAAATTCTTTATCAAAACAATGATTTTGTTCATTTGCATTTTGACAATAACTGTCCCCGCTCTGGCCAACAGCTGCTGGTGCAGGAACAGAGATGCTGGGCACGTGTGTCCACAGCCTGATGCGTCACGCTGCACCCTCAGCTCCCATCATGCTCATGCCACTGCTGGGGACAGGACCTGCAAAAGCGTCATCTTCCTCCCTGGGCATCAGCATCACCCATGAGCATGCACAGTCCTGTTGGGAACTCATCCCTATGTGGGTACAAGTGGAAGCATCTCATGGGCAAGCACAGTAAGGATGCAGTGGGACATGCTGCCAAGAGACCCTGCCCCCACCGATATGAACGTAGCCCATGAATGGGGCTGTGGGACTTGGGAAGAGGTGGGATCCTGAAAATAATCTGATACAGAAGTTTCCTCTTGCTCCAGATTCTAAGCAATATTTAGACTGAGATCTCCTTGCACATCACCATGTCAAGACTCTGTTATATCCGGTGAGCTGTAAAACAGCTTAGAAGAAGAGAAGGATCTGGGGGCACTGGTGGATGAAAAGCTGGACATAACCCACAGTGTGCACTTGCAGTGCAGAGCCCCCCATGTGCTGGGCTGCATCCCGAGAGCGTGAGCAGCAGGTTGAGGGAGGAGAGTGTCCCCCTCTGATGTGCTCCGGGAAGACCCTCCCTGCAGTCCTGATCCAGCTCTGGGGCAACAACTGAAGAGGGACCCGGAGCTGTTGGAGTGAGTCCAGAAGAGGCCACGGAAATGCTGCGAGGGCTGGAGCAGCTCTGCTCTGGAGCCAGGCTGAGAGAGCTGGGCTTGTTCAGCCTGGAGAAGAGAAGGCTCCTTAAGGGGACACCTTAGAGCAGCTCCAGTGCCTAAAGGGGCTACAAGAAACCTGGAGAGGGGCTTTGGGCAAGGGCCTGTAGGGACAGGACAAGGGGGAATGGCTTTAACCTGACAGAGGGGAGACTGAGATGAGCTCTTAGGCAGAAGTTCTTCCCTGTGAGGGTGCTGAGGCGCTGGCACAGGTTGCCCAGAGAAGCTGTGGCTGCCCCATCCCTGGCAGTGTTCAAGGCCAGGTTGGATGGGGCTTGGAGCAACCTGGTCTAGTGGAAGGTGTCCCTGCCTGTGGCAGGGGGTTGGAACTGGATGAGCTTTAAGGTCTCTTCTAACCCAAACCTTTCTATGATTCTGTGTAAGCAAAGACCTTTTCCTGACTCCCTGCCACAAACTATATCATTGACGAGCACTGTTTCATGAATGGCACATACCAGTACACTTCACCCTCAAAATTAGCTTAATCTACCTTCGAAACAGAAGTCAAGCCATGTACATGCAACAATTAAATAAAATCTACAAAATAAAATGGGCAAATATTCTTTCCCCTGGGAAAAATCTCCATCACTTTGCTTATTTTTAACAAGTCCATACCTTCCCTTTACTATTGTTCGTAATGAAGACATTGCTCCTTCCTGAGCAGCAGGACAGAGCTTGGGCTCTTCCAACTGGGCTTCGTGAGCATGCTTGACTGTATGCCCGCCAAGGCAGAGGAACAGACTTGCTCCTGTCTTGCCAGGGGACAGGAGTGCTCTGTGTCCAGCCCTGGCAGTTTTCAGAATATCCCCCCAGCAAATAAAGCTTTTATCTTAATTAAAAAGATGATAGAAAAAAAAAAAAAAGACAAAATGACAAAACCCAACAAATCCTTTTCTATGTGTGCAATCAGTGTGGAAGGGTGAGAAGCACCCTGGAGGGGACCTTCATCTTTCTTCACCCACTCTGGCAGCAGCTTAGGCTGAGCCCATGCCCAGCAAGACAGCACCGCGTCATCCCAGCATCCCTGCTATGCTCCAGCATCCCTGCCAAGTCTCAGCATCCCTCCATGTCCCAGTATCCCCACCATGTTTCAGCATCCCTGCCGTGTCTCAGCATCCTGCCATGGCCCTGCATCCCCGCCATGGCCCAGCATCCCTCCATGATCCAGCATCCCTGCCATGTCCCAACATCCCTGCCATGCCTCCGGCATCCCTGTCATGCCATCCACATCTGCCCTGGCAGCTGTGACTTCAGCCTGCTCCCGCTTTGGGGGGCACAGGCTGCCCTGGGGCTGAGCCGTTGTTCAGTTTGAGCGCTGCACTCATGCTGGAGCCGGCTCTTGTTTGCCATGGCCCCGTGTCCCATGCTGCTGCAGAAATGGAAAAGCTTGTTATGTTATTCTGGGCTGCCAGGCAGCCCGGCTTTTCCAAGTGCAGGAGAGCAGTGATGTGGTTAACACGAGCCGGCCACAGAGCCACGGTGGTTTTTGTTTCTGGGCTGGCCCCAACCTCCTTCTGCGGACCACACCGCGATGGGAATGCAGGTGCCAGGAGCTGTGCATGCACATGGGAGTTGCCTGTGCACATGGAGTGCTTGTGAGTGCCCGCATGCTTGCATTGGGGGCTGCAGGGAATGAGCCCAGACCCTGGAGGCACCAGGATGCCTGCCGAGAAACACACCCCCAGCAGCATCCCGCTGGCCTCAGGGACACGGCCCACGGGGACACACAGAGCCTGACCCATGCATGTGCTGCCCCCAGCTAGAGCTGGGAGCTTGTTCATCCTGGTGGCCCCCAAAGGGCCACCCAATACCTCTGTGTTTCATTCACAAAGCTCCCCAAACTGGTAAAGTAGCACCTATAGAAGAACTACATACTAAAACCCAATCCGTGGAGGATCCTGGGTTTTTGTTTTTTTTTTTTTTTTTTTTTTTGTTTTGTTATCTAACTAAAGGGGAAAAGGAGGAATGCAGATTTCCACGAGACTGACTCTAAGATATAACACTGGTGTACATCAGCACCAAGTGGGAAAACCTCATCAAAGTATTTTCAGTCAGAAGAACAATGCTGTAAAGTGCCACCCAGTTACACACAGCTCTCTTCTGCCCCCTGTGTTGCCTCTCCTACCGAAAGTGAGCAGTTACAAGGGATAGCTGGGTCAGTCTACGGACCCCACTCTGCTCTCAGTACCCTTCAGGTGATGGGCAGCAGCGATGGTCCTGGAATGGGTCCCAGGATGGACAGCAGGAAGATGTGTAGTTGTGGAGGCACCCACAGGACTTGTGCACAGCATGCACTGTCCCCTGACGGTTCAGCTGACACAGGGGTGGATCTGTGCTAGGAACTGGGAGATGGGAACCCACCAGGTCAGTGTTGCAAAAACATCTTTCCATACTAAAGGACGATTTCCCTCAGGTCTTGGGAGCACGTCAGGGTTTACAACCCAGCCCACTGAGCTCTCCTGCACCACTGCATGAATCTGCATCTTTTTCTGCTCCCAGAATCTTCAGTTCTTCCCAGTTCAGTGAGAACCTCTCACCACCCTACCCAAGGCACTCGCCCATCAGCTTTGCCCAGCAATGTGCATGGGGACGCAGCACGCTGCTTAACAGCCCTTGAAATAACAGGGACAAGGAGAATGGAAAACGCATCCCTACAGGCAAACCGTAGCTCATCCAAACTTCCTCCCAGTCCAAAAGTCCCCTTGAAAAGGCATGACAGAGATTTACAAAGCTCCCTCTTGCAAGAAGGGGAAAAACGCAGGAGAGAAAAGCCCTTGGCGTGCCTCCCCCCACGGCGGGGACACGCTGCCGGGCTGTGAGGGACTTGAAGAGATTTGCGATGCAATAAAAACATTCCTGCCTGCGAAGCATGAAACCCCAAAAGTTTATGGGAAACCACTGTCTTCGGGATGTCTGCATATCTTCAGGCATCCTGGGAGCTGTAGTTCAAAGAAACCAAGAAAAAGCAAGCGGTCAATAATGATGGTTTCTGGATGGAGGTTGTGTGACTATTGGCTCCCACATGAAAGCCTGAATTTCTGGGATGCTGAGCCTGTTTCCGTAGCCAAGTGAAAGGATTGCTCCTTGGCGCCTGGGGCATGAGAGACTCCAGCAACAAGGCGAGGGAGAGCAAGAGGTTCTTGCTGCCTTCAGGGAAGAACGAATGGCCTCTGGCTCCAATAAGAATGACCCAAAAGCCAAACATCCATGATTAGGAGGAGGGATGTGCTGCAATGGGAGCCAAGCAGGACAGGCCAAAGCCATTTCCAGGGCCAGGAACCTCGCTGTGATCCATCAGAGATGTGGTCCCTGCATGGTGCACGTCTCCAGCCAGTATCCAGCCAAGGATCGGCTGGATGGGGTGACCTCAGCGAGGGACTGCACATGGGGATGGGGTCCTCCTCCAGGCTGCAAGAGGACCCAGCACAGCCGTTTTCACCTGGTACTGTGAAAACCATAGGACACCAGTCTGGGCTGCAGGGACGCAGCTAGAATCCTCAATCTCTGTGCCTCAGTTTCCACATTAACTCTTACTATCCACCTATCCCCAAGTGTATAGGGACTGTCCTTTGCTGTTTGAACACCCACAGGGAAATGAGCTCCTCAGAAGCCAGCTGTCTACACTGCACCATGCCCAGCATTATTCAGTCACCATCAGGCGCATTTCCTCAGACCCCACCAGTCCAGCAAAAGGTGGTTTATTCTGACACAGGAGCCTTTTAATGTAAAAGAGTTACCTCCCAGTAGGAAAACTAGTGGTACTTGACGTCCTCCAGATGAGACATTGCCCGTCAGCAGAGCTCTGGCACCTAAAATGCCCTTCATGCATGACCACACTGAGGGCAGTAGTGCAGGGACAAGGATGTGAGAGGGTTGCATCTCATCCCAGACTGAGCCTCAAGTGATGCAGATGAGACACTTTTATTCCCAACCAAGGAATCCTGCAGCAAAGACCACAGCCACAGGGCAAAGGCAGCAGCAGGGACATGAGCCATGGTGAGTGACCTTCTCACTATCTGCCTTTCATTGCGGGCTTGGGCTTCACACATCAGACCACAGCACTGCTCCGTGGTTGTGCAAGGCCCTCTCTGCCTTTGGACAACATCTGCCCACCAACACAAGCACAGTGGAGACACACAATGACAAACCCATGACGTGAGGCTTGGTGATGGCTGACTTAAAACCCTAGCTTGACAGCAATGAAAGATGAACCACAGGATGGCTTGTCCTTGGAGAAAACCTGTAGCCCTGAGGAATCAAGAAGAGGTGGATTATTCATGCTGTCAATAGCATGGGTGCTTTGCACGTCTCATCTTCCCCCTCCATCCTTGAGCACAGAAAACATTGCAGGTTGTTGCTGTGAACATATCTTGGTGCACAGTGAATGATGCCTGTGGGTTGAGGACACCACGGCAGGTGCCACTGAACACAGGCAGGTCCCACTGAACACAGCACCCCTCACACCTTGCTGCAACCCCACCCAGGCTATAGCCTTCCAGCTTCTCAGAGCAAAACCTGCCTTTTAATGCAACCAGCTGGCAGATCCACAGGGTGCTGCAGCCAAGAGCGGAGTCTCTGGAGGCTCTGAAGAAAGATGTCTGTTTTCACAAACAGTACAAAAGGCACCCTGAGACAGTCACGGCCATAACAGGTAAGATGAGAGACCTTGTCTCCAAGATTTAGGGCTTTATGGTGTCTCCTGCTTTCTTTTCCTTGACTGTCAAACTCACACAGAGATCCTGATCCTCCCTGGAACTAAATCCCAGGTTTACTGAAACCATACAGCTGACACAGCCTTTTCCTTGCTCTGAGGTGTCTCAGCCCTGCTTGGTACAAACCCCTTCTCCACAGGAAAGAGCCTCACCAGGCAGGTGGCCTCCTGAACCTCTCCAAACCAGGCTCCCTACCTCCAGTCAATCCCCACGAGTCCTCAGCATGGGGCTGTCACTAACACACACAGGTTCAGCACATGGTCTTGCAACGGTTGTCCTGGCTTGCTTCAAACCTCAGTCTGGTGTCCTCAATCTGTTCCACAGTACTGATAAAACGCAACTGAGGAAGATGGTGGGGCTTCAGGAGCAGAACAGACGCTCAGCCTCCCATCCAACTCCAGCCAAAACGTGGCTCCTCACCTGCAGCACATGCAGCACCTCAGCCTTTGCTGCATATTCTCAGGCACCTTCAGTCTTCCCCTACACCACTCAATCCTGTTAGAATGGTTTTCATTGCACCCTGAGCCTCAGCAATGGGTATCTCTGAAGCAGAACCTCAGGGAGGGAAGGGAGGAGCAGGATGCTGCTGTTCAGCCCATTTCTGAGAGGAAAAGCAACCATCTGGGGTCAGATCATCTCTCAGCAGCTCGGAGGAACACACACAAGCTGCCATGTTTTGATATGAGATGGCTCAGTGCTGCCCAGAAACATAACTTAGGCCTCCTGCACTCACTTCACCAAGCCCTCTCTTTGAATTAATGCCACTTTTCAAATCAGACTGAAAGTGCTGACGTACAGGGGGAGTCCTTCCCAAAACTACTTTTTCCAAATGAGCCAAAGCAGCAAAGGGTTACTAACCAGGGAGAAAATGAGGACAGGGAGGGAATGTGCTGTTCTTTAATATGGACTGTGCTAATGAGCATTATAAAACTAAAGAGTAGTAAAGACTCAATGACTTCAACCCTAGAAAAGCTGCAGTCAAGACCCAAAGCAAAACAGCAGAGAGAAGACAGGGGAAAGTCCAGTGTGGTTCCAGCACCTAGGGCCATATTCAGTGCCTCTCATCTCCAGCACCAGGTCGCTTGATTAAAGTGGAGGTAACCCAAGCCCCTCTGCTAGTCCTGGGAATGATTTCAGCCAGCCATAACCCAGTCATGATAGAAAGATCATTACAGTATGATCACGATAGCATGCTGAGAGAGCTGGGCTTGTTCAGCCTGGAGAAGAGAAGGCTTCTTAAGGGGAGACCTTAGAGTGGCTCCCAGTGCCTAAAGGGACTAGAAGAAACCTGGAGAAGGGCTTTGGACAAGGGCCTGTAGGGACAGGACAAGGGGGAATGGCTTTAACCTGCCATGGTTAATCCATGGAGAAGAGGAGCTGCCACACCACGATGCTCAGGCCTTGATGCTGCAAGGGGATCGAATTCTTACAGCCTTGCGAGTGGCGCTTAGGTTTGCTTGAATGGTTGGCTTTGGTTCCCTCAGTTGCTGCAGGGACTCTGCTTTTACAGGACTAAGTCCAACCAAACACTTAAGCATGTGCTCATCTCCCTGGTAAGAGCAGCCCGTGGAGATCAATGCTTCAAAAAACGCACTTTCCTGGATCAGGGCCACAGTGATGGAGCTACCACCACCAAAGCCATACCTGAACAGGACCTCCCAACGCTGTCTCTCCCTAGGAAAAACAGCAGAGCTATACTGAATATCAACCTATATTTTAAGTGTTTCAAAATAAGCAAACCTCCCTTCCCCTGCAAAATAAGAGAAATCCTAGAAAAAACAGAGCACAAACTGTACCTTCACACATCCCCCACTGAGCGCCAACCCAGGGCAAGCATAAGGAGCCTTGAGTCCAAAGACAGTCACATTTTCTAGGGAGCATGTTAGCACAGCCCTGGAGCTGGTGGTGACAGGTAAACTGGCTGCAGGGAGCCCCCGGACTCCCAGCACTGCGCTGGGCTCAGCAGAGACGGGAGCTGGACCCTGGCGGGACAGATGCTCTAAATTGGGAATGAAAACATTCCCCCCCTGCTCAGCAGAAGCATAGGCTCAAAGTGAGCCCTTGTCTGGGACAGCCAGCGGGCGAAGTGAGGCGACGACGACAGCTCCACCAGAGTCCAAAATATACTCGGCAACTTGTTTTGAGTTACCTTATCCAGGGCTTTAAAAAAATCACTTAAAAATTTCCACCCAACCTGGCTGCAGAGCAGCAAGATGACCCTGGGCTTTGTTTCCATCAGTACAGTGATTCTGATCTGAATTTCCACCCACCCCACGCACCCCGGGTGGTGAATAGAGAGAAATTTCAGTGTGGAGAAGTGCCACAGAGATGACAGCCACCCAGCATATGCTGATCTTGAGTGATGACCACAAAGGCACCTGGCTGGAGGTGGGAGCGATGCTCCCTCCCACCACCCCAGTCTTTGCCTCATGGTGCCCAGACCCCATAGGCCCATCAACCTTAGATAAACCCCTAAAGGTTTATCTTGCTGCACACGCACCACACTGCAGCCTCCCCCCCTCACCCTCTGGCATTGAAAGCTCCTGCTCATGGCTCAAATCAACACAGCTGCATTACAAACAAACCTGTAGGAGGGGGAGAGAAAGAAAGAATCCCTAGAGGGATCTGGAAGGCACTGGAGGAGCTAAAAATAAGCACTGCCAACAAGTCAGTGTAGAAACAGAAAGCTAAAATCCCTAATAATAGAGGGTTGCCAGCCGGAGGAGGGAGATACCTAGCATCTCACACTCTGGATCTGCCCACCAAGGCTCCTGGGGAGAGCAGGAGCACAGAGACCAAAGGAGCTTGCTGCTTCTCAAACAATGGTGGGTACTCTCCAACAGAGCCCAACTCTCAGGCAGGGCAATGTGGCACTGAGGTTCCTTGATGCCTTTTAGCCTTGGGTTTTCAAATCACCTCTCAAGATGGGCCAGCAATTGTGAAGAACCAGGATGCTTGAGCCAAACTCCTCAATCCCTCCTTCTCTCCCTTCTAAGCTCCAGAAATCAAGCCAAATCTGACGTCCTTTCCGGTGCTGGTCACCATTTTTCCCACATTCCTCAGGTGACAGCAGTCCAGACTCAGGGTTCATCTCCATAGCTTGGTTCTGCTATTCTCCCCCCTCCAAGGATGCATGCCCTGACCCAGGCTTTACACCCCCATGAACATGTATCATCACAGGCAGAAACCTCAGTGCACGGGCACAGTGATACCACAGCTATAAGGCAACAGAACCATTCTTGGAGAGTGTGTCAGAGGCTAAGGATGGCAACTTGCTTGCAATGAGAAATTCAAATGTGAATTTCAAGATACCACAGGACCAGAAACATCTGCCCTAGACATGACTGTGGTAGACAAGGAGGGTGGAAGAGCCCTCGGTTTATCCACCGGGCTGTAAGAGAAATCCAAGCCCACTGGAAGGTCCCAGTGCAATGGCTTTTGTTCTCCATGTCCCCAAGGCCTGGAGGGGGAAATGCGTCCCCAAGAGTGATCAGGAAAGCCCTCATGCTTGTGCCACCCCAAGACACCACACTCCCAGCAACAACAGTAGGGACCACCTCCGTGGCCAAGAGAACATGTACTGCTTACACCCATCCGTCCTTAGAGCCAACATCTTGCGCCTGTCCCCAGGGCAGCCTTGGCACAGGCCTCCTGGTGATGAAGGGCAGCGCTGGAGGGACAAGAGGCAAGGACAGGCCAAGTGGGAGCAGGGTAATCTGATGACTTGCACTTGCCTCCCCCAGCCAGGTGGCAGGCTCGGGTGACTAATGCTGCAGGAAGGGGATGCTGCTCTCCTGACACAATACACGCTGTTAATCCTGCAGGTTTATCTGTCACTTCCGTGCCAGCTGCAGGAGCCACCACCATCCTGCCCAGCTCCTGGAGCACTCCCATGGAAATTACATGGCCTCCTGCTCCCTATGTGCCTCCCGGGTTCCCTATCCCCTATTCCAGCTCCTCCTTTCTCTTTCCTCTTTTTCAATAAAAGCTCTTGGAAGAACAAAGAATGTCACTGGAGTGTTTGCTTAAATAAAATGAGCTGGAAATGAGTGGGAGCCTGAAAGTTCATTGCCTGTGCTCAAAGAGGGAAATACGGCTACAGTATGGATGGAAACTCATACCTGGGGTCAATGCAGACACAGGGCACCCTGCTGCAAGGGCAGGGAACCACAGAAGTGTAGAAGTCCCTAGATGGGGCAAAGTTCCCAGTAACCCCCAGCCCTCCCCAGTGCCTCCCCACCCCACTGCTCCGTCTGGGGACCTCCATGTCCCCCACCACCATCGGCAAGCAGGACCAGGGCTCACCCTGACCTGCCCATCACTTGCACACCCAGCACCTCGTCTCCATTTCTGAAGCAAGAGCCCTGGACAAGGGATGGCCCCAGGGACACAGACACCAGGTCCCACAGGCAGCACTGGCTCTTGGTCCAGGAGCCCCACAGGCAGATAACCTGCCGCTGATGACGGCCTGCACCATGCAAGTGCTGGGGCATGCAGCTCAGCAATAACCCAGCTCTCCAGCTCAGGAATGTCCAAATAAATACAGAAATACATAAAAAGGCCATAAATAAGGTTGCCTGAGATGGCTGTTTGTCTCCTGCCTGGCCAGGACCCCCTCTCCCCCGTTGCTGTTTGCCTTGGCAGATGACAGCTGGGTAATTTGTTTCCATTGCAATGAAGTCCTAATTAACTGGAATAAACTTTTTACACTAAGTGTGTTTGTTTTACAAACTGGCTCTTTCAGAGCCTCACCGAGACCTGATTGATGCATTTGAGGGGAGTGGAAACACGCTGGGTGCTTGGACATTAAAGCTGCAGTGTCTGAGCAGGCCAGGGCTGAAAGGGCTCTCTCTGTGTTTGGGAAATCAAAACTGACACCTCTGATGTCTGGCCTAGGACGGAGATTTCAGCATGGCCTTTGTGTACAAATATTCAGGGTTTCACATTTGCTATGGCTGACACCCCCCCAGCGTCCTCATTGCTCAGGAGAGCAAGGCCTTGTGGCTAGGAGGTCCCCTAGGACCATGCTCTGCACTGGTGGGATCCATCACGTGGTCCAGCCTGATGCTGGTGGATGATCCATCATCATCCATCAGTTCCATGATGCTGATGCTGATCCATACAGCAGACCCACTGCTGACTGTGATGGACGTGGTGCCTCCTGGTGATAGCACTGGTGGCTGTAGCCAGCCAACAAAATGCTAAAGGTGGGACCTCCACAGGATGCTCTCAATAAAGCAGGACCGATGTCTTCAGCAGCAGCGATGCTGTCTCCTCCCCACCTTCAGAGGTCGGCTTCACCACTTGTGAAGCCAGTGATTTGCAATAGCGACACTAGGGCAGTTAGAAATCAGTCTGAGATGGTTAGAAACTGGTTAGAAGTCCGAGACTAGTTTCTAGTTGAAACCAGAAATTTCAGCGACACTAACCAGCTGTGGGGAGGCCAAGGACACAGAGGCTTCATAAAAGCTCAGAAGCAGATTCCTCTTCATCCTCAGATCCATCCAGATGGTCTGGAAATGGCAAAGCCAAGCGGCTGCATGGCAGATTTGGTATCCAACACAATCAGGTTTGACAATCTGGCCCTTACACAGGTGGTCAAAATGCTGTGTGCATCCAAAGAAGCTTACTGGAAACATCTGGGAACAAGGGAAACATCTGGAGATAGCAGCTCTTGTGCTGTACCTTCTTTGGGAAGATTGTTGCCAAGATCTGAAGGACCTTCAAGACAAGCAATGCTAAGGCCAAACATTTGGATCCTGCCTGGAATGCTGAGCCCACATCTGGGGCCCGAAATGTAAGAACATGGAGCTTTTGGAGTGAGTCCAGAGGAGGCCACAGAGGTGCTGCAAGGGCTGGAGCAGCTCTGCTCTGGAGCCAGGCTGAGAGAGCTGGGCTTGTTCAGCCTGGAGAAGAGAAGGCTCCTTAAGGGGAGACCTTAGAGCAGCTCCAGTGCATAAAGGGGCTACAAGAAAGCTGGAGAGGGGCTTTGGACAAGGGCCTGTAGGGACAGGACAAGGGGGAATGGCTTTAACCTGACAGAGGGGAGATTGAGATGAGCTCTTAGGCAGAAGTTCTTCCCTGTGAGGGTGCTGAGGCACTGGCACAGGTTGCCCAGAGAAGCTGTGGCTGCCCCATCCCTGGCAGTGTTCAAGGCCAGGTTGGATGGGGCTTGGAGCAACCTGGTCTAGTGGAAGGTGTCCCTGCCGGTGGCAGGGGGCTGGAACTGGATGAGATTTAAGGTCCTTTCCCACCCAAATCAGTCTGGGATTCTGCAATCTGCCAAACGGTGGCTTAGGATCCAGGACAAAAGCTTTGATTAAAAGAAGGACAGAAGAGGAACACAGTGGGAAACAGATGACCAAACTGGTGCTTGAAGAGGGCACTCAGAACCACCTTGCTGGCTCTGGCTGGACTTCCCATGCGATGGAAAACTGCAATGCTGCACAGCTCCATGGTAGGGCCTAGGTCATGAGGAGCCCCAAGCTGAAGCTGTATTTCAGCTTTCTAATGAGATAGCTGTATCAGTAATAAGCATCTCTGACATCTGAGGGGGAGAATGAATGCAGATTGGGTGAATGAAAAAGCTCCTTGGGTGCTTTTTCCTTCCTACATCATACCACAAAGAAAAACCTGTAACAGCTCCTGTTTGAGAGCTGTCAGCTCCAGAAGTTTTCTTAAGGCATTCAAGCCTTTTGGAAGGTTTGGCTTTTCTATTTTTAAATGTGGAAATGGGGTTTTGCAGGCCCTGGGGTTCCTTTTGCCTCCTTCTCCAGCCTGTTTCCTGAAAGCAGTGCACACAATTCCATTTACTGTGCAGCAAGAAGGTGTTTTCTTGTGGCTAAGGGTTAGCAACCTCCCACAACCTGTCAGTAGAATGTGCCAAAGTCTTGCCAAGGTCTCTCTCCCTGTACTTTCCATAGCTTGATTTAGTCAAGTCTTTAATTAGGTAGAAATACCATTCACCAGTGTTTCTTCAGTAATTATTATAGGCTCATCCTACCTTCAGTCGTACCTTCCAGATGTGTTGACAGCCATAAGTGGCAAGACTGATGGCAGAGATCTGAGCTAGCTGCCATGGAGAGATGAGGCACTTCTGGAGGAAGAATTAATTTCCCCATAAATTACATGGCGATGCTGGAGGTGATGCCCTTTTACATGATGTCCCAAGCCTGAAGAGACAACCAAGCACTTGCACCCTTGTCTCTTCCCACTGCACATCTCCTGGGAGTCACCGTGCTATTCTGAATTCTGTCTTTGATAATGCCAGAAACCTGCAGAAAAGCTCAAAGCCTGAGATACCTGCACACACCACGTTGCCAGGATGCAGTAAAGACAATTGCATTTTCTTCCTTTAATGTCCTCAAACACACTGTTCCTTGAGCAAACTGGTGTTATCTACATGTCTCCTCACAGTCTGCTCAGTACAGACCAAGTAAATCAGTGTATTCAGCCTGATTATCCCTTCAGAGCAAAGAGCCATAGGATAAACACCAACACCAGAGCTTGGGCACCCAGTCAACTGCCCTCAAGGTTAATGCTGTTATTTCCACCACCAGCAGCAATTTGTGCTTCTTGGGAGCTCAGGTGTCTCAGAGCCGCAGGGCCTCCACCCACAGCATACATCCTGCTCTGCTTGTGGTCCATACCAGAGCAAGGCAGGAAGAAACCATGCTGGAGACAATCACAGAACGGTTTGGGTTGGAAGGGACCTTAAAGCTCATCCAGTCACAACTCCCTGCCATGGGCAGGGACACCTTCCACCAGACCAGGTTGCTACAAGCCCCATCCAACCTGGCCTTGAACACTGCCAGGGATGGGGCAGCCACAGCTTCTCTGGGCAACCTGTGCCAGTGCCTCAGCACCCTCACAGGGAAGAGCTTCTGCCTAAGAGCTCATCTCAATCCCCCCTTTGGGATTACGCCATTCCCCCTTGTCCTGTCACCTAAGAGAGTGGATCAGTTTGGAAGAACACTGCAAATTTTCTTTCTCAAGAGATGCTGCCTGCCAGTGGGCTCAGGATGCTCTCCTATAGAACAGCACCACTGGCAGGTGAGCACAGGGCAACCTCCGGTGCTGCCACACTGCAAAGTGCTCAGATACTCTCAGGTTGGCCCTGGTGAGGCTGATCTTAGGTGAGGACAAGCTGCTGAAGATAGAGCAGGCTGCTGCTGATGATGATGGTTCTGTGGCCCAGCTGTGTGTCTAGCACCACAGATGAAAGCATGGAGAGAAAATACCAGGACTGAGCATTTGAGTAAAAACACCCACTAATCTGTGTTTGTTCCAGGACAGAGTATCAGAGCCCTTGCTCCTGCTGTGCTGATAGGCAAAGCAGCAAGCTCTTGAGATGATGTGAGCCAGTGAGGTTGAGAAAGGAGCATGAGGAATGGGAAAATTTCGCTCACAAGCAGAAATTCAACACACTTGACATCATTGAAACCTGCTATGACTATTTACGTGATCAGAAGTCTCTGCGTAGGAGGGATGGCAGGGAAGAAAAAGGAGGGCACTCAGTGCTTACAGTACATGCCATTATATTCTTTTCTTTAGAATTACAGATCTTTTAGCAGTCAGTGCTTGAAGAAATACACATTTACCTTTTCACCAAGGACTGGGAAGAGGCACGGCACATCATACCTGAGCCAGTACAGGAGCTGAGCCTTAAATATATGTTCTTAATGGATTGAAAGAAATAACGTGTTATAAAGGATTTGGGTTTGTGAGTCACACACGCCAGGAGACTCATGGAGCCAGCAGTAAAATACCACATGCATTTCTAAAGACTGCAGTTGATAACTTTTCAAGGCAGAAGTTAATGCACTGAATGTCTGTAAAATCCTAATTTCATAGTTAGGAAAACTCACTTAGAAATCCCCTTTGCTAAATGAAGGCTAAAAAGTGGAACTAGAATGTACAATAAAGAGTGGTCAATACAAATTTAAAAATACAATGTGTAGGAAACTGATAATGGAAACTAAAGCAGGGGAAAATGCATGGCTGGACATGCCAAATATACCACCAAGAAATACATGCTCTAGCAATAGGTCCCTTTTCAGAGAGCAAGAGGACCATTTTTAAGCAGAGACTGTAGGACTGCTCATAATGATGCAGGAAAAGCAAACACTCAGTAGATATTTATTCTGTGTTGGGGAAAAAGGATGGTGAAGTACTTTCTAGGAGAGATGAAGCTTTCCAAAATCATTAGTACCCTCACCTGCATCCAAATACACTAAACCAAATACACTAAGTAGCCAGCACAGATAATGCCCCTGCAAAGCTGGGGAGAGTTTTCTGGGCTCTGCTGCTTGTTTTAAGCAAACTGGAGGCTGCCACATTCAGATGGCAAATGGCTCCTTCACAGCAATATTCCCAGCCAGCAGTGAAGATGACCTAGTTATTTACTAAATGGTCAGCCTGATATAAGACCCAGAAGGCAGGGCTCATCTGGAATTAAATTAAGAAATAATTAAAGGCTGTAAGTTATAATTAAAGTCACTCAGTGTGTCTTTGTTGAGAAGAGATCTCATCAAATGAGCCTGATGTCACTCTTCAACAAATACAGGCTGAGCTGAAAAGGCGCCACATACGTTAGTGCTGTGCAGGCAGAGCACTAAGTGCTTCCTGACATCCTGATTTCAGAAGACAGGACTATACAGTACCAACAAAGCAAGTTAAATGATGAAGAGACGGCTGACAGGTCTCAATCAGAAACTGTCAATGGGGCTCCACAGGGAGCATGCTAGTCAATACCTTCATCGATGGTCGAGGAGAAAATACGAAATCCTCACCCCAAAAAATCAGCAGCTGACAGGAAGATTGATGTAACAGTAAATATTGATGGGGAGAGAGTGAAATGTGGGTTGCTTGGTAATGCTGAGCCCATTCAAACACTGTATATGTTAATACAGCCCAGTGCAGAATGACACACCTACGGAGAAGGATTTCAGACCGTGTTTATGAACACGGACTGTATCCCAGACAAGAAAGAGCCTCCAGAAAGGCTCAAGGTCACCACGGGTGACCAACCCAACACAAGGCCCTAATGTGATGCTGTGATGAAAAATGCTGATGCGGTTCTTGGGGGAGAGAAGAGTTACACATATTGCACTGCTGAGACAGACACAGAAGTGCTCCAGTGATTCGGGTCCCCACATTTAAAAGGGGACACGAAAAAAGCAGGCTGGAGGGATGAGTCACAAAACTGATCCATGGGCTGGAGAAATTATCCTGCTGCAAAAGATTTGAGCTATATTGAGTTTATTGACAAAAACTCTGCCACCCCTCCACAAACCAGAGTGGCACCAACTTCTTTTATCCAGTGAGACACACAGGGAGCCAGGGCCTGGGAGCTGAAGCCCAACAAGCTCAAACAAGTTTCGGGTCAGGATTAGGGATCTCTCAGAGATGCTCAGAGGATTAGGTCCCTCTCAGAGTGCAATCACAACCTCTTCAGCTTGCTGAGAAGCGTGTGAGCAGCATTTACATTTCTACAGCACACAGGAAGCCAAAAGGCGTGATCCCAGACCCTTTCACACCTAAATCCCATACAAATGAATCCCAGCGGATAACTGGAGCTCTGAGGATAACCCCCTGTGTGCATTATGATGAAGAGGGGTGACTCATAGGATAGCACTGGCCTTGGAGCACTGAGGAGCTGGGAGGCACCGAGCAGCAAAGATAGGTGCTGACTCATGAAGGCGAGGTTCAGAGCTAGAATCATAGACTAGAATCATAGAATCAGCCAGGTTGGAAAAGACCTTTAAGATCATCAAGCCCAACCATTTCCCTGCGCTGCCAAGGCCACCACTAAACCATGTCACTGAGGGCCTTGTCTACACGGTTTGTGAACACTTCCAGCGATGGTGACTCCACCACTGCCCCGGGCAGCCTGTTCCAATGCCTGAGCACCCTTCGGGGAAGGAATTGTTCCTAATATCCAGTCTAAACCTCCCCTGGCACAGCTTGAGGCCATTTCCTCTTGTCCTATCATTTGTTCCTTGGGAGCAGAGACTGACCCCCACCTCCTGGCCCCATTGTCCTTTCAGGCAGTTGTAGAGATCGATAAGGTCCCCCCTGAGCCTTCTCTTCTCCAGACTAAACACCCCTAATTCCCTCAGCCGTTCCTCATCACACTTGTGCTTCGGACCCTCACCAGCTCCACTGCCCTTCTCTGGACCCACTCCAGGACTTCAATGTCTCTCTTGTAGTGAGGGAGCCAGAACTGAACACAGCTAGAAGTTCAACTAGCTGTGAGGAGTCCCTTGTGCCAGGAACAAAGCATGTGGGAAAGGATCTCTCACAGCTCTTGGAGAAACACCAGAAAAAAGTGCTGCCTGAGCACCTTGGGGAACACCTCAACTCACTTCTCCCTCTTGGCACCCAGCTGTGGAACCAATGGCTGCTGTGGGTGGAAGCATTACCTCCCATGTTAAAAGCATCCCCATGTTGACTCACTGCAGCAAACACATTACTGTCTCGCTCAAGGGAGAATGCAGCCTTGGTTATTGTGTTAAAAAATGCCCATCTTCCCACGCTCGATTCTCTTTTCATTATTAATGCTGAGCAGAGCCAACGCGAAAGGGCTGCAGCTGGTGCACAGGCTTCTGTGCCGGCCTCAGCTCTGAGCTGGCAGTGTTGTCCTCCCATCCTACAAGAAGGAAAGGCACCCCCGGGCTCAGGCCAGTGGAGCAGGCAGATCCCATTTCAGTGTTTTCACCAAAGGACCAGCAACCGTCACGAAGTGTCCATGCACACTCAGTTCCATAGGTTCAGAAGAAGCAGCAAGGAGAGGAACCTCATGGTGAGCAAAGAGATCTTCTCCTACCATGAGGCACCACAGAAGATCGGCTGAGGATCAGCCCCAATCTCAGTGAAGGCTCCATGGGGACAGAAGCACACCCAGCATTACTGGGAAAGTGCCTGGTTTGAAGGAACATGCACCCTTCAGTTGGGACAGAAGGAAGAATGACATAAAGACACCAAGTCCTTATGTGGCAGTGCCAGGGACAGGGAATCAGGGCCAGGCAGGTTTTCAATTGGACTGGAACTGAAATTACAGGGGGTGGGGGGGGAACCCAACTCTGCTTTGGTTGAAAGAAAAGGGCTGGGGGGATAGGAGAAAAAAGCCCTTCAAGTTTCTATGACAACCTGCACAGTGAGAGCCTACATGCAACCTCACTTAACACATTAAAAGCTGCGCAGAAACAATGAAAACTAAAACTTCGTTTTGCCTCCAGGTCTGGGAGGGCTGTTCCCAGCTGGACAGCAAGAGTGGGCACCCAGAGCAGGGCAGCATGGGTTCCACCAGCACCAGCAACTCCTTCTCCTGTCCCCTGGGCTCAAGGGACTGCTGAAACCAAGAGGCTCCTTATCTTGACCTCCCTCAGGCCAAGATATTTAACTTGTGTTATAGAGGGTCCTGGTGCCATCTCTGTCCTCATAAATCTGGGTGTGGAGCATCACCAGCCCCGGGAGATGTAAGGGCCCAGGGTGAGCACTCCGACACAACCAGCAGTAAAAAAGGAAACAAATAAGATTTGGATTCATCCACACTCCACAAACCCCAGTGGTCTTCAGCAGGACCCCTGCCCAGATCAGCCAGGTCTCCAGAAGCGTTTCTGGGCTGAAGGCATTACTGGGAGAGACTGGACCACTTTAGCTTAAAAGATCAGCACACCACAGGGCAGGGGACACCTCCTGAAGGCCAGAAGGAAAGTTGCACAACTCTTCAGAGGCTGGATCACCAGCCAGTCTCTTGCACCCACTGCAAATGTCTAATACAACTCTCTGCCACAGCATGAGCTACCTCCCACCATTCAGACCCGTTTCTGCTAGAACCAGCTCTGCTCTCCACCCGTGGACTGGCATTTGATGAACCAGGACATTTCTTCAAAGTACCTTTCCAGAATTCCCTTCCTTTCCCAGCACTCGGACAGGCTTAAAGCCCCTCCACCTGTCTGGACCTCAGGCTCTGAACCCATTGGCCAAACCCCAGGGGAAATATGTTCTAAGCTTGCAGTAAAGTTTCAGTGGCCCAGCCCCAGCTGCTAGCCCCTGAGGAGCATCATAATCTTCTTTACTTAGCTCCATCACATGTTAAGTTAACATCCCAACTCCCCAGAAAACTTCCTCAGCCAGGGCTTGGGGTTGGAAGCTTGGAGCCTATGCTCATGGTCCCTTCTGGAGGGCTCCGCTCCCCTTCAGCTGCCAATCTGCACCGTTCTGAGGGGCACCTACCCCACAGAGCCCAACACCTCTTCCACCCCACCACTCTGCCCTCCCACTGCCACCAGAGATGCTGGGGATAGCACTTCATCCTCTCCTACAACTGAAACTGGGAGAAGCATCCTCCAACCCTGTGAAGGCATTTTTGGGGCAGTTTCTTGCAGTGTTGAGTATCCCATGGTTTCACTACAGAAGGGCAGCCTCGGCATTGCTTCTCCTTTCCCACCATTCCTCCTGTCTCATCTGCACCATCTCTTCCTCCCTGCTTTCCCTGTGTGTCCTCCTCCCACTGCTTGGCACTTTGCAAGGGAACCTGAGCTACGTGAAGAACATCCCAGCTGAATGACTCTCAGCCATCACCAAAGGAGTCATATCATGTAGCATAAATGTGTGCTATTATCATCATTACTATAACAATTATGTCTGAGTTAAGGAGGCAATGAAATGAACACCCGGCTTAGGAACACATCTAGCTTGTTATGATGGCCTTTAATGCTTCCAAGACATAAATACTGATTTCTAGATCCTTTAAAACACCATGGTTTTACAAGATAATGATCCAGCAGCAAAACGCTCACTTTTGTCTAAATGCTGACATGGAAAGGTTTTAGTCTGAGAGATGAAATGTTCTGCTTTAAAAGCAGGGTGACAACGAATTAACTGCAGAGATACCTTGATGTAACAAAGACTACAAGGCAAAACAAACAAGAGCTGCTGCTTTGTGTAAGGTGGTTTCAAAGGTTCCTTGTGTGTTTATACATCTGAGGCCTCAGAACAGAAGGTGAGCAGCAGTCTTTAATCTGCAATGGAGACAAAGCCACGGAGGTGCCTGCATGGAAGGGCTGTGGGAATCTGCTGGAGCAGGAATGGGCTCGGAGACATCGGGTCTCTTCAGCATAGCCACATCATCCCAAGGGACTGAAGAAGCAGATCAGTGGAGAGCATTTTGTGTCACTACAGAAGTGTCTCTCTTGACACCTTTACTGCCTAGCAAATATTAACTGCTCCTGAGTGACGACTCTCTTGACAGATGAGCATTGCTCTCAGCAGAGGAGACAGCATGAGGAGGGAGCATCAGCAGCCCCTGCAGCAAATCAGTGACACTTTAATTAAACCCAGGTATTTCAGTCTACATTTGCTAGGGGTTTGATGGTTGGTATTATCACCAACATTTCTATCTGGGTTTTTTAGAAACTGAGTCCCATTTGGTGTCTGACACTGAAGAGCAAATATATGCTAGGGAGAATTAGCAAACCCACCAGACTTCAGCTCCTGTCAAGATACTTTCAACCAGCCCTGGCAGGAGAGTTATTAAGCAAAAGCGTCTGCCCCAGGAGAGCCTATTCCTGTCTCTGAGCCTGGAGTCCCTGGGTCTTCAGCCAGCAGGTCCTTGCTCAGGAGACTGCCTTGACAAAGCACTCAAGACCCTCTTTGAGAAACACGGAAGGACCTCTGCAAGCCTGGATATTCTAACATTACAGCTGCATTAGCAGCTTCCAAACTTGGGGTGACAAAGGAGTAAGCAGCTCAGAGCTGATCTCAGCCCAAGAGGTGTTTCTTCCCTGGTGCCTGTGAACACGGGCCAGATCCCAGATGCAGTGGGGCTGCAGGCAGGGTTGTGATGGGGAATGTATGTGCACAAACTGCACCAGATGAGAATTATGTAAGGATATGTTGTTCTATTCTGACATCTGAACAACCTGCTTTGGAAACACAGAAAGGCATCTGTACCTGTCCACGCAAGACAGCTGGAGGAGCTAATGCAGGTGGGGAAGCTTGTGCAGATGTTGGCTTGCTGATGGACTCATGGCCATTCCCAGGCTCCTCTCTCAGGTGTTTCAGCTACAAGAGCTATTTCTGGGCCTGTTCTTTCCAAGATGGTCTCTAGTCCATTCAGTTAACCAGGAATGTAATGTGCATTTGAGGCAACCCAGCAAGAGATCTGTACCTTAAAACCTCTTGGATGTTCTGGGCACAGGGGAGGAGCCTCGGGTAAAGGCCATCAAAGGCTGGTGCATGAGAGTAGACACCTCTCCATATCCTTGATAAGTGCTGGACTTTTCCAGGCACTTAGGAAACACCCTGCTGCTGGCTGAGATAGACCAATGGCAACTCTAGGGTGAGGGAACATAATGACAGCCTTTCCATTTCTGAAGGGAAGAGGCAACAAAGGAAGGAAAGTAGTCACTCAGGGTGACACAAGGAAACTCAGATAATGGAGTACCTGATGTCCAGTGAGGAGAAGGAAAGCTTCTGAACATGGCAAGAACCGAGCAAGATTCATTCCTAGGTTAAGTGGTGATAAACCCTACTGCCCACATTTCTGGCACGGGTGTCTTTCCTTATTCTTTTTCTACAACCTGCATTTGCTGTGAGAGCCCAAACCCACCAACCTGAGAGCAGGGATGTTCCAACCCTGCTCCTGCAGTGCAGGGATTTGATGAGCAGGGTGAACTCCTGCCTCTGAAGCACAGAAAAGGAAAAGCAGAGGCACAGCCAATATGGTCTGGCACATAGCGGCCGGAGGACCAGCCATTCACTACTAGACTTCTCCCAAGCCCTCGGAGGTCCACCAGGCCTCTGGCAGCTGCCAGGGATCTTTCTCTGCTGAGGAAGACCAAGCTTCAGTCCTGCCAGAGGCTGAGAGACTCTAAAGTGCTTGGCCCAGCCATGAAGAGGGGCTGCAGCAGTGGGTGCAGGTCTGCCTGCAGCAGCAAGGGTGCCAGCATCCCCTGGTGGATCAGAAACCTGGGCTGGGCAGGGTAGTGGTACCAGGCAGCATCACAGCCACAAACTCTACCAGTCCCAAACCCAAAACAGCCACTGAGGAACACTGTAATATATGATTAGTCAAGTCACAGCTGGTATCACAAACTGCTTGGACAAATCATAAGGGTCCTATAGCGTCATGGCACAGAGGAACAGGTCAACACTAATATGACAACCTGTATCTACAAGACCTTCTACCCCCAACAGCTCTCCAGTGGAGGCCCATGTTCTCCCACTGAAGGTAGAGAAACATCCTTCATTTCTCTGGTAAGACGAGCTATAGAAGTAGCACTATAATTGTTGCTACCTACCACAATAACCACCCCAGAAAAACCAAAGAGTAGGAGCTACTTACATATTTCCTTCAAATCTCTTACTTAAAGCCTCAAAAAGCTTCATCTGGAATAGGGACACTAGAGATGCTTTGATCCCTTAAGCCTTCTTGTCAGAACACACACTCTAGTGTCACAGAAAGAAGCACCAAGATCTTGGAAGACTATTGGCAAAGGTCACAAAACCATGGTTATAAGTCCCCTGCCAAATGTTTGTTCATTTTGTTGTTGCATCCACAATTACTCCATAGCCTCCTGCAATATGCCTCTGATCTCCCAGAAAGCCACGTGGGATTAAACAGCCTGGGAAGTGGCTCTGGCTGTACTTTCAGAAGTCTTTAGCTGCCAGCGGCTTTGGGAAGCCAATGAGCAGCACAGACTTGGGGTGAGAGACAGAGGAGCTCCCTGAAATCAGACTTTTCAGTATGCACCTAGGAAACTTCCGGTGGAATAAAGGAAAACGAAGCAGCAGATAACTGAAGAACCCCCATGCACCAAGCACTTGCACACCAAGACAGAGAGCAGGCTGCTCCGTAACGTGCTTCATGACATTTCCAGCCTTGGACATGCCTTCAAGTGTGTCAAAGACACCAAGAGTGACTCGAACTACAGTGATTTGCTGTGTGCTCAGGCACCGCTGGGCAGCAGCTCTGCAGGAATGTTTGGGAAAGCAGCAAAGGAAGACCAACTGTAGAAGGACAGTGAGTTTTGGAGGAGATATCTCCTCAGCCCAATTCCTTCTGAATCTTCCAGAAACACACTCCTCTGACAAGCGTGCACATTAAAGCACAGTCTGCAAATTCAAAACAATCTATGGTGGTTTTTTTCAGAAGAAAAAAAGTGATAACATGAAGATGTTCACTTCCCTAACAGAGCAGGATCAACACAAAGTCTCACATGCAACTCACACACACACAGCCGCCAAAATCAAACCTCAGCATGGCTTTTCATAGTTTGCCACTATCCAAATAACAGTGGTATGGGACATATCCTTCCGGCAAAGAGACACACTGGTTGTTCCACACTGGGTGGAACAACACAACCGGCCTGCTAGTGCAAAGCTCTGCTTGCATCTTAATACAGGTCCCAGAGGTCGACAGCTGTAAGTGCCCCATGCTCACGCTTATGGACTGTTGCAGTCAGCCCAGAGCCATGGACAAGGGATGCACTAAGTAACCAACTGCTTATGTTAGTGGGGTGATTTGCAGGTCCTTTGTTCATGTTCATGAATATGGTGGCTCCAGAAAACCTCTTCCTGTCCTCTCACCCCTGCTGCTCTGTGCTTTACAAAACACAATGGATGGAAGATGACAGGCATCAACGTCAAAGTATGGGCTGCAGGAGACGTGTTTTAGGATCAGCCCGCTGTGACGAAGAACGAAACCCTTCAGTTCTCCAAAGCAGCTCAGCTGTGCAAACCTGGAGCAGAGGGAGCCGGAGGTGGGAAAGGTTACCCCTGCATTTTCCCTGCTCTCAGGCACCAGCCGTGTCCCTCAGACTCAGTCAAGTTGTCGTGATTCCTTCTGACCTGACTGAATGACTTGCATATGCCCCAAACCCAAAATGACTGACAGCCTTTTCACTGTTATTCTCACTTGTGTAATTGCAGCAGCTATTCTTGTACATTGAAATGTCTAATCTTAGCAAGCCACAGAGCTGCTCAGGAATACAGACCAACCGGGAATTTCCATGCAATTACTCACCACAGCTACTGGCACTTACTTGGGTTGGTAAAAGTCCTTCTTGTCTGCTGACCCCAGGCTCTGCAAGACACAAAAGTCAGATGTATTGTTTTAACCCTCTGCCAAGCAAGTATCATTGATGAAGATGTGGCGAACAGGAGAAGGTATGTGCTTTTGGTTGTCCAGTGGTGTGGGCTGGCTGGACAGGCAGTTAGGACCCCAGCCACTGAACATGCTGTGGGCAGAGCCCAGGCAGCCAAGGATGTAAAAATGAAGAGTCAAACCAGAGGTGTGGAGATGCATTAGGTCTGAACCCAATGTACCCATCATGTCTGCATCTCCCATCACTTGCAGAAGTATGCACCTTATGTTAGGAGGGGACTGTCCTGGGGAACCCAGGGGTGACAGGCCTGCTTTGGGCACACACCAGGGTATGGGCATGCCACAGACCCTGCTTTGGATGTACATGAGGGTATGTGAATGCCATGCACAGAGAGCACGGACCCACTGCTGTGCCTTGTCAGATTGCCTGACAGGGCTACAGGCACCCACGTGTACCCAAGTCTGTCCCCCGACACGCCGTGTCCCAGAGGCACCCATGGCTGAGGCTGCTCTGAGACCTCAGTTCTGCTTGCCAAGCACACACGGGCCCCTGCTACCAAGGAAGGTAGAGGCACAGGCTGTGCTTGCACGGGCAGCTCTGAGACAGACAGACCGACCGACACCGCAGACCTGAGTGTCAGCAAAGCCATTGCACCATCAGAGCCCTCTCCTCCTCCTCCTCCTCTTCTTGGGGATGGTCCTTACCCTTGTGCTGTGCTGGGATGGGGGACCACGGGCAGCATCACGGGGTGGCCCCAGCACCCGTCATGGTCCCGCTCCCGGTTCCTGCACTGGCACCAGGCGGGTGCTGGTGTGAGTGCACGCTCGCTGGAAGCACGCCGGGGCTCTGGGGCTGCTGTTGTAGTTTTGCTCCGTGGTTGCCAGGCAATGGCGAGCCTGAACGCCAAAGCAGCGGGGCTGAACGCTAATGAGGGGCGCGGAATTCTCCCGGCACTCTCCTACCCTGGCACTGAAAAGCAGTGGGGAGAGGAGGTCCTCGGCTTTTAAGCTGGCAGGGATCCACAGTCACCACAACATCCCCTTGTTTCTGGGCAAGCCAGTGAGATGGGACCGTGGTTTGGTGGTGGCTGACCCTTCCCACAGCATGGAGGTGTTTGTTGACACCAGCATGGGGAAGCTGCAGCCAAACCTGCAGTGCAGGGTATGTGGGTCTGGATATGTACTGTCCTCTGACACATCTCACGGGCACACACCAGAGCTCCATCCTGGGATAGAGCTGGGCGTGTACAAGGAGCAGCCCTTGGGGTGGGCAGATCTCATCTGCCCACTTGCCAATTGCCATGTGGGTTTGCAAAATCTCTGCGCAATCCCCATCACTGGTAGGATGTGCTACACAAGCAACCTTTGGCTCTCCCCACTGATTCCCCCCCTCTGACATGACAGCAGCAAGAAGCCACCACAAAGCCCCATGGGACCAGTGGCCAGACACTGGTATGAGGCAGTCCAACACTAGCACAGGCTGTCCAGAGAGGTGTTGGAGACATTCAAAACCCAACTGGACATGGTCATGTCTACATGGTCGTGGGCATCAAGGAGAACCCGGTGCAGTGATGCTGCCTTGAGCAGGAGGTTGGACTGAGTGATCTCCAGGAAATCCCAGATCTCCTCAACCACTCCATGCATTCCTGAAGCGACAGAGAAACAAGCACAGCAGTAACTGCACAGAGCAAATGCCTTGAGCAATAGGACCTGTCCTCCAAGCCCACAGCACATGCAGAACACCTCCACTTCCTCAGACACAGCATTCCTGTGAGATATTTCCTTACTTATTTAAACCTGACACCTAAAACCAAGGGTGCTGGTTCCCAAACTATGGATTAGCTGCAACAAGGTTCACAAGCCATGACAAATCCAGTTCCTTCTGCTATCTCTGTTAGCAGGGATCATAGAGAATTGTTGATACTTGAGGAGAAACCACGTGCAAACAGCTTTCTCAATGCTATTTTCAATGGCGTGGGAACAACATGTGAGAAACCGGCATGCCCCCAGACAGACCCTCCACCCACCCGCAGCTGAGGGCCATGGTCCCATCAACCCCATAGCAAGGTCCAGACAGCACCTGACCTTTCTGATAACTGGTAACAGCAGAAAACAACATTGAGAATCTTCTACCTTTCTAAAGCACTGAGGTAACTATCACCATCGCCAGTATGCCCAGTCCAGGAGACAACAGAATCTGCAGCAGTGTGGGTGCCACAAGTGTTAACCTCCTGAAGGTGCAGGTATTTGAAGCCAAACCCTGATGAGGGGAAACCACGTGGAAACTTGAGGGAAAAAGAAAGTCACCTTGGAAGTTCAGCTCCTCCAGGAAGCACCATGGCTATGACCCACGAGCAGGATGAGCTGCACGAGCATGCTGAGAGAAGGGGCTGCCTTAAGCTTATCAAGCAATTATTTTTTAAGAGTCAAGGAAAATTGAGAAGGTTTTAGATATCTGGAATAAAAGAGTGAGGCATTAACTTTGCGGAGAGGGGAAAACACCTCAGTGAAACAGGGACTCAATGCAGCAATGAATAGCCAAAATAGCTGACTAAAGCTTCTTGAGAAAATAGCACATGAGGAGGAAAAGCAGATGTGTGACACAGCAATGTGTCCAAGGAATTGGGCCTGCAGCAAGGCCAGGAGCCGTGGATCAGCTCCTGGCTCTACCACCACCCCAAGGTCTGGTCTTGAGCCATTTCTTCCCTCTTCATGCCTCAGTTTCCCCATATTGACTCTGCATAGCCCTTTGCCTCCTTACTCTTTCCAGAAGAGAAAGGGACTATGTCCAGCAGTCAGATGAAGTTACACAGGTCCATCCTACCATGTTGCATTTCTTGGACCAAGCTGGTCTAGTGCAAAGTGTCCCTGCCCAAGGCAGTGGTTTGGAACTGGATGAGCTTTAAGGCCCCTTCTCACTCAAACCAGTCTGGGATTCTGTGAAAACCAAGTTGGCTGTGGATCCAGAGTGCTCCAGGAGAGTGGCAGTAAAGCACTTGGCCACAAGAATCACCAACAAATGGAGCAGAGCTTTCTGGAAGCTGTTAGAGGTGATGCCTGGGCAGGAGAAGGTGGTCTGGGCAAGCAGGAAGACCAAGGCAAGGACAAGTTTTTAAATACCTCTAAGTGAGATCCTCATGAAGAAGTGAGCTTGGGCATACGTGGTGTCACAACAGCAGCCACAGACAGGTACCTTCTAACGAGGTTAACAGACCATGTAGAGGATAAACCAAATACTTTGATAAATGCAAGTAAAGCAGTGCAGAGCCATTGGCAGGAGGAAGAAGGTGAGAAGGGAGAGACCTTGGGGCACCTTGGGCTGGCCTGACTTTGTGCAGCAGTTCACTATAGGATGTAGCTGTAGTAAAAACATGACCAAGGCATTTTGCCCAGGGCAGGGACATCACAACAACCGTAACTATCCTATGACTCTGTATTCTGTGACTGGCCAGGAGCACTGCAAGAGCTCAGAGCAGTGCCTCGAAAGATCCTCCCAAGCGGGGCAGCTGGTCTCCACTGATGGATTGAGGGTATTCACCTGAAAGCACCCAGGGCGATGGGTAGCTCTGGGCAGGAGCTGCCTGCACAAAGGGGCAGCAGCTGAAGCATCCCCCCAGGGGCAGCAGCATGGGCTGTGACAGTGACACCAACCACCACCCCTGTCCCACCACACTGGGTATCACAGAATCAGATAGCATCCTCAGGAGAGCAGGATTATGGAGAAGTCAAGGGAAAGACGGGACATAAAGGAGCAGAGTAAAGGGAACATGCAGCCTGGATCATAGGGAAAATGCCCTGGCACTGAACTTGAACTGAGTTGGAACCAACTCCAGCAGGAGAGATAGAGCAGCGCTTCAAAGGGCCTGCACAAAGCCAACTAGGTAAACCAGTGCAAAGGGGACAGTCATTGGCTTTCAGGGAGCTAGGACCGGTTTTCCTTTTTCTGCCTGTGCCTAAGGACTAAAAGAGGCAGAAAACTCCCCAGAATGAGCAAAAGGTAACCTGGCATTTTCCTCTGATTTCTGGGAGGAAAGACCAATTCCTCCGGAACTGATATGAGATCTGGAGCCTTTAACCTACACAAGTATACAATAAAACAGACACCTGCCTGCACTGTTGGCTGATCCACAGCAGCATTGTCTGCTGGTGGCTCCTGTGTATCAGGGCATAGGTGGGGACTCCAGAGAGGCATGTCTGAGTGTGTGTTCAGCTCCCAGAATAGATCTTGGCTCCCAGAGAGCTCCTGCTGCTGCTCTGGATGCTAGGGAGACTCTGGCCTTGCTGAGAGGGAAGGAGGGAGGATGGGAGAGGAGCATCCCCTGGTTCATGAGTCCCCTGCAAGCCCCAAGCCCCAGCGCAGTGTGAGTCATGCTCCGGCGGGACCCGCTGCGCTGCTCCTCACTTGCTCATTTCATTGATGACTCAGGATTTAGGAAGCACATTTTAATCCCTTAATGAAATAATGGAGAGAGTAATTTTGATCCACGTGTCTTTCCTTTTAAAACAAACCTTCAAGTGAGGCTTGCGCCCATCTCCACCCTTTCCTCCCCAGACATGGAGGCAAGTGGCGGTGGGGACCAGGCACCTCAGAGACATTTGGAAGGGCAGGAGCATCCCCACTACCCTGCACACGGAACTGGGCATGACAGCAACTGAAACCCTACCAGGCAACAACCTCTATCCCTCTGGCATTCACGGAGGAGAGGGAGGTGGGACAGCAGGACACTGTCCAAGATGATGTCCTCAGAGCCTGGCGGTGTCCCCAAGCACCTTGCTCCCCCCTGGTGGTGTGTCTTCCAAGTGCCACCTCTTTTGGATTCAGCGAGGCACCATCTTTAATCTCCTTCCTGTGCAGAGGAAACAACCACCCAGGCAGAGACAGTGGCAGAAGGCAATGTTGATGCCAAGCCCACAGCTCCTCGGTGCAGCCTGCCAAGAAGCAGGATTACCTGCCAGTACGGTTAAGTGTTGTCTCAAGGTCATTCCACAGCTACCCTCTGCCCCTCCCCACACAAGAATCATAGAATCATAGACTGGTTTGGGTTGGAAGGTACCTTAAAAGCTCATCTAGTCCAACTCCCCCCTGCAATGAGCAGGGACATCTTCATCTAGATCAGGTTGCTCAGAACCACTTCCAGTCTGGCCTTGAACGTTTCAAGGGATGGTGCATTCACCACCTCTCTGGGCAACCTGTGTCAGTGCCTTATTGTAAAACATTTCTTCCTGAGCCAGGCTTGCACTGCCTTTGCTGTGGTGGAAAGTGCTCTCCTCTCCCCAGGATGCTCAGAGCCCTGTGAGCTTGCAGAGAAGTGCAGCATCACAGGAACACCTCAGAAATGCTCTGGAGGAAAGGGAAGGCAGCAGGACACAAACTTCCCCAGTACTTTTACCTGGTGCAAGAGGGACTGAGAGGATTTATTAGCCAGAAGCACCCATGTCCCAGTTCTCAAAAAGCACTTTTCCAAGAAGTGTAAAAATGCAGCCTCCCAAACTAGTACAGCAACACCCAGCTGCATCTGGGCTAAGGCTTGTCCAGTGCATGAAAACCAGTGGAGCAGGAGGAAGACATTTTCCCAGTGGCATTCCCAGTGCTGCCCTTCCCAACCCTCCTCGCCAGGCCAGGGTGACCACAGGGACACACACGCAGCCCCGGCTCCCTTTGGCCCTGCA
This sequence comes from Psittacula echo, assembly GCF_963264785.1. Taxonomy (NCBI): domain Eukaryota; kingdom Metazoa; phylum Chordata; class Aves; order Psittaciformes; family Psittacidae; genus Psittacula; species Psittacula echo. Next base: position 18,475,633 of record NC_137739.1, on the reverse strand, counting down.
AAGCACCTTTGTTAACACACTACATGTTGTACTGAATGCCAAAGACATTTTTGGCCTTTGCAAACCTGTGAGGGGCTGGGGCAACACGGATCTGAAGTTATTCTGTTAATTTCACATTTCAGGCACTATGTCAGCTATTTTGTAAGTTATTAAAATCATCTATTTATCAAGCCCAAATTACACAACATATATAAGCCACAGGCAGGCTTCTCCAGGACAGCTCATCTCCACAGCAGGCCTTGCTGGTCCGTGATAAGAATTACCACAACGTGCTGCAGACAGAAAAGATGAAGCCGATGGAAAGGACTGCTCTGAATTCCGTACTTCAGCCAAGCTAGGTTGATAACAGACATGGGATTGGAAACACAGATGCTCACGGAGGGGCTAAGGCAGAGATATTGATGATATATTTATCCCCACCAGCAGACATCAATCCTGTTGTACTTTTTCCTCTCCTAAATGTTGCCAAGTATAATCTCAGTTTATCCTTTTCTGGGCAGTGTCCCTGGGAGAGCGAAGTTATTAGTAAGGCTGAAGGAGCCTCATGCAATTATTTAGAAACTACACCAAAATAATCCCCACGGAGAAGCAGCAGCTTGCAGGTGTCAGCTTTCTAAGTCATTCCAATAAAATCTGGCTCAGTAACTCCCAGCGTAATCAATGCCCACACACAAGACATAAGAACTGAGGATGAGCTATTTTCCATGATAGAAGAGAATCCTGCAAAACAAACTCGTGGGCCACCACCGATAGGTGGCCTGTGCTGCCAACCTCCCATCCATGCATGGTCACTGTCTGGGACCTTGGCACGCACCCCAGCATCCCTGAGCCGAGTTCCCAAGCTGAGCCGGGGGGATTCCAGGGGGATTTGGGCATGGGCAGCAGGTGCTTGGCCCCCAGGGAGGGACATGGTGGGGGAAAAAAGACTGCAGAGCCCATCCCGCCCATCCCACCCATCCTAGCTCCTCACCGCTGGATCCTGACGGTCGGTGCTTTCAGGCACAGCCGTTTGTCAAGCTCCATGTCTCTGCAACATGCTGCAGTTATGAGTAATAGGGACTTGATGCCTGATTGTTGGAAGGGGAATTAAATTCAGAGCCTGGGATGTGAAAGGGTTGTTTGGAAGGAGGAGGAAGGAGATGCCATTCCCCTGCCCCAGCTAGCAGCATCCGTCTGAGCAAGGGCCAACCCACCCGGAGCACCCCAGGTCTCGGTGCATCATGTACCGTTCCAGCTCCCTCCCTCTGGCATGGGTTTGGCCAAGTGATCAAAGGGCTGTGGGGTGCTGCCTCCTCCCTTGCACCAATCCAACCATCACCACAACCTGTGCCCAGCACCAAACCCCTAAAACAGCCCTGCCCAGGCTCCAGGCTGGTACAGCCCTGAGTGACCCTGAAACATGAACTGGAGGCAGGATGAACCCTCAAATCTCAAAACCTGAATTTCCATCTGGATGAACCAAATTGCTCAGCTGAAAATCATGTAACTCCTACTCCTGAAAATCAAGGTAACTCCTACCTTCAATGCGGCTGTGCTGCAAAGCAGCTCCCGCCTGGGAGGGAGCTCCGGGCACCTCCAAAGGCCACCCTTGCTGAAAAGCAGGTCCCTCCTGCCTGCGTGCCAAAGGATGGGGGGGATTAAGCAACAGAGAACAGGGGTGATTAAGAAAGGGCAGGTCACACCAGAACAAAATTGGGTGGCAGGGGAACAGCCAGGCTGTGGCAGCAGCACTGCTTTCCCTGATGGTGGGAAGGAAATGGCAGGTGAGAGGATGTGTGCCATTGGGAATAAGAAAAGGGCCTTGGTCTGTTGGAGGATGGCATTTGGCAAAGCTGAAGACCATGGCAGACCATGGGGGTATGCATTAAGCCATCAGCATTTCTGCACTGAAAGCCCCAGCCCCTCATTGTGGTGATCCTGCCTCCTCCTGCCTTAACTCCAAAGGCTCCAAGGAGGTGGTCCCTGCAGACCTGACCCAGCCAAGGAAGGATGCCAATGGATCCAACACATTCATTCTTCAGCAGCTAGCTCATCCCACCAGCCCTGGAGCCTGAACCTGCTATCACACTTGCCTGCAAACAGCACTGACCCTGTGCATGCACAGGGGCATTGACGCTCATGCAGGTTGGGTTTGAGTCCAGTGGAAGGTGAAAAACATTCTAAGAACTATAGCAACGTGCTATTGGACCATTCAGCAAGGAAGGAGAAGGAAAACATGGCTCTACACGAGAAGTAAATTGAGGTAATCCAGGGAACGGAAATGAACCCCTGCAGCCACCCCTCCACAGAGCAGCTCAAACCACACTTGTGAGCTGTAGGAGCTCGCTGTATCCTCCCAGTAGCAATCTCCACTGGAGACACCACAAACCCAAACAGGAAGAGGCCCCATGTTTCTCTGCCTCCCCTGGCTGGTGTATCCTGATACCACTGCCTTGCTCAGACTCCAGCCTGAACTCACCACCTCACCATGCCAGGACATCATCCTGCGAGCAGGTGGGCACCACCCTCCACCAGTTCATCTCACCAGAGGCTGAATGCTCTCTTCTGGTTGCTCATCAACTCTCACATCTTGGACCCAGGAGGGGAGACCTTGGTGTTCTCCTAGGGGCTGAAATGCAAGTGTAAACCTGGTTCTTTGGATAATGGGCTTCATCTTAACCAACCTGTATCTCACCCCAAGAAACCAATGGGATGGATTCTCCTGGACAAGCACACCCCATTACCAGCCTCTCACTCCAAAGCACATCTCAGCAGCTTGCCCTGGCCCTGATGAGAGGTTGTATTCATGTGGGCCAGGCCAAGACAGAGCATCATTACATTTTGCTTCCTCTTCCTTAGAGCACATCCTTTACAGAGGAGCAGAGATCTGCCACACGTGTGCATTGGACCAAGGAGGAACAATGGAGCCAAACCCCAGCGCCACAAACTGCACTGGCACAGTCCTGGCACCCACCAGTCCCACAGCACCCAGTGACCCTCCTCCTCCCTCGGTATCCTTCCACTTGGCACATAAATCATAGAATCACAGAATCACAGAATCCCAGACTGGTTTGGGTTGGAAGGGACCTTAAAGCTCATCCAGTTCCAACCCCCTGCCATGGGCAGGAACACCTTCCACCAGACCAGGTTGCTCCAAGCCCCGTCCAACCTGGCCTTGAACACTGCCAGGGATGGGGCAGCCACAGCTGCTCTGGGCAACCTGTGCCAGTGCCTCAGCACCCTCACAGGGAAGAACTTCTGCCTAAGAGCTCATCTCAGTCTCCCCTCTGTCAGGTTAAAGCCATTCCCCCTTGGCCTGTCCCTACAGGCCCCTGTCCAAAGCCCCTCTCCAGGTTTCTTGTAGGCCCATTTAGGAACTGGAAGCTGCTCTAAGGTCCATCTTTGGGTTCCTCATCAGTCAAGGTAATGAGGAGCAGCTCCATCCCCAAGCTTGCCTTCCTACCGGGAGAAAAAGCAACTCTGCTAATGAGCGTACACCAACAGCCCCAAATACACGAGTCCATTTGCACTCAAACTTTCTTTCCCCTGCCATGACCCCTTCCCTTGCCCCCCCCCCCCCCAGCATCTCCCCAGCCTCTTCCTACCCTGCTCCCCTCAGCCAAGCTGCTCACCCTCAAACCCCTTGCAGCTCACGCCATGCTATGGCAGACCCACACTTCAAAGCATTTCTTTACCGAGAGCTCATCCGGGAAACTTTGTTTTCTTGACTCCCCTTGTACTGCTACATGCCTGTAAAAATTAAATCATGCATATATTCAGATGCACGCACATACAGACGATTTACTGCAGAGCTTCTCCTTGTGGAAGGATCTCCCCAAGCTGTACACTTGCTGCTCATTGGAGCTTCTCTTGGATGAAAGATCCTGCCAAAGCGCTGGCAAAACCACTGAAGCTTGTAAACTCTCCCAGCTCAACAACATCATCCAGGGCGACAGGCACGCACAGGCGTGGGCACCTTCTCTCCGTGTTTCCATTCATCAGATCCTGAATTAGGCAGGTAAAAGTGCAGGGAGGAGCAGCAGACCCCCAGGCTCTATGTTCACCCACAGCCTGGGATCAAGAACCTGCTGCACACCCTGGTTTCCACCTTATGTTTTCTTCTCTTTCTTGATTACAGCCTGAAAACTATCACTGAGACTTGAAGGAGCTGGGCTTAACTGTTTGCAGAATCAGGGCCATGATGTGGAGCTGAACATGCTACTATTTATAGTGTGGAGTCCTGAGCTCGTCATGTGCAGGGAGTGCAGCATGGTCGGGTTGCTCCTGGAGCCTGTTTTTTTAATGTTTTGCCTCATTTTGGGAAGGTGCCAGTTGCCTGATCTCCACACGGCATTCATGCACTGTCTGATACTCTCAAACATGACTTACTTACTTTTGTTTTAATCCTTGGGCATACTAGCTTATACATGTTTATACTGGTTTATAGGTGAAGTTCTGTGTTTTGTCATGGAGAAGAAAAAGGAAAGGCAAGGGAAAAGACTGGCAGCTGGGCAGTCAGCTCTCACCCCGAAGGCCTGCAGTGAATGACACCGTCCTCCAGCTTGGAGCGTGCAGCCCGCAGGGTGTCAGCACCCTGACTGCAGCTCTGCCACCTCAGGCTGGGGACAACCATGCCACTGAGGCACGCAGGGGGACGGCAGCACAAGGATGAGGGTCTCCAGGAAGGTACTTCAGGTGGTGTCCCAGGAACCTGATCCCCCAGGAGCACGTTGGCAGGGAGCAGATCCACCATCTCACCTCTACACCCCTCACCCTGCCCTACAAGAGTGGGCTCAGCATGGCTGGTCCCTTCCGAAGCCTGAAGAAGATAAGGCTCAGGGGAGAGATCTTCTAACAGTCTTCCAATATGTAAAGGGGCTACAAGAAACCTGGAGAGGGGCTTTGGACCTGGAGCGGCTGGGGAGATGCTGGGGGGGGGGGGGCAAGGGAAGGGGTCATGGCAGGGGAAAGAAAGTTTGAGAGCAAATGGACTCATGTATTTGGGGCTGTTGGTGTACGCTCATTAGCAGAGTTGCTTTTTCTCCCGGTAGGAAGGCAAGCTTGGGGATGGAGCTGCTCCTCATTACCTTGACTGATGAGGAACCCAAAGACGGACCTTAGAGCAGCTTCCAGTTCCTAAATGGGCCTACAAGAAACCTGGAGAAGGGCTTTGGACAGGGGCCTGTAGGGACAGGCCAAGGGGGAATGGCTTTAACCTGACAGAGGGGAGATTGAGATGAGCTCTTAGGCAGAAGTTCTTCCCTGTGAGGGTGCTGAGGCGCTGGCACAGGTTGCCCAGAGAAGCTGTGGCTGCCCCATCCCTGGCAGTGTTCAAGGCCAGGCTGGACGGGGCTTGGAGCAACCTGGTCTGGTGGAAGGTGTCCGGAGCAGGAGCAAGATCTGGCCAGCTGGGCCAGCCACCCACCCACCAATGAGCTATTAACAACCACCCCACATGCAGGACCTGCAGGAATATGAACAAGGCTGTCCGCAGGGAACCGAGTAAAACCCAGCCCCTGCACTGGCCATCATCCAACCAGAGCTCAAAACACCATGAGAGAGCATTCTCTCAGTCTTCTGGCCCAGAAAGTGGTTCCCTGAGGTTATAGAACATCTGAGTCAAACTATGTAGATACAAATCCTCATTCCTGGGATCCCAGCTGCTGGCTTCGTACCCGCCAGCCAAGGCATGATGCAAACATGATCACAATATGCTTTGAACTGCTCTTAACCCTGGAAGAACAGCAGAGCTGCTTGAAGAACAACATGTCCACCACAAAATAATCGTGCTCCTTACAGCTGACCTCTTCATCATCCTCCTTGGTGGCCAGCAGTGAGCCCATCACACCAAGATGTGAAACCTGCTCATCCCCAGGGAGCTGATGGATCTGAGCAACCTGTGGGTCACAGGAGGCTACAACACACTTCTCGAGTGCTGCCTTTGCTTTGTCCTGTGCCAACTGGAGGGAAACATGGTTTGATTAGGAAGGGGAGCAGAGGGAGCACCTGAGTGAGGAGGTTGTATTTATACAGACACTTTACAAATTAAAACTGCTGCTTAAAGAGCACAGATGTGACTTCAGCATCGAGGGTAACACCTCAGCGGCTGTGCTGAACACCCCTTTCCCATTGTCGCCCAGTCAAGATCACAGATTCCCAGAATGGGATTTGGTTGCAAGGGACCTTAAAGCTCATCCAGTTCCAACCCCTGCTACAGGCAGGAATGCCTTCCTCTAGACCAGGTTGCTCCAAGCCCCATCCAACCTGGCCTTCAACACTGCCAGGGATGGGGCAGCCACAGCTTCTCTGGGCAACCTGTGCCAGCGCCTCAGCACCCTCACAGGGAAGAACTTCTGCCTAAGAGCTCATCGCAATCTCCCCTCTTTCAGAGATAACTCTTTCAGAGATAACTCCTCTAGGCCTAAAAATTCACATTTAGTCTCAAACCAAAAGTTATTCTTTTAAAAACAGGGCTTGAAGCGTATCAGCCAATCCATTTTGGAGCTGCAAAGCTCCACAAAATGAATATGCCACAGGCATTTGGAAGCAGATCCTAATGTCTGTGCTCCTTTGACCCTTGTCCCTCTGCTGACCTTGAGAACACTGGCCCTGCTCTTCATCCTTACCCTCCTCGCCTGCCCCTCTCACCCATCACTGCCCTGGGGCACAAAGATGGGTTCAGGAGGATTGGGAGAAGGATGAGGATGGAGGAGCACAAAGTGTCCCAAGAGCCCATGGGAGAACCACCCCAGGCCACTGGAGCCCACGCTGGAACCACTCAGCATACACAGAGGTTTTAGCCTGAATTTGCATCCCACTGCTTATTTGGAGGTTTGTAAAAAATGTATATACACCCCCCAAAACAAACAATAAAAAAGCCTAAACAGAGGAAACTGTATCAAAACATCATCTATGTAGGTTGCAGGTGAGGCTTTAAGTAGGAAAAGCTCCTTGAGGTTTGCCAGGTTTTTTTAGCAATGGCATCTCCTCGCCACCCCAATGCTGTGGGAAAGACGCACCCGTTCGCTCCAAACCACCTGTTTCTCATCCAGGCAGGCCAGGAGAAAGGAGAAGGGGGATAAGAGGTTGGGGATGGCCAGGCCTGCCCTCGCCTCCCAGGCATGCAAGAGGCTGCAGCAACATGAGAAGTATTTACAGGGGCTCCAGCCGGCCAACCACCACTGAATATTTAGGCATCAAACTCCATAAAGGAAGCACAAGACACACTACAGAATAAGTTGAGTACATTAGAAAAAGCCTGGAGGGGAAAAACAGATTTTTTGGAACGTGTTCTCAGTCTCATTAATTGGGAAGACAGCCTTGGAGGGGGACAAATAATGTTTTTATTCCTCCCCAAACCATTATCTGCTCTTCAGAGTGTATCATATGAAAACAGTTATATAAAAGAATAAATTATATTTGGAATGGCAAGAACCCCAGAATAAAGCTAGAAATTCTGATGTTCCCATATAAAGATAGGAGACAGTTATCTGTTCCAAATTTTCAAGTTTTCTGTTGCACCACTTCAAATTCACGACATACCAGCATGGCCATATAAAGGGGACTCCACCCATGTAATCTTGGAGCAAGGAGTAATCCCCCAAACTATCAATTTAATGTATGGGGATACAAAATGAGACAAGAATGTACTCACAGAGAGAGAAATACATTAACAACATGGCAAAAGGCACCAGAACGTGCGCACAGGAGTATCTATTTAAAGTGACATTTGCATCCAAAAACTGGATCTGAAATTAAGATTTCTGCGCACAGACACCATAGATTCTTCAAATTAAAAGGCTGTTTCTAGATCCAATGTGAATTTTCTTTTCTTGTTTCATTTTCTCCTATTTGTTCAGTCACATTTCTTGGCCAGCACCAGGTAAGCAGCCCTTCGACAGCAATTGTTAAATGAAGGTTGCTTCTGAGCAGCTTTCCAGCCCTTCTCGCTCAGGATCTCCTGAGCAGCAAAGGAACAGGGAGGGTGCAGGGGCAGCTCTGCATGGGTGCAAGGCTGAAGCCACGCAGGGTCCCCTCTGCCTGCAGCACACAGAGATGCCCCAGCCCCAACCAGGGGATGTGGGTGCTAGGTGCAGCATCCCCTGCACAGGAGGTCCCAAGCTCCCCCTTACCCTGCATTATATTTGAGGTGGATAAAATCCTCCCTTTTCACTCATTTTCAATCCCAGATCTGTTTGGGTTGCAAAGAACCTTAAAGCTCATCCAGTTCCAACCCCCTGCAACGGGCAGGGACACCTTCCACTAGACCAGGTTGCTCCAAGCCCCGTCCAACCTGGCCTTGAACACTGCCAGGGATGGGGCAGCCACAGCTTCTCTGGGCAACCTGTGCCAGCGCCTCAGCACCCTCACAGGGAAGAACTTCTGCCTAAGATCTAATTTTTCCCGTAGTCAGAAACCTGGATGCTGTTGCCCATCACTACCCATGCCTCCCATAGGGCTGGCGGGATCAGGCACTGCAGCGATGCACTGGCAATGCCCACACATGGGAAGGAGGATGTGATCCCATAGGATGTCTGGTCAACGTGCTGTCACGTTTGAAACCACACAAAGAGCTGGTTCCTCACCTAAACTAAATGACATTCAAAGTTCAGCAGAGATCTTTGCAAGTCCCCATTCCAATACAGAAATAATGGACATACCAAGATCTAGGGAGCACCCCAGTATCTCCACTGCCTCCCACCAGCCCTGTGGGCCCCCATGCCAACGACACAAGGCAAGGAGATGGGAATGAGGGTCAGAGCTGATCTTCTATCAGATCGACAAGCAGTTTTGAAACCAGCTGAGTACTGGGGCACAGAGCCCCTTTGCCACCAGTCTGAAGAAATGGCTTATTTTCTCCAGCTCTACCAGTCTAACAAAAATCATTAGAAATAATAATAATAACCTTCCAGAAACTTCCTCCATGCAGACCACGAGGAGCACCAACAGCACCACGTACAGCACTACGCTGGCTCCATTGCTGCAGCAGGCAAGCAGCACCACGAGCAAGCGCCCTGGAAGACAGCCAGCAGCCAGCAAAGAGACCTGTCCAAAACTTCGGGATGGCTCCACAGATAAACCAGGTCAGCTAAATGTTTCCATCCAAGCCAGACAGTGACTAAGAGACGGCATTAATTTGTTACTCAGCCGAAGTTAAACTTTTCAGACCCAGAAGAGCCAAATGGTTGTTCCAAGTGAAAAAAATATTGCGGGATGCATTCCTTCTCCTTGTCCCAGGAATACCCAGGGATTCATGATTTCAGGATGGAGCTGACAGCTCTTTCATATATCACAAAGATTAACCAACTAACCTTTCTGGTTTTCTTTTCACTCCCCAAATGCTATTTACTGGTCACTGGAAGACACACGTCATGTTTACGCAGCCCTCCGGGTGGGTGGAGGCCTGTACGAGCTCCACATGCTGTTACTGCAACAGATCAAATGAGCACAGAAAACAAAGATTTGTTTTATTGGCATTACTGCTGTCAGCACAGAGAAGAAAAGAGGATGAACAAAGGACCATCCACCTTCCACCCCTTTCTAGATTCAACATAAGGGCACGCATGAGCTTTACTGAGGGATGTCAGGCTGAGAAACACAACTGGACAAACCCTTCAGTCCTTGGAAGCCGTTCCAAATCTCTTTGAAATTGGACAAACTGCTCAAGCACCTGTGAGTCCTGCACTGCCTGCTTTGGACATCCACACACGCAGCAGGGATGGGGCAGCACCTCCATGATGGGGTGCAGGGACCAGCACACCCAGGCAACGGGGCAGTGCCCGATGCCTTGCTGCAGGGCGGGTGGAGGATATCACCAGCAGCTTTCACTATCACAGCAACAGCCTTTTTATTTATTTTCTTCTACTGGACCTCTAGAAAATGATGTTTTCACGGGCTAGACCCAGAGCCAGGCAGGGCTCATGCAGAAAACCATATAAGGTACCATGAAATGCCAAGACAGTGGCACAGTGGATGCAGGGGGAGCATCTCCAGCCCCAGGCTGAGGTCCCCTGGATGCCCCACAGCACTGCTGCCCTCCTGAGGGCAAAAATACAGAGGATATTTTATCCTATCAACTTGGAAAAATGCTGCACAGCAGAAATCTAAACAAAGGTATTGCCACAGAGACCACATCCAGATTCATCTGAAACACCCACTTCAGGGAACTATGAGCAGAACACGTCTGTGACATGACACAGCCTTGGTACATCCTTGTGAAGAACACAAAGTAATGCCCATATCTTGGTTTATAAAGCTTTCTGGCAGTAGGTCAGCTCAGAGCTCTGCGAAGCCTCTCAGCTCCAGCATCCCTCTCTGCAAACCTTCAAACTAAGCTCTGCCAAGGTGCCACGCTGCAGAGCTAGGAATCAAACTCCCCTCTGCCACAAATTACAAGACCCTGCACACCTTGCTGTGGCCTGGCCCCTTATAAAGCACACCCATACCCCTTTCCTCCATCCCTCAGGATCTGTGGATCAGTTTTAATTCATAAGCAAACAAGTCTAAGAAATCTCTTGGAGGTGGGGGGGTGATGGAAGTGCCCAGAGAGGCCCCCAGCCGCAGTAAGGACCTTTGTGGCTGTGTGCTGTCATTTGAGGGACAACAGTCCTCACACCCCCCTAGACAATAAAGACCAGGGAGAAAGCTGATGTGCTGACTCCACTAGTGTCTAGTAAAGCTTCCACCAACGTCAACCAAGCTGGGCACCCATGCACAGGATGACAAGCACCTGAGAAGGTGACTACGTTCACGTAGGGCATCCCTCCGCGGCAGGCAATGCATATTGGAAGGACTGAGCCAAACCGTAGCAGCTGCTGCAGTGGCAGGTAACACATCACATGCTGCGTGCACAGTGCTCACCTCCCCAAGCTGCTGGGGCTCCTGGGGCTGGGCAGGGCTCGGCTGCTCCTCCTCCCACCACCCACAGCCCTTCCTTGTGGCACCTACTACCTGGTCCCCACCCTGCAACTCCTGCCTGTGTCCTCGCCTTCACCCTGTCCCACTGGCTCAGTGGGCTTGGGAAGCCTTGAAATGCACATAGCATTGATCCAAACCAATGTCCCACTGAACAGCCCCGGTTGAAGCGGGGAGCCACGAGGGCTTGGGGCCTGCTGCTACAATGCCCACTGGAGTGATCCCTCCTCCACCGTGTCCCTCCTTCAGCACGTCCTCCCACTTGCAGGGATCTGGGCATCAATTGCTTCCTTACAGGCTGTCCACTGAGCCCATCTACCTTTCTGGCCTTCATCACACAGATCCACAACATCTTCAAGAACCAAGTGAAAAAAACAGCTGCCTTGAATTCACTGCCAGTAAATCTCTTTGGTACCCCCTTAATTCTGGTATTAAATCACTCACCATCTCTGTAAAGCTCAGAGCTGCACAGGGGCCCCTTGCTTCTTCCTTATCCTCCTATCCCTTCTTCTCTCCTTGTCCTCCTCCCCTGCCTCCCTGGGCGGCTGGGCTCTCCCTGCCGGGAGGGCAGCACCCTGTCCCAAGATTCCTATCCAGCCATCTGCAGCCTCTCCCAGCAATTACAGGCCTCTGCGGCTGTCTCAGGGTAAGTGGCAATGACAAACCTCGAGGCAACTTCCATGGAAATGTCTGTGTTCAGAGGCAGGTTTATCTGTCCCTGCTTTCTCCTGCCCGGAGAAGAGCAACCCACATGCACCGGCAGCGTGGTGATCCGAAACAAGCGGATGGAAAGCAGCAAAATTACCTCAACCTGCTAGAAAACAAGGGTATGGGTATTACCCTGGGACCCTGCATCACACCAGCAGCCCTGGTCCCCAGCAAGGGCAGGTCTGTGGAGCCAGGGCGGCCACCTCAAAAGCAGAGTGACGGCTGGAAACAGCCCAGGGTTTGTGCAAGCTGTGCTTGCATAAAGTGACCCTTTAATGGTGCACCGAAATAGTTACTGGTGGGGTTTTTCTAACCCCCAGGACAATATCTGGCAGGCACACTCGTGCTGTCTGGATGCAGTAAGTTAAGGGGTGCTGGGGCTGCAGGAGAAGCTTCATACACCAGAGCTCAGGGTACAGCATATCCCAAAAAGGCACAGCCCTGGCAGTCCTCAAGGCCAGGCTGGACGGGGCTTGGAGCAACGTGGTCTGGTGGAAGGTGTCCCTGCCTATGGCGGGGGGCTGGAACTGGATGAGCTTTAAGGTCCCTTCCAACCTGAACCAGTCTGGGATTCTATATATTTTTATGTTTTGTCTAAAAGCGCAGGTTCTAGGACTGCTCCCACGGGAAGCCCATTCCTCGCTGCCCCGGCCAGGGGTCTGGATATGCAGGCAGCAGGAAGAAGGCAAGCCAGGTCTGCCAGCAGGCTGGCAATGTTGAATCAGTTGCAAGGGAAGAAATAAAAGAAATAAATCATATTTTGTCCACACTCAGCAAACACTCGCTAGAGAGTCATGATTAAGCCTTGCATATGGTCTTCCATGGTGGCACTCTGAGGCTGTGGGGTGACCTGAGCCCCTGCCTATCCCCTGCCCTCTGAGAGCATCCCAGCACCTTGGGATTCCTGGCAGCAGCAGATTGGGTATGGCTGCCTGCTATAGAAATGTACTGGGAAACGCAATATGGGGGCAAAAAGGCCCTTTTAAGAGAGGAGGGGAGACGGGGAAGTTCAAGAAAAAAGAAATAGGGAAGAAAAAGCTGCTGTGTAAGAGATGCAGGAAGGGAAAAAAGAAAAAAAAAGAAGAAAGTTGAAAAAAAATCCCTAAGGAATTGTGGAGGAGAAGAATGAGAGTAGACATGCCAGGCGAGCCAGAGCGAGAGCCAGAGAGCAGGAAGTGCCTAACTAGGATGGAGACAGAGATACTACAGGATCGCCCTGACGTCATGCCGGAGCTGCAGCGGTTTCCAAAACAACTCCAAACTCCAGTGCCCAGAAAAGGAGTGGGAAGTACAGGAGAAGTGGGGCTCTGCGCTCAGAAGGAGCTGGAACAGAAGCTCGAGGAGTCTGTGGAGCTGAGCCTGCTCCCGGCTCCCTTTTGGTTTGCATTGGCGGGCTGGGCTCTGGGGAGCCGGCAGACACGGAGACAGGGGTTATTGTAGAGCCAGGCAGCATCAGTAAGGAAATTCCTGAGGGTGTTTTCCTAATTGACATGGACAATGAAGTTACAATCCCCCAAAGCCCCTTTCTGCAAGAAGGTAAATGCTCGATGCTCCCAAGAAACAGAGCCAACGAGTGAGCAACAACAGAGGCGATGACCCAGAGGAAATAAAGCTGCAGTAAATGAAACCACACACAGAGTTGTCCTGGTGGCAGCAGCGCGGCTGTGCCCCAGCCTGTTCGGATTAGAGGGATTGATGGCTGTGCTGGCCGGGGTGGAGGACATGTGGAGAGACCTGCCAAAGCGCTGAGCAGGCTATGGGCTGTTTGTGGAGGGTAGGGGACAAAACAAGAGGAATAGACAGCGAAGCCCCACTTGGTCAGGCTGTGATGCCCCTCGCCTGTGATGGAAGCTGCCCAACGAGTGCTTCCAGCCCATCTCAGGGGCCAGATCCTGGCAGGGCAACGGCAGGCCCAGCTGGGCTGTGTAACCCACTGCGTGAGGGACTGCATGACTCAACAGTCACAAAGACTCCGAAAAAGGACATTTCTTGTCTGCATGGACAACCTGGTGACCAAGCAGCTTCTCACTCACGGAAGAGAATCAACTCACCCTCATTTCAGACCAGGACAGTCCAGCACAGACCCAGAGTCTGTACACAACCCCGACATCAAGGACAAATAGCACAACTTCTATGAAGTCCTTTTGGAAGAGATTTCTCTGCCAGAAGGATGTCAGCCAGATGAGATGCCTTCTTGATGCCTTCACTGGCATCACTCTTTGGAATGATGCCCCAGCTCAGGAAGATGCCAAACCCCCAGGCAGGACTGGCATCATCAGTGCTCCCCAGGACCCCTCTGGTGAAGCTGGCCCAGGCACATGTGTCAAGGTTCCCACTCACATGACCACGGTCCAGCCGAAACTGGGAGCTGGTCCATCTCAATGCCACATCCATCACCACAGCACTCACAATGTCTCCATCCTTCTGCTAGCCCTGAAGGCAGCCAGGATGCCCAGGATACTCCTGGCATAATGCAGGTGCCAAGGGATTACTTTCAACATGCATCCTCCAAGATCAGAGCTAACCAGGGCTTCACAAACTGCTGTCCCACCAGCTCTCTTACTTCTCTTATGCCTGCAACTTTGGGGAAGCTTTGACTTTTTATGTCTTCCCAGCCCCGGAGATGTTTCTAGCAACTCTGGGCAACCTGCCATAGGCTGCAGGCAGCTTTGCAGCTCCTTCCCTTGCCTACCTGGCCAAAGCCAAGCCTGAGTGCTCCCCATCTTTGCTCTCACAGCTTCCCCTACTGCAAAGCTGGAGCCCAGTGGCTTTCACAGGCCCATCACTGCTGTTAAATTGGCAAAGCTGTAATTGGGGTTGTCCTTGTGCTGGGGTTGATCCTGGGGTTCAGGTATCCTCAGCAATCCAGGCCTGCATCCTGCTGGGACACACACAGGAGAGCAGTAGCTGCATGCAGCTGACCTGGCCACGAGTCCTGCTTCCAAACTTCATCACCGTGCCCAGGGGAGTCCTTGAGAAGGAAGCGAGACTTCTGAGCAAGGACAGTGCCAGGCAGGAGATGCAATAGCTGCTGGATTGGCCATGGGTGACTCGGAGCTGGCAGCACCTGGGAACAGGGTGGCCACCAACAGAAGTCCTTACCTGTTGGCTTCCCGTGGCCCCCATCCCTGTTCCTGTGTAAAGCTCATCCCACCCGGGGGCGAGAAGAGCCTGACTCACACACTACAAGGAATTAATAAGTGAGCAAAGAAGCCGGGCTCACCCCATGCACCAGCAGCATGAATCACTGCAGCACTGAGTGTCTCCTATATTGTTCCAGCACTGAGTCAGTAAGGCTGTGCGGGCTAACAAGGGGAGAAATTAAAAGTTATGGCCTATGAAACACAGCAGCACCGAGAAATGAGCAAAGAAGTGCTTCAGTAAGCAAGCTAATAGGACTGCTCAGAGGCCCAGAAAAGAGATGCTCTGTGCTCCATCTTCCCCCTCCACAGATGTGGCCCCCATCATAAATCAAACCTCCGTCACAGGCAGGCTCACTGCCTGCAGCAACGAGCTTCACAGTACCAGTTTTCTTTCTGTTTCAGAAATGCCACCTCTGTATTTATCAGTTTAAATTTACAACCTGCACTGGATGACATGGTCTGGTTGTTCTTCCCGCCCTGCGCAGCTGGCACACACACAAGCCCATGGCTTCCTGCTGCCCCCTATTTCACAGGCCTGGTCTATTGTTTCCTCCAAAAGTACAGAATGGGATTTTGAAGGCTGATGAGGAGGAAAACAGTAACTCCCAGAGCAAGTTCTGTTTCAGGGCAGGGGAACATCCCCCTTCTCAAGGGCCAAACCCCTCCAGCTCCCCTCCAGCTGCCAAGCTTGCTCCATCTCTCCCGGGTAAGCAGAAATCCCTGCCTGCTCTTCCCAAGTGTGCCAGCCCCTATTTCCCATCCCAAAGCAGCTCCAGCCATGCAGTGCTGCCTCCCCAGTGTCAACAGCAGCTACAGGCTGGGCCTTGCAAACTAAATCATACTTTACCTCAAAATAAAGCTAAAGACTCCTGCATTTAAACTGCTGCAACAGCCTCCTTTGTAAGGTGGGAATGGAGCATCTCAAGTCCTTCCAACGTCCCAACACCCCAAGAGCTGCCAGCAGCCCCCCTCCATCAACCCATGCCCCGCTGACAATGGTGGTGGTGGTGGCTCTGGGCAGGTCCCAACATGAACATGATGTGACGCTTACTTGTCCATCATCCAACCCAGTGTCATCCAATCCTCAGTGACCCTTGAAAAGCTTATCTCAATGAACCATCAACTCAAAACAAAACAAAAAGCACTCAAAAAGCACCGAGCATGCGGTTACACCGTCCTCTCCTACAAGGATCTAATTCAGCTCTAATAGGACAGTTATTATTATACAGTAAACGAATGACAATTGATTATTAAGAGTGTATTCACTGAAACTGGGTAGCTGGGTAACAAGATACCTGCCCATTACATAGCTGTAAAACCACACTGAATATGCTTCTAATGACCAACTGGTATTTGCTTAACATTCAATATCCATCACTAAGAAAGGTCTCGCTAGATTTAATAAGCCTCTGTTATTTTATGTTTAATTAAATACCATCCATGATTAAAAGCATATTTAACTGAGGCCGAAACCAGTAAAAACTGTATCTTATAACACAGCTGCTAAACCTCAAATATCGTCTTAATGATTAATTGGGTTTTAGCACATGATCGCTGTCCTACTGAGAGTGAATGGAAAGCGGAAGCTCAGCCATTCGGGGAGCAAAGTGCTTTACTTCTGCAAACAATTCTGCTGGTTAATTCATCTGGTTAATAAAAATAAAACTGAGCAGTGGGAGCCTCATTTCCTACAAAGCCTGGCTTTGGAAAATTCAGACTAGAAGACAGCCACTTTCATGGCACCGGTCAGGCAGTGCCAGGCAACTTGTAGGGCTGTGTCCTTCTGCACCCAGGGAGCTGGGAACCAGGGGTGCATTCCTGGATGCCAGGACATCAGCAGGACCTCTCCATGTCAGATCTGCCCCAGCTTCAACGTAGAAGCTCTGGCACAGTGGGCTGGGGGCCTCCTAATGGGACAATTCCAGTTGGGATTATGAATGGTATCCTGTCCACTTGGGCTGGCCAGCTGGTGAGGTTCAGTGTGTCATCACGCCTACCAGCTTCCCCAGCAGAAAGAAATGGTGTCTGGAAGAAGCTGAAGGTGGATTTGTCATGTGCCATGGTTTAATCCCAGCCAGCAGCTCAGCCCTCACTCCCTGAGGTGGGATGGGGAGAGAATCAGAAACTCATGGGGTGGATAAAGGCTGTTTAACAGGTAAAGCAAAAGCCACACGCAAATGCCACATGGGCAAAGCAAAACAAGGAATTCCTTCACCATTTTCCATCACAAGCAGGTGATCAGCCATCTCCAGGACAGCAGGGTTCCATCATGTGTAACGGTGACTTGGGAAGACAAATGCCATCACTCCCAGTGTCCCCTCTTCCTTCTTCTTCTCCCACCT
Source organism: Psittacula echo (assembly GCF_963264785.1). NCBI lineage: Eukaryota > Metazoa > Chordata > Aves > Psittaciformes > Psittacidae > Psittacula > Psittacula echo. The sequence goes on along the minus strand of NC_137739.1, from coordinate 18,458,547 downwards.
TTATATGCTGAGCTTGATGTCCTATGGCATGGGATATCCTTTGGGTCAGTTGAGATCAGCTGTCCTGGCTGTGTCCCCCTCCCAACTACTTGGTGGGATGAGGAGCAGAACAGGCCTTGGCTCTGTGTAAGCACTGCTCAGCAGTAATTAAAGCATCCCTGTGTGATCAGCACTGTTTGAAGCACAAATCCAAACCGTCATCCCATATCAGCTATTGTGAAGAAAATTAACCCTACCTCAGCCAAACCCAGAACACCATGATGGTCCAAACCCTTGATGTTAAGAAACAAGAGGCATTTTCAGGCTAAGAGACCAAAGACCTCCCAAAATAGAGGAGCCTGCAAGCACAAGTCCTGCAACAGCCACAGACTAAGGACAGATGCTTCTGGCACTGCTCCATGCCCTCCACAGCAGTCACAATGGAAGTCAACCAGTCACCCAGCCCTGCACACCCACAGCCATGTATTATCCATCACCTTCATCACTGGGCTCAGGGACAGTTGATGGGGGAAAAAGGCCTCCTGGCAAGCTTGAACAGGGAATAAGGAGAAGTCCAAAGCATGTCAGCACTTGGGAAAAAATCATTCCACCTCAGTGACCTCCAGCAAGAGGATTTGATTTTACTGGTTTTGTTTTGAAAGCCCTTGAAAGTAAAATCTGATACTAGCAAAGCATTAAACATAACAGCACATCCTCACACAGACTGCACAAGAAAAAAACTTAAAAATAGAAACAGCAAGATTTAAAATGAATGCAGAGAAAAATATCAAGAGAGGTAATCCAAGAGGGTCCTTCGCTTCTACTGTTCTGCTCCTAACCTCAGGCACGCTGGAGAAATCAGGGTTAGTGAGTGGGGTGAGAAATGAGTCAAGAGCCTGGAAAGTATCCTGAGCACCAGGCAAACCCAGTAGCAACCTCGTGTTATGAGCTCACCCACTTCACATGGAGGAACCCCGGTGTCAGAGCTTGGTTTGTGGAGCTCTAGTGAGATGCACTGAGGAAGTACCTCAGCGGAGCCACTCACCCCAGTGGGGCAGCTGGATGTGGTTGGAGGTAACCAAAGCTCTTCCCCAAAGTCATGTCCTAAGAGTGAATCATCATCCTGCCATGACTGACATACCAAAGGGATAAGAAAACATTCCCAGCATCTGACAAGGCACTGAGCTATGCGTGTCAGGGGGTTTCTAAATATCTACCCTGAGCAGGCACCTTTGGAGGAAAACCTCTATGTTACTCAGTGTTTCTGAAAACAAGAGACCTCTGGAGTCCAAGCACCTCAACCAGAGGGAAACAGTTCAAAGAAGACCTGGGCAGTTGCCTGTCTGCCTTGTGAGCAGGCTACTTAGAGGCTGACTCCACAAATACTCCAAGCAGAGGACATAAATGAGAAGAACCTCTTGGGAGGACGCTAGTGGAACAACCACATCACCAAAGAACCTCTCCCACCTCCCAAGCCTGAGCACCAGGAGGAAAGTCCAGTTGGTTTTTATTTCCTTCTCCAAGCAGTATATGTATATATCCAAATAAACAAACTACCTACTTGCTCTTCACAACATCCCTCCCGTGAACTAGCCACACCACAATGGTAAACACTCCACAGGAGATTCCATCTGAGTTGCTTCAAAGCCATGCAGCTGATTAAGTAAATAGCAGAGGTGTATGTCTGAGGAATATGGTGATGAAGGATGTCTTGATCTCCAAATCAGCCTTGGAGACGTTGCTGCAATATTGACTACTGCTCCACAATGCCACAGAAATTGCTCAACACCTGACATGTCCTATCTCATTCAGAAGTCAGTGGATGGGAAGAATCAGGAGGAGGCCTCTAGTGATGCCTCCTTAGTCCACTGGAGGAGAGATGCACATGCTCCCTACATATTCATCTCTACTGGACAGTGCTGGACTTTCCTTTTTCCCCTTGTTCAGACAGAAACCTTTGCTCATCTTAAAGCAAGTTAATCTCACTTTTGATTGACTCTTCACAAGGATACAGGAGCCCTACAATCTAACATTGTATTTTATTTTCTACGAATTACTCCCACGGGGTTTGGGAGGCCTCAGGAGCTGCATCAGCACAAGCACAAGGATTTCCCTGTTTCAGATTTCTTCTCTGCAACCTCACAACCCCATGGTTCCCATGAAAAATTACTTACAAACACCTTTTCTACCAAAAGCAATATGATCCCATGCACATCTTCAGCTGGTGCTCCAGAATATGTCCTGTTGAGTTCAAGTGTTGCCAGGAAAACACAGCACAGCTGAAAACGGAAAGTGGCCCAGGCGGGCACCATGGACATGTGGGATAAGGAAATGGAGATGGGTGAAGCAACCTTCACAGAGAACCCTCTGCAAGTTTTCTTCTATAACAGCAAGTACACTCCTTGGCTCAAAGCTGAGGTGAGGCGAGCCAAGCCCTCTGCAGAGGAAGACAACTGAAACACAGAGCTCACAACAGAGCCAAATCCCACTTCCATTTCTGCTGGACATTTCTTATGCTACTTGGGAAGTACCACCAGGCACAGGTTTGACATCATCTCTTCCATGTCTGCCACGGAGGCATTGCTCCAGTCAATGCAAGGTGGGGCTCTCTCCAAAGCACCATTTTTCTCCTCTATTTTACACACCCATTCACATGAGTGAATGACACTCTGGTGATGCCCATTTCTCTCCATCATCTAATGAAAGGAACCAAAATACCCAGCCCAGACCTATACGTCTGCACCGCCAGGTTTCTATTTTTACAGACAAACCCCACCCCTCCTGTTTCCATGCCTCAGTTTCCTCCACTGCAAAGGGAAAACAGGCCGTGAATGCCTTCCCAACCCAACCACAGCAACAGAGTGAGGCTTAATTCATTACAGCCGTCAAACCACTTTTGAGATCCTCCACTGCTGTATGAACCCAGTGCTGGTATTTATTTAACCTTGTGGCGCAGACAGAGGCAGGCACCCAAAGCCACAGCACTGCTGGCTTCTCAGAGCCAGCCCGGCCCCACCGTGGGCAGCAGATGGATTGGCTGCTGTGAAACAACAACTTCCTTCTTTCTTTTTGCTGGAGTTAACTGGGGTTTAGACTGGGATTTCGGTTACTTTCTGTGGCCAGCCTTGCTGGAGACAACCACCCCCCTGATGCTGGGGGAGTACAAGATGTCTAAAACCACACAGTTGGGTTTATTTGGATTCCAACCTTCCCATCATTCAAAACCCTGGGAAAATTAATATATACTGCTGGGATGAAATTTTTGGTTTGGAAATAAGTGTTAGACTGGGGGCAAGTGGCTGTCCAGCCAACTTGCCACTGGCTCCCTCCTGCCCTCATCTTGGCTCTCTTGTGCTTTCCCATCCATACAGTCGAGCAGGAGTTTGCAAGGATGACAGTGAAGTGCATGGCCTGCAAAATGCTCAGGGGCTTGCAGGCCAAGTGAGGCACAGAGGCACGCACGGAGTCTGCCCTCACCAAAACCCGACACCGCACTGGAATGCAGAAAACTGCAAATGATACTTTAATTCCACAGTCACTCAACAGTAGCTCCAGCCATGGGAAATACTGGGAAAGGTGCATGCTTGGGAGCACTTACACACAGCATGTCCAGCTCCAGCCTAATCCACCAGGTTGGAAACCAGGCTATCTTTATCAGAACTTCCAGCCCCACCAGTTCATCCCCACCTGCCTGCCCTTGAATCAGCAGGAAGCGCCGCAAGGCACCAGGCAGCTCTGGGTTAAAGTAGTTCTGGAACCAAGCAGATGCCTGCAGCCTCATCCTGCCACACCACATCTCAATGGCCACACAGCCCTTTCCTCCAACCGCAAACCTCATCACTGCCCTCTCCACCTCCAGAACTCTTGTGCTGAATGGTTTTGTCCTTTCTCTCCATAAGGAGGATCCCAAAGAACATTCTAGGCATGGTGAACCCTCCTGGCTCTCAGCAGCAGCTGAGCCCCAGCTCCCAGCACTAAGCCGTGCCTCCATCCTGTCTCCCCATCCACCTCCAGCTGCCATCACATGTCTGGAGCTGCAGGAGGATGCATAGCATGTCTTACCATGGGGATGTGCTCAGCCACAGAGCCTGCATACCCTGTAAACACTACAGGACCCACACCCATGTCTTCTTCTTCCTCCAGGAGCTCATAGATCCTGTGCTTTGAGCCCATCACCAGCAGACCTGTGGGGTGCCTGTTGTGGTGAAGAGTCAGAATAGACCCAACAAAACCAAATGCAGGAAGATCTATGTTAGGACCTCAGGAACTGCCATGGCTGGATTTATTACTAGGAGGGAGGATCTGAACTTCAAAAGAGATCGCAGTTCAGATTTAACACCACTTAGTGTTCTGACAAAAGCATTAGGAGAGAGAGGGAGGCTCAGCACATTGGGATGAAGGCTGCTCTCATAATTCAGGAACTTCCTGATCCAGTTTCAGGTCTTCTTTCCTTCCTCTTGAGCCGTCCCTCTGAAGCTGATGGGTTCTGAAGACCAAAGAATAACGCATTTGCTTCACTGCTGCTGAAAAGGGGCTTTTAGGTCCCCCCTGTCATTTTCTAAGAGCTCTCAGTGGCACCCAAGGGGTAGAGGGGATATTCCCAAGGGGCATGCCACATTCCACAGTCCAGGAGACCTTACTTGGACCCTGCCTGTGCTCCTGCCTCCCCTCTACCTGCTAACCTACAATGGGTCAGCAGCAGATAAGGTCCTGTTCCCTTCCTGCAATGTGTTGCACAGTGGAAGAGCTGTCCCACAGTGTGTCACTCAACATGTCACACCACAGAGAGCCAAGAAGGGGTATGAGACAGCCTGCACTGGCAACACGAGATCCCTCTCCACACTGCAGCCTACCTGGATGAACTCTTGCTGTGCCTGCAAATCAGAAGGATTTAGTGCTTCTCCTGCACTGGGTGGCACAGCAACTGTGGCCTTGTAACTTCACCTACGCCAGGGACGTGCCATGGATGACCTGCACTGAATTAAGATTATCATGATGAGAAAAGTCTATTGCATTTCCTACAAAGCCCTCCTGTCCCTTTGGGTCATTCTGGCCCCTCAGCTGAAGTCTCCACACCATGACCACACAGGGCTTCCAATCAAGGAAAACTGCTGCTCCCTTTCCCTGGTCACCATTATCTTTGCACTTAGCACACTCTAGAACAAACGTTTCTTCTTCTGTCCTGTGCCAAAATACCAGTTCTTCAACAGAAGAGACACAGAGGGATACCTGAGGCTCTGCAGGAGCTTTTATTGATCCTGCATGAAGCTGGTCTCCAAGCATTTGATCTGATGAGGTCCCCTCCATCATGGGGGATAACATACAAAGGTGAAGTTCCTGTCCCTTGCAATACCAGCGCACATATCTCCAAGTGTCCAGACTAACACAAGCCCCAGGTATTTAGTATCGGCTGCCCAAAAGCCACCCATCAGCTCAATCCAGGAACCACTGGCTCCTTTAGGAGGTTTAGATCCCCCTTGCATCCATCGGAGGAGAACATCTCCCTCCTGCCTGAGCACTCCCCCCATAGCTCCTGTTTCCTTGGGAGGTTTTGCCTACATGCAAATCCATCAAAACCAAGAATCAAATGAAGTCCTGACCATTTTAGGGAGTGGGATGCAGCAGATAGCAGGGAGAGCACTGGTTGTCCCAGCACCACCTGTACTGGTTTCTGCTCTCAGAGAGCCCCATTTGCTACCTGGAGCTTCCTCCTGCCTGTGGGCTGCTGCTTCTTGGCACAAACCCCTCTTCAACGGTGAAGCTGGGCTTTACTTTGTGCTCGGTATCAGAGGGGAGAGAAGAGAGAAGCCCCTTCTGCCACCCAGCCAGAGCATCACACCGTGTGCTGGAAGAGGGTAACCTGAGCTGTGGTTTTCCCAACATTCCGTGTAGCTCCAGCTCCCCAGCCAAAAAAACCCCAACATTTTCCTTCTTTTTTTCATTCCCTCTTCTCCTCGAGGCAAAACAGGAGGAGGAGGGTCCCCCACAGTTCTTAGCCAAAGTCATGCTGGCTGGAAACCAGCTCATCCCCGATGGTTCCCAACAGCGTTCCCAGCACCCTGCTCCCCGCAGCAGCACCCAGTGTGTATGGGGCAACCCCGTGGGGTGATGCCATGGGGTCAGGCCACACAGGGAACATGTAGGAACAGGATGGCTGCTCCTGGCTCACAGAGATCAGTGCCTGGAGAAGTGCTGTTGATTTACACCAGTGAGAGCTGGGGCCTCCGTCTTTACAGGGCTTTAGAAACCTCTCTGAGACGAGCAAATGAGAGGAAAGATGATGGTGCTCCAGCAACATCATCAGTCGTATTCGTGTTACCCAGCAGACACATTGGGAGCAGTGGGACTTTCCAAGGAACACAGAAAATGAACTGGAAGGTGTGCCCAGCACAGTGTTCATGAGCACATGGGGCCCAGGAAGAGAGGAGGAAATCATGCCCCGAGGCTGCAGAGCAAGTCCCCCTTGCATCCCCATCCACCACCTTCCAGCACCCCCAGCATCTGTACCCAGGCTCCTGCTATCCATACCATCCTACAGCAGATGGGCAGCCATGGGATGGAGAGCACAGCTTCTCTGCTCTCACCAAACACCTGAACCACCATCCCATGCCATCCCCCTGTTTTATGGGGCACACTGAAATGCAGCTGGGCAGGAGGAAGTCAAAGCAGGCTCACTCTCCAAAACACTGTGTCACGGGACAAGCTAAGCCATGTCCTCAAGCAGGGGGAGGTGGCAGTGAGGAGTCCCAGCCACCAGGCATGGACAAGTTTGATCTGACGTCCACCCAGCTGCTCTCTTGCTCCCTCTCCTTTACAGCAGCCCCAGCACAGGGTTCATGCTTCACGAACCTCAAACAAACAAGAGCTGGCCTGGAAAGATGTGAGGTTTGCCGAAGCAGAGCTCAAAACCCATCAGCCTGTTTCCTAAGCCACGATTTTCAGCTTGAGCAGGGCAAAGGGGATGATCCTGAGCTGAGTTCTCCCATGCTGACCAAGCACTCAGCAACGATGTCAATGGGCATGTTGGGCATTGTGACAAGGGGCTTTGGGGATGGCAGGAGGAAGAAGGCAAGCCTGGGGCCTTGGCATGGTGATCTCAGAACAGCAGGTCTCTGGTGGGTCCAGGCCCATGGGCAGCACTATGAAACTGGACCTTCATCACCCCAGAGAAGCTCTGGCACTGCTGCTCTTCAGGTAAGAGTGAGCGGGGTGCTGGGCACTGCTCAGTGCAGAGCCACCCTCCAGCCTGGGTATCTGCTGCATACCTGAAAGCTGAAATTCTCTGCCTGAAATAGAGGAGCATAGATTTAATGATTAGAATGGCTTTTTGCTCAAGGTTAGTTCTTCCTAATTCACAAAATAACTGCTGCTTGCTGCCATCGGCCAGAGAGCTGGCTCCAGAGCAGGGAAGTCTCCACAACGGGAAAAAAATTCCATTCAACACCAAGGAACTGCAAAGAGGGAACTGCTGTCTGGGTGGGCAGGAGATGTTGGTAAGGACAGGGCAGAAGCCTGCACCACCCTGAGGTGGGAACTGGTCCCAGTGGGGAGGTACAGAGGAGAGGCAGAGGCACTTCCCTGGTGGGGAACAGCCATTCTGGAAGTGCTAAAAGCAGCTCCTCAAGACAGAAGAAGAATCAGAGATGTGACAAACTTCAACAGCAAGCAATGACTTATCATTGAATGTGAGCGCACTGATAAGCTCCCAGCTAATTCAACTGGTTTGTGATAAAACCACACACTACCCTGCACTCACCAGCCAGCCCTAGGGCAGGCAAGGAGGGGCAATATCCCTGGCATTCCCACCTCTGATGCTGGAGTTCGGGGAGCAATCATAGGCTGAGGGACCCCCCCAGGGCTGGGTTTTACCATCCCAACCCTAGCCACTCTCCGCCAAAGGCTCACTGCCTCAAGCTGCAGACTAGGGAAAGAGTTAACACTTCCCCCCAGTGCTTTACACTGTTATTCAATACATTATTGACGTTGAAAAGTCGTCACGTTACAAGCCAGCAGTCCACGAGTATTAAGAGGAAAATAGAGGCACGCAGAGAGAGACACACACCGCAGAGACGTGGGCCCCTCTGAGCTACAGTTACGTTACCGCACAGAAACTCCGTTCCCAGACTCACTTTCCTTCCCCAGTTGGTGCAAAACCAATTCGTTTGTTATTTGCATTTAATGCCACAGTGAATCCCTAAATCCAGCTCACAGAAAGGATTACTGACTGGGGAGGGATGGCTGCACTGGCAGGTTTTTTCTCAGGCTTCAACAGTTCTGATGCCTTGTGGCTGAAATGAAGAGAGGGACGATGGTGCCAGAGGCTGAAGCCCCTTCACGGCTGCCCCACAGCTGCTTTGCTAGACCTGTCCCCCCTCGTACCCATGGACACCCCCAGCACCCACAGACCCAACCCCAACACTGGTGGCACAACACTGCCACCCAACACAGCTCTCCCAGCCCCGACTGCTGTGGTTGTCAGGGAGCCAGGGATGGCAGCTCTCTGCAGCAGTCGGAACCATTTGGTACAGAGCACCAACACTGCTCACAGGAAAAGAAGTATTCCCTGTCCTTTCCTCCAACCCATACCTCACCCTCCACTCAGGGCCCTAAGATGCTGCTTCTCTGGGGAGTTCTATCTCAGAAAGAGAGGGAAAGAAAAAGAAAGGGAAAGGTGGAAAAGCAAGTGCCCACAAATGAGTCTCATCCCTACAGCCAGTGCTGGGGAGCGAATCATACGATGCTACAGAACTTGGTCTGCCACAAAGACTTTGCCTCCCATCAAAGCTCCATCAAGGGCTTCAGGCTCCACTGGCTGCTCCAGGCATGGACATCTCCACCCATGGGAGCCCCAGATTGCAGCATGTCCCCTACCCACCCAATGCAACCCCAGTGCAGTAGCAGTCCAGGTGAGATGGGAAGTTCTCTCCTCATTTCTCACTAAAAGAGAGATATTGAGGTTTTGGAGTGGGTCCAGAGAAAGGGCAATGGGGCTGGTGAAGGGTCTGGAGCACAAGTGTGATGAGGAACGGCTGAGGGACCTGGGGGTGTTTAGCCTGGAGAAAATAAGGCTCAGGGGGGACCTTATCGCTCTCTACAACTACCTGAAAGGAGGATGGAGCCAGGAGATGGCTGGTTTCTTCTCCCAAGGAACAAGTGATAGGACAAGAGGAAACAGCCTCAAGCTGTGCCAGGGGAGGTTTAGACTGGATATTAGGAACAATTTCTTCCCCAGAGGGTAGTCAGGCATTGGAACAGGCTGCCCAGGGCAATGGTGGAGTCACTGTCTCTCAAGTGTTCACAAACTGTGTAGACGAGGCCCTCAGTGACATGGTTTAGTGGTGGCCTTGGCAGTGCTGGGGAACGGTTGGACTTGATGAGCTTAAAGGTCTTTTCCAACCTGCTCGATTCTATGATTCTGTGGCTGCAGGCAGAGCAGGCAGCGGATGGCAGCACCTGCCTACTGCAGGGTCTGCCATGGGCAGGCTGGACTGGGAGATGGATCTCGCCAGGCATGCTCCCTCCTCGCTCGTGTTTTATTTCATCCCCTGATGGGTGAAATGTGTCCTTAATTTGTTCTAAAAGCAAAAGCGAGCAAGCTGCATTCTCACACCCAGAACGAAGACAACATGCAAAGCCCTTGCAAACCAGGCGCCACACATACTCTGCGCTGCCTTTTTCTAATTAGAGATGTCTTTTCTAGTTAGCTTGGGCTCGTGATGCTGCTGGTGGGGCGAAGACCCATGGGCTGCCCACTCCTGTCCCATGGCCGGGCACCAGGGCTGCGCTGGGCCTTCCAGCTCGGAGTGCGAGCATGGGCAAAGGAACTCATCCAAGCCCTTCCCAGACAATCTGTCCCCAGAGGGCTGCTTCTGGATCAGCTAGCGTTTGAGAAATAGGGGTGCATCTGGTTTTAATCTTACCCCTCGCAGTAGCTGTCACCATGGGTTTGCTGTCAGGGTAAAAGATGCTTTCACGTAGCTCCATGCCAAAGCAGCAGACATAGAAACCTCAGGCTACAGCAAAACCCCCATGTCCTGGGCTACCCCAGCCCCAGGGCTCCGCACCTTGGCCCAGGAAGTAGGGGAAGGGGCCATCACTCCTTCCCATTGCTCAGGGGTTACCAGCTTGGCTTTCATTGCAGCCAAGCAGTGTGGTGAGAGGGGGTCTGACCACCCCAGGGACCACAGCAGCAGCACCCGCGGTGAGACAGGCACCACAAACCCTCCCAGCTCTGGTCGCCTGCCCTGGAGCATGCTCGAGCCACAGATCTGTGCTGCAGCCGCCTCTCCCCTTCTCCCAAAACACACAGAGAACCACAAGAACCACAAAAATGCCTCTTCTCCGCAGCGCAGAGCCTCCCTGTGAAGGGCACACTGTGCTGCTGGGGACCAGCGCTCTGCTCACCCACAGCTCGAGCGCCTGGAGAGCCGCCAGCTCAGAAAAGCAGCTGTCACATAAAAGCAAACACTGAAACCCATTACATTTACAGCAGTTTATCTTTAACGCCAGCTCAGGTTTTGACGCTGCTCCATTCTGACTCAGTTAAATGGTTTTTCCCCCCTTGCAGCCTGCCCCTCCTGCATGTTTACGCCTGCCAGGACACTCCTCCTCATCCTCATCCTCTAATTTTGCAGTGCTGTGACATCATGCCTGGACTTGTGCAAAGTGTTCAACACTGTCCCACGACACCCTTGTCTAAACTGGTGAGACATAAATTTGATGGATGGTTCACCCAATGGATAAGGAATTGGCCGGATGGTAGCACACAAAGAGTTACGGTCAACAGCTCAATGTCCAACTGAAGAATGGTAATGAGTGGTGTCCCTTAGGGGTCAGTGTTGGGACCGATCCTGTTGAATATCTTTCTCAGTGACATGGACAGTGGGATTGAGGCATCCTCAGTGAGTGTTCCTACAACACTAAGCTGTGTGGTTTGGTTGATACGCTGGAGGGAAGGGATGCCATCCAGAGGGACCTGGACATGCTTGAGAAGCGGGGCAATGTCAACCTCATGAAGTTCAACAATGCAAAGTGCAAGGTCCTGCACCTGGGTTGGAGCAATCCCAGGCACAGCTACATGTTGGGCAGAGAAGAGATTCAGAGCAGCCCTGTGGAGAAGGACTTGGGGCTGTTGGTCGATGAGAAAATAAACATGAACCGGCTTCAGTGTGCGCTCACAGCCCAGAAAGCCAACCGTATCCTGGGCTGCAGCAAAAGGAGCGTGACCAGCAGGTCAAAGGAAGTGATCCTGCTCCTCTGCTCTTGTGAGACCCCACTTGCAGCACTGTGTGCAGTTCTGGTGTCCTCAATGTAAGGAGGACACAGAGCTGTTGGAGCAAGTCCAGAGGAGGCCTCAAGGATGATCAGGTGCTGGAGCACCTCCCACATGAAGACAGGCTGAGAACACTGGGGCTATTCAGCCTGGAGAAGAGAAGGCTGCGTGGAGAGCTCAGCCACTGAAGCCTCCTCTGTCCTGTGTCACCCTCGGCAGTGCTTGCTGCCTTGCCCAGAGCCAGGAGTTTTATTGATGTGGAAAACGAAGAGCACAGCCCCAGAGCCTGGGAATGAGCCTCCCTGTGCTCTGAGCCCACAGCCACCCAGCCAGGAGGTGCCAATTGCCCCCAGTCCAGCTTAATAAAGTGTTAACTCCCCAGCCTAATTGTGACCACTTAACATGTCAACACCCTTCACTTCTCTCCTGCTGAACAAGGAGAAGTGTTGAACCGGCACCATTCAGGCAGACACCTGTGTTTGATCCAAGGCTGTGTTTTCTTTCCATCTTCCTCCTCTCCATTGTTTTGGATGGTGTCAGAGCCCAGCTTATCCTTCCACTGTTCCAACCCAACCAGGGAGCTTTGACCAACATCTCCTTTTCCACCCAGCCACATGCCTCTTTTTCCACACACCTCCCCAACACGCACAAAGGGAACTTCCGTTGCAGCATCCCAAGGTTGCACAGGGAAAAAAGGAACAGCAGGAAATTAAAAAGGTTCATGTAACACTATTAACAAAGCTGGAATGCACAGCCAGTAGCTATGAAACAACGTGCCAGACGAGCCCCTTGCAGGACAGTGCCTGGGTCTGAGCACAAAGGGTTTAGCTGCAGGCAGAAGGCAGCTCTCACACATTTGCCACAATTCCAGGTGTGTTTTTCCAGTTTTCACCACGAGGTTTTTCTGAAATGCTGTTACCACGTACTTTATCTACTCACATCACTCCATCTTTTGCTTTTCAAGGTACAGAAGATGACAAAACAATAAAATCTCTCTGTGACTTCAGTCTTCTGCCCCATTTGACATGCACAGTTTCAGCACTATTTCTCCAAGGCCACTGTTACGGACGTCTCCTGTTCACATCCCAACAAACCAGCAGTACAGAAACACTCCAAAAAGGATAATCATGCATTATTACTCTCAGAAAAGTCTACTTCTGAGAGCAAGAGCAATACCAGACCATCAACTCTTCCCTGTTGTACTGGGATGGAGGGGCTGGATAGGTGAGAGCCAGCACCAGCACTTTCACTTGCCAAGTACCTGCCTCCTGAGGCTCACCAGCACCTTCAATGTTCTGGAGAGCAGAAAACTCACATCAACTCCGTAACAGTCAACTCTTTCCAAGCACTTCCCTGCATGGCTTCAAGGGATGAGCTGATTCTCTCTTGAGGTCTCATTCTGGGTGGTCAGGATTGTTCTTCACTCACCTCACTCCCTGACTTGGAATCAGGGAATTCTGAGCAGTGGTATCACCCCACCATCATCTCTGTGGTCTCCCTACTTGGTGCTGGCTTTGAAAGTCACCTCAAAGCTGGCAGAGCAAGCTGCTGCTCTGGAGGGTCACCTGCTCTAGGAGGTGGCAGCAAATTCACCTCCTGAAGTTACAGGGCAGATGCCAAGCATAGCCAAGAACTTCCATGCAGATGCTCCCTTCCCAAAGCTGAGATTACCTTGGAAAGCCATTGAATAGACTCCAACCACTGTGCTACTAAATTAGACCACATGTATCTATGTGTGCTGGCTTCACCCCTTTGGGGATGCACCCAAGCTCCCCTCAGTGGGCTGGTGCCAGCCAAGAGCCTCTCCAGCACATGGGCACTCACCAGTTCCACAAAAGCTCATTTTCAGCACATTATGGTCCTCTCCTGGTTCTCTTGCCCATTCCTTGCTGGGAAAAATGCTAAAAGCTAAGCAAGCCAAGCTCTGAAGAGCATTCTTTGCCATGGGTGGCACAGCAACCCCGGGCATATGCCCCAGAGCCTGGCAGACCCTCTCATGGCCCGAGAGAGGACAGCGGTTGAGATGACCTGATCCTCCAGCCTAGTCATGGGCACTCTTACAGGACTGGTCCCTCACTGACCTCTTGCAGACTAAGTTATAAATAGCCACATCTCCTTCCTCAGCTGCCCACCTTCCCTGAGGTCCTCCCTTGAGTGGAGAAAAGAGAGACAAAGGGGCAGCATGGAATTACCCTGCTACAGCCCCTGCATTTCTACCTTGTGTTGAGCAGGACACCACAGCAGAGCAGAGCAAGGGCACTGATAGGTGCAGGGGCTCATCCCAGTCTGGTCCACATGCTGGCAAGGGCATAGAGAAGCCAACCTGACTCACAGATGACACATTTGTCACTTCCCAAGCACCAACATCTCCTGTAAGCACCACAAGACAGCCACGATCTCAACAAGCTTCTACCGGCATCACAAATTAAAGTCCAGCTAGGATCAAGGAAAGGGAAGAGGAACGTGTTCAGCTTCATGGGTGAAGGGAAAGTCTGGAGGACATCAAGGGAGAGAGAAGGCAAAGTTTGGGAAAGCAGAAGCCAGACAGCCAAGGAGTTTCACTCCACTCTGGAGTCATCGCCCTGAGCTCAGTGGGGTTGTGAACAGCGAAACCTGATCGCTGCTAACCCAGGAATGCGTGGAAATGGCAACTGCGCATAACTCCGGGGAATCCACCACTGGTGCCCCAGCACCCGGAATCGCAGGGATAACCGGCGTGCCCGGCACATGAGCTCATCCCAGGGATAATGCTCTCGCATGAGCCCAGCCAGCAGGAATTTGCCGCATGCTTGGCGGGCCGGGGGAGACACCCTTCTCCTCCTGCTCCTTTCCCCTTCCCCTCCCACCACCATCCCACATTTCCCACGGGTCCCAGAACCCAGTAGGAGCTCGGCTTCCCTTTGTGGTGCTGCAGAAAGGTGATGGGAAATCTGCTTGACCCCATAAAACACCATAAAGCCAGGACAAAAGGAAAGGAGGGAAGAGGCATCTGGTCTCCCGCATCCCTAGTGCCAAACCTGCTTCTTCCTGTTCCTCCAGCTGGGAAAGGAAACAGGAACGTCTTCTCTGTTTTCCCCATGTCCCAGCTGCTGGTGGTGCTTCATGCATCCAGCGCAGTGCACAGAGGGACCAGAAAGAGCCATGCTCCTGGGAACACTTTAGCATCAGATGCTGCACCACTCCATCCATGAGGCTTCTTTCCTCCCCTCTGCTTTTTCCTCTCACCACAGTCTGCCTCACAGAAAGAGGCTGAAATCCACGAGGATTAGTATGCTCCACAGGGCAGATGTGGTCTGTGAAGCCAACCTGACTCACAGATGACACATTTGTCACTTCTCAAGCACCAACATCTCCTGTTGATGGTGGCTCTTCTAGGGACCAACTGAGACTACAAATGGTAATTCAAATGGACCTGTCTGCCCCTTCCACACTTAGATGTGCCTCCTTCAGCAAGCAGCTGTCCTGCATCCATCATCTGGTAGGAAGCAAGGGGAAACAAAGCCATCACAACTGGAGGGAGAGCTCAGACCTGAAAGGGTAGAAGTCAAACTGCAGATCTTGGGGACACAGGGATGCTCATGGTGAGAGGGCTCAGCAAATACCATGTCCATTGGGAAGACAGAAGATGGCAGAAGGCAGGCAGATTGCAAGCAACAGATCATAGAATCACAGACTGGTTTGGGACGGAAGAGACCTTAAAGTTTATTCAGTTCCAACCCCCTGCCGCGGGCAGAGACACCTTCCACTAGACCAGGTTGCTCCAAGCCCCACCCAAACTGGCTAACAGATACACTTATTTGGTTTGCTAAAGAGAAGGGGGACAGCCATGCCCAAGGCACTTGGTTTTTGGTGATGGGGCCAGACCTACTGTGTCTTCCTCCAGCCATCACACACCCTGCTGACATGACTGCTGTGGGACTTCAGAGGGACATCTTGAAGTCCCTGCCCCAGGAGTGAGGCAGTTTCTGCCTCCCCTCACGCTTGGCCAGCTCTCTCCAAAACACAGAGCCTTGTAGGGGCTGCCTTGCAGAAGGGCAGAGCCTTTACACCCAAGGTCAGACAATCTGAATTTTGGAAGCCGTTCTGGGCTTTCTGAACTGCCTCTAGCCAAGAGGGATCTTCTACCTTTGAACTCACTGATCCAATCTTTTCACAAGTGCTCCACAACTGAATCCCTCCCCTCCGGCGGCTCTGCTTCGGAGCCTCTGACATCACTCACCCTGGAAATGCCAGAGCAGGAACAAGATGAGCCAGCCCCAGAATAGTTGAGCCATGACAGAGGTGCAGACCGGGCATGTTAGGCTGGTCCAGAATATGTCCCACTCCAGCTGAACAGGCCCTGAAAGAGCACTAGAGATGCAATGGATGTATCAATAGAAACACAGCTCACTTTACACCTGGGCATCTCTGCTCACAGCGGTGCCACACTGGGCTGTGCATCTCCTGGAGATCCTCCCATGTCCCACCCTCCACCCCATGGAATTGTGGAATGGTTTGGGTTGGAAATCGTGGAATGGTTTGGGTTGGAAATCATGGAATGGTTTGGGTTGGAAAGGACCTTCTCTAGTTCCAAACCCCCTGCCATGGGCAGGGATACCTTCCACTAGACCATGTCGCATGGGAGAGCTCCCAGCTTCTCCTCCAGCCCAGGGCAGGCTGACCCAGGAGCTGGCTCACAATCCAGGGGCTGCAGTGGGAGCAGAAAGAACCAGGGCTCAAACTGTGAAAGGATCAAGAAAATGAAGAATTCAGTCAAGAAAACAGAAAGCTGAGAAGTAACACAACAGTGGAACAAAAAAAAAAATAAAAAGGTGAGACAGAGCCAGGAGAAGACACAGAAACTTAGGACCAGATGTAGATTGGGTGTAGCTCCTGGTTTTGACCCCTTCCAAGCCTTCATCCCACTCTAGCACTGGATTTCTGCTTGATCACCAGAACATGGGACACTGGGCAACAAGAGATGCTTTCCCCTGCCCCAGCAGTTCCCAGCCCTCTGCTCCAAAAATGTTCCCCACAACATGTCACCACCAGCAAAGGCAGGTTTTCCGCAAAGCCAGCCAAGAGCCCTGAATACTGTGGGCATGGGAGACACCATAGGGCTACAGGAGCAGGTTTTGGAGCTGGGGTAACCAAACACCTGGCCGGCTTGTGAGGGGAACATGATTTATACCTTTCCCAGGAGAGCAGGATCAGTGTGAGCTCTCCACAGGGTGGGGAAGCAGCACACCCAAGACCCCGTGAGCAAAACAGGTCCGCAAAGCTGTTCCCAACACATGGGCTAAAGCCGTGACAGCCATTTCCTAACATGCTGGTGGGAGTTGCCACCTCGTGGCAGTTGCGACTCCTCATGATTCGTCCCAATCCAGACACCAGGACAGAGTTCTCAAAGTCAACAGAAAGCCAGACAGGGGGCAAGGAGGAGGAGGCCGAGGGCTAGCAAGGGAACTTGCCACTCCAGCGCAATACCTAAAGGATTCAACACATGGATGCATGAGGAGGACTCGGCTGCTGCATCCCAGCTCCCACTGGATCCCTGCAGCTGGAGGCATCAGTGCTGCACACATGCACAGGCAGCTTATGCCAGGCTCAGAGGAGATTTAGGTGATGCTGGGCTTAAAATACCACAGTGCCCATGGCAGGCAGTTGGAACTGGATGAGCTGTGTGGTCCCTTCCAACCCAAACCAGTCAGTGATCCAATGACCATATTACTGCATGTGCTTCACCTATACCAGCACATGGTATTTAGCCCAGTGCTGCCAGGAACAGACAGCACCTACAGATAGGGTGCAGGAATGGGGGGTGCAGGGATGCTGCCACCAGCACTCTCAATAGCCACTATGATGTCCCCAAAAGGGAACTGGGTTTGGGGCTCCTCATCGCACCTACATCTCATCAGTTCTTTGCCTCCCTGTGCTGCAGTAACAGCACCTCTGTCTCTTGCAGACACAACCTGGCCAGAGCATCCCAAAGCAGATGCTTCATCAGGGATCAAGTTGGAGGATGCTTTGGAAGATGAACATGTGCCAGGCATGAGGAGCAAGGCTTGGACTGCAAGAGCCATAGCATGGTTTGCATTTTACCTTCTACAGCCTCGGGACACTCTCATTTCAGAGAGTACCTGAACAAAATGCACAAAACTCGATGGTGAGGAGAAAAATAGATGGGATGGATCAATATGGTGCTCATCATGGGCTGGCACATGCTAGGAGCAGCAGCTCCCACCACTTCTGCTTCTTCCTCTCCTGTTGAACACATTGTTTCCCAGCCCTTCCCTGCCCACTGTTAAATGCCTCCTGGGAAGGTCCTGCAAGGATCCTGCAGGTATCAAACCATTAGGCTTCTCCACAAATTATTTTGAAACCTACAGAGTTTATTATTCTTGAGAGTCTTTTCTGGGTTTCTCCTACACCAGACGGAAATGCTCTTCGGCAGGTACAATTTTCTGTACTAAACTCCAAACAAAGCTTTATTTCTAGCAAATTACAATGATTTCTCTGAGCCAGCTGAGAACGGTCACAGTGTTAGGGCCTCACCTCACTTAAATGTACCAAGATGCCAATTTGCCATGGCCACACAGGACATTATTTCTATTGAAGGTAACAGGGTTTCTGGAACAGCGCTGGCTCCAGGAGCAGGGGCTGCTCTGCTCTGGGTACTTCCACCCCTGAAGCACTGCAGGTGGTGAGCTGACTGCAGATAGGACTTCACAATAAACCTCAGCCACAAAGCACCCATGGGTGCTGCTAGGGTGCAGCACGCTGCCCCAAAACTCCCTCCCTCTCCTCCCCATCAAACCCCATTTCAGTTCACCTTGGCACAGACAGAGTCATCGAGTCTCAGATTGGTTTGGGTTGGAAGGGACCTTAAAGCTCATCCAGTTCCAACCCCCTGCCACAGGCAGGGACACCTTCCACTAGACCAGGTTGCTCCAAGCCCCGTCCAACCTGGCCTTGAACACTGCCAGGGATGGGGCAGCCACAGCTCCTCTGGGCAACCTGTACCAGCACCTCAGAACCCTCACAGGGAAGAACTTCTGCCTAAGAGCTCATCTCAATCTCCCCTCTCTTTATCCATGAAGATCCACTTTTGGATGGGGGAACGAAGATGCTCCAAGCACCTCAAGAACTGCTGCCACAGCACATACAGGTAAACAGTTATTTCAGGTACTGGTGGTGTCTGACAGCCAGATGCACACTGGCTGGTCCCACCAAGCACAACACCAGTGGCTACTGAGCAGGGCTGGAGCTCTCCCAGAGGTCCAAAGAAAGAGAAAAGGGCTTGGCTGCTGCAAGTGAGCAACAAAGGAGGAGAGGAGACCAACATACGGGACAAGGCAACCTGGATGCCCCCAGATTCTTCCTAGGACATGAAGACCACAGCACTTTCCCATGGGCAGAGCAGCAACAGCCTCAAACTCCACCCTTCTGAGAAGAGGAAACATTAAGAAATATTCTTCAGCAAGGGAAATATTGACATATATTTACCATGAGGAAAGAAAGGAGCATGTATTGTGCCTTGCTGGGAGGAGTATTGCATTTCCAGAGCTGGTCTCTGGCCCTGCAGGTGAGCTGGGCAGTGCTGATCCCAGCAATCACATTTGAGACTGAACAAGCAGCATCCCAACAGAATCTATCAATACACATCACCCATGGGGAGCAGGCATCGAGTGGCTCCCATACATTAGCATCTGTGTATGTGTACAGAAACGTATATGCTGAGAAGGGAAAGTCCCACACTTCTTAGAGGGAGAGAAAACCAAGACAAATTTACCCCGCTCATTACACGGGCTAATTCACCCATTGAAGCCAAAGCTGCCCTTTATGCATGGCCTCTGCAGAGGGAGGTGCCTCCCCACCAGCAGTCCTGTTCCTAAACACCTTGCCATCATCCCGGGGTTGCATCAGCTCCTCACTTGTATTTATATCTGGCTTTTAAAACCTGATATTCCATTTCCAGTAGCTCTGGAGGGGGGGACGACGACACGACTGAATTCACAGGGGCCCCAGCCAAGCAGCTGCTGCCAGCGTGATCCCTCTTCCCTTCAACATCCTGCTCAGAAAAGCTCCCTACCGTCAACCTGGTGCCAGGGCTTACTGGCAAGGGCTCTTGAATTAGCTGCCCAAGCCACAGGCTCATTAAAGGGGTAGCTGGTTGATTTGGGAGAGGGAGAGAGGGGGAGAGGGAGTTTAGGTGGGTTTCACACCACTGGAATTGCATAAATCCTCAGCACATGGCTCCTCCCCTCTCCCAGCAAGCCTGATTCTATCCCTGAGATTTAATTTTCAGATTAAAAGGACCCTCAAAAGCTATTTTTAAAGTGATGGATGAGTGGAGAAGGGGCTTGGGAAGAGAAGGAGAGAGCAGCAGGCTCCATTCCAAGCCTCTCACTCAGCACTCCTTGCAAGACAAGCTGGAGACCTTCTGCAGAGCTGCTCCAGCACCAGGCTCTCCTCTATCTGCTTCATCCCCATGACAGGGAAAGGGACTCCCTGCTGGAACCCCCATGGCTCGAAGGAACCACCCTGATATCAACTCGCAGCCAGCAGGACCCATCCCTGCCATCAGCCAGCACAAACCAGGGACACCTGCTCCCTCCAGGAAGAAACCTCCAGCTCCTTTAGGCTATAAACACACAGGGACCTGATGAAAACAGGCAATCTCCTGGGCAGCAGGATCAATCACACACTTACTGAGTGTAAAAAGCAACCTCACAAATTATAACCAAGACTCCAGGAGGAGGTCTGAAGCTTGGATGGGACCCATCACCCAGTGTGCTTCTGTGTAGCACCTATTGCCACAGTTATTTCACCTTCCCTGTTTTTCATGGAGAACCAGAGACCCAAATCCAGCAGAAACAGTAGAGAAAAGAGAACTCAGGACTGACACTCTGAAACAAACCCTCTCACAGCCTCCTCTGAACTGTGTGTATCCCCAGAGGCCAAGCAGCTTCCCTGTGCACAAGACCTCTTCCACAGAACAGGAAAAGAGAATTTGGAAGCCTGAATGGGGCAGTAAAAGGACAAATTGCCTATCATTTGAAACGTGCTGCAGAATCTCAGCTGAAAAGTATCTGGAAAATGCAAAATTAGCCTGAAATTCCCCAGGCTCCTGCATGGATGCTGCAGTACTTCTCCATCCCACCCTTGAGCACTGAGGACCAGCTCTCTTGCAGAGACATAGCAGCAGCTGGGAGAGCAGCAGCTGATGTGGGATGAGCAAAACCACTACCTGCTTCCATAACGACCCAATGCTAACAAATGGGAATTGCCAATTTTCTGGTCACCCAGAAGAGGTTTCGAAGGACTAATTTCCAGCAAAGCCCCGGCTCTATAACCCTTTATCCTGTCCTCCTTTGTTCTGGGACTCCCAGCAGCTGCTGTCTGAGGTGGCACGGGCTGGAATCATGAGACTTTCTGTGACTTTCAAGACCAGGATGTGACCTGTTCTGGAGAACCTAGCAGTTATTGTCTGATAACCCCAGAGAAGAAACTGAGCAGACTCTCGGTGAAGATGAAAAAGAAATGCAAAACCCAACCCTACTTCAGATGAGTGCATGAGCTCATTCCAAAACCCCACCTTTCTGATGGGAAGGTGTTATGCAGAAAAAGCCTCTGCTGTCAACCCCAGAGCAATGAAAGTACAGGAGTACCAGGAGTCACCATTAACTGCTCTGAGCTGAATATCCCTTGGACTACAGCAAGGAGGCCACACACGGCTTCCTCTGATCCACTGCCATGTAATTACCCAAACTGCAGCATCCCCAGCAGGGAGGCAGCTGCTGCCTTCAAACCTTCCCATGGCCAGGGACAGCTACCAAGCCTCAGACCAGCCAGGGTGGAAGCACAGCATCCATAAGAGCCTTTTACTGATTGCCTGAGCCTTTTTCTGATTGTAATCATCATCACAGAGATGCTGCAAGGGCTGGAGCAGCTCTGCTCTGGAGCCAGGCTGAGAGAGCTGGGCTTGTTCAGCCTGGAGAAGAGAAGGCTCCTTAAGGGGAGACCTTAGAGCAGCTCCAGTGCCTAAAGGGGCTACAAGAAACCTGGAGAGAGGCTTTGGACAAAGGCCAGGTTGGACGGGGCTCGGAGCAACCTGGTCTGGTGGAAGGTGTCCCTGCCCATGGCAGGGGGTTGGAACTGGATGAGCTTTAAGGTCCCTTCCAACCAAATCCCAGTCTGGGAATCTGTGATCTTCACCTCTGGGTGGCGAGGACAAGCGTACATGCAAAACACGGCATTCATAATTTCTACTAAAATCTGGCAGTATTTTATCTGTTCTATTTGAGGACTCCACTCCCCCTGTTAAAACTGCTGAATACTTGAGCCATATGCACTTGAAAAACTTGAAAAGAGGAGTGAGATCCTATCCCCAGCCCTGCCTCTGTTTGCTGAACCCCTTTAGATTCCATTCTCCTCTCCAGCCCTGCTGCAGAGGTGTCACCTCTCAGGAGGAGGGCAGGGGCTGCAGCTGCCTCCTTGCTGACTGCTTGGAGCTCCTAAGATAAAAGGCACCACAGGGCTGCAAACTACAAATGTGTCTGAAGTCAGAAGGATTTCAGGAATATTAATCTTTATCAGTTTTAAAATTAACGTAACCCTTGTACCTTGTAAGCTGACCTGAATAGACACCAGTGCCTAAGGCAGGGAGGTGCTCTCCTAGGTCATTATCTAGGAGAGCAAGATGCTTACACATTATAACACCACCACATTCTGTTCATTATCTTGCACCACCCAGTGCTCAAGTTTCATTTGTGCAAAAATAACAACTAAGCAATTACGTTCATTCCCATTCACCCTCACATCAGAAGCATTATCAAATGGAGCAGAGGCAGGTTGCTGACCCACAGCCAGCAAGAGGAGCGCATCAAAACACACACTGCTTTCACATGAGAGACCTTGACTGTCTGCATAAATTTGGTTCTCTGTCTTCACGGCAAGACTTTTTGGGTACCATCTCACATTGTGGTTAGCAGTAATCAATCCAGCAGCTGAGATCCGGATGGGAACACCAGACTGAATTAAACTCATCAGTCACTCTAACCCCGAACCTACAAGTGCTGCAGGACCCAGCAGCAGGATGTGTATCATCTCCCCTCAGACATCTGTATGTCCTCCAGCTCTTTTTAACAAGGAAATGCTAGTTTCTTCTCACCTGGGTGACATGTAGGCTCTTACCAATGCAGTACGTGGGAGCAACCCACGAAAAGTCTGTGCCCGGCTTCCGACTGGTCCCGATGACCCAGATCCAAGAGAGCCTGGAGGACAAGTGACTTCCCTGCACTTTCAACTGATCAACAAAGGGAAGTGGAAACAGAAGCTGACTCGCTGTTATTTTTGCATGTCATAGATGAGAACAGCAACAACAAATCTTAAAACACTTGCTTTGATTTCAAGTTTCTCTTGTAATTAAGAACAAGAGCTACTGCAGCAAAATAAACTGCAGTACAACTCTTCCGCACGACTAATGAGGGCACAGGCACAAGGAGTCATTACACTGAGTAAGCGTGGAGGGGTGAACTGAGTCCTCCTCCACAGGGCTCAGCACCATGAGAATGTCCAGGCGATGGGCTCAAAATTAAAATCAGGGTCTCACTAAGCTAAAGAAACGTCCAGAGGTGTCAATCCCACCTAATCTCAGCCTTAGGATCATGCTTCCTTTCTCAAGGTATCTTCAGGCTGCCCACCCATTCCTACAAGCTGCTCCTGCCCAAGTGCAGTTAATGCTGGTTAACAGCCTGTATGCCCCAAGTACCTTCACAACTTCAAAACCAAACCCCAGGGATGCAGAAAGAGTGCTGTGGAGCAGATGCGTCCAGAGCAGACCTCGCGGCCCACCAGGAAAGAGCTGTCTCAAGCACAGAGCCTGCAGCGCATGCTTGTGTTCCCAAAATGCACTCCCCAAAAGGCACTACATAGGAAAATGCCATGTTTTCCCCCTGGCAGGGCTGCCCAGCCCACACCAGCAGCACAGACCCACGAGCATGCAGGACAGGAGGGCACAACTGCTCCATGTCTGTCACACATGAGCTGGCTGGGCAAGGCAGAGCCTGTTTGCAGAGATAGGCACCTGAGAATGAAATAAGGGTATGAAAACCCACCAGGGCAGAGAGGAAGACGTCTTCTGTTGGGAAATGCTGCCTGGTGATGTCCAGCTGGATCTTGGCTGGGAGGAAGAAGGCAGCATGCTTTATGTGAGGTTGAGTAAAGATAATAGGAGCTTCCTCCAATAAAGCAGCTAAAGGCCACAAATCCCAGCATGAAAATGTCAGAGTAACTTTACAGCTGAGCAGCTGCCAAAACCATTAATACAGATGTGGAGCCTGCAGACAGGCCTGTGCAGAGAAGAGGCAGCACAGGCAGATGGAAGCAGCGGCTTCTCCAGAGCTCGCACCCTGCAGAAGGGCTGCAGTGCCCCACACAACACAGGCATGACCACAGAAAGCAAGTGCCAGAAGAGGCCTGGACTGCACATTCCAGGATAAACACACAAGCCCATCTTTAGATTGATCCTGGGAGTTGGTCCAGCAGCCAGGTAAGAGAGACCTCTCCTCCTCTGGCCAAGGGAGGACATAGAATCCCAGACTGGTTTGGGCTGGAAGGGACCTTAAGGCTCATTCAGTTCCAACCCCCTGCCATGGGCAGGGACACCTTCCACTAGATCAGGTTGCTCCAAGCCCCATCCAGCCTGGCCTTGAACACTGCCAGGGATGGGGCAGCCACAGCTTCTCTGGGCAACCTGTGCCAGCGCCTCAGCACCCTCACAGGGAAGAACTTCTGCCTAAGAGCTCATCTCAATCTCCCCTCTGTCAGGTTAAAGCCATTCCCCCTTGGCCTGTCCCTACAGGCCCCTGTCCAAAGCCCCTCTCCAGGTTTCTTGTAGCCCCTTTAGGCACTGGAGCTGCTCTAAGGTCTCCCCTTAAGGAGCCTTCTCTTCTCCAGGCTGAACAAGCCCAGCTCTCTCAGCCTGGCTCCAGAGCAGAGCTGCTCCAGTTCTTGCAGCATCTCCATGGCCTCCTCTGGACTCACTCCAACAGCTCCACGTCCCAGACCAGGAAACGCACATGAATGTGACAGTCAGTGCCTGGCTAAGGATAATTCATCTTCTGAACTTCCAATAGATGAGCTGCTCCTCCTGACAGCCTTCACCTCATCTCTTGGCTTAGTCTAAGGCAATGGAGTACATTTTAAGGCATGACACACATGATGATTTTTTTATCTCCAAACACATCATCTTCCACTTCCTTGTCCTCCTACAGCAGAAATTCAAACACTGCCTATGCTTAAGAAACCACAAAGAACCAACAGACAAAACATCCTGACAGGAATGAACCACAGAGTAGGAGGGAAAGCCTGATCCTTTGGTTTTATTTTGCTTGAAGACCCAAAGAACCTAACATTAGGAAGCAAGGGACTTTGAATAATTAAAATCTTACATTCTTTAAACATAGAATTGAAAAAATAAAAGAATCCTGTGGGCTCTTCTTGAGTTATTGAGGAGAAGCCTGCAAAAAAAAAAAATACAAGAATTCAAGTTTCTAGGGTAAAAAGCAAGTGTGTGCACATACGCGTATGTTCTTATACCCTCCGCACCCGGATTCATAACCTACATGTTCATTAACACACAGGCGCCCCACTACAGACTGTGTGGAAGGGTAGCACAGGGCATCTCTGGAGGGTTGGGGTTTATGTTGCCACGTCAGAGGTAGAAATTAATTTATTTCCTCTTACAGAGGCAGAATTAGACACTTATTTCTTCTCTGCTCCTTCATCATCAGCACTGGTGCCATCAAGAAGACTCACTGAGAACGCCCATGAGATCTCTCCTCCCGAGGGAACCAAACCTTCCCCTTGTCACTGCCATGCTCATACTAATGATGGGGAGGAGAAAATAGCATTCAACTAATTCTACAGGCACATCAGTAATAAATTCCTCTTGTAAGAAGGGTTATTTTTAAAGCAGATGAGATACTAGGCTGCCCTGTCTTTGCACACTCGGTATTCGGTCTTCCAAGAAGTCCTGTCTGCAGAGGATGGACCAGCTCCCTCTGCCCTGGGCTTGGCTGGTGGGAAGGGACCTGGATTGTATGGTCCTTCATCACACTGGGAAACAAATTCTTCTTCTCCACACCCAAAGAGATGCCTCTGTCCTGCAAGAGCTACTGTACAGCCCCAGCCAAGGGGCAGGACAGCACCCTGCCTGCCCTGTGTCACCTCAAGGACATGCTCCTTTCCATAATACCACCAAGCACAGCCTGTTCAGCAGTGCGTGCTTTCCTTTGGACCCTCAGATCATCCCTTCTTGCTTCCAAGCTCTCTCCCAAAGGTGAGCAGCCTTAAGAGCTTAGCTGGGGTCTGCAGATCCTAGCTCCTGCTGATAGCTTGGCTGCGCTCAGACGGGGTGAACCATCAGCAGCAACACCTCGAGCAGTCAGAAAAATCAAGGCCTGCATCCAGCAGCATCAGCCCTGCCTCTCCAGCAGCAGCCCTGCTCCAGCATGTGCATCCCCTCCAAGGGGACAGGCAAGAGCTCAGCAAAAACTGAGGCCAGAAGCAACTCCTCTCTGAGGAGGACAGCAGGATCCAGTGGATATCCTGGGGCCATCCTGCTCCATACAGGCTTCAAGTGCTCATGTGTTTCTGTGGGTGGCCTGGCACCCTCCACACCTTGAGAAAGTGGGACCACTGCTGGCATGGAGAACACCCTGCTCCAGCTGCCCACCTGAGGTCAACTGTGACTGCAGAGGGGTCTGGCATAGCTCCGAGCTGGGGGAAGCACCGCAGCAAACCTGTGCCATCATCCTCCAGATGGGAAGACCTCACCACGACCCAGCGTGAGAACCTCCCCTCCCACGACACCGGAGGCGTCTGGAATTGTTTTGAAGGTGATCCCTGCACAGCTCTGTGGTTTCACAGCTTTCCCACTGTAGCAGATGCTTGGGAGATGCTGCCAGCCCCAAGCAGCCCTTCCAACTTGCTCCCAAGCCTTGGTGGGAACTGTTGAGGTGCAACGAGAGCCAGGAGCCAGAGGGAACCCACGGCCATCAAGGCAGGATAGGACCATCCCTGCTCTGTGAGGAACACGGCAGACCTGGACATCATGGCCAAGCCCAAGCAAGAGTCTGAATCACCAGTAAGTTGGTGGTGATGAGGCAGGCCTGAGGTCACAGTGGGATGCCCACCCACAGTCAGGGTCAGGATCAGACCTGGTCCACACTGAGCAGGTCTGCAGATGTAAAGACAGGGTCACTCTGGCAATCAGCCTGCGATCTGGGGATGGAGCCAGAGGCTCCAGAGTAGGGCAAAGCAGAAGACCATCTCTTCTACAGTGGTGTCAGGCAGACTCATTTAGCAGCATCCATGTAGATCATGCAGAACCATTCATGCCCCCACACCAAGAAGGCAGCAGTGTGGATTGGTTCCATGCATGCCTCTGAGACCAATGCACATAGAGTCCCAGGCTGGTTGGGTTGGAAGGTACCTTAAAGCCCATCCAGTTCCAACCCCCTGCCACGGGCGGAGACACCTTCCACTAGATCAGGTTGCTCCAAGCCCCGTCCAACCTGGCCTTGAACACCACAAGGAATGGGAAGATTGGAATAACTCTCTGTGCCACAACAGGGCTACTTTTCCTACCCGATGCAGAGATCACAGGTCTCCTTCCAGGGGCTGCCATTCCTGCAGAGCCACATTACTCCAGCACACATGGCTCAGCCATGTGTGCAACCCAGATTCCTGACACTAGTCATCAGTTCTTCCCATCTAGGGATGCCAAAGTGAAAGGACTCACTCAGTAGAGCATTTACTGAACATGAGCAGTTGCACAGTCAGAGCCCAGAGCACAGAAGAGCTTCACTGATGGCAGGCTACGGACTATGCTGATTTAATGACATTTGATTGCTGGCGCTCAGGAAGAGCCCTGCAGCACATGGGACGTGCATGGGTTTTACTGCTACACATCATCTGTAGTCCAAGGCAGGCAAGTTCAGGCTCAGGAGCAAAGAGATTAAGTTCATAGTGCTGAGCAGCAATGATGGTTCTTTTCTGGAATTCACTGATGCCAAAAGTAACCTTGATATTGGCTCCCACAGGCTAACTGTGAAAAAGCTTCTGCCTACATTGTCAAGGCCTCTAAGCAAAGCTGGATGATCCCTGTAATAGGCAGGCAAGGCCAGCCCTCAGCCTGCCTCCTGGCAGAGGAGGAGGAGACACTATCTCACTGGAGAAGGAGATACTGGAAAAACCCACCATTTACTTAGTCATCCAGCCCCCAAAGACAAAAAGGGTCAGCCACATTCACAGGCACCCCTATGCATGGCTCTTGGGCGGCCTCAACCACCTCCTCCTCCACTAGGCTCTGAAGCAACCTCTGCCCTGACCTCAGAGCAAAATGCTCCCACAAGCAAAATCCTCCTTGGAGTACATTAGTTCTCCTTATGCTCGTCACTCACCGTGTGGTTGCTGCCAGGCAGGAGGCCTCGGCAGCACTGGGGCTTCTTAAGGCAAGCTACCACACTCCCCATGCCCTCTTCATCCCCACTTCCTGTTGTGACTGACCCCAAGAGATTCTGACCCCCAGTGGGACCTCACTTCAACAAAGGAGGTGACAGTCCCCATCACAAAGCAGCAATGCAGCAGGACAAAGATTCTGACTCACAGGATCTGCAGCTTTCGCATCTCCCATCACCACTGCAGGAGCGAAAAGCATCCTCAAAAGTTTTGCGATATCTAAGCCTGGTCCTAAGGCTGCACTGGGCTTAAAATGGTGAGAACTGCTCCCATGCTCTGTTCTGGTGAATATCCTGGTGGAAAACAGACTTTGCACACAAGGCAAACCATGATCAGGTCAAAGGCTTACTGCTGGCAGGCCAGCCAAGTCCTAGTTTGGGTTTGGATTACTACTCATGAGCCAGCATTGCTCCACCCAAGCCAAGCATGGAACAGCTCTCGGGCTGGACACATACAGGAGGGAAGCTGGGCAGTTCACATGGGCTTGGCATCTGCACACGGAGACAGGGCTCTCTAGCACACAGAGGCCAAGTGGCTGCTCAAGGCCACCAGCAAAGCTGGGCTGAGACCATGTCTCCTCCAGGGCACCAGCCTGCTGCCTCCTCCCTGCCCTCAGGAACCCCCAGGACTGTGCTGCTTCCAGAGGCACAAGTTGGGACTGCCACACCCCAGACAGACCTCATTGCCCTTCCCTCACAGGGTGTTCCTAGGCCTCTGCGCTCCTCCGGGCTCTGGTGGGCAGCTACAAGACCCTTGGAGGACCACGGTGGGGTGAAGCAGACCCTGGCCAAACCCTGGTTTGCCCTGCAAGTGTCAGCAACATGCAGAGGTGCTCGGGAGGAGGATGAACAGCCATCAGCATCAAGAGAGGAACCAGAGCCCAAGGCCTCACTGTCCTTTGCCTATCTTGTCCTGCAGCTGCTGGGCTGGGAGCTGGTGGGAATTCCCTCTGGATACACAGGGGTTAATCCATACGCAGCTGGAAACCAGAGGAACACATCCTGTCTTCAGACAGCACTGAGCACAGGCACAGCTACCAACAGCGGGGGCCTTGAGAGCACTATCAGGGCTGGGGCTTTCCACCCTCAACTCCCAGGCTCACAGCAGCTCAAAGGGTTAGAGCAGCAAGGCTCAGTCCCATACTAATGCTTCAGCCCCTGACCATACAGGAAGGAGGTATAAGATAGTGCACTATGGAGACCACAGATGTGTCAGGAAATGTGACCACCTGGAGATTAAGTCACAACACACACATTAAGCACGATGAATCCAAAGGTTGGGGGCTGAAAGTGCTTGGCAGGGCAAGAACTGGTACTGAGGATTTCAGACAAGAAAAGAAAGGGTAGGCAGTTGGTATCAGCACTGGGATTAGTCCTGTGCATGGGGAAGAGACTAAAGAACAACTCTGTATCCTAACACAGATGAACATCATACTTAGTCTTTATAACTAGTCCTGGTACCATTTGGAAAGATTCGATCCCTGCAGCCCCAAGCATTACCACAGACAAAAGCTCTCCCCTCGGAGAGCCGAGAGCCTTTCCTCATAGATTTGCTGCCCATAAGAACAGCCACATCTTACCTCCTCTCCCAGACTCTCCCATCCATGTATCCCAAGACAACACAAGATTTAGGGTACGTGGGTCTCCATGTTTCAAGGGGGCCCCATCATCCCCCCTCACATGCCCAGCTCTACTGGAGGAAAACCTTTAGAACCAGATCTTCTAAAAACCACCCAGTTGGCCAGGCCAGGAGCAGTCGTGCTTCTCAGGAGGGTGCAAGAGCTCTTCCACGGCCATTTACACATCACCTGCCCTGCAATGCTGCAAACCAGGCACCATCAAGGAGAGCCTGTGTTGGGCCACACTGGTGGTAGGGGACCACGGCGTGCGAGGCATCCCTGTGCCTCCCCCCTTCTCACCAAACCCTTCTGGGTGGGCTCAGCTGGAATCAGGCAAAGGCAAAGTTGAAGGCAAAGTTCAAGCCCACACTGGGCAAGGGCACAAAGACCTCCAGGATTTACAGAGATGCTGACAGGCACCCAGAGGGGTGACCCTGGGGTCTGCATCCTAGCGTGACCGAGCATTGCGGTGCAGGGGCATGTGCTGGGAGGTGCAAGGCTGGCCCCAATAAACACATCATTTTCTTTTGGTGGCTCATGTACAGTAACGTCTAAATATATACTGGATGGAAAGTGTGGAGTGATTTATTTTTGTTATTGTTGGTCTAAAGTCATGCTGGCTGGAACAGCACTCCTGAGCTACGGAGCCTTGCTGGGCACACACAGAACATTATCAAAGATATGTCATAAAGCAAATATTAGCATGACTTGCAGTGGAGGTTCTACAGGGCCACCGCTGCCAAACACAGCCACCCCACAGCAGGAGCCAATGTGGAGGGTGACATAATGCTGCTCTGCCACAGGCAGGTCCTCCAGCCGAACAGCCACCATCCATCAGGGTGGAGGAGGAGGACCAAAAGGGGCTAAAAAGAAACCTGGAGAGGGGCTTTGGACAAGGGCCTGTAGGGACAGACCAAGGGGGAATGGCTTTAACCTGACAGAGGGGAGATTGAGATGAGCTCTTAGGCAGAAGTTCTTCCCTGTGAGGGTGCTGAGGCGCTGGCACAGGTTGCCCAGAGAAGCTGTGGCTGCCCCGTCCCTGGCAGTGTTCAAGGCCAGGTTGGACGGGGCTTGGAGCAACCTGGTCTGGTGGAAGGTGTCCCTGCCCATGGCAGGGGTTTGGAACTGGATGAGCTTTAAGGTCCCTCCAACCCAAACCATTCTATGATCATCTTGCCTTAGGGAAATGCCAGGATGTAACAGGCCCTGATGGGTAAGGACTGCATCAGGCTCCCAGCCAGCTCACATAAGGCGGGAGAAACTCCCCCTTTCTGTAGAAGAGGTCTGAGCTGCATGGCTTGTCCCTGCAGCCCATCTCTGGTAGCAAGATGCAATTCCCTCGAGAGATCCCATACGGGAGTTATTAGCCTTTCATCAGCAAGTGTGCAGATGAATGTTAGCAAAGTCAAAAAGACCCCATGTACTGAAGCCACCCAACCACCCAAACTCAGCAGCACAGTTCCCTGGGATGTCTTTCCAACATTTATTCTGTGCTGGAGGGAGGGGGAGACCTCTGGCATTGGCAGGAACCTCTCCCTGTTCTCATCAGGATGTCTTCCTGCTCCCTTTCCATGCAGTGGTCATCACTGCCATGTCCCTTATGTCTTTAATGGGCAACAGTGACCCAAGAGTCCTCTCCACTCCTACCCCAGGCACCCACTTGCCCAGGAGAAATGCCCATCACACAGACAGAGTGAGATAGAACAGAGGAACCTCCTGCCAGGAGGACTTGTTCACGCAGAGCTCACACCAAGCTGGAAGGCCTCTCTGCCTCTACAGATGAGCTGTGGTGCATGGCCATGGGCACCTGGGGGTCCCTGGGCAGGAGGGATTCAAGAGCTCCCACAAGTCCCCACAGGCAGAGCAGGACCTGTGGTGCCCCACAGCTCCCCACAGCCACAGCCCCAGCCCCACAGGGCAGCAGGTTCCTCACCACACAGCAGTAGCAAGAGATCAAACTTTGGAAAGCTTTGCCTTTCAAACCTAAAGTCCCCTCCAACTGGCCACCTCTGCACAGATTTCCAGCTATGTCTTTGTACAGAAAGCCCTTATTACTCCTCTGGAAACCCTGCTGTGCACACCCCGCCTGGGATAGATCCCAAAGATCTATCTGCCGGGACTCTGCAGGCAGGAGCGAACATGCAGATGTTGCTCCTCTCCCATTGGTAGGACTCCGCCTCTACCTGACACCAGAAGTCACTGGCACAAAAGACCTCACCATGGCATCCTCTAAGCAATCAGTAGGAAACCCCCATTTAAGGAGTCCCATTTTACAAAATACTTACTTAAAGCCAGGCTTTTTGTGGATCAAGGCTTCACAAGACCTGTGAACCTGGTGCATAACTCCACTTCTTGTTGAGATGTTCCTTGACCAGCGCCCCAGCAGCAGCTTCGGGACCACCCTGTACAGGAGAAGCACCCTCCTGGGTGGTCACCTGCCTGTGGGACGCACCAGCAGTGAACTCACCAGCACTGCTGGCTGAGGTTAGCAGAGCAGCAAAGCCACTTTGACACCCAGCCAAGCCCTTGAGGAGAAATCGGCCCCCACCAAGGCTCCACACAGAGTTAAACCTCCAACTCCTCCATGTGGGGTTGGTAGAGCCGCACAGCCTGTGGCCGGGATGGGGATGAAAATGAACCCACCGCTTCACATGCCATCATAACCTCACCCATGCTGATGTTCTGCCTGCTCTATTACTCCCAACCTGGGGCAAATGCCTGCAGACCCGGAGAAGAACACACAAACTGCTTACTCAGAGATGCTCACTGTTGTAATTTCCTCTCTCCTTGGGACAGAGGGGTGCAGAGTTCAATCTTCCCCCTCCCACGGCCCCAGCTCACCCGCCGCTCATCCCAAATTCCCCTATTAAACTTCACAAGCCGCCCTGGTTTTCCCTCTCTCAGCATCTCCTTCAAACACACTCACACTCCCTCTATGCAGGAGGCAGGAGAGCTGAACAAGCTTCAGCTACAGAAAATTAAGACAGCAAACTCTCTCCCTACAGATCATCTTTAAAGGTTTTTTTCTTAAATTGTCCTTCTTTATTAGTCACAGACAGAAATCTGAAACCCGCTTTAAAAAAACAAGTGGTATATAATGATTTTCAAAGCTGTGTCACATAATTAATGTCACATTTATCTCTTCAGTTGTAGAGATAAAAAGAAACCATCTGTCCATGTCCTCGTTATGTTTTATTCTCCTTTTAAAGCCAGGTTTTAACTCCATGGGATGGGGGTACTTTAAGGGAGGGGGAAGTCTGACTTTCACTTTACCCCACACACCTATTGAAGTGATAGAAGATTTCTCCTTTTCCTCTTCTCTGTCCCCTTTTTCTCCATCGTGGCTGATCAGAGGGTAGGATGCGTTGAGTATCCCTTGGGCAAACATCTCCTTCTGCCCCATGTAGCTGCTCCCCTTTCTCCCCACCACCATAAGTTTAACAGGGGACATTTCAGCAGCCAGGAGCTTTCTTCCTGCATTCTTCAGCTGAGTAAAGAGCCAACCTTCCCAGATCTCCTGTGACCCGCAGACCGAGTCCCACAGCAACACTAGTTTTTAAAAGCCACGTACATTTTCCATCATTACCAGAGTTTGGATTCATCTCACGTTGCGTCCTGCTCCATTTCAGGGGATGCTGCCCGCATTAAATCGACACTTAACACCACAGCGCTCCCCAGGGCCACAGGAACACCGAGCGGCCGCTCTAAGCGGGACCACCAGCGCTTTCCCCATGGCTGCTCATTCCCACCCTGCCTCCTCACGGCTCAGGGCTTCCTCCTCCTGCACCAGCCAGCCTTGTAGTTATGTCCTAAGAAGTGATAAGGGCCCTTTAAGATATCTGATGAATGCAGATAATCTGGTTTTGATCAGCTTATGACAGCTCCAAATATTGCAGCTAGAGCTCTCCAGGGCTCCCAGCATGCTTTGTGCCCCATACATCCACACTCAGCACTCCACCAAGACCCATTGACTGTATTCTGCCTTCTGCCTCCAGTCCCACCAAGGGCCTCTGTTGTTATGTGGTCCCCAAAACGTGGGGGTTGGGTAACAGTGAGTATCAAACAGAGCTATCGGTAGGAGAAAGGGCTGACAGATCTCAGGAAGCACAGGGGATCCAAGACCTCTCCCATAGAGAGACCTCTCATGTAAACCATGCTGATACCGGGGAAGTTTCTCATCTCCTTGACCACAACCAAACTACTTCTGTACTTCCTGCTACACACAAACTCAGCACTGCTGCTGCACAAGATCCACATGCTGAGTATTAGTTTAACAGGGATGCACACTCTGTTCACTGACCTTCTTCAAAAGGAACCCAGAATAGCCACCAAAAGCTGAACGGCATTTGGAAAACTCCCAGAATAGGAAGCGTCAGGTCCCAGACCCCTGCATTTGACTCAGGACAGCATAAGCCACTTGGTTCCTCCACATTGCTGGCCCTAGCACACAGGCTCAGAAGCCGGTCCTTTCTGCGAGGAATGGCACTGGCAGAGATAAAAAACATTCCCCACTGTCTGAAGAGTATGTGGGTTTGCATCCCCTCTGCATGGTTTCAGACATTAGAAAGAACAAGCTGATCCTCCCCGCTGGCTCTCCCAGAGCTCCAAGGAAAGCTCTTTTGGTTGGTAGATAACCACAGTCTCAGGTGGCAGGTACTGAATGTCAGGCTCAGGATCGCTGCCTTCATCTCAGCTCACAACAGCAGGTCAGAGCCCTTTTCATCTCATGCCTTCAGTTGAGCTGGGGTAAAGCTGCCTGTCATGCACCCGCTCAGGCACAGTGGAGGTGGCAATGCCGTGGTCACTGTCCCCAACCCTTCTCAAGGGGTGCTGAGCCTAGGCAAAGTCAAACCAATTCACCACAAACCATGGATAGGTTTACCTTTGTATTTCTACCTTCATTGCATCTTTTTTTTCAGGTAGTAAATCCCACCCAGAGAAGTAAACAAGTCTGTGAGCTCTTCCAGAGAGCTGCTTTTGCTCCACATCCACTTGAGTGGACGAGTGGTCACCCCAACCTTCCTTCCTTCCTCTCTCTCTCTTGAGAAAGAAGAAAGAAAAAGGAGCATTGTTGTTGCTGAAAGCTTCACCCACCAAAAGCAGGGGAGTCAAAGCCACTCTTTACTTGTTCACATCGAGCACAGAGTCTTGAAATGAAAGGGTTGCCCTGGGTAAGATAACTTCAAAGTGCCCTACAAGCATACGGCTTCACAGCTCATGCCCTACCTTCGCATCAGTTCTTCTCCCTGCCCCAAAGCGAAATCTCAGCCAGGGAAAAGCATTAGATGGAGCAACTCCGGCCTCAAAGCTGCTGATAAATCACAGTTACAAACTGCAATTGTGGCTTGTCCACAAAATCTCTTCTGAGTGAGCGGGTGAATGGCAGGAGGAAAAGTTGCACCACTGAGGGAAGGTCTCCCCTGCTTCGGAGCGTGCTGCACAGCACGCGCTGCCAGCATCTGCCTCGGGATGTGCACGGAGAGGCAAGACTGCTCCCCAGCGTGCAGACAGACACACAAGTCGCCAGCGCTGCCTAAGTGACTGTGGGGAGCTTCCAATTGTCAGAGGTCCCTGGGGACAGAAGAGGGGCTGGTCTGCTGCGGCTGTTCCTTCTGCTGGGCAGGGACCAAACCTGCCCAGGAGAGGATGGGGCAGTTTGGAGCTGCAAACATCCCCCACCAGACACATGATGACAAGTAGCACTAGAGACGTGATGGTAGCCTGTACACGGGGGTCTCCCCAGAGCACAGCAGAGGGGGAGAATCCCCTCCCTCGACCTGCTGCTCATGCTCTGGGGATGCAGCCTGGCACACACATGGCAGCATGTCCATCTGAATCCTTACAAATGAAAACAGAGCAAATTTAGTCCAACCCACTCACACAACTGTTTTTTCATGCACAGCTTTTGGTGTTCAGGTTGGCCATGTGGGACCTCAAAATAAGATCCAGAAAGTCTTCAGCTCAGCAAGTTGTCTTCTTCCCCAAGCCCACATCACCCGGCATCATGTGGATGCTGGAGTAGATCATGGACAATCCTCCTCATGCTGTGTGCAACTGCACATCAGGAGAAGCTCATAGCTTCAACTAGCCAGTCCCTCTCTGCAAAGATTCATCTTCTGTGGAGAAAGCCAGAGACCTGGGCTTACCCTCTTAACAGGGATGGGCCATTCTGTCTTGGTGCTGCTCAGCATCTCCTTCACCCCCAAAGCAAAGGGGAAAGCCAGAAAAATTCCCAGTTGCCACCTCCATGACCTGGAGGAGCCTTGGCCATACCCAAAGTGCCAAGGTCTGGGAGAACAGCAACAGAGGCACCAGGCAGAGGGTGACCAGGCACATGATGAGTCTGGGACATGTTCAAATTCTCCCACTGCTGACTGCCAGATGGTAGCATTTACAGGATAATATGCCCCTGAGGAAAGTTTTTCTTGACCTCTGCCACTTAAACATCAGCTCACATCTGCAGCTCTCCCCAAAGACTTCATTTTCCCTTAAACCTTTGCTATTGCAGTTCACCTTTCCACTGTCTGCTCTCCCCCTTTCACCTTACTCAACATCCAGCCAACAGTTCATTTGCATCCCTAAATTTCTTGGGGATCCCAACAGCAGAAAGGCACCAGGATCCTCACCTTAGGTGAGGTGAAAGCAAAACACCTGCTTTTGAGTTGGTGCCACTTATCTGTCACTGATTGCAAAGGCCACATGAGGACGTTGTGATTCCATCCCTCCACACCAAGAAAGGGCTGAAAGCTAGGCTGTCCCACCAACGTTTGAGAGACTAACATTTGGTGTCTTTCCAGAGCTCCTGAGTTGGGACTTGACTGCTGTCCTACCCTGGACAAAGACACACCACCTCCTGCCAACCAGGACTACAAAACCACTAACCCCTCTTGGACCAGGCACTGGCAACTGAGAGGGGAACAGAACGAGCAGCCTCAAACCCATGGGGTTTCAGCTGGGGGGCTGCTCAAAAACTGAGCCAATCCTGACCCCACTGCAGCATCACATCCAGCCAAGCCTGGCAGCATCCCAGTACGGCTGGAGAATACCACAGGGAAATTAAGCGAAAAAGGGGGAAGTAGGGATCCATGACATCCATCCCTGCCACCCTCCCTGGCCCCCATGGCTGTGTCTCAGACAGGGGCTGGCAGAGCTGGGGGGTTTCAAGGGGATCAGGCACCCTGCCACAGATTGCCCAGAGAAGCTATGGTTGCCTCATCCCCTGCAGTGTTCAAGGCCAGGTTGGACGGGGCTTGGAGCAACCTGGTCTAGTAGAAGGTGTCCCTGCGCGGGGCAGGGGCTTGGAACTGGATGAGCTTTAAGGTCCTTTTTGACACAAACCATTCCATTATTACAGAACATGACAATATAGACATATAAAGTCTGCCACCCCCATCAGATTAACTGTCCAGCAGCGTGGCTTCACTGCAGTGCAGGGCTGGGGTAAAGAGTGAGCCCCCCCCAGCTCACAGCGTGCCCCGACAGGGGAAACACCTTGAAAAAGCAGCAGGGAGGCAAGAACCCTTCAAGCTCACAGAGAGAGTGTAGGACAAGCCCTTGCTCTCCCTGCTCCCAGAAAACCATGCACAAGTAATCCAGATAGTTACTATGAGGAGCATTAATCACAGAGGACAAAGCGCTAGATGCCCTTCTCTTAAAATACGAAGCCCCGACACATGCAGAAAGCCCTGGCCGTGGGAACAGGAGGTCCTCTCCATGGCCAGCACCACACAGCAGGTAGCAGAGGGAAGGGACGAGGGAGGGTCGGTCAGCATGCCAAGTACAACCTGCAGAACAACAATACAGGTCAGGCTTCACCCCACATTCCACCCCTGCATTAGGTGATTAAACAACTGAGAAATTCCCAAGGGCAGCAAGCGGAAGGATGCAACTGTCACTAGGGACACTGACAACAGGAGACCTTGCGACACAGGGATGGGAAGGGACTGGGACACTTGACTTGCTTCTTCATACTCCTCCACCATTGTGCTTGCACACCCATAGTGGGGACCTTGCTTTGCTTCTCCTGAAACCCTCAGAAGGTTCTCCCCCGTCCCCTTTGCATTTTCCTTGATGGCAATCGAAACCCACCCGAGAGCATTCCTGTCTGGAGGACCTGGCAGCAGGTCCCTTTGCCAGTGCCCCTTCAGAGAGTCTGTCCTTCGGCAAAAGAGAAAAAGATGAAAAGCCAACGACCAGCCTCACCTCAGGCTGCCAGTGCTGCTGCAAGTGGCCGCTTGCCCAGCCTGCAGTAGATAGGGTCCATTGCGGCTGCTAACTGACCAAAACCCTTTTTCTTCCTGACTAACCCCCAGGTTACATTATTGCTTTTGAGCCTGGATGATAAAAATGTAAGAGGGGATCTTAAATGTGAAGTATCTGGGGTGGACATTGCAGTGATAACAACAGAGAGCCCAGGAGACAGAGGGCAGAGGAATGTGGAACCATTGAGTGGTTCATGAAGAATTAACATGAGGGCTTACAAGAGCAGCCACTACCATTCTTTAATACTACCTGGAATGGTGGAATTTTCTTTAATTTAATCAAGTATGGGTTCCCCACCTCTTTTCCATCTAAAACAGGGGGTAGAGTTGGCACGCCTCTTAGAAACTGCCCCAAAAAAGACAGAAAAAATGCACGCAGTTGCTGTGACCAAGCAACTAATGGTGACTCATCTCACATGCAGTAACACTCCCTGCTGGAGCCACCAGCTGGGTTTTGCTCCCAGAGACCAGTCTGGTAGAGCTGATGAGACAGCTCACTGTGTTTTTCTTGGAGGGGAAGCACTGGGATATATGGATGCTGCTGAATAAAAATCATTGCTCTGTATGAACAACGAGCCAGTCATCCAGCAGCAAAACATTTAGCATGAAAAAGAAGGTAACTCTTTACACACTTTGCTGCATGGCTCTTCGCAGCCTGCGGAAATCAGCTCTGCCCCAGCCTCCACTTCACATCAGGGCCAACATCAGACCCTCATACAGCATGGCCTGGCCTCAGATGACAAAATCCTTCCAAGCACCAGAAAAACTCATCAACACTGCAAACTAACGGCTGCCTTCAAAATCCCACTGGAAAAGGCGAGCACTTTTCCTGCCAAGCCCACCAAGAAGGGATGAAAGGGGAGCCCTGGCGTCTGTAATTTGTACCAAGCAGTACAAATGGAGGACTGGGTGTTACCAAACCTCATCTGAGATACATCTGCATGGATGGGGCTGACCTTGAAGCCACGTACCTTCTGATCACAGGCATGATGGTGCCATGGAGGTGGCAACAATGGACTCCTAGTGGTGGACAAGCCAGATCCAGACAGTTCCGCGCGCCATGGTCCCCAGCCACGCAAGGTCCACACAGCCCCGTGATCCCTGCCCTTCTGTGCCAACCACCCCAATGGCTGTGCCAGCATCCCCCAAGGATTCCAGTCCATCAGAAGCTCCGCTCCCACCGCAGGACCTTGATGTGGCTCTGAACTGCAGTGGGGATGACACCAAGTAGATACCCACTCCAGGCACTCAGAGCCAAGCATCAACACCTTTAAGAAAGAAAATATATAAAAATAAACCCCACGATGTTCTTCAAACATCTGCCAGTTTGCTCCTACACTACCATTTGTGTGCCTGGGCTGGGCAATGCATTTTCCAGCTTGGTGCCCAGATTTCCCTCAGAAATCCAAGTCTTTTACCAGCAATTCACAGCAGGAGAAATCAAGAAGAGAAAGGGGAAGGATGGAAAAAACAAAAAAAACCCAAACCAAAACAAACAAACAAACAAAACAAACCAAAAAAAAAAAAAAAACAACCCCAAAAAAAACCCACAACAGTTTTCTGTTTTGTCCAGTACCAAAGCCTTTTTCAGGTCTACTTCCCTTTGGCTCACTTGCTTTTCTGGGTCTACCAGCATAGTTTAGATAATGAAATGCACATTTGCTGGTCAGCTCTAATATATCCAGAGGGACTGGTTTTCATGTGTTTGTTTTAAACTTAAGGGTGTTGTAAAGTTGTTCCAGCAGCCCAAGGACAGGATGATAAGACATGGCAGGCAGCGCCTGTTTAGTGGGTGGTTGTGGTATTAATATTTATCCCATAATTCAAAGACGACGTGACAACATGAGGAAAGCAAACTACCACCACGTTTCCTTACAAGGC
The DNA here is from genome assembly GCF_963264785.1 of Psittacula echo. Taxonomy (NCBI): domain Eukaryota; kingdom Metazoa; phylum Chordata; class Aves; order Psittaciformes; family Psittacidae; genus Psittacula; species Psittacula echo. The sequence goes on along the minus strand of NC_137739.1, from coordinate 18,419,030 downwards.
ACGTGCTGAACCCTCTGCAGAGACCACCAGATAAGAGGCATTTCATGCACACCTTGCCTGCTGCAGAGAGAGGAAATTCTCTTACAAGGCAAGTTCATTAAAAAAAACAAAACAAAGCAGTGCTCAAAGTCAGAATCAGGCCTGCTCCTTCACCTCCTGCATCTCCTTTGGCTGTTGCCATAGCCCAAGCTGGATGCTGGACGATCCCCTGGAGCAGACCATCCTGACCCAGCCCTGCCTGCTGAGGACACAACTCCATCATTTCTGCACCACCAAACCACATCCCTACAAGTGCTGCTTCCACCTCCAGGCAGTTTTCAGACTGATGGAGATCACACTCACAAAGCTACAGAGAAGGTTTCCCATGTAAATTGATTTTATGCTTGCTTGGTAGAGAAAACAACTAAAGATCTCTTATTCACCTTTCAAAGCAAAACCACCTGCCCTTCCTAGAGCAGGTACTGGGAAAGAGCTCTTGCTCTGGAGCCAGGCTGAGAGAGCTGGGTTTGTTCAACCTGGAAAAAAGGCGGCTCCTTCAGGGGAGACCTTAGAGGAGCTCCAGTTCCTAAAGGGGCAACAAGAAACCTGGAGAGGGGCTTTGGACAGGGGCCTGTAGGGACAGGCCAAGGGGGAATGGCTTTAACCTGACAGAGGGGAGATTGAGATGAGATCTTAGGCAGAAGTTCTTCCCTGTGAGGGTGCTGAGGCACTGGCACAGGTTGCCCAGAGAAGCTGTGGCTGCCCCATCCCTGGCAGTGTTCAAGGCCAGGTTGGACGCGGCTTGGAGCAACCTGGTCTAGTGGAAGGTGTCCCTGGCTGTGACAGGGGGTTGGAACTGGATGAGCTTTAAGGTCCCTTCCAACCAAACCAGTCTGGGATTCTATGAATTTGGCAGAGCTGCAGATCATCCTCAAGCAAACAGCAGAACAGTGTCAGAGCGGAGAGAACTCCAAGCGAGGGCCAGTGAGAATCATAGAATAGTTAGGGTTGGAAAGAACCTTAAGATCATCTAGTTCCAACCCCCCTGCCATGGGATTACCACACTAAACCATGCGACCCAAGGCTTTGTCCAACCTGGCCTTGACCACCACCAAGGATGGAGCATTCACAACCTCCCTGGGCAACCCATTCCAGTGCCTCACCACCCTCACAGTAAAGAATTTCTTCCTTATATCCAATCTAAACTTCCCCTGTTTAAGTTTTAACCTGTTACCCCTTGTCCTGTCACTACAGTTCCTGATGAAGATTCCATCCCCAGCATCCTTGTAGGCCCCCTTCAGATACTGGAAGGCTGCTATGAGGTCTCCACGCAGCCTTCTCTTCTCCAGGCTGAACAGTCCCAACTTTCTCAGCCTATCTTCAGACGGGAGGTGCTCCAGTCCCCTGATCATCCTTGTGGCCCTCCTCTGGACTTGTTCCAACAGTTCCATGTTCCTTTTATGTTGAGGACACCAGAACTGCACACAATACTCCAAGTGAGGTCTCACGAGAGCAGAGTAGAGGGGCAGGATCACCTCCTTCAACCTCCTGGTCACGCTCCTTTTGATGCAGCCCAGGATACAGTTGGCTTTCTGGGCTGCAAGCTCACACTGCTGCCTCATGTTCATTTTTTCATCGACCAGCACCCCCTAGTCCTTCTCTGCAGGGCTGCTCTGAATCTCTTCTCTGCCCAACCTGTAGCTGTGCCTGGGATTGCTCCGACCCAGGTGTAGGACCTTGCACTTGGCATGGTTAAACTTCATAAGGTTGGCATCAGCCCACCTCACAAGCGTGTCGAGGTCCCTCTGGATGGCATCCCTTCCCTCCGGCGTATCAACTGAACCGCACAGCTTGGTGTCATTGGCAAACTTGCTGAGGGCGCACTCAATCCCACTGTCCATGTCACTGACAAAGATGTTGAACAAGACCGGTCCCAACACCGATCCCTGAGGGACACCACTCGTTACTGGTCTCCAGCCGGACATTGAGCCATTGACCACAACTCTGCGTGCGGCCATCCAGCCAGTTCTTTATCCACCGAGTGGTCCACCCATCAAATTGATGTTTTTCCAATTTAGAGACAAGGATGTCGTGTGGGACAGTGTCGAACGCTTTGCACAACTCCAGGTAGATGATGTCAACTGCTCTGCCCCTGTCCACGAGTTCTGTAGCCCCATCATAGAAGGCCACAAAATTGGTCAGGCAGGACTGCCCCTTAGTGAAGCCATGCTGGCTGTCACCAACCACCTTGTTGTTTTTCATGTGCCTTAGCATGCCTTCCAGGAGAACCTGCTCCAAGATTTTGCCAGGCACAGAGGTGAGACTGACTGCTCTGTAATTCCCTGGGTCATCCATTTTCCCCTTCTTGAAAATGGGGGTTATATTTCCCTTTTTCCAGTCATTGGGAACTTCACCTGACTGCCATGATTTTTCAAATATGATGGCCAGTGGCTTAGCAACTTCATCCGCCAGCTCCTTCAGGACACATGGATGGATTTCATCAGGTCTCATGGACTTGTGCACGTCCAGGTTTTTAAGATGGTCTCGAACCAGATCCTCTCTTACAGTGGGGCAAGGATCTTCATTCTCACAGTCCCTGCGTCCGCCTTCCAAGACTTGGGTGGTGCGGTCAGAGCCTTTGCCAGTGAAGACTGAGGCAAAGAAGTCATTAAGAACCTCAGCCTTCTCCAAATCCAGGGTAGCCAGCTCTCCCGATAGCTTCCCAAGGGGGCCTAGCTGGCATTAAACAGGCTGTTGCTGCCAGACAGCGAGGTGTGCCCTGGGGAAGCAGCAAGAGGGACAGAACTGTCCATGCAAACCCCCTTTGGCAGAAATGACAACGTGATGTAAAATTACTGTCCCAGTTTGGGGCCATTGGGACCTGAAGCTCATGCTTTCCCTTACTTCTGGTTGTTCAAAAAGTCCAGGAGAGGAAGAAAAAGGTTTCCTGAGGCATTAGGCACATACAGAAAGAAAAGTTAGCTCACATGGTAGAGAGGGCCCTGGAGAGCACACACCTGTGATAGAGGACTGGGAACACAACTGGAAATTAAGTCCATCTGCATGACTTATGCACCGACTCTGCATCTGGGCAGCTCCTCCAAAACTGAGCTCAACAACAAGGCAAACAGCAGGGCTCCCATGCTGGCCTTCCCCCTCTTCAGCTCTGTCTTGTTCCACACAGCCTGACAGCAAGAGATGGGAAGGAACACAGCTCCTCGTAAAACCCTCTGGCTGTGGGCAAAATCAGTGTTATTAATTATGCTTAATGATCATTGGGATAGGAAACACAGATGAAGAAGGCAAGAGCTTAGAGTTAGTGAAGCAGAGATGCTGTTTATGAACACGAAGGTTTGGCATTTTCTGTGGTCAATTAAGTTAACTGTAAAGCAGCTTCTTCTATCCTCAGCCTGCCTAAGCCCCCAGAGCAGCCTGCTTTAACTCCACATTTCTGTGACCATTCAGCAGACAAAGTCTACACAGTCTTAATATCTAGGTGACATTTAATGTCCCAATTGGGGACTTGTGATTTCTCCCACAGACACACACATCAGCCACCTCGTCTTTGTTAAGGTCAGCTGTTTCCCACCTTTCACTCTCAGATCTCTTCCAAACTGTGCAGCACAGGTCCAGGTCCCTACGTGGAGAATCCAACCTTATTTGTTCCACCTGTGTTCCCTGGACACAGAAAGAGATGGTCACTTCAGGGTCCTACCCATAATGATGCTCACATTCCCTCTAACAACCTCCACATTTTCCACCCCTTTCCTTTTTTCCCCAGGACAGGCAGGACTTTATTTATTGTATTATTCAGCTGCTGGCAGGAAAATGTGTGCACATCTGGACAACCAGAAACTCTGATATCAATGGCTTGGGCACATTGATTCAGTTTATCACAATTTTAAGCTCACAAACACCAGAAGACACCCCAGCCTTGTACTGCACAAGGTGCTCTGCAGCGGGTTCCTGCAGCTGAGCTCCCTCAGCTCCTTGTCTTTCTTACTCGGCTGACAATTAGGAGGTGACTGACCCCTAGCCCTCTCCCTGCACACAGGGTGCACTTGCTGCCAGACTCATTTATGGAGAGCCTCTGAGAAGAGGCATCAGCTGGCAAATAAATGGCTTCAATCAAAATATTTTAAGCCAACAGCACAACAAGCACAACTATTCCAGCTCCACATAGGACTTGTCCATGGCAGACAAAATGCCCAAAAAAACTCTTTAAAGATTCACTGATCACAGTTAGACATGTCATAAATTTTCCTGTATAGTTTATTATCCCCAAAAGTTCTTATTAAACTATTTTATCTCATCTGGATTGGCAATTAAGCAAACTGTGCTCTGGTTACAGCTAACCAAGCCAGCCTCTAATGACAAGGCATGTGCTCCTCAAAAAAAGGGGCATGAAGAGCCTCAGCACTGCCCAGCCCACACCAACACATAGTCCCTCCAACCACATGTCCTCCCAACACACACACACACACAACACCCCAGGCACAGCAAACCACCCAGAACAGACCTGCTATCAAGTAAGGTTTCTTCTCGTTTCTTATCTTTCAAATATGCTGGGGGGGGGGGGGGGGGGAAGGGGGAAATATATCTTAGAGGTTTATTCGGCTGGCTTTTGCCAAATTGCATGCCCTGCATTTAATTCAAAGAATATTTTTCTTCTGGAATCACAGCAGCTACTTTATCATCAGTGTTTTATTGGGAAATGTTGATATCTTATGGCCATCAGCTGTTTGGCTTTTCAATTACATGACCCAAAACTAATCCACTTCCTGGGTTGTTCTACCTGCTACATGACTTCCAGCTTTTCCATACAGCCCAGTCCAGTTTTCCTTTATAATCAGGTCAGGCAAATGGAGGCAGTTTTCCTACAGAAAACAAATCACAGGAGCTATTCCTGCCACACACAGGCCCAGGTGAGCAGAGCCAGCCCCAGGAAGCCAACAAGCAAAGCCAAGCCCAGTGGCATAATATGGCGTCACGAACATCCCACCCAACAGCCTGCTGCCATGGTTAGAGCAAGGCCTTGACAGCCAGGAACATTTTATTGAGACATCCCAAATATCAGAAGACATTTAAGACTTACCAGTGCTGGTTGAAGCCTTCAATCGCTCCACCCAAATACTGCATTTAATAGAAAATACTGCCTGATGGACAGCTGGCTGGTGGTGGGGCACCCTCAGCTTCCACCCAGGGCTGGACGAGCAGCCACCTTCATAGAATCACAGGCTTGAGTTGGAAGAGATCGTAAAGCTCATCCAGTTCCAACCCCCTGCCACAGGCAGGGACACCTTCCACTAGACCAGGTTGCTCCAAGCCCCGTCCAGCCTGGCCTTGAACACTGCCAGGGATGGGGCAGCCACAGCTTCTCTGGGCAACCTGTGCCAGTGCCTCAGCACCCTCACAAGGAAGAACTTCTGCCTAAGAGCTCATCTCAGTCTCCTTCAAATATGCAGTGATTGTGGTGTCACCAAGCACCGCCTCTAGCAAGACTCACTGAACGACTCACTGAATATCCTTCCACCTGGTGCCTGAGGTTGAATGGCTGAACCACACATCTGTCACCTGCCAGTGACAATAACATGACCCCTTTGTCATCATTTACAGGAGAGCTGCCCCTGCCCTGACACCCAGGCTCTGGGCTTGACCTCCAGACTCCTGCAAGACATGCTCAAGCGCTCCCTGCCACCACCATTCATCTACATATCATCCCAAACAGCTCCCAGGACACTAAACAGCATTGTCCTGCTCCACAATCCCTAAAAAGCAGTACCCACAGAAATCCCACCACCACTCATCAAACTTTCCTCACAATGAAATTATGTGAAGATTCAAAGCTCCTCAGTGAAGCTTATGAAAAACATCCAATGCAATCACAGCAAGCAAACAACCGACCAGCCTTCCAAGAATCCAATAGCAACCTGCCTGCCCTCAACCACATCATGAACATTAATGCTTACAGCTGGTAAAGATAACTCCTCCTCCTCCTCCTCTCTGCAGAGACACCCCTCCATCCTTCCTGAGCACACACAGCTGCTGCTCATCACAGTCTCAGCCCATGCCTATATTCAGGACCAGGTTACAACCATCACTCACTTAAGCCTCAGCTCAAAGGCAATGCCTAGTTTAAACACTTAACAGCTTTGCTCATTGCCTCTGTTAAATGTTAAAAGCCCTGATCCACTCCTCCGCTTCCTCAGCTAGACAAGGTCCCACAACCTTGGAGATATGGTTCCCACACAACCATCCTATGTTACACCTCCACTGTCGCTAATGCCCTTCATGCCATGCCAGGAGAGCTGAGCAGCCATTCCCATCAACATCCTCGGGAAGAGACTAGGAGCCAGTACAGGAGCCAGGGGAGAGGTCCCAGGCACCTCTGGGGAGTTTGATGGGCAAGTATCCCACACTGGTTTCTCAGACTCCAGGAAGGCGAGGAGCAAAAGCTGTAGTAACTTCAGGAAGCTTTACAATGAGTTGTGGGATAATCTACCAGAAGAACCTCATGCTAAGGCAACAGTACCATGGACGCAGGGTACAACTCCCACAACACAAGCTGGTGAGACCATTTTGTCATGGAAGCCAGGCCCCAGCAGCCACAGAGAGACCTCCAGGTGACTGAGCATCCACACTCCCACCACAGCACAGGCCACCACTGCCTATGACTGACAAACTTCGGGCATGCAATAAAGACTCAAAGCCACCACAACATGCCGCACAGGGGGACTGCTGATGTGTCCCAGGCCCTGTACCATGGGACACATGCTGACCTCCAGCCACCACAGTGTGGGTCACCAGCACAGCAGGAACAGTGCCACCTCCCAGCCAGATCGCCACCACCAGCAGATCTGTCCCCAGCTCTCCACCAGGCAGAGGGAAAGGGCCGGATGGCGATTCCCATGGCAACAAAGGGATACCATCAGCAGAGGATTAAACTCCAGCGGGAGGGAAGCGGGACCAGGAGGTGGGGGTTGATCAACAAGCACAGCAACAGGGATGCTGTGCAGGAGCAGAGCCCCACAGCATCGATTTTCACGCCCATCGTCCCCTCTAGCATGAAAGTCCCAATTTAAATGACAGAGGTTTGACACTGTTAAGAACTATCAGAGCATTGAACACTGCCCCTTCCTCCCACATTGTCACACCCACAGCAACAGAGAACTGCAGGACCCAGACATCTCCCCACAAGTCCCGGCATGAAAGTGCAGCAAATCTGCGTCACACAGAGAACCTTTGAAAGACGATGAAAGCAAAGTGCAGGGAAAAATGATTACTTTATTTGTAAAGACCATGTCTCTTGTCATTCTAATTCATTGCAAATCCTCTGGGCACTGGACAGCTGCAGGTTTAATCATGAATATAAAAATCAGCAACACATGAACAACAAAGACTCCAAACACAAGATGTGGAGACAAAGAATTCAGTCTGGTTTGGCTACTGCTTTCCCTCCTCTGTACTAAATGGAAGGAGGGGACGGATGAAGCCAGGACTTGCCACCTCCTCTTGCCACCCCACATCCAGGAAGCCCAGCAGTGCCTCATCTGCTCCCAGACATGGGAACACCAGCCTGCACCTCTCCCTCCTTTGGCAAAACCTCCCCACCTCCAAGTGGGAAAAAGCAGCTGCAGGCAGGACAGCAAAGAGGAGGGGAGAGGGAAAAGGAGAAGGAAAGGGAGAGGAAAGGGAGAGGGAAGGGGAGAGGGAAAGGGAGAGGGAAAGGGAGACGGAGAGGAAAGGGAGACGGAAAGGAAAACCACAGCGTTTAGTCTATGCAAAACGGATACATCAAGCACTGGGAGGTTGCTCACTGCTGCCTGAGCCTTGGCCAGGGCATGGCAGGGTGTTAGAGGGGCACACAGAGGCTCTCAGCAGGGACACAGTGTCAGCTCCCTCGTGGGCACTCATGCCACAACACTTAAACACCAAACCTACTGAAGGTAACCACCTGCAGAGGCGGCTGCTGCCAAAGAGTCTTCCCACACCTGCCTTCTGCCGCCTTGTGTGTGTTTTCCACACATTACGATGCTACAAAGGTGCTGTGCAACTGAACACAGGGCAGGCAGCAATTGATACCTGAGCTGCTTGGAAGAGAGCTGGGAGAGGAGCTGCCCAGAGCTTGCCAGAAGGTGCTCTGCAGGACAGACTCTTTCATTTGTCATATGAAAAGGGCAGGGATAAAGTGCAAGACAGGGCTGAGCATCAGCTGACCCACAAACCACCTCTCTCCTGCTGCCAGAAGCTCCTGCAAAGCTCCTCACACTAAACTCAGCAGCCAACACTCAAGGAGTTTGCTTTCCAAGGACCTGAGATCTAGCACTGAGGCAGAGAGCTGACCAGCCTGCAATAGCAAAGGACCAAGCCCTCAGTGTTCATCCCAACGCCATCTCTGCAGAATTACCTTCTTCAACCTCTCTGCAGACTTACTGATCTACACTACTGTTTCCCTAGAAGTGATGAGGGTTGGAGCTGATGTGCTTCTAAAGTGCAAGCTTGAGGGGAGAAAAACAGAATCAAACCAGATGGGGAAAAAGTGGCTTTTGAGCTTCCCAGAGAACCCCTGGGGTGGAGGCAGGCTGTGCTCTGGGTGCCAGGCTGCACACAGGGCCACGGGTGGGCCATAAAACCCCAGCAACCTGGGAGACCTATTTCTGCCCAAGCCCCAGCTCCCAGGGTCACCCCTAGCACCTGTCACCTTGTTGACACTGCAGCACGTCAAGCTTCAAAGCCAAAACTGTTCTCCTGCAGAGGGAGAATGCATCCCATTCACCTGCCCACTGCATCGCAGTCCCTGGACCCCAACACAACATCTCCATCCATCCTGCTCCAGGAGGAATGGTCCCAGCGCTCCAGCTGCCCCACACTGGGAAGGGATCTAGCCTCTCCTCATGCACAAGCGGAGTTGGCTCCATATTTGACTCTGCTTGGAAAAGACCTGTGAGTTGTGGAGCACTGAAAATAAACCTGCCCCTGCAGTGCTCCCTGCCTAGACGAGCAAGGTCTCCATGACCATCCTGACAAAGCAGATCTGGAGAGAAAGACATGGAGATAAGCAGGGGAGCCCTGTGCAAGAAATGATGTGCGAGACAGTTTCACGTGTCCTCACCTAGATGTTTCCCAGTGCACCTGGTGAGTGCAAAAACCTGGACTCACCAGGCCGGGGCTCTGTGCTTTAGCCTGGCACAGGATTTCTCACCTTTTCTGCAGGGACCTTGGTGGAAGACATAAGCCGCCTCACTGATCCCTGTCACTGGTGACACCATCAGAGTAGTGTCAGGCATACATCCTGCTCCCACCTCTGCACCAAGGCACAGCTGATGTGAGAGCTCCTTGCAGAGAAGGAGCCGGCACAGTAGTGAGGGGACCCTGCCAGCTCTTCAAGCACCACAGCCCCAAACAGGCTTGTACATGGAAGCTCAGACATGGTTTGGGGGGTTCAGATGAGCCTGCAAGCTTTCTGCACCATCCTCCTTCCTTTCTGCAGGCTCCCTCATAAAACATCCCAGGAGGAGAAGGGACTTCAGAGATATTTGAGCTTTGAGATTACTGAGACCCATCAGAGGAACAACATACCTGGTGTTCACCCTCTCCCGAGCACTCACTGCCTGGGTCCAGCCTGCCCCGACACGACAACAGCCAAGGGACCCTCCAAACACTAGGTCAATTCTTAGATGGCCAAACACCACTAAATGCAGAGTGCTGACAATAAGAATCAGTGTATGCAAGAAAAAAGTCCAGTTCCCAAAACTGCAAGGAAGCAAACACGCACAACCTCTCTCCTCCACCAGCTCTGAGGCCTCCAGAGGCCCATTTGTAAGACCATTCTTCCTGATCCTCTTGGCAGAAGCATCTTACAGAAACACCAGGACCACTGGTATTTCAGGTTCCTTCCAACCCAAACCAGTCTGTGATTCTATGATTAAAGTTCATTCACTCCCAACCCCCTGCCATGGGCAGGAACACCTTTCACTAGACCAGGTTACTCCAAGCCCCATCCAACCAGCCTAACCCCATCCAGTCATGGCATTGCCAGCACGGGATGGAGATCCCTGGACACCCGCATCCCTACAGCCACCAGCAAAACCCATCTGATGGCTCAACTGGTAAATCCAAAGTCCAGTGATCAGGAAAACAAACGTATTGATGCTCGCATGGCCAAACCTCTCCTTCCAGCCTGCAGCGAAGCTAAGTCCTTCAACCCTGAGCTCCAAGGAACAGCGCTGCTCCCAGCCCAGCACAGAGCTCCCCAGCCAGCTGTGCACATCTGTGGGAACCATAATCTCAGCCATAAAACCACAGCCTGGGGCTGGGACAGGGTGTCAGAGCAGCACTCAATGCTGTGCTTGCCACTGGGAAACACAGATGCAAAACCACAATCCCCCTGTGCCAACTGCAGCAGCTTTAGCGGCTTTTCCCGGATGGCCTCATAGCCTCACCCTTGCCAGCAGAATCTTCCCGCCAGCACAGCTTGGACACGGCCCCAGCACAGACGTGCCCTCCACCAGTACCACTGGACTGAGTGGAGCGGGGATGGGGACTTGAGGCTCAGGGCAGGGAGCAGCACCCTGAACACCCACCAGGACACACTGGGAGGTTTAATCCCCACTACAGACATGGGCTGGACTTCATGTTCTCCAGCTCACAGAATCATTAGGGTTGGAAGGGACCTCTGGAGATCATCCAAGGAGGGCAAACCAGGAGCAGGTTACACAGGAACATGTCCAGAGAGGTTTGGATGTCTCCAGAGAAGGAGAATTCACAACCCCCTTGGGCAGCCTGTTCCAGTGCTCTGCCACCTGCAGCAGAAAGAAGTTCTTCCTCATGTTGAGGTGAAACTCGTGGTTTAGTTTATGGCCACTGCACTTCATCCTGTCGCTGGGCACCACTGAAAAGGGTCTGGCACCATCCTCCTGGCACCTGCCTTTGGGATACTGATCTGCATTGGTGAGATCCCCTCTCAGTCTGCTCTAGTCTAACCATGCCCAGCTCCCACAGTCTCTACTTGTAAGAGAGATGCTCCAGACTCCTGATCATCCTTGTGGCCTCCACTGGACCCTCTCCAGTAGCTCTTTGTCTTTCTTGTACTGAGGAGCCCAGCACTGGACAGAGGACTGCAGATGTGGCCTCATCAGGGTTGAGTAGAGGGGGAGGAATCACCTCCCTTGACCTGCTGCCACAGTACTCCCAGTGCACCGCAGGACATTCTTGTCCCTCCTGGTTCAAGGGCACTCTGCCAGCTCATGGTCAACTTATCCACCAAGACTCCCAGGTACTTCTCAGCTGAACTGCTCTCTAGTAGGTAAGCCCCAACCCCTGCTGATACTTGGGGTTCTTCCTCCGCAGGAGTAAGACCCTACACTTGCTCCTCCGTGGGCTCAAAAGGGAGAGATGAGAAAACACACACATCATCTCCCATGCACAGAGCACAAGGCCCTCTGAGAATGGCCACAGTGACAAACTCACTCCCCTACCCATCCCAGCTCATCTCCTCAGCCCGCAGCACAAGAAAGTGTTGTGTGTCCCCCCTTAAAAACTGCCTTTCTTTAAGAAAAAAACCTCCCTGAACAAATGGCAGCAAATCCCAATGCGGAGCTGCACAATGGACACTTTAGGGAGGGAGAGACTGGACCTTCAATGCCTAAACAAATTCAATTTGCTCGTTCAGAGGGGGCTGGGGAAGGTTAGGCTGAGGGTAGTGCTGCTTATTCACTTCCCCCAATTAACATTCCAGCGGCGTTGCTCTGCTTTCCAGGAACAATGACTTTTTGGGAAGGGGGAGCAACGTTCCTGGGGGCTTTGGATGGTCCTGGAGAAAGGAAACACGGCCAAGCCTTAACAGGGTCTCAGTGTATGTACGATGGGAACTGCTAAACAAAACCAACGAGAAATAAAGACCTGGCCTAGGCAAAAAGAACTTGCCAAATAAAATCCTTCCCATTCCTAGACCAAGATTATTTGCCTTTGCTGCCGATCTAAATATTTTCTGCCTTGGCAACAGAAAAAGAGGTGCCTTGTCACTGGTTTGGTTGTAGCAGGTCTCCAAATGCAGGGTAACGAAAAATATTTCAACCAGGCTTTGAGCTGCGCCATCCCCATTCCAGCTCCCAGCAGCCAAGGCCATTGACCACCTGTGATTTAACCTAAACCAGAGCCCCTGCCCTCTGGCAGGCTCCCCATTGCTGCCAGGTCAGGCTATGGGGGCATGGCCAGGAGAGTGGGATGTGGACAGGGTTACTTCATCCCTGCACCAGTTGCAGAGGAAGGATCGTAGAATCCCAGACTGGTTCGGGTTGGAAAGGACCTCATCCAGTTCCAATCCCCTGCCACAAGCAGGGACACCTTCCACCAGACCAGGTTGCTCCAAGCCCCGTCCAACCTGGCCTTGAACACTGCCAGGGATGGGGCAGCCACAGCTTCTCTGGGCAACCTGTGCCGGGGCCTCAGCACCCTCACAGGGAAGAGAGCTTACAGCTCCACAGGCTGGGTGTCCTGCAGGATGAGCAGAGCTGCTCAATCCCACCATTTCCTGAGCTTCCTTCTGCACTGGGAAGCTCCCAGGCCCCTTTACTGTTGTCAGCCCACTGCTCTGTGACAGCAACTTACTCATTTATTTCCTTCTCAAGAAGAAAAATCAGCCTTTTCCTAGCATGATCATGAATTATTCCATCAGAGCACACTTGGAGCTCCCACTTGGCTTTTGCAGCTTCCCGATGTTCCACCAAGGAAGGCTTCTGTGCTTCAGTCCTGAGGAGGACACAAGCCCTGGGATGGTGCACACATAGCAAACAAGGAGCATGAGCAAACCCAACTGCAGCTGGGAAAGAAAAGCTCCAGCGAGGCTCTGTGCACACCAGACGCTGCCACCCCGACCATGGGACGGAGACCACCTCCAGCTGAGGCAGTGCCCATCACCATCTCAAGTGATTTGGTCTGAAAAGAGCAGGCTCGCCCTTGTGAAAATGAACGCAAGCACCAAAACCTAAATGGGGCTGTCAATACCCCACGGGAATATGTGCTGGGGGTGGATCTATTTCACCACTTCACAGTTTCAAAGGATTCCCATGAAAATCTAGCCCAAATAGACAGATGGCTCGAGCTCAGCATTCCCAGTCACCACGCAGAAGCAGGAATAGGGTACCCTAAAGCAGGACACACGTGCAACTGGACAGACGTCTCTGCAGAGGCACCACTGGCTGTTAAGCTCTGCTATATCACCTATGGGTGCCTATGGCCACGTATAAGGAAAGAAAAGCACTTTGATCAGGAACAAAAGCTAGTTTACCCTGAAGGTGTTAAATCGGTGTATAAGCCCAAGAAAACAGGCCCAACTAATAAAGCTCCCATCAGCTTCAGCTCATCCTATAAAACAGGCACAAGGTAGACTCAAAGCAAGCAACATATGAAGATGCTCCAGTTATTTAAGTCACTCAGCAGCAATACTTGAGCTGAAGAGCTGCAGTTTCTCCACTTGGGCTTCTCAGATGACAAAGCAGCTTGCTGATTTTCCAGGCACTGCATAATCATGGAAAACAGCTCTATGGAACCAATGCCATCTCTCAGGAAGAAGATGGAAGGCTGGTAGGTAAATACGTGGGAAGGTAGGTCTCCAGCACATCTCGTGCTTCCCACCTGGAATCCTGCCCACAGGAGAAACTGAGGTCAGCAAAGTCTGAGAAAAGCCTGAGAAAGTCTCCCAGGCAAGCTACGTGGAGCACCATGACGCATAAGCCCAGAGCAAGGAGTTGGTGCCTTTTCATGGCAAGCAAAGTCTGCAGTGCTTTCTCTACTTTTGGGGCAGCCAATGCTCTTGTCCTACCAGCCAAGCAGCAAGACCTATTGTCCCAGAGCCAAAGCCACAGATGCTCACCAGAGGTATGCTAAACAGCCACAAGGACCGGTGAATGGTCATTTGAACAAAAGCTTGGATGAACCAGCTGAGCTATGAGCTGGATTTGCTATTGTCTTTCAAGCCTGCAGAAGGAACCCATAAAAACACAGAAGCCAACTGCTGAAAGGGAAAGGTTCCCACCAGAGGGGAAGCACCATGAACCAAAGCCAGACTCAGCACATGCACCTCCACCATGGCGTACCAGAGACTACATGTGTGCCTCCTCCTCTCCATACAATGCAGTTAGTGCTGTAGTTGAATGTAGGAGTTGAACAATGACCCAGACCCAGCATGGCCCTGTCAATGTTCCTTCCTATGGACCTTGCCTATCTGAAACTCCATACCTGGTCTCCTGCAGGAATCAGTTTCCTCCCTCTCCTTCCCAGGAGATAACAAGGGCCCAGGACTGAAGCAGAAGTGTCAAGACCCCACCAGCCCACAGGGAAATTGTGTGCTTTCCAGGGCAGCAGCTTTTCTACTGTTTTACTCAAGGCATCCAGAGGTGCTGAACCTCTTCAGGACACAGGGCATTTCTGCTGGCAGGAAATGGGAAGATCTAGAAGTTGAATGTTGTCACTCTGGTAAGTGAGCATCTCAGATATTCTACCTTGGAAATCCCCCTCTGTAACAGCCAAAGAAATCAGAGGAAAATTTTCACCCCCACAAAAGCATTGTTCTGCCTTTCTCCACTGCCAGTCATTCCTGGGTCCCAATTCACCTTCTCCGGGGCTTCTTGGAGGCTTCAGCAAGACGAGATTCAGCAGCTACCACCAAGCGTGCCCCTTGCCATGGAGCCAGGTGTCAAGAACTCCACAGCCAAAGCATCCATCCCAGCTCCCTTCAGCCCAGCCTACCCCCAGCCCTCCTCCTCCCAGGGCAAGGGTCAGCGAGGCTGAAGGTCCCACAGCTGCAGCCATGCAGTCACCCATCACCACCCCTCTGCAGCTATTCTTAGTCCTCTGGTGTGACCAGGCTCAGACCAGAGATGTGACTGCAGCAGCAGGAGGGAGGAAAAACAGCTCTTCACATGTGACAGGCAGAGACCTCTAAATAGTGCCAAAAGAGATAAATCTCTTTTTCTTTCCAGATCAAGGCACCACTATGCCAGTGGGGCAGTCTCCAAAGGCACCTTCCTCTCCATTGATCCAGAGCTATTTCTGCCTTGGCAAGTGCTCCCTTGCAGAGATAAGGTTTGTCTTTCTGAAGCTCACAAACTAAGCTAAAACATAAAACACAAGGAGGGAGATGAGAGATGAACAACATGCAAATAGGACCCCCCAGGTCAAACCGTCTCCCTGTCACCGGGCCCTCCCTTTGCCAGCACATTCCTGCTCCTAATGAGGCCCCACCGCTTCCTCCTCGCTCCTCAAGTTGCTCCTGGTGATGCAAATCCATCGTCTTTGTTTCTATTCTTGGAGTAAAAGCAGAACCAAAGTAAATAGCAAAACAGCTCTTAGGTTTCAGGATCCTTTCTTTTTCCATCCTTCCCAAGAGCCGCAAGGCTGTTGTTGCCGTCACAGAGAGGTGACACCCGACCCCAGACACCGTCTGGTTCCCACCGGAAATGCTCCACTTAATCTTCAGCCTCCAACATCCTCTTTGAGATCACTGCCAGCTCCTTCTCCAAACCTCTGCTTCACTGTGCTCCCAACATATCACCTAGCATGAGAGAGTGGGAAAGCCGGACATGGGCTCTGAAGACGGCAAAGAGCTATCCCCATGCCCTGTTTCTCTGCACAAGGCTGGGGACATCCTCACCAGACTGTATGCTCCTTCCAGACCAAGGAGCTGAACAAGCTGTGGTCTGTGCCCAGAGAGACCTCATGGTGCCCAGAGTGCTCCCACATGCTACAGTGGGCACCAGTACATGTGCATAGAGGGGGAAAGGAGACATGTGGCAACGTGAAGTTAGAGACATCACCTCTCCTCATATCATAGAATCCCAGACTGGTTTGGGTTGGAAGGAACCTTAAAGCTCAACCAGTTCCAACCCCCTGACATGGGCAGGGACACCTTCCACTAGACCAGGTTGCTCCAAGCCCCATCCAACCTGGCCTTGAACACTGCCAGGGATGGGGCAGCCACAGCTTCTTTGGGCAACCTGTGCCAGTGCCTCAGCACCCTCACAGGGAAGAACTTCTGCCTAAGAGCTCATCTCAATCTCCCCTCTGTCAGGTTAAAGCCATTCCCCCTTGTCCTGTCCCTACAGGCCCTTGTCCAAAGCCCCTCTCCAGGTTTCTTGTAGCCCCTTTAGGCACTGGAGCTGCTCTAAGGTCTCCCCTTAAGGAGCCTTCTCTTCTCCAGGCTGAACAAGCCCAGCTCTCTCAGCCTGGCTCCAGAGCAGAGCTGCTCCAGCCCTCACAGCATCTCTGTGGCTTCCTCTGGACTCACTCCAACAGCTCCGTGTCCCTCTTCAGTTGGTGGCCCCAGATTTGTGCCAGTGTCTGGTGAAGGAACATGAAGACTGTCCTGCCACATGCACTGCCAGGGAAGCTGTTCATACAGGGAAGAGGCTGGACTGATGATCAGCTCTTCCTCTGCCAAGCTCCCACGAAAGCTGCAGACACAGGAGGGGCAGGTAAATGAGTCTTTATGCCAGAAAATACAGTTTCTGGTCTGCAACAACATCCCTCAAATTCACTTGCTCCTTAGCTGAGGTTCAGCAAAGCCAAGCAGCCAGCAAACCCTGCATGGGATTGTCTCTGCCCATGGCAGGGGTTTGGACCTGAATGTGTTAAGGTCCTTTCCAACCTAAACCAGTCTGTGATTCTAAGAGGTGCTGGGACCTTGAGTGCCTGCAGCAGGATGAGCATGCTCCGGGTGGCACCAGGGCCATGTCCTGGCACTGTCCTCACCATCACAGCTCACACTGGAAAGCAGACAGCAGCGAAGAGCCAATCCTAGGATCCAGATGCAGATGCAGGGAGTGCAGCTCTCATTTCAGGATGAACATGCAGATGTCACCACTGCATTTGGACACAGTGACCCTAGTGCTTCAGGGAGCTCTGGCAGCTTTCCCCAGGCTCCCAGGTGCATGGAGCAGTGTGGTGACCGTGAGGCTGAAGGGAACTCCACGTTTTCCAGCGAGGGCAGGGATAGGTGAAGCGAAGCCCTTCTTCCAGAGATGCGGAAGCAAAGTTAGAGCAGCCCGAGGAGCCGCTGCTCTGCGGTGGGTAGCAGCATGGTGAAGAGCAGTGCTGCAGAGACCTCTTGCAGCACACAACTGCTACTGCACCTGACACCACCGAGCATTTCTTGGAGCTGCACAGATCTAACAGAGAAAGCACTTCACAGCACTCTGGTGATTTACCCTGCACATCCCCAGCAAGCTGCACCTCCTCAGGGCTTGTAGCATCCACTGATGGCATCCAGCACACACCAAGTGCCACCTGCAGACAGTCACTACACTAAATTGCTCTCAGTTCTGCAGCTGAATCCACTTGCCAGAGCCTATACAAAGCCACAACAATGTCCAAAAGGGCTTATTCAGGCACAATACTGCATGGATTTCCTTGCAGAGAAGTGCTCTGAAGCATTTAAACCTCAGGCTTTCAAAGTACCTTCTTTGTTGGCACTCTCCAATACCTAATTAAACATATTTTGGGGATTGTATTACTCATGAACATGGGGCACTTGCCTTCCTCAGATCAAAAACACCCAAAGACCTAAGACTGAGAGGTCTGAGCTGTATAGGGACAGACTACAGCGACCAGGTTTGCTGTTTGGTATCAGGGAAAGCTCAAAAGGAGGAGCAGATCTCTCACAGGGAACACAAAAAAAGTCTGAAGGTGGACCAATAGGCCCTATGATCAGCAGAGGGTGTAGGCCTGGTCTGAGCAGCAACCAAGCTGGGATCCAGGGACCCACAATCATGCAGCCACTCTTGGTGGCAAAGAAGCCACCACAAAGCCCAGAAGTGAGAAGAACAAGAAATCAGGCTGACCAAACCTATCAGCCTGTACATTTTGGGATGAAAAGGAGCAATGCCAGGAGCCAGATCCTCTCTAGCTGGATGCAGAAGCCAGGATGGACCTCAGCAGCAGATATCTGGCCACTGTCACCATCACATCCAGTGGCTGGGAGGGGAAAACCAGACAAAGAAGGCAGGTAGAGAAGCCATGCTGGGGTGAGAAATCACATACCCTCAACCAGAAAATGGTCAGGGTCCTGCCAGCACAAGGCTTCACGTCCTCAGCAAGACTGAGCCATCCAAAAGTGTTTACTTCTCTATGCACTGGGCCAGCTCTGGCTGCAGCCCAGAGCATCCCAAGCCCACCCTGATCACTGGGACTCAAACCAGGATGCAGCACCAAGCTGAAAACTCATCCCAGTTTCACATTGCAAGGCACTGGTCCTGCAGCAGAGGAGGAATACTCTAGCTCATGAAATGATCATGGAATACCAGACCTGTTTGGGCTGCAAGGGACCTTAAAGCTCATCCAGTTCCAACCCCCTGCCATGGGCAGGGACACCTTCCACTAGACCAGGTTGCTCCAAGCCCCATCCAACCTGGCCTTGAACACTGCCAGGGATGGGGCAGCCACAGCTTCTCTGGGCAACCTGTGCCAGCGCCTCAGCACGCTCACAGGGAAGATCTAATTTTTCCCGTAGTCAGAAACCTGGATGCTGTTGCCCATCACTACCCATGCCTCCCATGGGACTGGCGGGATCAGGCACTGCAGAGATGCACTGGCAATGCCCACACATGGGAAGGAGGATGTGATCCCATAGGATGTCTGGTCAACGTGCTGTCACGTTTGAAACCACACAAAGAGCTGGTTCCTCACCTAAACTAAATTACTACCTTCCACTAGACCAGGTTGCTCCAAGCCCCATCCAGCCTGGCCTTGAACACTGCCAGGGATGGGGCAGC
This sequence comes from Psittacula echo, assembly GCF_963264785.1. Lineage (NCBI taxonomy): Eukaryota > Metazoa > Chordata > Aves > Psittaciformes > Psittacidae > Psittacula > Psittacula echo. Next base: position 18,400,284 of record NC_137739.1, on the reverse strand, counting down.
CCCAGCTTCTCTGGGCAACCTGTGCCAGCGCCTCAGCACCCTCACAGGGAAGAACTTCTGCCTAAGAGCTCATCTCAATCTCCCCTCTGTCAGGTTAAAGCCATTCCCCCTTGTCCTGTCCCTACAGGCCCTTGTCCAAAGCCCCTCTCCAGGTTTCTTGTAGCCCCTTTAGGCACTGGAGCTGCTCTAAGGTCTCCCCTTAAGGAGCCTTCTCTTCTCCAGGCTGAACAAGCCCAGCTCTCTCAGCCTGGCTCCAGAGCAGAGCTGCTCCAGCCCTCACAGCATCTCTGTGGCCTCCTCTGGACTCACTCCAACAGCTCCACGTCCCTCTTGTGTTGGTGGCCCCAGAGATGAGCACAGCTAATGTCTCACTTGGTACAACTCACTGTGGTCGTTTTCTTATTTCACACGAAGCCAATATCGAAGAACACAGTGCACATTTTTAGCAAGTCTAGCTGGGAGAAGCAGAATAAAATTCGATCTTGGCTTAGGACTCTGCTTCCCTCCTGCTCAGCCCCGGAGCTCTCTGTGCATTTGATGCTCCTTGCCCAGAAGCAAAATGCAAATTCATTGGAGGCTGGAAAGTTGCTGCTTTTCACTCTGTCAGCTCACCGGATTTTCTCTCCATCATCTCCCAAGCCAGCCTTGTGCTCCACCAGCATCCCCATACCCACGCAGGCTGGACACAGGCTGCTCCTTCCCAACGCAAAGCCAGCAGAGGGAGCAAACACTGGGTTTGCAGGGAAGTCGCAGCGGGCTTTAATTGCAGTTATTGTGCTTTGAATCTAGAAGTTATTTCTTAGTAGTTTGCATAAGTTAATTGGAAAGGCCCAAGTTAGGACCAAAGCCAGCCTGCATCTTCTCTTGTAAGAGTGCTGGGAAATGAGATATAGTTCACACTAAGATCCAGCCGGTGAAATGGCAGCATTCAAATCAAAACCAATCACAGAATCCCCAGCTCAAGTGTCATGTTATTTATCAGGTTCATAAGTTTTTTTAAGACCTGAGCAATAGTTGCCAAGTGAGCATAATTCCAAGGTGGGGGCAGGCACAGGTATGGGACACACCTTGAGCATCTTCCATCCACCTTTGTATTTACCTCCTTAAGGCAGCCACTGAGGGCAGTACCGCCCTCATCTCTCCACTGACCTCTTCATGGGCAAAGACGTGATCTAGAGCAGCCCAGAGGAGGACTTGGGGGTGTTGGTCAATGAGCAGCTCCCCATAAACCAGCTTCAGTGAGCACTTGACCCCAGAACCCCCCCATGTGCTGGGCTGCACCCCCAGAGCATGAGCAGCAGGAGAGGGAGGGGATTCTCCTCCTCTGCCTGTGCTCTGAGGAGACCCCCCCTGCAGTCCTGATCCAGCTCTGGGGCAACAGCACAAGAGGGACGTGGAGCTGTTGGAGTGAGTCCAGAGGAAGCCACAGAGATGCTGGGAGGGCTGGAGCAGCTCTGCTCTGGAGCCAGGCTGAGAGAGCTGGGCTTGTTCAGCCTGGAGAAGAGAAGGCTCCTTCAGGGGAGACCTTAGAGCAGCTCCAGTGCCTAAAGGGGCTACAAGAAACCTGGAGAGGGGCTTTGGACAAGGGCCTGTAGGGACAGGCCAAGGGGGAATGGCTTTAACCTGACAGAGGGGAGATTGAGATGAGCTCTTAGGCAGAAGTTCTTCCCTGTGAGGGTGCTGAGGCGCTGGCACAGGTTGCCCAGAGAAGCTGTGGCTGCCCCATCCCTGGCAGTGTTCAAGGCCAGGCTGGATGGGGCTTGGAGCAACCTGGTCTAGTGGAAGGTGTCCCTGCCTATGGCAGGGGGTTGGGACTGGATGAGCTTTAAGGTCCCTTCCAACCCAAACCATTCCATGATTCTATGAAACACAGCTGGCCTGCTCCAGGCTGAAATTTTAATATTTGTTGCACTCAACTACAGGGCACAAACAAGTACCGAGTGGCTGGTTGCTAACATTTTCTCAAGTCAGAGATGAGAGAGCACGGTTTTTATCGCATAAAACAACATAAAACAAGGCAGCAGGAGTGTTAGCACTGCAGTCACTTCCCTGGCATCAGTGGGATTACAGCGGGGCTGAATCTGACTTTGCTGTCACCAAAGCATCACATCAGAGCCCCCAGCACTGCTGCACATAAGAGATAACGGGCTGCACCCAATGGACTCAGAAAGTCCCTGCACACATTGCGGTAACACAGGGATGGGTCCCACTAAGCAGAAACTGTTCTACTCCAGGCTCTGTCTGGCACCAAGCACTCAGTCCAGGATAGTCACATCCCATGGTCCAGTGCTACTAGGGTGAGATGGCTTCTGCACAGATTCGCATGCTCCAGCTCCTCAGTATCACTGCAGTGTCCATCAGGAAGAGGAGGAGCCCCTGGACTGATCATTAGCCATGGGAATAGGAGAACCTGGATGGGTACATGTCAGTCAGCACCTGCCTTTTCTAGAGTCCAGGCACTGTTCGTAACTCCACTGAGCACCACATTTGACCAGGTTTCTGCCACAAAGCTAGTTTGTCTTCTCATGCCTCCTTTTCCCAGGCTCTACCATTCCAGTTAGTCTTTCCTCCTTCATTATGGGTGTTGTAAGGGAAAGATTACCTCTGTGCAACTCATCTGCAGAGCTCCCAAGACAAACAGTGGTCTAGGTCTTTCCTGGAGGGCACAGACATTTCCCAACAGCATAATTGCCTGGAAAAACACACCATACACAAAATAATAATTAAAAATGAAAATTAATCACTGCATGAGAACACAGACAGGGAAGCAACACAAACTTGAGCCTCACCTGCTTGAAACACACATGACCTGCTGCAAACCAAACTAATGGCCCATCGGCCAGCACCCAGGACCCCAGGTCCTGCTGGCTCTTCCTCTTTTGGGGACCAACAGGATCTGTACTAGCAGCTTAACAGGTTTCCTTGTAACATCACAACATCAGTGGGCAGGACCAGGAGGACAGGGCCAAGGGGAAAAACAAAGTATAAATTCAGCCAGAGCTGTGCTGTAGTCTGCACTGCCTATCCTAGCAGTCACCACAGACCATGACTCAGTCCTGGGTGACCTCCTTTAATGCTCCGTAAGGCTAATGGTGAGTTCAATAGGGTTAATTCCACCTTTATTGAGCAGGGCTCCTGTGAAGCTCAGGAGTTTCAGCACAGCCTGTAACACAGCCATCATGCTCTTCTCCTATCCCAGGCAAGGCGCACTGCAGAAGGTCTCATCCCTGCTCCTCACTGCCATCTCAGAGGCAGCCCAGAGCCAGTGGGGCAAAAAACCCAACACAGCCCCTTGTCCATCACCAAGTGACCCAAAACCACACATGCAGGTCCCAGAGCACAGCCCTGGCCATTGCCACCACCTCCATCACAGCACAGTTGTGCTGGACCCAGAGGGGTAAGGCAGGGAGCCATGTGACAGGTGTCAAAAGCCATCAGATCCTCCTCTTCCTCAAAGGTGGAAGAGGATGTCACCAACATTCCAAGCCTTAGAGGAGTTAAAGGAAAGGCTTATTAGAAAGAAAACTCACTGTGACAATCACACAACTCAATGTGACAATCACACAATCATTTACAATTCAAATTATGCAAATTCAAGTCATCTGTACGTGCAGATCCATCACATGCCAGCAGTGGGACTGCAGGCACACATCACCCCACCATGGCTGGGGGGAATCTGCCCTCCACCACACTCCCAGAGGATGGCAGCCATGGGAAGGGCTGCTCCTGGGGAACAGGACCAAGCAGGACTTGCAGGTGCACCATCTGAGAAGCCAAGAGCTATCTCAGCACTCCATCCCCGGGATGCAGGGAGGCAGCTTCCAATGTTTCCACATGAGCTATAAGAAATTCTCCCTCAGAGAAGTTTAGATGCCCAGGATCAAAATAAAGCCTCATTAGGCATAGAGACTCATCAAGTGGATGCAAGACATGCACAGCACAGGGGGCATGCAGGCAGCAGCTCTGCCCTGTCTCCATCACCCTGCCAGGTTAGGGTCCTGGATGCCCCCCTAAAAACCATGCATCTTCCCCCCTCACTCAGCAATTCCCAAAATAGAAAGCCAAGGAGCTGCATCACAAGGCAAAAGCAGCTCAAACTGTCAGCACAGCAAGAGAAAAGCCAGAAATCTACTGTTACGAGCTCGATAAGTGCAATAGCCTGGAAAAATGAATCAAGCTTTAAATACGGACTTTCCTGAAAGGTCCCAGATGAGCCACTGTGGAAAAGGCAAATCCTGTTCTCTTCTGCAGTGCCAGCCAGGGACTGGCACAGGTTGCCCAGAGAAGCTGGGGCTGCCCCATCCCTGGCAGTGTTCAAGGCCAGGTTGGACAGGGCTTGGAGCAACCTGGTCTAGTGGAAGATGTCCCATGTCAGGGGGTTGGAACTGGATGAGCTTTAAGGTCCCTTCCACCGCAAACCAGTCTTGGATTCTGTGAAAGTACAATGCCTCCAGCACAGGGATGGAAAACAATTGCCAAACCTTGGGAGGACGTGGAGCTCAGGACTAGCAACCTGTTCTTGAAAATAACTTCCCTAGGTCAGCAGGACCTTTAGTCTGAACTTCAAACCCAGGCTCTCTAGCTGGGTGGGAAATACTGGTCCAACACCAGCTCAAGCCTCAGCTGATGAGCTGCTGGCTCAGCTCCCTGCAGCTCGCAGCCCCAAGCCTTCAATGAAGGGCCCTGCTGATGCCCTTTCCAGATAGGATGAATCTGTGTTTCTCAGTAGGTTTCACAAGGTCCCAGCCCACGGCCAAGCCTACAGCAACATCTCATAGCTGTTAAAGCAAACCAGAAACGACATAGCAAGAAGAGGGAAAAAAAAAACCACCCTAAAAAAATCCTGCTCTGTTTCTGGATGAACAGTCAGCCCCATGGGTTCACCAAGGAAAGCTGGAGGTTCTCAAAACCCCGTGAATCCAAAGGCCAAAGCAAACCAGACACAGACAGCACAGACAGGTGCTGACATGATGCTGAGCAGCCAGCAGGGTGCCCCATGGGGAAGGGCAGAGCCCAGCTCTCTGCAGGCACCAGGATGGTGCAGAGAGCCCAAGTCCTTCCACACCTTTTGTGCCCATCCCCACTGCAGAAGTGAGGCTGTAGGTGACAGGTCCCACAGAGATACTGAAAGAAGCAAAGACCCCAACATCTCAGTGACCTGCCCACCCTCCCACTGTCCTGGGGGCAGCTTGGGGCTGCAGATCCAGGCTGAAAGACAGATAAAGCAGACCTTACCCCACAGCAGGACCGCCTCATCTTAAACACCTCCAACATCCTTCAGCCACTCACCGGAAGCCCCATCCCGCTTCTGCTCATGTCCATCCCTGAGGCTGTGACCTGCATCCTGAGCCTGAAGGCAGCAGCTCCCACAGAAGCAGTTCACAGGCAGCTCCCCCAGACTCACCCCCACAGGCACCCACTGCTGCTGCACATGGAAAAGAATCAACACACTGCCGAGGTCAGGTCTGTCCTCCTGCAGTGGGGATGTTCATCAGCCCATCCCAGCACAGAGAGCCAAAAACCACAGCATGCAGCAGTGACACAGCCCCAGGGACACCAGAAGCAGCATAAGCCTGTGCAACCCAGTGGGGGATCAGCCTCTCCTCTGGACCAGAGGAAGGTGAACGACTTTGGAGGTCCAATGCCTCAGCTGGCAGCTCTCAGCGGCACTTTAGGTTCCATGGATGTCTGATCCCATTGTATTGATGCTCCCACCCATTGCCAATCAACACCAAGTGTTTTTCAGCACAAGGACACCGGAGCCCTCATTACAACCCCACAGCCAGTAACAGGCAGGAGGAAGGACACCTGAACCCCCATCTCCGGTGTCTCAGGGAAGACAAAAGACAAAGCTCATGAAACATTGATCAGAGCCCCTGCAGCCACAGTGTAGCCCTGCCATATCCCTGCCATCCTGCCACCAGGATGCCCCGAAGGGCTGAAGCTGCCCCAGGTTGATCTCAGCAACCCAGCCCCTCACTGCACCCATTGGCTGGCCCAGGGCAGACCGCTGAATAGACCCAGTTGCTCACATATGTGAGGCAAAGAATGGGAAAACTCACTTCCTACTTCCAATCTCACACCATCCTTTGGGCAGCAGCACCCAGAGACTCGCCCTGCACATCACCCAGCGAGCAATAGCATGGAGAGGGGCTCTGCCACAGGGTGGGCAACCTTGAGCTGCCACCATCTGCTCCACCAGGCTCGAGCAGCCTCTTTATGTGTTGTTTTGGAAACGCTGAGCATAAAAATAGCTCTCTGACGTGTTGATGGTTTCAGGAGGATGCACGTGTATGAACGCAGAGGAGGCAGACGCCCCAATACTCACAAACTGCCGCCGTAGCTTGGTCTTGACACGCTCGGCCTTGGTCTCAGCTGGGTGGACAGCATAGCTGAGGGAGCCAAGGTGGTTGTCCACCGACAGACTCTTCCTCATGTAGAAGGAGCGGGTGCGGAAGTAGCTGAATGGGGCATCCTCCACCGCTGTGCTGAGCTGGGTGTCCTGGCGGGGGTCCGTACAGTCATCCTCCAGCCTCCAGGCCTCCCCTAGAAGGACATGCCACCCCATCAGAACCAGGCCATGTCGTATCCCTCAGTCCACCTGGGGATGCCCAGAGGGCAGCCTGGACCCACCCTGCCCACCCCACACCACCAGCATGCCATGGGGATGGGTGATGCAGAACCCAGAGGAGGTTGAGGGCACATCCCTGTGCTGCAAGCCCCGCATACCCCTTGCTCCACCATGTCCAGCCTCATGGACCCATGGACCTCATGGATACAGTCCCCAATATCTTCCTGGCTAGGACTGGTCCAATACAGTTGAGCACAATGAAGACTTGGCCAGAGGTGAAGCCTCCAGGCACTACTGCAGTTATCACAGAAACCTGGAATGGTTTGAGTTGAAATGGACCTTAAAACTCATCCAGTTCCAACCCCTTGCCATGGGCAGGGACACCTTCCACTAGACCAGGTTGCTCCAAGCCCCAGCCACAACCAACTGCTCCATCTCCTGCCTCTCAACACACACCTCTTCTCCAAGCTTCCTGAGCTTTTTAGGGTGTAAAAACAGGTCACTGTGTGCAGAGTCCTACCAGTGGCTCTGAAGGCACCGAATCAGAATGATCAGAACCAAGAGGACAAGCTGAAAGAGAGGCAGAGAGCTGAAAACTGTGAACAAAGAGGTGACCTAGAGCACAGCACTTGTGTCGCATCCTTTTTTCCTCCCCTACTTTCAATTTAATAAGCTGCTCCTGCTCCTCTCCAAATGTCAACTCATACAACACAGGAACTGCTGTTTGAAAGCTGTGATTATTCAACGCACAAACACATCAGTCGGAGCCCAGACCCAGGCTGCCAGCACCAGATCGCACCACTCCGGGGCCACGCTGGGAATGCCATGACACGGGCACAGAGCCCTGAAGCAGAGCCACCTGACACGCAGAAATATCCCACGTGGAAGGAGGAACCAGCCCTAGGGCCCCTGCGCTCACCTGCGATGGCTCAGCCACCATCCCCTGTCCGCAGCCTCACATCTCTTCACATGGGTGGTGCTCCAGCACCCTTATCATCCTCATGATAACCATAGACTCATAGAGTTTGGGTTGGAAGGGACCTTAAATCTCATCCAGTTCCAACCTCCTGCCACAGGCAGGGACACCTTCCACTAGACCAGGTTGCTCCAAGCCCCGTCCAACCTGGCCTTGAACACTGCCAGGGATGGGGCAGCCACAGCTTCTCTGGGCAACCTGTGCCAGCGCCTCAGCACCCTCACAGGGAAGAACTTCTGCTTAAGATCTAAAAATAATGGAGCCTCCTCCAGTTACCTACCTGCCTACCCAGAATTGTTCCCCCTCATGTCTCAAGGAGCCACCTACGCCAGCTGTCCCACAGGCCTTCCTCCCATCAAAGACCCTCTCTCACAATGGGCTGTAAGGACAGCAGGGTCCTGCAGCAGCATGGTCCTGCAGCACACCCAGAGCACCGCTGTGGCCAGCACAGCAGGACAAGCTCTGGCCATGCCAAGGTCCTCTCCAGGCAGGACTTGCAGGAGAATTAGGAACTGAAACACAGGCTGCAAAGCATTGACATCAGTCCAGCTCACAGTGACCTGACCACGAGCCGAGTAGATTTAAAAGAAATCAAAATAAATATACAAGAGTTCTGCTGGAAGGGAACTGGGTTTTAAGGGTTTATTTAGCACTGGACTATCAGCACTGGCTTGCAGCCCTTATCACTGTTTCCGTGCTAATAATCTCTTTCCCCGTAATTTTTATGGCCCTGGAGTGATTCCGCTGGCACCAAAAGCACTGAAACACTTTGGTAATCAGCAGGTTTTTGCTAATAAACTTGTTCAGAGCAGCTATCCCAACCCTATTAGTATTTCATCAGGATCAGCACACAAGTAGATGAACATGAGAATGATCGGGGGCTGGAGCACCTCCTGTACCAGGACACACTGAGCAAGCTGGGGCTGCTGCTCAGCCTGAAGACTATGAAAGATGAGGAGGTTGAAGTAATAGGCTCAAAGCCTCAGAGAAGAGCAAAAAAACAGCCCAAACCTCACCAGGAAGGGCTGCTTTTAGAGGATGATAAACCCCACACAGGCAGGATTTATTTCATCATTTCATAGAACCATAGAATCATAGTGAACTAGGTTGGAAAAGACCTTTAAGATCATCAAGACCAACAGTTCTCCCAGGAATTTGTGCTCCTGGAGAAGCAGGAAAGATTTGCCAGGATTTGGCAGGCAGGGTGGAAGCTCAGCAGAAGCTACTTACCAGCAGAAGGGACCGTGCAGCCTTTCTGGGGGTCAGGGGCTGAGTGCTTCTTGTAGGGCTTCTGTTCTGGCATCTCCTCCCTGTACACGGCGGGGTCAAGGAGGGGAAGTCTGCTCAGGACTGGGGACTGCGGGATGCTGGGCAGCGTCCGGGACTTCCCCAGCAGCGGCCGCTGCAGCTTCCTGTCCAGAGACCTTGAGGGAGAAAACACAGGATACCCCTGTCAGTGGGGTAGCTTCTTCAGGCCAGGAGCCTTCCGTAACACACAGTGCTGCCACTGGGCTGAGAGCATATAGGGCTTCCCAACACCAAACTGCACCTGCCATCTGAATGCTGGTCCTAAAGGAAAGCCTTTTTCTTTCACCAGTGTATTTTAATCAGGATTTGCACCTTGAGCTGCAAGCCACCATCAGCATGTGAAGCATCAGCCGGCTCAAAACCCACAGAGAATCAGGATTAAGCAAAAAAAAAACAACCAGAGGGTTTAAGACTGAAGTGACATGAATTGTCTTGAAGAGAATAAAAACCCCACTTGGCACTGAGCATCATCTGAGACACCAGAATGCTTTTTGCAGTGGAAACCAGGCACCCTGGAGTGCCTGGGTCATGTGCTATGGGAAGGTCTGGTCTATAGCAAGACAGAATCAGGCAGCAGGTACTGCAGAGGTCACAAAGGTGTCATGAAGCATGTAGAAACACAAGGACAAGGTCTTTGTGGGGTCAAAACTCAACCAAGTTTGATGATGGGGTGCAGAGGTGTCTGAGACACACAATGTGTGAGTAGCGTGACCATGAGCTGCCACCTTCTCCAAAACCCCAGAGCCTTGCAGTGGGCCATGGCAGCAGGTCCCCTTTTCTCCTGCTTCACCCCACAGCCTCTCTCAAGGGATGATCCTCAGGTGCCATCCTCAGGGATGAGACTGGCCCAGGCCATGCTGCGAGGATTCTGTGACAAATGGGAATGTGATAAAAAGGAACGGATGCCCAGCACTGCTATGGTGTGAGGAGACAGAATCACCGAAGCACAGAACCATTAGGGTTGGAAGGGACCTCTGGAGCTCATCCAGTTCAACTCCCTGCCGAAGCAGGGCCACCAGGAGCAGTTTATAGTGGTGGGGTTTGAATGTCTCCAGAGAAGGAGAACTCACAACCCCCTTGGGCAGCCTGTTCCAGTGCTCTGCCACCTGCAGCAGAAAGAAGTTCTTCCTCATGTTGAGGTGAAACTCGTGTTTTGGTTTATGGCCATTGCACCTCTTCTTGTCACTGAGCACCACTGAAAAGGGTCTGGCACCATCCTCCTGGCACCTGCCTTTGAGGTACTGATCTGCATTGATGAGATCCCCTCTCAGACTGCTCTTCTCTGGACTAAACAGGCCCAGCTCCTGCAATCTCTCCTCATGAGATGCTCCAGACTCCTGATCATCCTTGTGGCCTCCACTGGACCCTCTCCAGTACCTCCTTGTCTTTATTGTACTGAGGAGCCCAGCACTGGACAGAGGACTGCAGATGTGGCCTCATCATGGTAGAGTAGAAAGGGAGGATCACTTCCCTTTGACCTGTTGCCACAGTCCTTCCAGTGCATCCCAGGAGACAAGATGGGATCACCCAGTGCCAAAGGCTGTATGCTGAGATCATCCCATAAACTGTCCTCTGTCCCCTGCTGCCCCAGAGCCCACACCAGAGCCTGACTCAGCTCCCAGCACACCCTGAGGGGAGCTCAGCAGAGTCTCAAGGCTGTTCCCAAATCTCACGTTGACTGATGCAAATCCTTCAAATTCCCATCCAAAATTCAATCCTTAGCTGGTTTATGCTCAGTTGTTCTTGTGACAATTTTAATCTTTACCTTAAATAATTATCCCCCCTCTCTGGTATTTGCTCCCATGATTAATTGCTATTACACTTCAGTCACAGCCCCTTCCAGCCTGTGTTTCTTTAGGCTGATTAAGGCAAGTTCTTTCAGCCTCTTCACACAAGATGACCTTGGGTTGTTTCCAGAGCCCTCACTTGCCCTTCCTCCAGCTTGGACCAGCATCCTCATCCCATCCCAGAGCATCGCACAGAGCCAAACTTCTGGCAGGAAAAGGACACTCTGCCTCCCTGCACCTTACAGCACTCAGGTTCATTCCATTTCCACTGCACTGGGCCTCAAGATCACACAGGGAGCACACCAGGCAGAAGCTCCTGCCTCTCGGTGGCCGCTTGTCACTGGTCCTTTTATGATGATTGTTTCTCACTCCCATTACAAATGTGACAGCAGCTCCCAACTGCTGTTGGCATTGGGTGCAATTCCCAGACAAGCAGAAGCACTCACTGCACTGTGATTCCTGCGGGATGGCACTGCTGGTGCAGCAGGCACATAGCAAGGGATGGGCTGGCTACACATGAGTGGAAGGCAGGAGCCACAGCACTGGGAGCTGGGCACTCCATGTGCCTACCTGGGGATCTTTCACTCAGACCATGAAAGACACATCCATCAGAGCAGGATATGGAGCACATTCAATGTGTAGGTTCAGAAATGCATTAATTGCTGTATTAATTGCATTCACCCATGTTTACCAGGCAATCATGGAATCACAGAATCCCAGACTGGTTTAGGTTGGAAGGAACCTTAAAGCTCATCCAGTTCCAACCCCCTGACATGCACAGGGACGCCTTCCACTAGACCAGGTTGCTCCAAGCCCCATCCAACCTGGCCTTGAACACTGCCAGGGATGGGGCAGCCACAGCTTCTCTGGGCAACCTGTGCCAGTGCCTCAGCACCCTCACAGGGAAGAACTTCTGCCTAAGAGCTCATCTCAATCTCCCCTCTGTCAGGTTAAAGCCATTCCCCCTTGTCCTGTCCCTACAGGCCCTTGTCCAAAGCCCCTCTCCAGGTTTCTTGTAGCCCCTTTAGGCACTGGAGCTGCTCTAAGGTCTCCTCTTAAGGAGCCTTCTCTTCTCCAGGCTGAACAAGCCCAGCTCTCTCAGAGAGTTGATGATAGCTGTCACTAAGCACTGTGGGGACAGGGACAGCTCTGCCCTAGCTCTGGAGAGGCACTGTTGAAGCTGCAACAAGGACAGAACCATCCTGTCCACTCCAGGCACCACGCTTCACTTGCATGGACATGAAAACAAGCTACGCCAGGAGATACAAAGCCAGAATTAGCATCCGGAGTTGTTTCTATTTCAGTACAACGTATGTACCTCCCATTGTAACATATTTCACTGGCATAAGACAACAGAGCTGTAACTTAACACATCACTGTGCTGCATAAATGAGTCCTGGGCTCTGCCAGCATTCAAAACCTTCCTTTTTTCTTGCACATAAATCTCAGCTCTCTTAAAGACACCTGGGTACAGCACCAACACCTGCAGAACAGCATTAGCATTTTAAGTGCTAACATCCCCTTGTGCCTACAGTGCCACTCACACAAATCTAATGGGGGCAAAGAGGGAAGAATTCTCACCCTCTAAGGAGCAACAACTTTAATGTTGCAAAGCTGCAGACAGTGATTTATTAAAGAAAGAGAAAAGCAACTAGAAACCTGTTTATATCTGAAATCTGAACTTGAATTCCCAAGCACGCTCCAGCTATGTGGATCTACCACCTCATGTGTCCTCAGCCAGCTCCCAGGGTGGGATGGAAAGGAGGGTTAGAAAAAGGTGAATCACATGGGTTGAGGTAAGAGCAGGTTAGTAATTTATAGAGTGGTTTAGGTTGGAAGGGACCTTAAAGCTCCTCCAGACCCACCACCCCTGCCACAGGCAGGGACACCTTCCACTAGACCAGGTTGCTCCACGCCCCGTCCAACCTGGCCTTGAACACTGCCAGGGATGGGGCAGCCACAGCTTCTCTGGGCAACCTGTGCCAGCGCCTCAGCACCCTCATAGCTGAAATATTATTATAATAAAAATTAAAAGGGAAATAACAAAAAGAGAGAAATAAAATACAGGAAAACCCAACTGATGCACAATACAATTGCTCACCACTCACTGACCAATGCTCATCCCTGAGCAGCAAACAGTCCCTTCCAGCCAACTGCCTCCAGTTTATAACTCAAGCCTCATGCTCTATGGTATGGAATACTCCTTCAGCTAGTTTGGGTCAGGTGTCCTGTCTCTGCTTCCTCCCAGCTTCTCGTACACAACCCCTCACACACACCCACTCACTGGCAGAGCATGAGAAGTCCTTGATCAGGGTAACAATGCTTAGCGACAAACCATCAGTGTGTTCTCAGTATCATTTTCAGACTAAAGCCGAAACACAGCACTGCACCAGCTACTAGGAAGAGAATTAACTCTATCCCAGCTGATACCAGGACACCAAGCACAACTCCAGAGGCCTCAGCAGCCACTGTCTGCTGGAACCTGACACCACCAGGAAGTCAGGTTGCATCCACGTATTCTTCCCAAGCAGGCTCCACAGCTAGGTCTGATCAAGGATGCCACATCCCATTACTAAAGATCCCTGATGGAGTGTACAGCTCAATTAGAAAAGCCATAATCAATGCTGTTGCAGCCGACATTTAGCTGCTGTTTGGCATTTTGGTAGAAAGGAGAGCACATAATCAAGTCTTGACACAGGAGGAAAAAATCCTTCTGGCTGCCTATGAAAGCTCAGGCAGGAGCCTAGTGACAGCTCCATTACTCCCAGTCTGCAGCCAGATGGGGAAGTGTGAGATGAGTCCCCAGGGCCAGGTCTCCTGCCGGCAGCCCTGGGACAGTTGTCAGGCACAAGCCAACCCAGCTGAGTGCTCCAGCATCCCCCACCAGAGCCTGACACCCAGTGCAGCTTCCCAAGCTTTCAGTGAGGCCAACAGGCTAACCAACAAAGCCACTGTGACAAAAAAAGGTAAAAATGATGATCTTTAAGGTCCCTTCCAACCCAAACCATTCTATGATTCTATGAGAAGAGAGGCAGATCACAAAGATGTGCTGTGTCCAAAGCCTTCCCCATGGTGATGTCCTTAGCCAGCTTCTCCATCACCCCAGCGGAAGCAAGGGGAAGGGCTAAGCAGAGATAAAAGGAAGGGAGGGATAGAGAAAAAGTTAATGAAAGTTGAAATGGGTCCAGAATATGCCACGGAGATGCTGTGAGGGCTGGAGCAGCTCTGCTCTGGAGCCAGGCTGAGAGAGCTGGGCTTGTTCAGCCTGGAGAAGAGAAGGCTCCTTAAGGGGAGACCTTAGAGCAGCTCCAGTGCCTAAAGGGGCTACAAGAAAGCTGGAGAGGGGCTTTGGACAAGGGCCCGTAGGGACAGGACGAGGGGGAATGGCTTTAACCTGACAGAGGGGAGACTGAGCTGAGCTCTTAGGCAGAAGCTCTTCCCTGTGAGGGTGCTGAGGCGCTGGCACAGGTTGCCCAGAGAAGCTGTGGCTGCCCCATCCCTGGCAGTGCTCAAGGCCAGGTTGGACGGGGCTTGGAGCAACCTGGTCTAGTGGAAGGTGTCCCTGCCCGTGGCAGGGGGTTGGAACTGGATGAGCTTTAAGGTCCCTTCCAACACAAACCTGTCTGGGATTCCATGATTAAACCAGGGAAAGCCAAATCCTGCATGGATTCAAGCAACTGCACACACCCCCTCAGCCTGTGCTTCCCCTTATTTCAATGTGGGAAAAGCTGGTCCCCAGGGCACTTCCCAGCCCAGTCTAGAGAGGATGGAGTCTGCAGCTTACCCAGGGGAAGGACAGAGGAGTCACTACACCAGCCACAGCAGAAACCCAGCAACACAAGAGAGACAGCAAGCAGCAAGGGAAAAATAATCCTAAACCTACTACTCCCATGATCCAAAAATGACCCTAATAAACCTCACTACAATTTCTCAGGGATCTGAGCAGGAAAACCTCCTGCACATGCATTGGAAATGCCTGAGGATGGTGACTCCCCAGAAATGTTCCGTTCCTGGGAGAAGGAAAGCCCTCACCCTGCCACAGCATTCAATCAGCTCTCAGAGAAAGCCAAGCACACCCTGCACTAGTCCAGTTCCCCTCTCACCCATTTTCCCAGAGCCAGGCTGCTAATGGAAAATGGGAAGAAGAGCTTAAGGCAGAGCAAGGGGGAAGAGGGAGAGGGGCAGAGCAGCAGGGACCCTGCCTGCTGCTCCAGAGCTGGGGACCAATGCCAGCCACACGCCCTGATATGTGAGGCCATTTCCAAGCTCAGAGGGGAACAATGTGTGTCCCAAAGGACTCACAGCTCCAAAAAGTAAATAAGGACTCAGAAAAAGATGGGGATGCCAAATGGCTGCTCCTCCTGCAGAACATTTCACAGGGAATTTTGCTGGGCTCCTCTATACCCACAGTCAATTAGTTCACTACATCAGCCAAGCAAAGGAAGATCCTAATGGTGAAGGTTTGGGGAAGAACAGCTAAATGAGGTACTGGGATTAGCCCAGGACTGGCAGAGGATAGCAGGGATAGGGGCAGGAGAGCCAGGTTATTGCAGAGGGACACCACTCCCAGATCTTCCCCCTAAGACGTGGCTTAGCCGGCTCCTCCAAGGAGGTGTAACTTAGCAACCTGACCTTAAAAACTCCGTAAAGGTTTCTGATGGATTCAGGAAAATGAGAGATGCTGCAAGCCAGGAGGAGCAATTCCCCACCACAACCTGCTCCTGGGCTTGGGCGAGGGCAAACATGCCTCTGGCTGGGGAGGAGGGTGAAGGTGCTGTGTGTGCCTCCTCCTCCTCATGGCCTCTTAGCACTAGTGATGGTGCAAAAGGTAAAACAACAAACAAAGCACCATATCAATCCCTTGAAACAGCTGCAGAGACCAAGCTGGGGGCAAGGTGAGTGGCACAGGGGAACGACATGAACTCCAAAAAGCTCAGAGCCCTCCAGAAAAGGTGGAGAAGCAAGGGCAGGGTGACCGTGTCACTGCCATCCCTGTAGAGCTTCACCCCACTTTGAATCCATGCCCTGGGTAGAGGCAGAGCCTGCACCTACAGGAAGCAGAGCTGGATCATGGACAGCCCAAAGTCCAGGCATGAAGCAAGGCAGGGCTCTGCCTCAGCACCCTGGGTGTGAGTGCTGCTGCTGGAGGACATGTGCTATGGGGAAGAGGAGATGACTGTTCAGCTGTGGCGGCAACAGCACAAGAGGGACGTGGAGCTGTTGGAGAGAGTCCAGAGGAGGCCATGGAGATGCTGCAAGGGCTGGAGCAGCTCTGCTCTGGAGCCAGGCTGAGAGAGCTGGGCTTGTTCAGCCTGGAGAAGAGAAGGCTCCTTAAGGGGAGACCTTAGAGCAGCTCCAGTGCCTAAAGGGGTACAGGAAACCTGGAGAGGGGCTTTGGACAAGGGCCTGTAGGGACAGGACAAGGGGAAATGGCTTTAACCTGACAGAGGGGAGATTGAGATGAGCTCTTAGGCAGAAGTTCTTCCCTGTGAGGGTGCTGAGGCCCTGGCACAGGGTGCCCAGAGAAGCTGTGGCTGCCCCATCCCTGGCAGTGTTCAAGGCCAGGTTGGACGGGGCTTGGAGCAACCTGGTCTAGTGGAAGGTGTCCCTGCCTGTGGCAGGGGGTTGGAACTGGATGAGCTTTAAGGTCCCTTCCAACTCAAATCTGTCTCTGGAAGATTTCAAGAGCAGCGATTTGCACAATGCTCTCCTTCAGCCCCATCCAGACAGCAGTAGAAGACAAGAGAACTGGTTTCTGCAGAGGGGTTTTGCAAGAAAAGGAAGCAACAGGAGAGGTGAAGCAGAGAAGGCTTGTAAGTGCCTTAGAAGCTGTTTCTGGACAGAAGCCCATGCCAACAACAGCAGCAGCCTCCAGATGCAGTTCAGCATGGTCCAAAGCAGCAGCAGGGCCCCAGAGAGGGCAGGGAGTGAAGTGTGTGGGGGTCATTCTGCAGTGGGGAAGCCTAGAGAAGGACGCTGAGAGGAAGCAAGACAACCAGGTAAAACACAGAGTGGCCTTAAAAACCAAAGTCCAAGGATTTAGGAAGACTGGAGCCTTCAGAGGGCACCCGTGTGTGTTCAAACCACCATCATTTGCTCTGGAAGCCTCAACTGTCAGCAAATGCCTGAGTCACCGGTACTTTTCCAGTGACCCTGTGAATTGCAGAAGTCACAGAAAATCACTGAGAAATCTTCCCTTCACATTCAGAAAACACCCAAACAGGAAACCTGTTCTTGCTGCCCAGCGTCCGCATCAGAGTTAAGCTCCCAGCAGCCAACACAGAGCCACACCGGTTCTCACCACACAGGCACTGAGGGGTGACAGTCACCACCTCCTTGCAGCAGGACCTTCCCCATCTATCAGAGCCACATCTCTAGCAGGAGAGATGAGCAGCTGAGCCCATACTTATCATCTGGGAGCAGAGAGGAGGCAGGAGCATCCTCTCCTGCTGTGGCACCGGGCACAGCGGTACCCCTGAGCAGGAGGGGTTCAGCTGTGTCACATCTCTCTCTTTCCAATTCAAGCCAAGCTTCCACACCACTGTCTTCCTGCTGTTAAAAGGTAACAGGGACTGAAGAGTGGAGGATTATAGCTGAACACACAGAGTCTTTTATCTGGCTGTAAAACACTTTCAAAGCAAAACAAAACCCAAAACAGCATTCAGCTTGCAAGTCCAGAAAAGCAAAGCAGAAAAATAAACCCAAAGCATGTGAAGCTATAAAAATACCTTCCCAGGCTCAGCTGAGAGCTGGTAAATACCATGATTTCCACCAGCTGGGTTGCAAAAGCTTCCTCTCCTGCCACCTGTCTGGCTTGAAGGGCATCCCTCCAATAGGGACCATCACCTGAGCACTGGACAAAACACTGCCGCTGAGATCATCTTCGAAAGGATGCTGCTGCTCCCGACAAACACAGGATAGACGCTTCAGGCATGAGTTCTACAGCACAGGAAGCACAAAGACACTCCCGCCAGTGCTGAGGCTGCTCAGCTTGTTTTAAATCCTATCGTTTCTGCAGGATGACCAGGTTTTCCAGCCCTTGAGGCTGACAGTGGCAAAGCTGGCTTATCTCTGACTACTAACCCCTGGCAAAAATCATTATTTCATATGTTTTGGTCAAAAAACTATTTGTAGTCATAAGCTTGGCCAGCATAGTGCTGTTTTAAACCATCCTGTGCATCCAGAGCCTTAGGCTGGTTCTCATTTTCCTCTGAAGCAGCAGCAGCACAAGAGGAAGGTTGCCACTGTGGTCAAATGGACAGCAAGCCTGTTCAACAAGACAGATTTTTATGCTCCCAATTTGTAGGCTAGAGAGAGACTCTTTATGAGGGACTGTGGTGACAGGACAAGGGGTAATGGATTCAAACTTAAACACGGGAGATTTAGGCTGTATATAAGGAAGAAGCTCTTCCCTGTGAGGGTGCTGAGGCGCTGGCACAGGTTGCCCAGAGAAGCTGTGGCTGCCCCATCCCTGGCAGTGTTCAAGGCCAGGTTGGACGGGGCTTGGAGCAGCCTGGTCTGGTGGAAGGTGTCCCTGCCTGTGGCAGGGGGTTGGAACTGGATGAGCTTTAAGGGCCCTTCTAACCTGAACCATTCCATGATTCTGTGATGATTCTAATGTGTCACAGAAACATCCCTAAAAGAAGTGGCTTTTGGTGAAGGGATAATGGATGCTGCAAGGAGCTGGAAGCAGAGCTGGGAGTAGAGCTGGGAGTGAAGACCTCCCTCAGGAGCTACTGCCCTCCCAGGATGGGGGTTAATGGGTGGGCTGAGGATCCATCCTATAGACTCAAAGGCTGGTTTGGGTTGGAAGAGACCTTAAAGCTCATCCTGTTCCAAATCCCTGCCACAGGCAGGGACACCTTCCACTAGATCAGGTTGCTCCAAGCAAAAGGGCCTCACCCATGGGGCTGCCTCAGGTGGGCAGTGAGGGCCGAGGCTGCTGCCACAGCTGGGTCACCAGGAGCTGCTTATTCCCACCTGCATTCTTCCCATCAAAAAATGCACACTAAAAATATGTTGCATAAATTTGTATAATTGCCAACTATTCCTACTGTAGAAAACACAGATTTTTGAGGGGAAAAAGATAATTATTAAAGTATTCTTATCTTTGCATTTTAACTATTCTGAACAGAAGTCTCCTGTTTTTTCTTTCCTCTTTGAAATTTCTCCTCCTCTATCCAGAAAAAGCCTCCTCTGTCAAGCCATCCCCCCCTCTCCTTGCTCTCCAACTCTTCAGAACACCCATCTCAGCCCACCTCTGGTAGGAGAGCATCACCCAGATGCTCTCCCAGGAGCGGCCAACTCCCCAGCAAGGGCTTTGGAGGAGATAACCCACCCAAACGTCCTCACAGGAGGGTGCCACTGTTGCTCTGTCTTCCATTTCTCACTCTCATCACATAGTGGCCAGGTCAGGGCTGGTCACCTTCAGAAGGTCCTTCAGCATCCAAGGTCAGGTGCAGGATGGGTCATCCAGGGTGATGGACGGACGATACTGTGTGCTCACACCCCTCCAAATCACGATGGCATCACTTCCCTGCTCCCCAGAGCTCTGCCCACTGCCCCATGGCACTCCTGTGCTCCACCACTACTGTCTTCATGGAATCCCCACATGTCCCATTCAGCTCAACCTCTCCCTGAAGCACACGAGGGCACAAAGCCCCTTCCCTTCCCCTCCACAGGTAAGTGATGCCGATGTAGGTACTTTGATGGCTGTCAGGATGGAACCACCCACCCCCATCACTCCCCTGGGCCTGGCAGGGTCCATTCAACCCCACTCCCTGCTGGAGAGCAGCATTTGCTGCATAGTGCCCCACACCTAAGGCTGAGTAGGGCACCCAGAGACAATCTCTGCTCAGAAACCTTCCCCCTGCCAGCCACCACATTTAGTAGAAGCTGTTAAATTCACATCTGCTGTCTGAACTCACTTCCTTCCCCCTCCTCATGCGCAATTCCCACTGTGTATTGCTGGGGCTTCTGTTTCCTACCTGTGCACCCACCCAGCAGTGACTCAGTGCCAAAACACCGGGGGAAGGAGGAATCAAACTGTCTTTCTAGCAAACATGATTCACAGGCCAAGGCTTCCTGGTGAAGGAGATGTTTGCTGAAGTCATGCTACAGATGTAATTCTCCTTAATACCAGTATAACTTCCCCTTCCTCCTGCTACCCCATCCAACTACTGTTCCAAAATAAAGGATGACAATCCATTACTTTCTGCCTAATCCAGGCGAAGATTAACTTCAGCTTGTGCAGAAAATAGCTCCCAACCTCCTCACCCATTCCAAAGATTAGCTCTAAAAGGAGGCCAGAAGCGAAGCACGAAGGAAGAACATGGAGTGGCAGACACATCCTGTGGCTTTCAATAAAAAATGGCCCCAAAACCCAAAAAGACAACAACAAGAGCTCAGACGTGCCTTTCCAGCCTGTTAGTTCCAGGAAGTTTGATTTTCCCGGCCAGCTCCAACACATGCAGACAATTCCATGGGAAAGATAGAATTCCAGACTGGTTTGAGTTGGAAGGGACCTTAAAGCTCATCCAGTTCCAACCCCCTGCCACAGGCAGGGACACCTTCCACTAGACCAGGTTGCTCCAAGCCCCATCCAACCTGGCCTTGAACACTGCCAGGGATGGGGCAGCCACAGCTTCTCTGGGCAACCTGTGCCAGTGCCTCAGCACCCTCACAGGGAAGAACTTCTGCCTAAGAGCTCATCTCAGTCCCCCCTCTGTCAGGTTAAAGCCATTCCCCATTGTCCTGTCCCTACGGGCCCTTGTCCAAAGCCCCTCTCCAGCTTTCTTGTAGCCCCTTTAGGCACTGGAAGCTGCTCTAAGGTCTCCCCTTAAGGACCCTTCTCTTCTCCAGGCTGAACAAGCCCAGCTCTCTCAGCCTGGCTCCTGAGCAGAGCTGCTCCAGCCCTCGCAGCATCTCTGTGGCCTCCTCTGGACTCACTCCAACAGCTCCATGTCGTGCTATTGCCCCAGAGCTGGATGCAGGACTGCAGGGGGGTCTCCCCAGACCACAAAAGAGGGGAGAATCCTCCCCTGATCTGCTGTTCATGCCACGTACAGCCACAAGAGCAGGTTTTTGAGGAGCACCAAGCAGCAGAGATGACCAGAAGCAAGGCATCGCTGGCTCCATCCACATCACTTCCCCTGCAAACCTGCTGGTGCCCAGCACCACGACCATGCAAGGGAGGACGGAGGCAGTAGCCCCTACTGACAGCAGGGCTGTGGACAGGGTATTGGGTGCTGGAACTGGGAACACACCCAGGTTTCCCCAGTGCACAGGAACCCCCATGGAGAACCAGGATCTGCTGGAAAGGCCCTTTGTAATGACAGACTTAATGGGGAGAGAGACTTTTTTTCTATGCTGCTCCCCTTTCTGATAGATCACAGCCACACTGATGCAACCAACTGGGGAGAGCAAAGCCAAAAAGCCTCTTGAGGTTAAAACATACAAAGCCCAGGCAGTTTAATCAAGCAAGAAAAGCTAAATGTCATTTCCTCCCATGGCACTGCCACTCTGCTCACAAACACAACCCTTTACGTCTGATGGCTTGTCATCTTGGTGACACACCAGGGATGCAGCTCACAGCCCGGGGGAAAGCTGACGCAGAGCAGAGGGGAGGAAGGCTCAGGCCACCACCGAGGGTGAGAGAAGCAGCTCAAAATGCGAGAGCTCCTGAAGCTGCTTCTCACATTCCTGCCCAGACATGCAAAGGAAACCACTAAGTTGTGCAGGTGCCGAGTGTCCTGTCACAGGTGACAGGAACAACAGACACTCAGCGCTGCTGCAACACAGCCATGGTCTGAGTCACTCGCACTGGATTTAGGACTCTATCTCCAGCTCAGCCTGAGCACAGCACAGAGCACATCCACCGAGCAGCCATGGCCATCATTTATTCCTTTTAAGTAGGTTACAATGATCTGTGGCAGCAAAACTGCCGATCCAGCCACCCACATGCTTCCCTGCTGGCCTCTCAGCAGGGAGGAAGGTGTCAGTTCTGGGCAGTTTGAAATACAAGTGCCACCAACACCTTGTTGATTAATCTAAGGTGGAAACTTCTCAACTCAAAACATTTCCAAGTTCCTTCCTTGTTTTCTCTTTTAAAATATGCAGGTACCATCTCGTATTGGTGTGTCATTTGGAGGCAGGAAGGTTTTGTTCAAAACACGTCCAAACCAAAGAGTAAAGTCAGTCAAACTAACATCCATGCACAAGACCCCCAGTGCCCCTCAGGGATGTCCCTCTGGGGGGAAGTTTTACCTTGTGTGAAAAGCCTCTCACCCAGGTCAAGCGGCAGGATACAGCACCTGGGGAAAATTATCCATGCACGTTTGCGGTAGGTGGGTGCACAAGATGCCCCCAGTAGTCCAGCAAGGCTCTCCTTAGCTCTACACAGCCCAACTGGCTTCTTGCTCCATCCTACCAGCTCTCAACACCTCCAAGGATTTAAAACAACCAGCACCAGTTAAAACCCCCCAGACTGGGACTTGGAAGGGGTGAGCTGAGTCCCCAGTGCCATGTCCAACATGATACCAGGTAACTCGGTGCCACTGTGACACAGTGGGAGGATGCACAAGGCAGGCGCGCTCCAACGGTGGGACTGTTGAAAGGCCATGCTCTAAGCCAGGAGTGGAAGACGCTGCCAGTTTTCACCTGCCTCACAGATAAACCCACACAGGATTTATTCCTTCAGTGCCTTTTTCCAGCCCCAAAACTTGCCAGTTCTTTCTCTTCCCTATCACAACCATGCGATGGAATACAGATGTGCTGCCAGAGCTGAAGAGAGATATTTAAACATCCAAAAACAACTAAACCAAACTCTGCCAGGAGAACACTGCCCACCATCCCTCCCCACTCACCCACCTTGAAGCCCATCCACTTACACAGCAAGGAACATGGATCAGGAAATCAAGGTGGGGCATACCCACAAAGGAGGGGAGGTTACAGCTCCCTGGTGCAAAGAGCTTCCTACAAACCCCAGTATGGGCTCCAACAGCAGCAGGGACACCAGGACACAACCCTGCTCCTTCTGTGAGTGCAAATCAAGAGCATCACCTGGAGATTATCTAATGGCATGGGCAGAACAGGCCAGGCAAGTTGGAATTTTTATGGAATTTTTAGATAATTTAACACCCTGCAGCTAACTCTGCTTGCCCGCTCCCTGGTTCAGCACAAGCCAAGCACCTCTCCTCCCCATTTCCCAAGCTTAGCTTCCCTGGGATTCACTGCAGGTTGCTCCACTGCCTCCACCCAAGCCAGGGAAAAGCTCCTCTCCTGCAACCCACTGAGTCTGTATGCTCTTCACCCCCAAAACTGTTGAGGGTCTTCAGTTCTGCTGCTTCCAACACTGAAGATCTCCCCCAGGAGAAGGACATAAGATCCAAAACCAGCCACAAATCTCTCCTTCCTCTCCCCCCACCCTGAAGATCTCATTTTCCATAACTAGGCAGTGATCTCCAGATGAGCACATCAAAGCCTCTCTGCAGGGACTGCTTGGGACTCTGGGGACCACAGACCTATCATAGAATGGTTTGGGATGGAAGGAATCTTAAAGCTCATCCAGTTCCAACCCCCTGCCACGAGCAGGGACACCTTCCACTAGACCAGGTTGCTCCAAGCCCCGTCCAACCTGGCCTTGAACACTGCCAGGGATGGGGCAGCCACAGCTTCTCTGGGCAACCTGTGCCAGCGCCTCAGCACCCTCACAGGGAAGAATCAAAGAAGGAATGTGCATCAACCTCCTGAAGCCAAGTGAGCAGATCTATCCTAAAACAGTACTGGGCCAAGAGAGAAAGCCAGTATATCCAACAGCCTCTGAGTCCCTGCCTAGAGGACAAGATACTTCCCAAAAGCCACCCCCGGACAGTATTTGGGATTTCTAATGATATGTCATTTGCCTTAGAACCATAAAATGGTTTGGGTTGGAAAGAATCTTAAGATCAGGTAATTCCAACCCCCTGCCATGGGGAGGCTGTCACTGCTGCAGGTCGCAGCTCTCTGAGGGAAGGACTGGTGTTCTCAGGGAGGGTCTGCTGCCAGCACTGCATTCAGGCTGAGACCAACCCCAAAAGGCCGCTTGAGAAGTTCTCCAAGAACCATGAACTCTGTCAGTGACACTGAATCCTGATCTTTCAGCAGCACTGCGAGCCCCTGGCCCTCGGCCAGCACCTGCCAGGCTTGCTGGATGCTAAGCAGCCTTGGCTGAGGGCAGCAGCCGGGAGAGGTGCCAGCAGACTCCTGAATACCAACAATCTCCCCCAGCCCACTCCCAGCAGAGCACCGCTGATCTCCCAGCCCAGTTCCAACAGCCTTCCCCGATGTTCTGATCCACTCTCAAAAGCTGCAGGAACCCAGAACTGGCTGCCCAGACCTTCTAGTTTTAAAATAACTCACTAGATGAGCTATTTTGTAGAACCTGACTTTTCCCCTCATTATTCCTCATGCCAGAAGCAGATCCTCTTTAGCAACACACAGAGGGCTGGGCACAAGCACCTTGAGACTGACACCTAAGATAACACAAAGAACAAACCCCAAGAAGCACATCCAGGCCCTCCTGTCTTTTGCCCACAGGCACCTTCATCCAGTGCTGCAGAGAAGACCCCATCATCCTGCACAAAGCCATGCAGCTCCAAAGCCACTCAAGCCAATCTTCTGGTTCATCCCTCAATGCTTCTATCAGACTGGAAAAAGTTACTGCAAATAAACCATAGACTGGTTTGAGCTGGAGGAACCTTAAAGCTCATCCAGTGCCAACCCCCTGCCACGGGCAGGGACACCTTCCACTAGACCAGGTTGCTCCAAGCCCCGTCCAACCTGGCCTTGAACACTGCCAGGGATGGGGCAGCCACAGCTTCTCTGGGCAACCTGTTCCAATCCCTGGCTGGCGTGTTTACACTCCATCCCCACATCCTACGAGCTGCATGCTGGGGACACTCTGATCCCCAGCATGTCACACCTGGAGCCTCTCAACCCCTGGAGATCTGACTGTCCAACTGATTCAACAACGTGAGACAAACATGCCATGCTACTGCTCTTCTATGTACAAGTTTGAGCCCTCAGTTCCCAAATCCACCTCGCACACATTGCTCTATCTGGAGAGGTAGTTTGAAAATGCAGGCAGATTACTTAAGAGCATAACTACACACCTGCTAATGTCTGTGAGGTCCCCCGAGAACGCATGGGACCACTATATTTAGAATTTAATAACTCCACTAAGTGCATCCTCCTTGCTGAGGACCTGCCCACACTTGATTGCTGGAGTCCCAGGGGACCACAGGCCTTTGGCAGGAGTGGTGGGAGCCCGACTGGGCTGAGCCATGCCAGGGCCATGACATGGCTCAGACAACACACTATTGAGCTTGCATCCAGGATTTCCAGTACTCGTACACATGGAAACGAGGGGTCTGAGCCACTTATTTCTTTGTTTAATTTGCCCCTATTAGCATGAAGAAATAAAATCAAACCAGAATGTTGCTCAGCAAAGTGAGAAAAAGCCCCATCTAGAGTAATGACAGGGTCAGATGTGTCAGGAGATGCCTTTTGTTTGCTTTTGGGTCCCTGCCATGAAGTGTTTGGCTTCCTGGCTGGCAGCAGCAAGTGCAGCTTGGGTCAAGGTCTCAGGTGGGGCTTCTCAAGGTACAGACATTGGAGAGGAGAACAAAACCAGTAAAAATCTCAAGCAGCTTGGGTGGAAAGTGACACTGATTTCAAAAGCATCTTGTGCTTCAATCAACACATTTTTACTGCCATAATCAACCATGTGCAATCAAGGGAACGTGCTCAGGATCTGCAGGTGCACTTGAGCCCTGGGTCTGGGTGTGTCAGGGCCCAGGAGCACTGTCTGCACACTCAGAGCCAGTCTGAGTTGCTGCATGGCACCGGGGCAGGGACGCGCGGCTGCTTCACCTCCAGCTTGGCCATGCTGCACCATCCGGGCATGTGCAGAAGCTTCTGCTTGGGTGTCCAGCAGCCCCACACAGAGCCCCACACGACAGCCACAACCACACAGCACAAACCACGCTCCTGCTCTTAAACAAGGTCTCACTCAGCATCCCCCCAGCAGATTTGGTACCTTAGCTACCCACCAGAAATGACACTTGCGTGACTAATGCCCCAGAGCTAGGAAAGCACCACAGCATCTCCCATTAGATAGGAAATCACACAATTCACCCAAAAACCCAAGGTCCAGAAAAGTAGCAGGCTATGCAAGGGGGATGATAGGTGTGAAGCCCCAGGAGCATCTCCTGACTCCCCTCATGCCCAAGCCACATGCTTGTTCTCCATGCGGCACTTGGCTGCACACCAGTGAGCCCCATGGACACACTGCGCTGGGAAGTGCCTGCAGAACTTCCACATGCCCATCACACTGGCACAGCAAAAACCAGAGGGCAGAAACCAGGGTTACTGTCCATAAGGCCAAAGAAGAGCAGAACAAAGCTCCTGGCTCAGCCAAGAATGGTTTCATGTTTCCGGAGAAACCGCACCAGGCTCCAAGCGAGTGGGGAAGAGGCAACTGAATCCTTCAGCCACCGAGCGAGGAGGGGAGACAGCAACAGCACATCATGTCTCAGCAGCAGCATTGGAAACAACAAGAGGGGCTTGGGCAACAGACCCCCAACTTCTTTTTAATCTGCTGATACTTTAATAACCTTTAGAGGGCATGAGATGCTCAACACCCAGGGAAGAAGGCAAGTTGGTATCATGGTGCTGTGTTTCCCCCATGTGTCCCCACACAGACCCATATCCTTCCAGCAGCAAGGAGTCACCGTGCGCAGGTCAGCGGAGGGTTTGGGAACACACACACTGCTCAGGCTCTATCCCTCTGTCTCACCATGAGCCCACAGAGAGAAGGGGAAAAGCATCAAGTGCTAGCCGTGTCCTACACAATGCTTGCCATTCCCTGCACACTGCTCATCATTCCCCAGGAGAGGTAAAGCTACCCAGGCATTCAGAAATTTGCTTCATTGCAATAACTGTGTTGGCATGCAAACCAAGGATGTGTGGGGCTGGCCCTGCTGCTTCCCACCACAACCCCAAGCACTCCAACAGCAGCACACTCCAAGGGAACTTCCAGTCCACCCAGTGCCACCCATCCCCATCCCCAGCATATTCCCCTCATCAATCCACCCCCCAATCGAGCTGACAATGAACAGCTTGTCTGCTGCTCAGAGAGGCCCTTTTCACATTGCAGCCTGTCCCCAAGCACCTCCAAGACCCCCCCCAGAACAGTCCCCTGCATGCCAGGAGGCTCCATCAGCACCAGGTTCAACCCTACCTGTGAAGCCACATCTTGTGCCTTTTCAGCCCAGGACTTGGCCCACAGCAGAGTGAGGGGCAAAGGGAAGAAAGGGCAACTGCAGCATAACCACCTCCTCCTCCAACCAGGAGATAGTGCAGCGGCACTACACAACCAGCCAAGGCAGAGGCAGGCAGATACACGTGCAGACACATCTGAGGTGCGACACCGATACCTGGGATGTGCCCTGGGCAGGGACACTGATGCCAGGAGCCTGCTGGAGATGTCCCACTGCGATGAGCTGCTCAGAAGCCCCTCAGGACAAAGGTGATGCTTCCTGAGTTCTTTCCATGCCCCCAGCCCCCTCCCGAGTCCCAGGAGCCATAAAGGGAAAGCAAAGCCCTCAGACTGCATCTGCCAGCCCGCAGCCCCCTGGGGCACACACGGAGGCGGCACAGGCCACCCTGTACCTGCACTCCAGGCCACTACAGCAGCAGCTCCCGCTCCGCCGGCCGCGCCGCCCTGAGCGCAGCTCCGTCCTCGACTTCCTCAGGCTGAAGTATTCCGTCAGCTTCCCAAAGGAAGCCATGGCCCCCGCCTGTGTCCCTGGGCGCCGCTCCCGCCGCACGCTCATGCATGCTACATCCCGACTGTTCTCGCTACCCCGCGGGCTCTGGCAGCCCACGGGACCAGGCAGGGAGTGCTGTGATCCAGGCACGGAGCAAGGCAGGAAGAGCACAGCCAGGAATTACTTGTTGGAGATTCACAGGGCGCTCCACGGCGATCCCTCACATTTGGAGGGTGGGAAGCTCTGCCTCCCTGAGCCAACTGCAGGCGCCGGACTGCACGAGAGCGGCTGGCATCCGCGCGCTTAGATACTGCGACGCTGCAGAGCTGAATTAAGGAGGAGGAAAGAAATAATACTACTACTAATAAGCATTCCCGCTGGAAAGGGTCCCTCAGTAGTAATGGCACAGGTCTGTGAGCCCGCAAGGCAAGTGGCCACTTGGCAGGGGAGGTGGCCCAGAGTGGCTGTGGTGGCCCTCGGCCGGGCAAGAGGATGCTCTCCGGATCAGGTGGTGATGAGAAACTCCAAGGAATCGGCTGTTCAGATGGTTTTCCAAAAGGTCTGTTCTTACGCCACAATAGGTGGAGAGGATCCCAGCTCACTCCTCTTGCGAAAGAACCCCACTCGCTTCTCTTGTGGCTATTCAGAGTTCAGTTTTTCCCTCCCTCTCTGTTACCAAAGGCAAAAGGCACCTCTGAGCCTCCAGCAGCACCTCCCCATCACGATTTTCCAGCCTGTCACCAAACACTAGTCGGAGATCATCTGCTTCCCAGGCTTCGGCACAACGCCTTTCTATAGCAGGCAGCAGAGAAAGGGATGCTCCAAACCCGAAGGGAAATCCTACTGCCAGCCTCCCCTGGTCGGGAGCGCTCAGCTCTGCATCCTCAGTGCCTGATGCCAGCTGGGCGGAGGAAAATCACGGGCTTCAGAAAATCCCCCCCTTCCCCCCTCCCCCCCCAGCCCCACAGAGCAAAGCCAGACCAAGTCAGTGAAGCACATCCAGGGCACGGGTGTGTGACGGGACTCACACGCCAGGGACCCTCGGACACAGCAAACAAAACCAACGTTAACCCAGCTGGCAGAGCTCCCCCTGCATCCTCTGCATCCCGCTGTTGTGGATGCCATGTTAAAACACACACAACCCCCTTTCATTGCTATTTCCCTGCTTAGAGCCATCCAAGGCAACCAGCCAGCGAGCACCGAGGGACAGCAGCCGCTGCCGAACTCCTGCTGTGCGCCATGCCCGGCCCCCTCCCGCCCCGCTTCCCTCCTCCCTTATTTGCTTCCCTTTCCTCTAGGCTCCGGATCAGCTTCCAGCTCGGAATTCAACAGCGGACGGGTTCGCCCCACGGTCACTGGGGCGGGCGGCTGGTGGCTGTCGGAGCCACTGTCACCATCCCTGCTGCAGTTCCGGGGGGGGGGGGGTGGTAATTTTAATTCCTTTGATCCCGCTCCCAGCAAAACAGACCCAACCGGTGCAAACCTGCACAGGAAACGGGGGGCTGATGGTGCACAAGGGGTCCCCAGGGACATAGATAGGTTCACGCACCTCCAGCACCTTCTCCATCCCATTCACACATGAGGAGGGGACAGCTTGGGCTCGATCCTCTCTCACAGATGGGGACAATCAGCTGTCTACCCGCTTCTCAGCACAACCTCCCCTTCATGTCCCACCTTCTGCCTCCGATGGGCTCCACCGCTGCCGGAGAGGGCTCCAGGGCGCTTCCTGAAACGGGTCCGTTTGCTGAGAGCGGGGCTGAGGCAGCGCAGCGTGAGACTCCTCCGGTGCAGCCTGAGCCGCTCACAACGTCGGGGCGGTCACCCTCTTATCTCCCATCGGCTCCCCGTTACCCGTGAAATGCAACACGTCAAAGGAGGTCAGAGGAGCTGGAGCGGAGCCGGCTGGGAAAGCAGCCAAGGCGGGGGGGACATAGAAGCGGGAGATGGAAGGGGAAAACTCTTGTTTCCCTGCTAGAGAGGGAAAGCACAACTTCGGCTTTGGGAGCAGCTGGGGTTCAGGCACACATACGCCTTCAGAGGACGGTACCAGCAATTATCTGGCAGAGATGATGTTACTGGCTCCTCAGCTATGCAAAAGCAACAGGAGAGCGGCTGGACCGGGCAGTAGCAGGCATGGGGAGAATGAGCAGGGTTAGTTTGAATCCTTATCTTCTCCTGACGGGAGGGAATGGGAGCAGTGATGCTGCCCCGGGGATTCTCCTTTAGCATTTGCAAAGCAGAATTGTTTAGGGACAAAAGGGCAATTTGGAAGACTCTAGGACAGACAACTGGAGGATTAGCCAGACTGACAGACACTCCACAGCAAGCCAGCCCTCCCCAGCACAACCCACATTCCAGATTGGATGGGCCTTGGAGCAACCTGGTCTAGTGGAAGGTGTCCCTGCCCCTGGCAGGGGGTTGGAACTGAATGAGCTTTAAAGTCCCTTCCAACCCAAACCACTCTGGTTTGGAACGATTCCTAACACCCCTCCTAGCTGAGCAGGAGCCACGGCTCTTTGCAGAGTGTCAGGCCTTCTGCAAGGCTATGAAGCTTCCTGAGAGCCAAACAAACAGGAGGAGGCTCTGCCTTGATGAAACCCGTGCCTGTGTAGCTGGGGGTGGTGGGATTCAAAGTACCAACACCTGGAAGTTCAGGCACGTCCATGAACACCTTCATCTGTGATCAAAAAGTGATCCACCCGAAGGGACTGCTGTCCCACAGCCCTCCTAGTGCGTCCCAGTCCCCCATCTGGCTAGAAGCAGACCAGCACGACCTCCCACATCTCTCCTCTTTTAGTGTCTGCTTAACTCTGGTGACATGGGGCAAGAGAAGGGCAAGCCTCAGGCCCTTTCTTACTGAAGGAATGATGTGGTCAGGCCTTCAAGGTAGGGCTGTCACACTAGTTGGTCTCCCAGAGGAGCTCTGTGTCCGTTATGAAGCAGCAGAGGCAATGTGCTGAGATAGATAGATTGCTGGAATCTAATTTCCCATTACCAGTCTGCTGTGATGAGGTGCACAGCCACACACTCAGGGATGTGAACAGCAGCTTCCCATTGCCACTTCATAGTAGAATGAACCACTCTGTAAGTGAAACTGTAGTTCAGTTTGCAGGATACATAAACTGATTTTTAACAGGATCCCTGGAGGAGACTGCTAAAGCAGAAACCAGGATGTATGCAGTGTTGGGACTGTGTTGGGTAACGCAGAACACTGCTGCACACAGCCATCACTGAGACACTTGCACAAGCATACCCTCACCTGCAGACATTTTGGAGGACAAAACCCCAAGTCATGAACACAGCCACGTGATTGTCTGGGTCCATCTCACACAATCCTGTACATATGCTTGTTCAGAGACCACTGTTTCCCATTTCAAAACCCTCCACACACAGTGAAGCCATCAGTCAGGGGAACCAGCACCAGTCCCAGCCTGAAAATCACCACTATGCTTCTTCAGGCCAGAGGGCTCCCCTTGAGCAGTGAACTGGGAAGCATCTCTGCCAGATCCCCTGCCCAGCCAATGTGGTGGGACAATCTGGGCTGCACTGGGAGGTGGTGGCCCCTGCTCCATCCCAGGAAGACTCCTCACAGCCCATGGTCACTGTGCTTTTGAGGAAACCATATCTTGTTGCATCCTTGTGGCTTCCCCAGGCAGATTTTATTCTGATTACACTCCTCAAACGTGGCTAGGCATAAGCAGGGAAGGAGGAAAAGGGTGCTCTTCAAAGCTGACAGCTTCTCCATCCTCTGCTGCACTACCGAAGGACTCCAGCCCTGTTTCTCCAGGGCTTCAGTGTCACTCCTCCACACCAAGACCACTCAACACAACTCAAACCCACCTGCTCTGCCACCCTAGCTCATGTGGGGAGCTGCATCCCACAGGTTGGTGCCCAGGTGGTGCTCACAAGTACCTGACCACTGGTGTCCAGGATATGCAGGTAAGACTGAGTTAAGCTGTACTGGGAGTAGACACCCTATTGACAAGCAGAACCTTGGCTATGTTAAGGCTCCCTTTCCATGCAACCCTTTCCCAGCCTGGCTGCTACTCAGAGAGCAGCAGCTGCCACCTCTTTGAGGTCCTCCAGCAATAGGGAAGATGGAGCCCAGCAGGATGCATAAGCAGAGTCCCAGACAGCAGCTTTGAAGTTAAAGTGGTGACAACTGCAGAACAGTCTAGGAAAGCAGACAGCCTGGCCAAAGGAGGAGTCAAAGCCTGAGCAGCACAGCAGGGACAGAGCCTGGAGCAAGAGACGCATCTACCTGCTCATCCTGAATGTCCTGTGGCAAAAGGCAACTGTTCCCAGAGCCAGTTCAGCAGGGGGAAGGACTCTGTGGGTCCTGGCAACCCAGTTCCCATCTGTTGTGGTCCAAGTCCCTCTCATCCAGCGGGAAAAACATCTGCTGAGATCCCAAAAACTGAGCAAGAGGAAGCTTCCTTATCCACCAGGGGCAGCTGGTTGGAGAGGATTTCTCCTGAGCTGCCTTTTTATGCCAACAGGGGAGCAACCAGCTTCTCCAAGTTACCGGGAAGTCAGCTGGAAGCACCATGGGGACCTCAAAGGGGGTTTGGACAGGAGTTTTCCAAACTCCTGAAAACTGGCCCCTGATGTCAGACATCACCTTCCTGCCAAGCCTTATGGGAATGAATGAAGCCAATAATGAAGAATTTTGATAATCACCATTTTTTTAGAGAGCAAGGTAAGTTTTGAGCACTAACTTGACCTGGTCTAGTGGAAGGTGTCTCTGCTCATATCAGGGGGTTGGAACTGAATGATCTTTAAGGTCCCTTACAATCCAACTCATTCCATGATTCTGTGATCCCTTATTTCAAGGGACAAAGGCACTGTACCAGTCCCTTCAGGACACTGTCATCACAACATTGTGCAAGGCTCTCTCTCTCCAGAAGCTTCCATTTAAGAGAAGTGCAGTGGGAACAGGGGGATCAGGCCACTGCTACCTCATATCCAGCCCAAGGTATAGCAGCTGCAGCAGGTATACTGGTACAGTATACCTGTACCAGGGTACAGGTATAGTACCTGTAGGGTACAGGCTGAGTGCAGGGTGTTTCTCCAACTCCAGCTCCTGGAATCAGCCACAGCAGCACCAAACGCACCCATGTTCATCAGTTCCTCCTTGGACGCTGGCAGCATTTGACACCACCATTTTGTGCCAGCTCAGACATTCCACTGTGGGGCCCTATGGAAGTGCTACATTTAATACAGCTGTAATAAAGGGCAGAGTATACAGAAGGCTCTATAATTCCCTTCTAACCAGGCACTTTGCCTTAGTTGTCACTTATATTGCATTACATACAAATTTCAGTGCTGATACCAAGCAGAACCCAACCGCATCAAGTCACTAATTTGCCTGGCGTGTCGCTGCATTCCAACTCATTTAGCACAATTACTCCAATTCCAGCAGCAAATCCAGATGTGCTGCCCAAGATCCACTTAAAATAACCTCGGTTTTAGAGATAGCATTGAATTACATAGCGGAAGACTCCAAAGCCACATTCCTTTTGTGACTTGGGCCACCCTCCTGGTGGGAAGGGATGGTATTGAAAAGCACCTGGATAGGCTGGAAAGGTGGGACCATGCAAAGCTCCTGGAGTTCAACAATGCCAAGCGCAAGGTCCTGCACATGGAGAGTCCAGAGGAGGCCACGGAGATGCTGCAAGGGCTGGAGCAGCTCTGCTCTGGAGCCAGGCTGAGAGAGCTGGGCTTGTTCAGCCTGGAGAAGAGATGGCTCCTTAAGGGGAGACCTTAGAGCAGCTCCAGTGCCTAAAGGGGCTACAAGAAAGCTGGAGAGGGGCTTTGGACAAGGGCCCGTAGGGACAGGACAAGGGGGAATGGCTTTAACCTGACAGAGGGGAGATTGAGATGAGCTCTTAGGCAGAAGTTCTTCCCTGTGAGGGTGCTGAGGCGCTGGCACAGGTTGCCCAGAGAAGCTGTGGCTGCCCCATCCCTGGCAGTGTTCAAGGCCAGGTTGGACGGGGCTTGGAGCAACCTGGTCTAGTGGAAGGTGTCCCTGCCCGTGACAGGGGGTTGGAACTGGATGAGCTTTAAGGTCCCTTCCAACCTAAACCAGTCTGGGATTCTAGGATTCAGAGAAGCACCCAGAAAGCAGAGGTGCAGCCATCACCAAACACTGTTGGGTAGCAGGGAAGTAGCTGCAGACCCCACCAGAGACGCGGGTGCTGATGCAGTAGTTTGCCTGTAGCTCATTAGCATCAGTCCCTTTTCAGAGCAGCACAGGGTGTGCACACTCATGAAATCCAGTTCCCTTTCTGACCCTCTCAGATGGATGGGAATTGCCAAATTATTTTACCTACTTTAAAGATGTTCTACCCGCATGCCACACTGTGCAGTTAAATCCCTCCACAAAAGGACAATGACCTCCCAAAGCAGCGACATCCCTGGTGCCTGCTCCTTTTTGGCAGCACAAACCCCTGGCTCATGCTTCCAGGGGAAAGATAAGGGCAGGAAAAAGCAGACGGCAGCACAGCCAGCTGCAGGAGTCACAGGGGCCTCTATAGCCTTACTATAAAGAGAACAGAAATTGTTTAGTCCCTCCTAAAAAATAATTTATTGAGGTTAAAAGGACTGAAGAAAGTATCAGAGATCAGCAGTAATGTGATGGGATGAAGTACAGCAAAAGGAGAAACAAAGGCAAGATAGTTTGAGGGCATTGGAGCTGCATCTTACATGTGAGGGTGCTGCCTCTGTCCATCACCTTGGCTCTGCCACCTTACCCATGGGGATCCACCCAAAATTCACTTGATTCTTTCATACAAACCCCCCTGTTCTGCCCAAGTGGAACAAACAGGGCACATGCCATCCCCCCATCCTCAGTTAGCCAGGGACAGGCCCAGCTCAGCACCAATTAGAATCATAGAATGGTTTGGGTTGGAAAGGACCTTAAGATCATCCAGTTCCAACCCCCCTGCCATGGGCAGGGACACCTCACACTAAACCATGCCACCCAAGGCTCTGTCCACCCTGGCCTTGAACACTGCCAGGAATGGAGCACTTACCACTTCTTTGGGCGACCTGTGCCAGTGCCTCACCACCCTCACAGTAAAGAACTTTTTCCTTACATCTAACCTGAACTTCCCCTGTTTAAGTTTCTCCTTTGTCCACTAAAGACCAGCTGTGGCCAAACCCAAAGTAAGAATTGGAAAAGTCAGTAATGCGATCAAGAGTTTCAGAAAATAGGAAGGAGAATCATTCCTGCAATCACAGCCCAGCAAACTTCGTCACTGTATTAATAACAATCAATACGTAGCGAGCTGTCTCCGGGCTGGATTGTCTCAGGACTACGATCGATATGGCTGCCGGCATCCAGCAGCAACTTCCACTGTCTACCTGGATCTCTGAGGAGCAGCTCTCTCCCCACCATCAGACCTATGGGCGCTGACAAAGGGTTCCCTTAGCAAGCACAGAAACCCTATAGCACCCCAGCTCCTTCCCCCTTTCCCAAAGGTGCCAGGACTTGCAGTGGAGAAATGGACAGTCCAGAAGAGGTGGGAAGGCATGGGGGGGTTGTGCCCAGCTGCCAACCCGTGTTGTAAAAACACCCCAGTTCCCCCTTCATGGTATTCTCTCCCCACTTCTCCCAGTGCCATACATACACCACGATGGCTGCTCTCCATACCTCTGCTGTAAGATGCAGCTCCAATGCCCTCAAACTATCCTGCCTTTGTTTCTCTTTTTGCTGCCTCATCACTGGGGCAACGAGGTAGCAGCCATGGGCTGGAGACACAGGAATATCATTAACCGCCAGGCCAGAGAGGTCACTCAACAGCAAGAGAAGCCTCCAACCCACTCCCTTCAAGCTCTCTGCTTTGAAGTGAATTATGGATAAATGCAACCCCACTGGGAAATAAATCATCGTGACCTCAAGCTTCCCTCTGACTGAAGCCCTTCCACCCATCCTAGAAACACAGCAGCATAGTACTGAGCAGCTCAGCTCCCCTTCCCAGGGCTTCAGGACCCAAACTGCTCTGGAGCCAAGCCCCAAACCAGTGCTACCCAGAAAGACAGGGATCTGCATCCTCCCCGCTCCCAAAGCAGCACTGCATCCCTCCAGAAGCACAGGGCTCCCCAGGACTTGAGATACAACCCAGAGGGGTACAGGCATCCTCAGCATCCTACAAAAGGTATCCACATGCACCAGGGAAGCACATTTCTCCTTCCAGCCTTTTCCTTCTCTCACACAGTAATTATCCCATTTCTGCATCAAAGAGTCTATTAAAATCTCAGCTTCTTTCCCAAACAATAGATTAACATAATCCTCTTACAACACAGTGCCTGTTGCAGTCAATGATTGCAAACTTTCAAGCCTGAAGTCAAATTTTAACTTTTCATGTCAAAACTCTGAAGAGCACAACCATCAGATAGACAGGGATGCTGGATTTATCCAGCACAAGACTTTCCACTTAAATTAAAGATTCCTCCCTCAGGTTATAACAATTTAATTAAAACAAAGTAAAAACAAACCTCTAAAACTTCCAAAAATGC
Source organism: Psittacula echo (assembly GCF_963264785.1). Classification (NCBI taxonomy): domain Eukaryota; kingdom Metazoa; phylum Chordata; class Aves; order Psittaciformes; family Psittacidae; genus Psittacula; species Psittacula echo. The sequence continues at coordinate 18,364,314 of NC_137739.1, read as the reverse complement.
TAATTGTAAAATTAAAACCTCCAGAACTGCCAAGCAGAACCCAAATAACACCCAAGGAGAAACAAATACTGCCACTTAGTTCAGCAAAATAAAAACATTGACCAACCAGGGCACGTTGTGTCCTTCAGAATAAAAGCAAAAATGTGCAAAGCCCCCGTTGGGCAGCACAAAGACACAGATGGCCAATGCCACCAAATGAGAAGCTACACATCGAGACACCTCACCTGAGATGATCTCCACGGCCACACAGCTCCAAGTCACCACTTCCCCTGCTCAGATCCTCACCATAAGGTGAGGAGTGAAAGACCTCTCAAAGAGCTGCTCAGGGGACAGCCACCAGCTTTTCAAGCCCTGAAGTTTCTGAGATCAGCTGTGGCCTCGTGGGGCTCCAGGGAGGTCCCCAACCTTTCAGCTCAAGCTGCTGCACCTCAAGTCAGTCTGCAGGAGCCCTGAGGAACCTCCCTGCTTCCAGACCTCTCTTCCATATGAAGATAGGCTGAGGAAGTTGGGGCTTTTCGGCCTGGAGAAGAGAAGGCTGCGTGGAGACCTCGTAGCAGCCTTCCAGTGTCTGAAGGGGGCCTACAAGGATGCTGGGGAGGGACTCTTCATCAGGAACTGTAGTGACAGGACAAGGGGTAATGGGTTAAAACTTAAACAGGGGAAGTTTAGATTGGATATAAGGAAGAAATTCTTTACTGAGAGGGTGGTGAGGCACTGGAATGGGTTGCCCAGGGAGGTTGTGAATGCTCCATCCTTGGCGGTGTTCAAGGCCAGGTTGGATGAGGCCTTGGGTGGCATGGTTTAGTGTGGGGTGTCCCTGCCCATGGCAGGGGGGTTGGAACTAGATGATCTTAAGGTCCTTTCCAACCCTAAATATTCTATGATTCTATGCTGCGAACACATGGTCCAAGCCCAACACTGAAACCTTGTACGGTGTGACCAAGGTTTCTGCTGCTGGGGGAAAATAATGGAGAGAGCGAAGGAGACCTTGCTGGCATCCCACACCCCCTTCCCTCATCAGTGCTTCCCATCCTACCTTCACCTTGCTTTTGCCCCCAAGGGATGCTGCCTTGGTGCCAGCAGAGGGAAAGTAAATCCTGCAGAGTTGCATGGGCAGGGTGATGGGGACTGGGCAGGCTCGAGGACAGACCTCTGTGGCACACTGTGGGGCTTGCTGGCCCTGTCCCTCACCTGGGAACAGAAATCATAATCTTGGGAACAGAAAACTCAACACACCATCAGCAGAAACGTGCCATGTAGCCCTGGGATGAGCTGCTGAGCTGGTCTGGTACAAACCAAAACCCAACCTGGTCCACCCAGACTCCCTGAGTGCTCTGTAATGGAGCAAGTGGATGCATCCCATGGCCAACCGCTGGATCCTGGCATGAGCGAGGTGGCTCAGTCCAGGGTCTCAGGCGTCTGGACCTTTCCTCAGCACCCACCAGACTGTGAAGACGTGCCCTGAGAACCTGGAAGTGACACCATGCAAGCCCTTGCAAAGCATCCTAGGATCCTGCAGAGCCTGGACCATGCAAGGAGAGGCAGCATGAAGTACTGCATGTCCAGGATGACTAGATAATGAAGCATATGAAAAACCCCAAACATTTAAGTACTAATTGACCATACAGTTTAACCAAGGGTGTTTCTGCCAACCAGGGTCAAGGATCCACTGGATTCCTACCACAATTCAACACCCTCTCCCAAAGAGACTGTAAGGCAACACCTTCCTGAACAACCCCCTGGGGTCTGTCAAGCTGTGTTTTGACACAGGGGGAAGGCAGTCAGCAGAGCCCATTGCCTGCAGCGTGGGGGAAGGAGGTCCAGCACCAGACACCTTTCCCAGCAGCAAAGCTCCCAAACCTCCAAACATGTCAGAGTGGCAAGAAAAATAACTCTCATGCCCTGCACAGCCACTGCTGGGAAGCAAATGGGATAAATGCACCTCACGCTTAAGAGATAAAGTAATTTGGAAATCAAAACTGATTCACCAGACAGGAGATGGTGGAGCACAAGGCATGGAGGTCAAAGGTGCTTCAGAAGACCTGAACACCAGGGTGTCTGACACAACAGGCTATGTAATACATGTCCTGTGTGCACCAGTCCTCAAAGCAGCACACCTCCTAAGACAGAGGTCACAAAAGCTTGAAGTAGCCACAGAGATGTTTGTTCATCAGACTTCTGTGAACCTTCTTCTCAGGCACAACATGTCCTTATGCCCAAGCGGGGGCACAACCATCACATCACCCCTCACAGGACGCAGCACCACGTTACCTGCAGGGTTGAGCAGCTTCACTGTGACATACAGCACCTGGCAGTGGCAGGACAACTCTGCAGGCACCTCTGTGAGCTGTGTCACGGCCTCCCAAACACTGACCAGCCCCAGCCGACGTGTCTGCTTTACCCTGGGCAGACTCACAGCACCCCTCGCTGCCCGGTGCTTGTAAAAGCAATATGTGAGAGTCAACGGGAGCATCATGACCGTACAACCCACCCCCAGCTCCCTACTCAGCTCCAAGTCCCCCGAGCTCAGGCAGCGCAGAATTGCACATGAACCAACTAGGGCAGAGACCAGCTCTCTGTACATGGGCCCCTGGGAATTGCCCAGGACATCATTACCGCTGGGAAAAGCTCAGCATTGTGCAGTCCCCAAGGAATTAACCTTGGGATACACCCCCTCCAACAGGCCTGGAAGCAGAACTGAAGGTGCTGCTTCCCCTCTCAGGATGGGCTCAAGATCTCTCAGGCTGCGCACTTGCTCCAAGCCCAGCAGATACCCAGCTGTGTGACAGGCTGCCACTGTGCTGTGCACAGGTGTGGCTTCCCAGCTGCAATACCTCATCGGGAAAGGACAGAAAACAAGAAAAAGGTGGCAAAAAGGAAGGCTGCATCTTACTCCATGCTGTAATAGAATCCCAAACTGGTTTGGGTTGGAAGGGACCTTAAAGCTCATCCAGTTCCAATCCCCTGCCACGGGCAGGGACACCTTCCACTAGACCAGGTTGCTCCAAGCCCCATCCAACCTGGCCTTGAACACTGCCAGGGATGGGGCAGCCACAGCTTCTCTGGGCAACCTGTGCCAGCGCCTCAGCACCCTCACAGGGAAGAGCTTCTGCCTAAGAGCTCATCTCAATCCCCCCTCTGTCAGGTTAAAGCCATTCCCCTTGTCCTGTCCCTACAGGCCCTTGTCCAAAGCCCCTCTCCAGCTTTCTTGTAGCCCCTTTAGGCACTGGAAGCTGCTCTAAGGTCTCCCCTTAAGGAGCCTTCTCTTCTCCAGGCTGAAGAAGCCCAGCTCTCTCAGCCTGTCCCTGTGAAGGATGCCTCTGCTTTGGTCCCCAGCTCGCTGCACTTCGGCCACATCCAATGCCAGACCCTTAAACCCACCTCAGCCTCCACTTCCAGCAAGTGCCTCTGTGAGCCCTCACGTGCTACCCACAGATAATGCCAGCTTGTGCCTGGGGCACACAGGTAAAACCCCTCACTCCCCAAACCTCCAAGAGAAATTCTGGACAAACAAATCCCAACCCCACCAAAATCGGAAGCCCTCATCATTCTCTTCAGAGTCTTTCTAAAGCACCTGAAGTCCGACCATGACAGCACCCAGCAACCAGCACCCATAATGGCCATGGGCCAGCACATGTTGCTCTGCACCGTTCAAGCTGCAAAACACAGTCTGGTATTTCTTCACCCTAATATCCCCAGGCTCTGGCTAAGCTGGGTGATGTTTCAACTCAGCAGTGTCTTTTCATCCATCCATTTTCCAAACAAAACTTGGTTTTGCATCCATTCGTGTGCTACCCTCTGCTATAGGGGCCACGGCAGCGGTACATAAAAATCCATGCTGGCATCCGTGCTGGCAAGAGATCTGGCCACAAGCAGAGCAGGATGGGGCTGAACAGGTCAAAGGCTGGGTGTCTGCTTGGTGCTCAGAGGATCCCACCAGCTGCTGCTGAGAGAGCTCTGAAAGTTCTTCCCTGTCAGGGTGCTGAGGCGCTGGCACAGGTTGCCCAGAGAAGCTGTGGCTGCCCCATCCCTGGCAGTGTTCAAGGCCAGGTTGGACGGGGCTTGGAGCAACCTGGTCTGGTGGAAGGTGTCCCTGCCCGTGGCAGGGGTGGTGGGTCTGGAGGAGCTTTAAGGTCCCTTCCAACCCAAACCAGTTTGGATGATTCTGCGATCTCTATGCCTGGATGGGCAGGTTTGGGCAGTGCTGCACAGCAGGAATGCTGCTGAGCAGGGCCACCCTCCTGGTCCCCACACCAACAGGTTACAGCAGGTGTTCTGCACCAGAGAAGAGTCCTCTCACCCTGCAGGAGGAACAGTCACCAAACCAGCACCACCATGTCCTTCCCAGCATGCTACAAACAACTTGGCATCACTCCTGCCACCCCCGGGGATGCAGACCAGGCCCTCCATATATGCTATGGGAGACAAAAAGCACACCTTCACACACACCCAGGAAAACACATTTTCAAAGATCACTCTGCGTCTAGTACATGGAGCAGGAAATAGTTAAAACAAGCAGTGAAGTACCAGGGGACATCAAACTGGTTACACTTCCACCACACACATCCTCTGGCAGGCCAGCACTGGCCAAGAACCATGAAGATGTGAGCTGTGATCAGAGCCAGACCTGTGAAAGCCACATGGATGAATGCACTTATGACAGCAGGAGGAGCCCCACAGGACTCAGGACTAAGATTAACTGGTAATAGGGCAGCTCTGGCAGTTTAAGCAGCTTCCACATTACAGTCACTTCATGAGCCCAGAGGACTGGAGCAGTCATGTGTGTGAGACTGACCTGCTGCATCAGGTACCACTGCTTGGGAGATGTGGTCATGGCCCAAATCTCTCCAAATCACCTCCAGAAGTGGGCAGAGAGCTCACCCCAGGAGTAGGATAAGGGCTGGTGCTCTTCTGGCCCTGGTCTAGGCCCTGGGCCCCCAAAAGCGCAGCCACACAAGCACACAGAGATGCTGAGAACTAAGACCTTCACAAGGCAAATAAAGGTAGGTAACATTAAGATAAATACAGCAAAGATTCAAACCATTATCTTTCATCAACAGCCAGGCCTTGTGCAGAAGTACAGCTACATGAGCTAAGCTGTGCAAGTCCAGGTTTAATACAGCTTCTTCCAGCCTCCCAAGCCTGAAGATGTCCCAGGCCATCCTCAACCCCATCTCTGCAGGTGAGCAGCATCCCACAGCTGATCTCTGCCTGATTTGGAGATCTGTCTGTTGTCTACCTACTATTTGCAGAGAACAGGATGAGAGATTTTTCCCTATTAATGTACGCTCCAGGCAGTAGCTTCAAGTCTTTGATTTACTCTTTTACAGGTCGCTGTCTCTGTAAATGTATATCAAAGGCAATTTCCAGCACAGTCAACAGCTGCACTGGTGGTTGGGCATGAAAAATGAAAAAGGCTTTCCTCCCAAATTACTCCTGCCTCGGAGAGAAGGCTGCGAGGACACAAAGCAGGAGAGAGGAAGAAATAAAAGGTCAGAGCAAACGAAGGCATGCAGCAGAAAGCAACATGGAAGCAGGTGAGCAGGAGCAGGCTGGGACAGTGGGAGCTGGATGAGCAAAGTCTCTCTGCCTCTCTGCCCCACAGCTCAGCATTGTGTCAGCTGATTGTCAAACAGTGTTCGCTAAACTAAGCTCTCCAAAAGTGTCAGCACTCCTGAAATGCTTAAGGAAATGGGACGATCAGGGATTTTTGAGGATGGGAAGAAAAGAAAGGCAGAAGAGACCTGCTGGAACATGGCTGTTGGTAGTGATCCTGCACCACGTTTCAATTCCTACACAGTTTATTCACCCTGCACAGCCCCAGCTGAAGTGACACAGCCACACACAGCACAGAGGAACCTGCCTGCCTTAGCGCACAATGGATGTGGCATCACAACAAAGCACAGAAAGAGAAGCAATGCAGCCCTTTGCCACCCCAGCTCCCCTCCAATGGCTCCGACTGCCTTGGCTGCAGCTACTCCGAGGAGTAAAGCCCTGGGGTAGCATTAGGGCTGTGTAAGAGATTAATAGCAAACGCAGGGTGTCTGAGGGTGCTCCCTTAACAGCTTGCTGGATTAAAGATTTAATGCAATGTGTCCCTCTGGAAGAAATTACCCAGGCTATTAGGAAAGAGGCGCCTCTCAGCTGATGAAATCCAGTGATGGCTGCAGCAATATGTGCACACAACAGGCTCTGTGGAGCAAAGTGAAAGCTGCTCCGCTCTTGTGAGCCCTTTCTGGGCAGAGGAACCAATAAGGGAAGCAGCAACTCCATTAGCAGTAAAGCAAATGTGCAGACACAGCCGTGCCTGGGGAGCAAGGTGGGCCCTGCTTCCAAGGGAAGAAGTACAAGGCTCAGCAGCAATCCCACAATCCCTGTTTCCCACTGGCATTCCTCAGGAGTCTGTTGGAGCTGGGAGCAGCAGGGGGCCTTTAGCATCTCCCAGGGTCTTGCTTCCCAGGAAAGAGTGAGGGACATGCCAGTGCCTCCACTCCCGAAGTGGCAGCACTTTGGGAATCCAGGGCATTAGCTAATGCTTCCCTGATGCATAAGCAGGAATTAACCCCAGGTTCCTCACCCAGGGCCAGCGGGACAGGAGGAGCACAGGCTGTCACAGCAACAGGAACAGACATGCTAAAGCATCTTATTATTTGGGGGGGATACCCACACAGTTTAACACAGTGTTACTTAGGGTGTAGCAAGTGCGTCTTCCCGAGAAGCAGTGTGGTGCTGCAGACAGCAGCACTGGCTCCAAACTCACCTCCAGTGTCCCCTCAGTGTTCAGTGGCTTCCCCACAAGGGAGCCTACAGTAAAAACCATCAAACAATCAAAAAGAACGAGCACAGGGACACAGCTCACAGCAGAGCTGACATCAACATCCATGATCCCTTTCCTTCCACACAGCAGGAAGGCCATGGAGATCTTATTTCCAGGGAACCTGTGCCAAGACCCCTGAGCTCATTCAGCAAGGACCATGGATGCACAGAGCATTCCCAGGTCCTGAGTGAGACCCTGGTGTGAGCCAGTGAAGGGCAGCCACTACATCCCTGGCACTGCCAAGCTGCTCCCTGCACTCAGAGCTACCAATTCTCACCCCTTCCCAAGGGAAGCTATCAGTTCAGATGCTGTGCCAAGCTCCACGCCACAGAGATCCAGGCACCTTCACAAACACACAGGGCAGGCCATAGGCACAGCTCTGCAGAGCTCCCCTTCCCCTCCCAGCAAGGGTGGGCACAAGGGTGCAATAACATCCACTGCAGTGACCCTCACAGTGGGGTTGGCTTCCCACATGCTGCATGCACCTCAAAGAATCCCAGACTGGTTTGTGTTGGAAGGAACCTTAAAGCTCATCCAGTTCCAGCCCCCTGCCACAGGCAGGGACACCTTCCACTAGACCAGGTTGCTCCAAGCCCCGTCCAACCTGGCCTTGAACACTGCCAGGGATGGGGCAGCCACAGCTTCTCTGGGCAACCTGTGCCAGCGCCTCAGCACCCTCACAGTGAAGAACTTCTGCCTGAGAGCTTATCTCAGTCCTCCCTCTGTCAGGTTAAAGCCATTCCCCTCCCAACTCCAGACCTTCCCAGCTTCCCATCGCAGGGTGAAGCTGAGCCACTCACATACTCTCCCAACCCTTCCTCATGGCCTTTAAGCCTCTCACATCTCAGGAGCTTCTGTAGAAACTGGAGGTAGACTTACAGAAGAAAATAAAAGCTTGCATTCAGAGTTGCTCTGGTCAAAGCAAGGGTGGCCACAGCTTTCCAAACTCCAGGGACAAGTTGGACAACTCAGGCAGCACCAACTCTTGCAACCTGTGCAGGAGACATAGTCAGACATGGCACCACACTTGCGCTCCCTTTGGGGAGCAGAGTGACAGGAGTCGCTTTCCAAAATCCCTTGGCTTCCCCAGCCAGCTCCTTCAAGGATCCCAGGGGGTGCAGCAGGCAGAGCAATGGGCACCAGCAGTGAAACACCTTCTCAAAGCCATGGTGCCCACTATGCAGCATGCTGCCCACACACCTTGTGCACATACAGGGGTGATTTTGGGGGTGAGCTTCAGCCCCCAGGTCACTACACCCTGCAAGCCAGCCCCAGCAGCTTCACACTTCCACTCTTCCCATGGGATTGATTAGTTGAATGTATCAGCCTTGAACAATGTTGCTTTTTGGCAGCTTCCTTCAGCCTAGGAGTGAGCACGTAGCCAGGATCCATAGATCAGATGATGAGCAGATCTTTGCAGGTGATTAATGAAATCATTTACTGGTTATTGCAATGATTCTGCCAAAACACAAGCAAAAAAGCATCATGGTCACTACCAGCAAACCTGCCAGCTCACAACAGGTCAGGGAAGCAAAAGTTTCTGGTGTTGCCTTCTCAGATGTAGGTTTACAGGACCCCAGTGCTAGCCCAGGCTCCTCCTGTCAGAGCTATGCGTGTCCCAGGTACAAAGGTGTCTAGCAAAATCTGTCTCCTGCACAAACCCCTCACAGAATCACAGAATCATAGAATCAAGCAGGTTGGAAAAGACCTTCAATACCATCAAGTCCAACTGATCCCCAGCACTGCCAAGGCCACCACTAAACCATGTCACTGAGGGCCTCGTCTACGTGGTTTATGAACACTTCCAGGGACGATGACTCCACCACTGCCCCGGGCAGCCTGTTCCAATGCCTGACCACCCTCTGTGGAAGGAATTGTTTCTAATATCCAGTCTAAACCTCCTCTGGTGCAGCTCCAGGCCATCTCCTCTTCTCCTATCATTTGTTCCTTGGGAGAAGAGACCAGCCACCTCCTGGCCCCATTGTCCTTTCAGGCAGTTGTAGAGAGCAATAAGATCGCCCTGAGCCTTCTCTTCTCTAGCCTAAATCCCCAAGTTCCCTCAGCCATTCCTCATCACACTTGTGCTCCAGACCCTTCACCAGCTCTGTCGCCCTTCTCTGGACCCACTCCAGCACCTCAATGTCTCTCTTGTAGTGAGGGGCCTAGAACTGAACACAGGTTTCAAGGTACAGCCTAATTCACGCAGAGGAACATTTATTCACTCCAGGAGTTTCATGGCAGAGCTGCAACCAAGGCTGTAAGTATATCCCCCTTCCCACAGCTGCATCCTGGTAACCCTCTGAGATGCAGCTTAGGTCCAAAACCACCAACTGACCCCCCCGCTGCTGCTGCTGACAGCCTCATCACAGTGTCTCCCCCCAGAAGACCCAGGGAAAGCAGAGGAGCAAAGGAAAAGCTGTCAACCTGCCCTAACTTTGCTGTTAAACAGAGAATCCTCTTCCTCCAGCACATCAAGAGCCTGTGGAGATCAAGGAAATCTATTCCTTCATACACTCCTCAGGGCACAGAGCTATTTGCAACCTGAAAAATAGCTGCTGTCACTGTACATATGAGGAATATCCTGAGCACAACAGTGTGGCTTTAAAGGAACAAGCACTACCCAAACTGCAGGTTCTTGCACGCTCCCTCCAAAGTGGGCCCAGACGAGAAAAAAGGGGGATGAGGACATGGCAGCAGCATCCACCCACCGGGACAGAGACCGGGATCCCCCAAGCCCCAGCACTGTCACCAGATCTCCGCAGATCCACTGCTGACAGACCTTCTCCAAGGGACCCTGAGACCCTGCAGGCAGGAGGTGTCAATGGAGAGACCCCCCCTGCAGTCCTGATCCAGCTCTGGGGCAACAGCACAAGAGGGACGTGGAGCTGTTGGAGAGAGTCCAGAGGAGGCCACGGAGATGCTGCAAGGGCTGGAGCAGCTCTGCTCTGGAGCCAGGCTGAGAGAGCTGGGCTTGTTCAGCCTGGAGAAGAGAAGGGTCCTTAAGCGGAGACCTTAGAGCAGCTCCAGTGCCTAAAGGGGCTACAAGAAACCTGGAGAGGGGCTTTGGACAAGGGCCTGTAGGGACAGGACAAGGGGGAATGGCTTTAACCTGACAGAGGGGAGACTGAGATGAGCTCTTAGGCAGAAGTTCTTCCCTGTGAGGGTGCTGAGGCACTGGCACAGGTTGCCCAGAGAAGCTGTGGCTGCCCCATCCCTGGCAGTGTTCAAGGCCAGGTTGGACGGGGCTTGGAGCAACCTGGTCTCGTGGAAGGTGTCCCTGCCTATGGCAGGGGGTTGGAACTGGATGAGCTTTAAGGTTCACTCCAACCCAAAGCATTCCACTATTCTGTGAACAAGCAGATGATCAACAGGGCAGCTGACACAGACCTCAGGAACATCGGCCACAAGGTCTTCCAAGGGAGCACAAACAGGAGCTCAAGCTGAAAACTTGTCACTGTTTCCTGTTTAAGCAGGATGAAGACAAGCAAAGGACAGAGCACCACAGAAATGCATCCAGACGTGTGTCCAAACAGCAGATGTGCCCTCGTGAAGGGCGAGCACCCAGCACCCATCCCTGTGCACTCCAGGTGTGAAGGTGCTGCTGCAGAGCTGGGAGCAGACATCACCCTCCCTCCCCATACTCAATGAATAATTAATCCTCCAGAAATTAGTTAAGTCTTTAACTAAGCCAGATCAGCAAATGCAGTGAGGAATTTCCAGGTCAGAACTATGAGGAGGGCTGGGTGAATAAAAGAAAGAGCCTTAGGGCTCTGTCTCCAACTCATTTCCAAGGATTAGCACCTACTCTGCCTTGCCCAGCCAGGGCCAGCACCTCTGAAAGAAGAGCTTGGATGAGGATCACACCCTGTCATCCTGACAACACCGAAGGAGATTCCTGTGCAAAGCATGTCTCTCCATCTCACAGTCTCATTTCTCACAGCAGAGATGAAAGCACCTTATTATAATTACATTTGTTACGTCCTTCCTGTTCAGTGACTTTGATGCCTTAACCACCACCTTCTGCAGAGGGGCTTTCTCCCCTCTTCCCAAAGCTGCAATCCAGGCTGAACAAGCCCAGCTCTCTCAGCCTGGCTCCAGAGCAGAGCTGCTCCAGCCCTCGCAGCATCTCCGTGGCCTCCTCTGGACTCGCTCCAACAGTTCCACGTCCCTCTTGTGTTGTTGCCCCAGAGCTGCAGCATTGCAGGTGCTTTAAGACACACATGGGCAACCAGACCCCAGACGATGGCAAGGAAAAGTCGTGCAGGGGGTTGCTTCCTCTACTTGAGGGGCAACACACAGCTCCAAAGCTGCATCCCTCTCTCCTATGGCAAGAGCACCAAAGCCTTGCTGAAGCATGAATATCCTTGCAGCAGCAAGGCGGGGGTCCATGGCAAGCATCATACCCTGCATACCCTGCCTGTGCCCTCAGGCAAGGGGGGCGCAAACAATCGCAGCATTGAGAGGCTGCTCTGCTCGCCCCATCCCATCTGTGGCAAAGACTCTGCAGCTGATGAGGAGCCCTGCCAAGGCGAGGTAGACAGCCCACCCTTTGTATCTGCCAAGGCAAAGTTAGCTTTGGGGAAAAGGCTCCATAGCTCAGCAACCAGAGCCTGGGCTTTGGCTGCTTTCCACTCGGAGGGTTCCAACCCATGTGCAGATGACAGCAGCAGTCCCCAGCCCTCCCTTTCTTGTGCCTGCCCCACTCATGAGATGAACTGGGGTTCCCACCACAGCTTCTCCCTCATGCAAGGACCTTCAGCCCACGAACACACACTCCTAGTGACAGGAGGAGTGAGGTAAGAAGGTTTGACACATCCCAGCTTAAACTCATGCGTCACCTGGGGCTTGCCTCCAGACCAGCAGAGACCTGGGGACTCAAAAGCGTTCCTCCCCCAGGTAAGCCAAGCAGGGTCAGCACTTCTGCCCTCAGATCCAGCCCATCCTGTCCCTTCCCAACACTTGAACTTCCCATCCATGCCGGCAATGATTTCCATATGCAGAAAAACAAAGCCACAAGGACAGCAGGTTTTCCCTCATTTCCTCCCTTCCCCGGCTCCAGGATCAGAACCACTCTGCTGCCTCCAGCAAGGCAGCAGCTGTCTGTCCCCACAGCACAGCACAGCACATGCACTGTGTTCACTGTGTTCACCTCCATGCCTGGGCAAACACTCTCAAGTGATCTCAGCACAGATCCCAAAGGTAGGAAGCATTTAGCGGTGGCCACTGATGGCTTTTGCACAGCCAGGATAGTCCAGCCCAGCCCAGCAGATGCTTCCCAGGGGAACCTCCCTGAAAAGGCAAATCCTGTCTGCAACTTAATGGGAAAAACAAGACCAGATAGAAAGGGAATCAGACTTTTTTTCTCACTCTAGAAAGCTGACAGAATGAACTGACATTAAATACATGTATTTACATACGGTTGTGACCGCTCACCCCTGCAGTGAGGCACAGCCTCTCCCCATGGGCAGGGGTCTGCTTTGCAGAATCAAAATGGAACAAAGGCATTGTGCACGCTGAACGCTCACATTGGAGAGCCCTGCACAGGCTTGGCTTGCCCTGCCCAGACACCAGTACACCTCCTCCTCTGCCAACCACTAGTGAAAGACAGGGAGCAAGGCCCAGCCTGACTCACCCTATGGCAAGGTACATCCTGCCCCTCACCTCAGGGCCCACAGCAGCTCCTCCAGGGCTCCTGGCAGCCAAGAGATGGTGCGATGCAGCCCTCCAGGCTCCACCATTGCTAGCCACCTTGTGCTGCTGGAAGAGGAGAGATGGAGACCCTGCCCCTTAGTGGGACAGACAAAGCCCAGCACAACCTCCGCACCTAAACCAGAGGTGAGCAATGCTCTAAGGATAACCACATGCCCAGCACTGTTACGCTTCCCACCCAAGAGACACATGGTCCAGCACAGTCCCACTGGGGACTTTAGCTCATACCCTCCCTCAGGACTGAGTAATCAGCTCAGTTTAAGAGCTGGCAGCAGCCAGAAGCCTAGGCAGGCTGATGTAGGAGCACACCCTCTGTCAGCATAGCACCCTTCTGGGTACCTCTAGCAGTAAACTGGGATGCACTGTCCTGTTTCTAGATGATTATCAGTCACTGGATTGACAATGGATTACATTAGCTAATGGATTACATTAATTTCTTACTCAACAATAAAAAGTAGATGCATGAGCAAGAACTAGGGCTTTTACTTCCATATATCCTTCCTCCCCTTTATTTGGCACTAGCAGCCAAAACATAATAGTGCTTCCTCCGGACCTCAGTAAACATGCTTGGCTTGACAAGAGTGCCTGGTGCATTTACTCGCTGCCATGCTGACATTCCACATGGATGTCTGCTCATTAGCCTGTAACCAACTGCATGGTAAGAGAGGTGAGATGCCCTGTTCAGAAGCCAAGGCAGAAGTACGAACCTCCCACAAAGAGCAGGAAACTGGTGTGGGTCAGTCACCCTGTGGTGGGAAGAAACCCACCACCACACACACAGGCTCTCCATGCTCTAGGCTAGCCTGCCACTGCAGAGAACATGGAAATGGGAAGGAAAAGGAATTAGTGGGGTAAAACCATCAGTAGACACTGTTGTTGGGTGAAGCTTTGCTGTCCAAGGGGAACACTAACACAGAGGGACCCACAACCCCTCTTGTGGCATGATACAGGCTACAAGCGCAGCACCCATTAGGCTTAGAAGGATGCTCAGTGCTGCCCACAGCCATACAGACAGCAAAAGCTCAGGGAGGATAGGGAAGTGCACAAAGCTATCAGGAGAGAAAGCTTTGGCACAAAGTCTTCCTCCATTAGGGGTAATAGATGAAAAACACCCCCACTGAAGAGATATCTCGTTGCCTTTTTGCCCATATCACAACATTGCTCCATTTTCATCTATTTCAGCTCACAGCACCTCAGCTTTTAGCCTCCAAGCCCTAATGTGCATATCACTAAGCTGCCTGTTGCAGATTTACCCTGTGATAGACAGAAAAAGGCAGCTGCCAGTCTTCAGCACCGCTGAAATCCAGACAAATACCTGCCTGGATTCAGTCTCCACTGTGAGACTGCAGGCTGCTCCAGCATTTATATTCGAGGCAAACTTGCTGGGAGGAAAACATACAAAGAACGTTATTTTCAAATCATTATTTTTGCTTCACTAGAGTTGGACACTGATGCAAAATATCTGAAGCATGTCCTCAGTCAGATCTGCTAATCAGAAGCCTGCTCTCACCACGCCAGGACTGCGCTTCTCAATCTGTACTGATGCACACAACCAAGTGAAATGCTTTCCCTGGCTCCTGTTCCAGCTGTGGCTGCTGAAGCAGCTGCAAGCATCTGCCCAAAAATTATTTACCCTCAGAAAAAACAGATCAGTTATCAGGTGGAAGCCTGGAAAGCCCAGTTTGAGCTAGAAATACTTTTCTCATTGTAAACTGGAGGCTGCAACCTCAGCCAAGTAGTGAAGGCTGTGTTTGACATGGAGAAAGATGCCAGGGAGATTTTATCTATGACACAGCTAATGGGGTTTGCCTTAAGCACTGGATAAATCTTCCTGCTCATTACCCAACATTAAGAATCACTTGGACAAATCAGCAGTTGGGAAGTCAAGCCTGCAGAGCAGCTTTTTAAGTTACCTTAAGATGTCTCCCATGCCCCCCCAGTCACCATCACAACACAGCTGCATCAGTAACATCCGGAATGCAGGACATGTAATTACAAAACTGTTTCCTCCCTCATTTTCTAAATTCCCACTCCTCAGCCAAGATGAGTTGCGAAGGTCTGTCCTAACCCAAACCTGTGATTCTAAGGATGCTGGTTGCAGGTTTGGTCCCATGGCCTTGCAGCTACTGTTTCCCAGAAGAGGATTTAGTCCATACACTAGGACATTAGCACTGGTGGCCAGAGATGCAGACCACAGCCCACATGGGACCCCATACAGAAACAGTCCCCCTTGTCTTCTCTCAAAAGAGTTCAGCTCAGACAGTTTCAAGCCATTACATTTTTAGGCACCTCTCGTGCAGGATTTGCAGAGTGAGGATCGTTGGCCTGGCAACCACGGATTTTTACATTAATGGTTTGACTTCTTTGCATAAAATGGTCACAGCCAAGAAGAGTGTGGAAATAAACAGCTTCAGGAGGCTCCTTCAAAGAGAGGAAAGAAAATTCCCATCTGCCAAGAACAAACACAGACCATTCAGGCATCCCTGGGAGCTTGGGTTGGGTTTGTTGGTCTGCTCCTGCTTTCAATTCATAGTCACTGAAAGGGTTTTGTGCCCTTCACTATTGCACGTGCCACCAAATCTGCACCTTAATGAGAAGGAAGATGAGAGTTGCGCGCTTACAGCTCAGGCATTTGCACGTGGATTCATACACAGGAGGAGGAAGCAGCAGCCATGCCAAGCCCTGCAGCCAGCCTGCCCCATGGAGCTGGCATGGGGCAGGACCTGCCATCCCCAGCAACACGCTGGCCAGGTTCTGTCCCCCCAGCCATCCCTTTGCTGGTGCAAGTACACGGATGCTGTGTAAGAAGGGAAAGCTTCATGCCACACCAGGCATGAGGGCAAACCCTGTCCCCCACACAGAGACCCAGATGAGCAGCCCCATGTCCCTGGGGACAGTGCTGGTGTCCCATGTGCTGTACACTCCCTTAAAGAGGCTGCCCAGCTTCCCAATCCCCTCACCCTTCGCAACAGCAGCCAGCTGGGAAAGATGAGGGTGAAAGCAAACTAAGGAGAAAACTTCATGTGAACACCTTATGTGGATTAAGAGCAGCGTCATAAACCATAGGCACACCACAGGCACAGGCCAGCTCAAGGTGAGGAGCCAGCATGTGAGTTAAAGTCTCCCATAGCTCAGGGAGGGAGCAGAGATGCACTTGTCCATTAGGATGCAGACACACTGCTCATAGGACTGTACAACACAATGTCCCCTCCTTAATACCTCCAGCAGAAATGCAAGACATCAGCCAGGTGAGGATGCCCTTTGAGGCACTTTTTCCCTTTAGGCTGAGCTTTGCTCCCCAGGGTAAGATCACTGGGTGAGAAAGCTGCTGGTCTGCTCTGGTTTATGCTCCCCAAGATCAGTGCAGATAGCACCAGGCTGGCAGGACCTGATGTGCCAGCACAGAGGAGTCCAACAGGAAGGATTAACCCCACATGCCTCAAAGGCTTTTGGAGGAGCTCAGGGGTGGGAGCTGACAGCCAAGGTCTGCAGCAGGCAAAGGCTGCTGCAAGCTCCAACTCAGCTCTTCCCTGTCTTCCCTCCACACTGCTGCCTAGCAGCAACTGGGATTGCCACAAAGCCCATGGAAAAGACTCCCTCTATTAGGATTGGCAAGCACTCAGGAGCAAGCTACTCCCTTCCCTGCCAACTCCAGAGGATGGGAGGAAACTCATTAAGAGCAAGCTGGAGTGGCTCTGCAGGCAGGAAGGAGTGGGCCATCCCAGGCACCCAGCCACCTCCTCTGTGCCCCAGGCACACCTCAGCTGAACGGACCAGCCCACCAGGGAGCCAGGATCGTGCCACGCTATGACAGTTATGGATGGCATGAAAGAGCCTTTGCATGCTGTTCTGTGCACAAACATGAATTCTCTGTCCACTTCCTACCCATGGTGTTGCCAACAGCCCTGTCCCCAGCACTGTGTTAGGACATGGCTTCTCTGCTTGGTCATGGCTCCTGCAGGGGCATCTGCCTGTCGTTACAGCACCAGGCACTGCAGAGCTGCCACAGCCTGGGGATTCCTTCAAATCAGGTTCCTCTGTCACAGAAGCAGAAGAGACCACAGACAGAAATTTCAACCCCAAGGAAAGCAAGCACCGTAACTCACACATCCCTGGGCAAGGCACCCAGGAAGCCACACGTCCCAGAGCAGAGTACAACTCACCAACAGAGCACATGGTCCCACAGAGCCGGTGGGGCTCTGCACTCAATGAACACAAACCCAGGTCCAACCAAATCCCCATGTGCTGGCATGATCAGAGCACACCATGATTTTCAGTTTGGTCTCTCACAGGTGGAAGGCAAAAAAGGGCATCTCAGTGGCTGGCAGTGATTTCTGGCCAGAGCAAAGAACAACAGAGATCATTGCCACAACACACGGTGGCAGAGCCCTGTGGCTCACCAGTATCCCAAGGAGCACCCAGCAAAGGAGCAAAAGAAGCAGGGCTATGTACTCCTCCTGCACCAGGGCACCTGGTGACCACTGAGCCAGGCTTGGGCAGAGCCAGGAAGCACAGGCACTGTCCAGATCGGTCACACAGAGGAAGAACAACCCGATGGAGGCACCATGAGTACCTCAGCACCCCATCAGCAATGATTTAGTTCCCAGATCCAAGGCAATGCTAACAGAAGCAGCCAGGCAGAGCTGTGCTCCCCCAGCACTCAGAGCCCAGCTCCCTGCAAGACTCAAGCATGTCAGCGAAGAAATTGTCTTTGCCTATGGGCAAGGGAACTGCATGGAAGAGTTAAAAAAAAGCATCAAGAAACTCTTTGTCTACAAACATCCCGGCCAGGCGCACGTGCAGCAGGAGCTTCCTGATGAGGGTGGAGGGGGAGCTCGAAGTTCAGAGACACCATTTCCGCCTGCAGCTCGAGCCGCTCACTGATTGTCTTCTAAAAATAAAAGTAAACACTGAAGAAGAGCCCTTTGGTTTTATTTCTGCTGTGTCAGAGACATTTCTCTGATAGGATCCTCCTTTTGAATCACCAAAGAACAAGGAAAGCCAAGGCTTTCTAACACATAAAAATCATAGAATCCCAGATTGGTTTGTGTTGGAGGGACCTTAAAGCTCATCCAGTTCCAACCCCCTGCCACGGGCAGGGACACCTTCCACCAGACCAGGTTGCTCCAAGCCCCGTCCAACCTGGCCTTGAACACTGCCAGGGATGGGGCAGCCACAGCTTCTCTGGGCAACCTGTGCCAGTGCCTCAGCACCCTCACAGGGAAGAACTTCTGCCTGAGAGCTCATCTCAATCTCCCCTCTGTCAGGTTAAAGCCATTCCCCCTTGTCCTGTCCCTACAGGCTCCTGTCCAAAGCCCCTCTCCAGGTTTCTTGTAGCCCCTTTAGGCACTGGAGCTGCTCTAAGGTCTCCCCTTAAGGAGCCTTTTCTTCTCCAGGCTGAACAAGCCCAGCTCTCTCAGCCTGGCTCCAGAGCAGAGCTGCTCAATACACATTAAAAACTAAGACTGAGATATGCATGTGTGTGTTATCTCACTTTGTTTTGCTCCCAACCCTTGCTCCTTGGGCTGCCTGCAAGGCCAAGCTCAAGTCCCAAATGGCCCCATGCAGCCAACGGCACTGATGAACAGCCAGCACAAATTTCCTCACCAGGCAGCTGCTGTCATCAGAGCATCTTACTGCTTTGCCAGTTGTTTGTTCAGGTTCTTCCTCTACCACGGAGCTGCTGAACAAAACTGCAGGGTAATGAGACACACAATTACCTTCTCTTTTTCTTGACCTGCACTAGGAGTCAATCCAGCTTCAACAGCCCAAAGCTTCAGGAATCCTCCCTGATTTATAAAGTTGCTTTTCTAAGCAAAACCCTGCAGGGACCAGCCCCACTACCCAGAGCAAAGCTTTTCTCCCTGCATCCTTATTAACACTGTTTCTTTAACCTGCCAGCTCAAAACACAGACTGGTGGGAGAATAAAATAAAAATAGAATTAAAAATCAAAGAAATAAAACAAGGAGATATTTGGTTTCCTCATTTGAGCGCTCCAACCCACTTCCAAAGAAAAGGAAAGCCCCATAGGAAATGTACCACGCTGCTAGGGAGCCCCAGCCCCTGGGGAATAGCACATGCCAGGAGGAACTGGGCTCCTGGAGACCAGAGTTATCCATCCCAAAAGTAACTCAGAGGGACAGGAGGGCAACAGCCCCATGCTCTGCTGCCCCCCACCCCGTGTGGAGAAGGTGCATTAGTGATAACGAATTTGACAGCACCCCAGCTCCATTACAGCAGCTCCAAGGGTCAAAAAAAGCAAAGGGAAAGGGCTTATAATTGCACACATCCTCCCCAAGGCCCCATGACCCCAAGAGTAATAAGGTGCAGTAAAGTAAATCAACACAGCCCTGGGCAATAAGCTGATAAACACACCAGTAATTCCCAACCCATCCACTTCCCAGCTAACAAGTTATGCCCATCATGTTCACCTGGGGGCTTTTCCACCCACCTCTGGGCAATAACAGTGACCTGAGACTGGGTGCAGTCAAGTCATCCCCCTCTCCAAACACAACTCAGCCACCCAAAGCCCAGCAGGACTCTACAGCTGCAGATACGTGTGAGTGCTGGAGTACGGAAAGCACCATCATTAAACACGTCCTGTGCATGTGGCACAGGAGAGTTCCCATCATCTGCTCCCCCTGCCCAGGCTGCAGCTTCAGACCACGTGCTCCAGCCCAGAGGGAGGACTCAGCACTGGTCAACCTCCCCAGCCTCCTCCATCATTTTCCTGCCCCAACAGCCAGGTCTAACAGAGGATGGTTCATTTTCCTCAGCCATCCAACTACTCCCTCTTTCAGCAGCACATCAGCTCTGGTGACCTGACACTATCTCACACCACATAAAACCCACAATCAAATCCATGATGCAACTCAACACACACCCAGAAAAGAAAGAAAACAGCTTTGCTACTCATTAGTTCACCTATGGGCCAGAAAAACAACTCACACCACTAGAATTTGTGAGCAACAGACAGCGACTGGCTGGCTAGTGAGCACTGGCACAGGTTGTCCAGAGAAGCTGTGGCTGCCCCATCCCTGGCAGTGTTCAAGGCCAGGTTGGACGGGGCTTGGAGCAACCTGGTCTTGTGGAAGGTGTCCCACACAGCATTCCCTGGAAAACACAGAGGGGGGCAAAACCCAGCCCTCACCCTCCTGCCCTCCACATTAAGCTATGTGCAGGCAGTGCAACAGCAACCAGGAGGGGTAATTCCTAGGACAGCTGTCCCGGTTAAAAGTTACCTGGCCAGTGGTCTACATTTCTGTGCAGCAACAGGTTGCCCAGAGAGGTGGTGGATGCAGCATCCCTGGAGCAACCTGATCTAACTGAAGATGCCCATGTTCATTGGAGGGGGGATTTGGACTAGATGACCTTTGACATTCCCTTCCAACCCAAACCATTCCATGATTCTATGCCAGCTCCTCTCTGCACACCCTGAGGGTAGGGCAGGCCCCTGTCCCAGGGGAAGCAGGACTCTCAAGGGTGACACAGGGGGGGAAGTGGGAGTAACTGAAGTGCCCAGCCAAGCAGGGACACACTGCCTTTCCCTGGTGCCCTGTCCCTTAAGGCTCAGCAGCTCCAGCCATGCTGCAGAGAGGCTAGACCACCAAAAAGCAGGACAGCTTTGCCAGCTCTGAGCCTCAGAACTTCCAGCTATTCTTTATCTGCCACCAAGAGCACATGTCTCCCGGCACAGGACCTCTTCTGAAGCACACTCACCTGCTCCTCTCCTCTTTCTAGTCCGTGTCAGTGTGCTGGCCAGTGCTCGTGCTGGCTCCGAGGCTGATCCCCAGCTCCACAGGGAGGATGCACTGCCCGACAACTTTCCAGAAGCAGGACAGGCAGCTCCAGGAGCAGGGACCTCGCTGGCGCTCAGGGGGATGGAGGAAGAGCCCAGAGTCAGGCATGGAGTGTGCAGGGCTGGCTCTAACCCCCCCAGTTCTGCCAAACCCAACAGCACACCCCTGCTAGGAGAGTCAGTTTCAGCTTGCAGACCAAAGACCCTTCACATGGAAAAGCTATTTCCAAGGGACAACAGCTCCACAGGTTACAGAACAACCCACATATCTGAGAAGATCCAGCTGGACTTCACACCTCAACTGAAGCACAAATAGAAAGCCAACAGTCAAAAGAAGTTGAAAAATCTTTTGCATCAGTATTAAAGGGAGGAAAAGGAGATCAAGAAGCCAAGATAAGATCAAGTGCATGTTCTGTGAGCCTCAAGCCAGCCTCAAAATTGAAAGTCCTGAGGAAGCAGAGCAAATTAATTATTTTTACCTCACTGGAAAGCTTTAGCTTTGCCTTTACTGATGCCAAGAGCATTCATGTTCAGGACTGAGTGTGCCCAAGGGAAATGCTCTGTCATGTGCAGCTAGTGTGGTACGAGGCAGGGCAGAGGCAAGCCTACTGCAGACCTTTCCTCCAGGGCACCCCATTTCTGCATGGATGCTCGTCACTTATGATGGGGTGTTCCTCCAGGGCAGAGAGCAGGTTCACAGGTTCTTTTCGTCTCAAGAGTTACAGTTTCTGTGACCCACTGACCAGCAGCACCCATTGCCCAAGCCCAGAGGCTCCAAGGAAGGGTGTCAGTGTCACGATTTAGTGAAAAGGCTTTTAAGCAGGTTGTTTCATAAATGCAGCTAGGAGTGTCTCTGCCTGGAGGTGAGTAGGGTCCGGTGCCCTAAGTCACTGCTGCTGACTCATACACTGGCATCTCCAGCAGAGTTGGCTGGGCTGTAGGCAAGGAGATGTCGTGGTGACATGGACTCACAGTGACTCTCCCCCAGCACAGGAGTCTTGCAGGATCTCCAGGTCAGCAGGGGCTGGGGCTCTTTGTAAGAGCCACCACCACCTCCCACACTCCCCTGCATCCTCTCCCACCTCCTCATGCCCCCGATACTCAACCAGCAGCCATCCTCACATGTGAAGTCAACTTCATCTGCCCTGACTTCACCTGCTCCAGTGACAAGAGAGCTCCCAGCAGAAGCAGGTGAAGCCACAAAACCATTCAACTTACCAAGGAGAGGAGTGGAGAGGAGCAAGAGGCTACGATGCCACCCAAAGCAGTGAACCCAGCACCCGAAGGCTCCAGCTGCCACTCAGACCCCGTCTACAACCACTTGGCAGGGTACATGCTCGTTCCTGTGCTGGGCTCTCCCAGCAGAAAGCCTTCTGCATCACTGTTTCATCCTCAAGGAAAGAAGGGAAAAGGGATGCGAGGCTCAGCCAGCAGCACTGTCCCACCACCCCCACACAAACACAAAGATCTCTTCACAGGGAACACGTGAGAGGGTTGGTGTCAGCGCTGGCTCTGGGAGCAAGACACAGACAGGGTCAGAGCTCTACTATTAGAGCAAAGATGATGACAGAGGAGAAAGGAAGGAACCAGAAAAGAACAGTATAAATAGCAGCATTGTCCTTAGTTTCACAGGGCATCAGATGTCAAATATGATCTTTCCCTCAAGAGCTGAAGTCTCTAATTGATTCCCATCTGACAGTTTCTTATCCAGCAGTTGTTATCCATCCAAACAAGCTGAGTAAATATGCTTTGCTCTGTCATTAAAGCTGGCAACAAATCATGGGCTTGCAACAGAACCAGTGTAAACAGCACTCTCCCTCCCGGACCAGGAGATCTGTTCCCCTGACCTCCTCCCACTGCTGCACTCAATGCTCCGCCAACCCTGGTCCTGGCACAGGGCAAAGGTCTACACAGTGGGGACCACCAGCAGCCCCACGGCTTTGGGAAGAGACATTGCACATTCTGAAGGATTTGGGCTCCCAAAGCACCTTTGCACACCTCGAGGGAAACCTGACACAGCTCAGCCTACAGCCTACAACCAAGAGTCCTCACAGGAGGCAAAACCTAAGCCAGGTAGAGGAATTTTAGCCTGGCAGTGCCCAGAGACATCTTACAGTTGGGCAGAGGTCATGAGTGTGCAAGTTCTTGCCCTGAATACATGTGTCCCAACTTTGGGGGGTCCCCAGCAGACCTCAGCACCCTCACAGACCACAAACACCTGGTTTTCCTGCTGTTCTGCCCAGCCTTCTCCAAAGAGACTGCTAAGGGAGATCACAGGAGCCTGGGCATCCCATGGCACATTCCCTTAGACATTCCCAGTACCCACAACTATGGGATGAGGAATATCAGTGGGTATATCCCAAACGAGGCCTTTCTGGATCCATCTATAGACCTGCTAGCCAATAATCTGCCCAGTGCCTTTCAAATGAGCCATCTGCCTCCACCACCTACTGCAGCACCAAGCTCCAGACACTTGGTATCTGTGCAGTGAAGCGGTGCCTGCCTTCATCTTCTTTCAAACCCACTGGTTTCACTGCCACCTCCTAGTTCTGGTACTGAGAAACAAGGTGAGCAGCAGCCTTATCCAGCTCATCACCTTCATGGTTTTGGGAGCCTGGATCAGGTTATTGTTCATTCCTCTTTTCAGACTGCTGATGGAGCCCCCAAACCGAGGGCCCCATCGCTGACTGTTCCATCTTTAATAGTCAAAAGGTGACCATACAGCCTCCTTCCCAGTACCTATAAGACCTTTCTTCCAGTGCCTGAGCACCATCAAGAAGAAATACTAGAGCCAAACCCCACCGGGGCACCAAACACATGGGACCAAGGGTGCTACTGTCCCAAAAGCACTGCACCACCAACAAGCATCTCACCACAGCCTGGACCTGTTGGCACATACCAGGCTCCACAAGAGAGCCAGCTGGAGCTTGAGGAAGCAAGGCACGTGTGTACCTTCCCTGTGTGCTGCTGATGGATGGATCCAGCTCAGAGGTTCTCAATCCTTCTGTACAGAGAGCACAATGTCCTTCAGTGCAAAATCTCAGCTCATGCTCCTGCAGCTGACAACACAGCCACAACTCAGACAAAGAGTTATCCATCCCAACATAAGACCCATGCAGCAAACACATCCACAGCTCTGCCACAGACCAGGCTGGAGTATCCCTGAGCAGCGGCTTCACCAAAGGCTTTGCTTAAACACTCCCTGATCTCAGTGTAAGCAATGGCTTTGCCTCTCAGCATTTGCAAAGCCCCAAAGCCCTGAGCTTGGAAGAGATCCAGAGGAAAAGGAAAAAAGGAAAATAAATACAAAAGACTTGACATTTTTCAAAGATGATTGTTGAGAGAGAAACCTGGAAGTTTGACAGGGTCCCAAAAAGCATGTGTGGCTCTTAAAACTCAATGAGAACAACTGCAGAGCTGCAGCTGTATCGACTGCAGCACAATGATCAGCACCCTCCAGCGAGGAGGAGCGAGATGTGGGGAAGTATGTGAAGGTGAGGAGAGAGGCCTGGAGCAGCGCTGCTCTGGAGAGAGGCTGAGAGAGCAGAGTTTGTTCAGCCTGGATAAAGAGAAGGCTCTAGGAGACCTTAGAGCAGCTTCCAGGGCCTACAAGAAACCCCCTACAAGGGGCTACAAGAAACCTGGAGAGGGGCTGCCAAGGGCTTGGTGATGTGAACCTGAAAAGCAGCGCAATAAAAGACCACATGTAATGCAAAAGTGCAAGTTTCAGAGAGCTCTTTGCTCAGGGAATTGCAAATATTTGTAGTGTTTTATCCAATATGCCTCCCTATTTGCCTAGTATATAAAGATATATTGAACGAGTAACGTACACTTAAGACATAAAGATTTTGTAAGACTTTACGTGAAACACCAGTGAGGCAGTGCTCCACACTACAACACTGAAGCATCAGCAGGCACATGGGAGCCGGAGTGCCAGTGACACAGCACTGCCAGTGCCACAGTTCCTGTGCCCCTCTGGTCACTGTCGCCTTGCCAGCACCAGCCTAGGGAGGGGATTCTCCCCCTCTGCTGCTCTCTGGGGAGACCCCCCCTGCAGTCCTGATCCAGCTCTGGGGCAACAGCACAAGAGGGACGTGGAGCTGTTGGAGCGAGTCCAGAGGAGGCCACGGGGATGCTGCAAGGGCTGGAGCAGCTCTGCTCTGGAGCCAGGCTGAGAGAGCTGGGCTTGTTCAGCCTGGAGAAGAGAAGGCTCCTTAAGGGGAGACCTTAGAGCAGCTTCTAGTGCCTAAAGGGGCTACAAGAAACCTGGAGAGGGGCTTTGGGCAAGGGCCTGTAGGGACAGGACAAGGGGGAATGGCTTTAACCTGACAGAGGGGAGACTGAGATGAGCTCTTAGGCAGAAGTTCTTCCCTGTGAGGGTGCTGAGGCACTGGCACAGGTTGCCCAGAGAAGCTGTGGCTGCCCCATCCCTGGCAGTGTTCAAGGCCAGGTTGGATGGGGCTTGGAGCAACCTGGTCTAGTGGAAGGTGTCCCTGCCTGTGGCAGGGGGTTGGAACTGGATGAGCTTTAAGGTCTCTTCCAACCCAAACCAGTCTGGGATTCTATGGGTGTTCAGATCACATGCACCAGTTTGCCTACGTCAGTGACCACTATCCTGTAGCCAGTAGAAGCCATCCCAGAGCACTGACACAGCACAGGCAAAGCAATAGCCAGAGGTGAGTGCTAGCACTTCAGGGAGGTGAGGTTTGCAGCAAGCACCTCCAGAGCCTCCTTCAAAGTGTCCTCACCCTGGAGCCTCCAAAACTGCCCAACAGCATCACATCAGCATCAGGAGGGGAGAATATGCTCAACGCACACCAGGCACTCTGCTGAAGGGGACTCTGCTATGGCAGCCCCTTGCAGCATCTTTCCCCCCTTCTGTATGATTTTCCCTGCCACACGGGCAGCAGCTGTGACGGCCCATTCAGAGACACCTTCTGACCAAAAAAAGAAAGAGCAAGACCACTGCCAGGAACTGCTCCTCAAGTTTCTGCTTCATCCTCCAAACCTCACTCACTTGGTTTGAGGCACTAACAAGCTCACCCTTAATACCTGCTCTTCTCCCCACAATAAACTTGTTCTTCCCAGACAGGAACCAACCACCCTGGGCAACCCAACTGCCATATACATGCAGAAACCAGGGAAAGCTACACAGCAGAAGATGGTTGTGCAGGAAAGATGAAGCTACACTCAATACACGACTGCAAACCCAAATTACCACCTCCAAAAGCAAACAGAAAGCCATGAGACAGGTCTTACCCCCCTAACTCACTCCAAGGTGATACAACATAGAATCATAGAATAGTTTGGGTTGAAAGGGACCTTAAAGCTCATCCAGTTCCAACCCCCTGCCATGGGCAGGGACACCTTCCACCAGACCAGGTTGCTCCAAGCCCCATCCAACCTGGCCTTGAACACTGCCAGGGATGGGGCAGCCACAGCTTCTCTGGGCAACCTGTGCCAGCGCCTCAGCACCCTCACAGGGAAGAACTTCTGCCTAAGAGCTCATCTCAATCTCCCCTCTGTCAGGTTAAAGCCATTCCCCCTTGTCCTGTCCCTACAGGCCCTTGCCCAAAGCCCCTCTCCAGGTTTCTTGTAGCCCCTTTAGGCACTGGAAGCTGCTGTAAGATCTCCCCTTAAGGAGCCTTCTCTTCTCCATCTCTCTCAGCCTGTTTTTTGTATGGGAGGTGCTCCAGCCCATGACCATCCTCATGGCCTCCTCTGGACTTGCTGCAACTCTTCCATAATAAGCTCCATGTCCTTCTTATGTTGAGGACACCACAACTGCACAGAGTGCTCCAAGCGGGGTCTCACCAGAGCAGAGTACACATAATGTCTCCCCCCTTGGAGGGGGCCCAGCAGCAGCAGAGATGGCCCCACAGTACAGACCCACACCATGTAGTGGAGAAGAGCTGTACCAGAGCTGTGCTCAGGATGTGTCCAGCAGCGGCTTTTAGCATCTATACGACTTCTGTCCACTTCACCACAAAGGGAGAGGAGCTAGAAGGATAAATTTGAGCTGCAGAAGGAGTCGTTAAAAAAGGAAAGACCAAAGGTCCATCATTTAAAATTAATTAATTCAAACTTGGGCTATTAACATAAATTAAACATTCAAACCACATACAGCACTATACTTCTTCCCAAGACATTTTCAAGAACCTAAATTGCTGCAAGATAAGTTAATCCCTCATTCCATTCCTTGGCAGCGTGCACAGGGGAAGTTAACCTCCACTTAACTACAACTCATTTTGGACTTGCAGGAATAGAGCAAGCACACTTTATGAGAAACCCTCTCAACATTACCCCTTGTAGGGAGGGAACAGAAGCTCTTTATGCTGCCTCTTTCCCTTTCCTTACACACACATCATTCCTCTGCAGCTGGAAGAGCACAAGCATTTCACAGGTGACTGGCAATAGAAAGAGCACAAAGTCAATTCTGCAGCATTCCTGCTGAGGGGAACAGGGAGGCACACGGACACTAGAGTCACCAAGGAAAGGGTCACAAAGAGCTGCTGAACCACATGTCTGTTGTGCCCCAGTTTGCCTGCAAAGTAACATAGGAAAGCCAGTTCTGAACCTTGCTGGAGTTGTGCTGCATGTGCAAAATGTGACAGCTATAGGGGAGGCAACATGGAAAGGACCAGCCTTGAGACAGTCCTTCCCAAGCAGCCTGCAGAGCAGGATGAAACTCACTGCTCTCCTCAATCCCTCCCTCCCACCTGTTGAGGCTCCGAGCCAAACCTGCATCTGCCAGAGTTCCAAGAGTGCCAGTCCAGTCACTGCTCCTGTGCTGTCGGCACACCCAGACCTCCAGACCCATCCCTTTTTCGGCAGCTCTGCGCTGCCGGAGCACACAGCTGCCTGGTCCCACGTAAATCCCAGATACATGGGCTCTGCTGTGAGTCCTCACCCAGCAAACCAGCTCCACCAGGAGGCAAAGACCCGAGTTGGAGCCTGAGGAGGCTCCCAGCACCTTCATGTGTCACCGGCTCTGCCACCAGGCATGCCCAAGCCTTCCCCCATGGCCCAGCTCTGCTTCTGCCCCAGCCTGGCCTGGGTCCCAAAGCACTTTCATGCAGGCTTTTGCCTTAACCTATGCAAAAACCCCCACGCTACAGGGCTGCCTCCGGCTCCATTAACATAAATTCATGCAAACCATAATTCAAAGTGAGTTCA
Source organism: Psittacula echo (assembly GCF_963264785.1). Classification (NCBI taxonomy): domain Eukaryota; kingdom Metazoa; phylum Chordata; class Aves; order Psittaciformes; family Psittacidae; genus Psittacula; species Psittacula echo. Next base: position 18,336,813 of record NC_137739.1, on the reverse strand, counting down.
AAACATCCACTCTAAAACCTTTGAAATTTGCCGAAATCAGTTTAAAGACTCCCAGTCCCCATGCTTGGAGCTTCTCTGTAAAGGGAAGGCACTTCCATTATCTTGGACCAATGCCACCCCTGGAGTAGCCCAGTTCAGCAAAGCCAGTGCTCCCAGGAGCCACAGGGCACCCACGCCAGCCTGAAATCATGCACAACTCACAGCTCAGCCGTCCTCTCAGGGCACAGCCCGGGTTCTGCTCACATCATTGGAGGGGAAGAACCAGTTCTTGGAGACCCCAAGATCCCTCTCTGGTGATGGCTGTGTTAAACACTGCCTGCCTTATGTGTGGGACAGCCCAGCCACCAATCCATGGGCTGACAGCCAGGGACACACAACAGATGTGCCCATTTGCATTCTTACTGCCCTTAACCTGGGCTTCTCATCCCATCCCCGCCAGCGCCACTAACACCACCTTCTGCCACCAGCAAGCCAAGTAACCTGATGACTTCACCATGGCTTCCTTCACCTAAATTGCCTCAGGAGATCCCACCACTGCTTCCAGCGGGTGCAGCATCCTCCCAGCACAGCTGCACAGCCCCCGCTTCCTTCCTCTCAGACCTCTGTTTTGCATCCACTGTGGTTTAACCTCAACCTCTCCTCCACTGATAACTTGCTCCACAGTGATGCCTGTGTGCTGCAGGACAAGTAAAACCAGCAAGCGACCAGTACCCCTCCCTGGGTCCTCCTGTCCAGTGCTTACACACACAGCAAGAAGCTTCCAGGGGCTCTTCAGGGTCAGTATGATCAAGATCAGAGCTGAGCAGTGTTGGTGAGAAGAGGCAGGGCAGGAACCATCGCCAGCCTGGGGACAGGCATCATCACCACCATCACTCTGCTCCAGGATCAGGAACTTCCCACAGCATCAGGCAGAGATACAGTTGCACCCAAGCCCCAAACACACACAGGATGGCATCAGCACAGCTGGGTGGCAAAGCACGGCCAGCGGGGAGGGAGAACATCCACAACCTCTGCAAGAACCCTGGAAGATTTTGGAAAGAGAGCTCTCTGGGAGGAGCTAACCCATCAATGAAACACCCCCATTGATTTTGAGGGACTCTGGCACTGGAGCTGGGCACAGAGGGACCGATGGGCAAGGCTGAGGGGATGCCTTGCATGGACATGTTGGATATCAACCTGCACTTGGGATGCTCCTTCAGGGCCTGAAAGGGACAGTTTCAACCAGCCCAAGACGAGATGGTTCACAGAGCGCAGCACCACACACTGCGTGCTGGGGGCTATTATTGGTTTTAGGTTTGCTGAGCTCTAACTAACAGCTCTATTTCCCCCTTAATCGGTGCAATTGCCTTCAGCCCTGCTCCTAGAGACCCGTTGCCATGGTTACCCCACACAAGCCCCAGCAAGCGAGATGTATTTTTAGCATTGCCAAAATCCGCATCTCCAGCAGAGCCGCTGTGGACAGAGGTCTCCTTGTTCCACCACATGGGCATTAAGGGCACTCAATGGGATTAAAAGGTGGGAAATTCAAAACCGATTAAAGGAGAGGCCCATGGTGCAGGGTAATGGGGGGGCCAGGCTTCCCTCCATTGCCCAGGGGCAGATCCAGAACATGGCTGAGGCTATGGCCTCATCAGGACCACAGGACACAGTGGGACAGCTGAGATGACAGTGCTGTGATGGATGCACATGGGACAGCAAGGAGGAGCTGCTTGGAGTGCATGGAGCTGTGCCTCGGGATAGTCAACAGCTTAAGGCTCAGGGCTGGGAACAGATCAACACAGGTGACATTACGGTGGTGTGCCTGCAACAGACCACCTGATCCGGCCAAAGTAGTTGAGACCTCCAGACAACCAGGAGAAGCTTCATGTTTGCAGATCCTGGTTCTCACAGGGGACTTGAGCAGCCTCAGTACCTGCTGGAGGCACACCACAGCAGGGCTTAAGCAAGCCAGAAGGTTCTGGAGAGCCCTGATGGCAGCTTCCTGACACAGGAAAGCAAGTGGAGGAGACACCCTGCTGGGCCTAGAACTTACAAACAAGGAAGCACTGGTCCTGATGCGAAGGTCATGAGCAGCCTTGGCTGCAGTGGCCATGAGATGGTGAAGTTCAGCATCTCAAGGGGGATGAACAGGACAACAAGCCTACAGACCACAGCACTGGACTGCAGGAGAGACAACACTAGCCTGCTCAGGGACCTGCTTGGAGGAATCTCACGGGACACTGTTCTGGAGAGAACAGCAGTCCAGCATACCCAGTTGATTGTAATGGTTCATGTCCTCCAAGCTCAAGAATGATCCATCTCCACTTCCTGGAAAGCAAGCAGTAGTGGCAGGGGGGCTGCACGGATGAACAAGTAGCTCCTGACTGAACTCTGACACTAAAAGAAAGAACACAAAGGATGGGAGCAAGGGCAGGCAAGCTGGGAGGAACATTGAGTCACTGAGTCCAACCAAAGGGTTGTGCTGCCACTCGGAAGTATCAACAGGCTGGAGAAATGGGCCAACAAGAATCCCACAAAGCTTACCAAGGATAAACATCAAGTCCTGCAGCTGCCCCTTCTCTGCACCCACACCAGCACTGCTGAGCTCAGGTCCTCAGTCACCAGAACACCACCGTACAACCCCAGTATGCAGCCTCTTGTCTGTGCAGCTTCTAGAACTGATTCAACATAGGAGGAGAACCAGAGTAAAGGTATGAACGGAGAAGGGCAGTTCAGCAACCACAGCCTCAGTCTGCTTCTCAGGAGCTTTCACAACAGAAGCAGCACCAGAGGAGCAGGTCCCTGCAGCAGTCAAATCTCCAAACCTGCATTTGCAACCTACAGACATGATATTGGCTACACAAACTGGTATACCAGGATTTCCTCCTGATGGTTCTTTAGGGAAGAGTCCATTAGATCATCACCTACAATACCCCATAAAGGTGATGGGAAGCACTGATGGAGCAGTGGACCCAGAAAGCTGCCTGTGTACCTTGCACAAGCGATACTTTACTGTTCATGGCCAGTTGACAGGCAAACCCTAAGGTGCAGAGATCTCAATCCAAAAACCGCCTCAGTTCCAATGCACCTCACCCTCCTCCAAGAGAAAGACTCTACCCCACAGCAGTTCCCTCAACTTCAGGGGAAAAAAAAAGACACCGGAACTCAGCCAGAAGGAAACACTGGGAAGAAAATGGAAAGTATAGCAAGAATTAACAATCGTTTACCTGAGGTCAGCAAGTGGATCAAGGGGAGGAAAAGCTGCAGCTCCAGCAGGAGCTCGTGCTGTTGCAGGAAGTGTCTCACAGAAAAGGACAACTTCAATAGCAGCTGCTGAGCTGTGAACACTCAAAGAGCCTGACCCAGGTTCCTGCCAGGACCCATCAAGAAGAGAGGGCACAATGGAATGGAGGCCTCAGTGTTGGTTTTGTCACCCCACCACCACGCTCCCAGGAGCTGTCAGACAGAGCTGGAAAACCACTATTCACCTCCAGCACATGTGGGATGGTCAAGCTCAGCCTGACTTCTGATCAGAAGCTACACTCTGACTCAGGTATGGGCCTGCTGAAACAGACCAAGAGCACAGTAGGTCATGTCTCACAGCCCATCCTAAGTTCCCTCTTAGCAAGTTATGGAAGGTGCTAGCTGCTGCCCCTCATCCCAGCTCTTCTGGATATGCAGAAGGCAAATGCACAACCATCACACCTCTAAGGAAAAGCATGACCTGCTGACAGTCATCTCTCCTGAGGCATTTGACCCCCACAGCAGCGGCTCTCAGTACCCTGTCCTCTTGAGCTGCACCATCCAGCCCTGCCCAACCATCCTGGCTGCCACAGTGGTGTTTCCTCATGAACACACTACTGACATGAGGAAAAAACCTAAAAAACCCTAAAGAAAATACACTCGGGGTGCAAATGCCTAGGAGGACACTTTCTGGTTTAGAGAGCAGACATGTTTGACAGCCCTGGGGTCTTGACGACTTACATAGACTTGAGAAAGGAACAGTTTGGAGAGACAACCAGCACAACGCACATCAAATGGCATCATAAAAATTAAGCCAAAGCTTGGACAGCAAAGTCCAAGAATGCTGCTAATGCTCTCCTGAACACCCCTCCAGACAGTTGTAAGGAGGATCATAACCTTTCCTGGCTGAAGCTGGATTCTGCCAGCACTGTTCCATGGGGACTGCACATCTGGAAAGATGCCTTCCCAAATCAACTGCACAACTTGCTGCAGAAGCCTGCCAGCAGCTATGCTTCTGCTGTCCCATCTTTTTCATGAGCACATGAGTAATTACTGAGCACTCAGGCTACTAAGACTGATTAGAGCAAAACAAAATGATTTTGTTACAAGGCAATGACCCGACCTTGCTAATGAGGTGAGTAACTCACTAACAGTATTTTGCTCTTCCACAGTGATGTCTTTCATTACATCTCAAGCTGATTTATAAAGGAGCTAGAAACCCATTTTACATAGGAGGAAACCCAAGCCAACGTCTGCATACCCAGAGCACTGCTCCCTGTGAAGCAATCCGCATTGATGCTGCGAGCATGGAGAAACACCACCCAGCCCAGCCAGGAGCAATAACTGGAAGTGCTGGTGCATGAAGCAGTCTCTTCCCTGTGTTGCTTCAAAGCAGGCACCAGAACAAGCAGGTACATCCCAGCCAAGACAGATCCCTGCCAGACCTGCACAGCAGGTTTCTTCCTCCTCAATAATAAACCCATACCTTGCCCCTTCCTTTTGAATGAAGAGAACAACTCTGGACACCCAAACTCACTGTAAAGCCTCACAGGAGTTAGAGATTTTGCCATCCTGTGATATTATTAGCCCCAAGAAACATCCCGTTGAGCCAACCAGCAGCTCCCAAAACCTCTCTCGCATCTCCCCTCTTAATAGACCTCAGCCACCAAATAAGAGCTACCAGCTGCCTTGGAGTCAGTCACAACCTCCTGCATGAGGGACCAGCACACTGGCAGCTTCAAGGCCAAGCCAAGGTTTTCTTCTGCACTTGCAATATAGGGACAAAAAGACCTCAAGATCCCTCTGCCACCTAACACACATACACACACACAGAGTCCCCACACTCTGCTTTCCCTCTGACCTGCAGCTGAAGCCTCCCAGCACCAGCTAATCACTAACTAACAAGATCTTACGGCTCTGCTCTAGAAAGTAAAACCAGTTCTCCACATGTCCCAGATGAGAAAAAACCTGCACAAAAGGAGATGACTCTGTGGTCCCCATAGGCTACTGGCATGTCTGGAGCTCAGCCACGTGCACACATACATGGCAGTGCAGGGTTGCCCCGAGCAGGGCATGGTGCATGTCTGCATCTGCTGTGAAGTTATGGGGAGATTTGTGTGCATGTGCCTTAAAGCTCCAACCAAGCCCAACACGTAGCTTATAAGCAGTACTAATACACTCAGCTTATGACTCCAAAATGCATTTAAGATATTAGTCCAGTTTCCACCCTGTACTCTACTGTTAAAAAGGGACGTTTTTGCAGCAGAACAGCAGAAGAAGAGGTCCAATCTAAGAAGCTAGAGGGCAACTGTGCTCTTCCCATTTTAATGACACATCAATAGAGGCAGAGGGGAACTTGCAAATGAAAGAAGCAGAACTAACATCTGAGGGACTTGTGGGGTCTCCTGTCTCTATGTGTACATTCTTAGCACTCTACAAGACATTAAACACAAGCCAGGCAGCCGCCCTGCCAGACTCTCACCTTTTGCAGGCTCACCTGTGTAGACGGCAATCCAGGGATCACTTTGGATGCTCTGAGAGGCACAGTCACGCTCTGCCACAGCTGAATGCTGCACAACACCAGCACTGAGTGCCTCGAGGTGATGCTGCCCGCAGTTACCTCCTGTAAATATAAACAGAGCAAGAGCTGGGGTCTATTCTGCAGACATCACATCACACATGCCCAGAACCAGGCTGGGTACCTGCACCAGTGCACACACAGGGTGTCCCTCCGGGTGCTCTGTAACCCACAGGACAGGGACAAGTCCTCAGGGAGACAAGCAGGTTGCTGACTTTCATTTGGGAGAAGGCTTACAAATACTAAGCTCAAAGCATCCAGAACAGGGACAGCACAGACACTACATGCCCAGGAAGCCAAAGGAACAACAAGGGAAGAGATGACAGCTCAGTGACAGCCACATCGATGTACCCAGAGCAATGCTGCATCTGCCAGCACAGCAGGACCAGACCCCCATGGCCATTGCCACCACCAATGGGAACAGCATTAGAGGAGCCCCAGGGACCACAGGGCTCAGGACCAAGCACTACTTGGACTCCACCATTTTCACATTTCATTTTTCCTCTCTGGGTGCTTTTGGTCACCAAAATCCTTCTGTAATCCTGGGAGCCCTTGTGCCTTGTCTCTCCATGAGCTTCACAGCCCCCAAAGAAAACAACACTGCTAAATTCTCCTGGTTCCCCTTCTCATGCGGACACAGGACCCAGGATCTCCACTCCACCGCAAGCCTTGTTTCACACTAAATGAGCTCTGCCAGACATCCAAAAGAAGACCACATCAGCCACTCTGCTTCAGAGCTAGAGCTCACCATTTCTCAGCATGGAATATTACGCTTCCTACATGTAGCCAATTCAGGAAAAGCTTTCAAAGGTCAAAAATACAAAGCCATCAATGTATCACAAGAAGTAACTTCCTACCAAAGCTCTGGAGAACCTGGGTTCTCTACCAGGAGCAAGGTATGCTGGAGCACAGGCAGGTGACTCAGCATCACCATAGCAGCCTGAGGTACCACCAAACATTATCGCTCCAAGGGGGACCCAAGCATGAGACCATCGGTGGCACAACCCACCTGCCCATGCCAAGGCAGAGTAGACCCTCACTCCCACACCAGATACCCTATGTGCACTATTCTGGAGCGAGGTCACCCCTAAGGTGATCCCAGCTGGCTGCATCCCATCCCCTGCCCTCAGGGACAACATGCAGCTGTCCAAGCATGGCTTGAAGGGCACCAGAGCATCCAGAACAGTGCCAGCCCTTCCTGCAGGGAGAGAGAGGAGCAGCAAGGCAGCCACATGTCCCCAGGCACAGAGGGCCCTCTCCCACACTTGCCAGCTGCCAAAGGGGAGCAGAGACCACAGGAATTGGTTCCACTCAAGCAAAAGCATCCAGTGCACCCCATACCTCAGGACAAATCAGTGCCACCAAAATGGCTCCACTGTCCCTGAGCTCCATGCCCATCCTCCAGCTACACGGCCTTTCTTCGTGTCTTTTGGTATCCCCAAAGCCAAGCAGTGCCCTGGTTCTCAGTGGGAGGACACGATTTGGGTAAGAATTAGCCAACAAGACACAGATAAGTGAGTGGGTTTGAGATAACCACATAAAATAGTGGGAGAATCCAGCAGCATTTACAGAGCAGATGGGCAGGGAGATGCAGGAAAGCAGCAGCAGGGGCAGGGGCTGCCCAGGGCCAGGAGCTGCAGGGGCTGGCACGTGTCCCTGCCTGCCTTAGGGTCTGCAGCCCCAGCAAACAGGCTATGGAATTTCAGAGAGTCTCAGCAGGACACAGCACCGCTCACCTGCCACCACTGACCAGAGAGATGTCATCTAACATCTCGGAGTTAAAGCAGGGAAAGACTTGAAGCAAGTCAGAAGGGAAAGACAAGAACAGCCTGGAGAGGATGCAGGCTGCAAGGAGGAGGAAGAATTCCACCCCAATCTGAGCACAGCTCCAGGCCTCACTGTCGCAGACACCAAGCTCAGCCCTGGGCTGAGGAAGCAGCCAACACACATTTCCCCTTCTGGGAGAGACACAAACACCCAGGGGTGGTGGCTGCAGGACCCAGAGAGACACCAGTCATGCCCCAAAGAGTGTCCCTGTGCCCTCAGCAGCTCCCACTGCCTGAAGCCAGGATGGACGGATGGGGACAGACAGATGGGGCTCTTGGTTATGCTTTGACTCAGCTCCTCACCACAACCAACATCCCCTGCAAGTCTGGTTCCGAGCACTGCCTGTGTTTCCACAGCCACGGGTCTTCTGCCCCAGCCCTGCACTGCTCCCTGCAATTCCCAATGTTAATGATGTGCAAAGGATAATTATTGTGGCTGAGCTCTGCAAATGATCATTTGCCCTCTTAAACAAATTAAATCCTTAAAGCTAACAAGAAGATTGTTTGCTCTCAAGTTATAACTCCATGGAGGTAAAGGGCTCGTAATTAAATGACCCATTGCCATAATGATACCACCCCAAGGATAACAATCACCCTTTTCTGAACACTGCTTTAATTAGCCTGTAGGAACAGGAACAGACACAATCCACTGTCACCAAGCTCTCACCCAGATGAGCATCAAAAGCTCAACTTGCTCCCCACTAACATCCCAAATGTCACTTTGGGAAAGTTATGACAGCTCCTTGCACTGCACAGGGCAGGAGATGCCTCTGTCCCAGAGAAGCCCTTCTCCAGGAAGAGAAATCATGATTTCATCACTTTCCTTGGACAAGCTCTGGCTCTTCTGCAGCTTGGAGCAACCTCACCAGAAGCATTTGCCTTCCCTCCACCTCCAGCCCCCACTCCCTGCACTGGAGAAGACCATCCGAGATCGACACCGCTCCAGATCACAAACACAAAGGGAGCAGAGGTGCCCTAGTTCTGGGAAGTATTTAAACAGTTGTTGTTGGCATCAAAATAGATGTGGATTTTTGCTTAGCAGAAGGAGAGAAGAAAGGACATAAGGTAACTCATGCAACTATACCAAGAAATACCAAGTTCTCCACACTTTGGATGAGACAAGTGACTTAAAATATATATATATTACACAGTATATATAATATATATATTATCCAAGACCACCTTTGATGGGGTGAAAGTTGCAAAGGGCAACTTTCAGGTCCCCAGTGGCAGGCTGGGATAGGAAATTTCCCACCTCAAGGCACTACATTCTAGGGAAGAAAATCGGCTACTCATCAAGTTCTGAACTCCTCAAAACGCAGGACGACATCCAGGGCCCACATGGGAGTTCTTGGCATTGCAAGAAAATTAATAGAGACAAGTAAAGCAGAGCAGCCACACCCAGTGGATGATACCATCAGGGGAAGCCCGGGTTTGAGATGAACAAAGCAGCTTTCCTTGGCTTTAATTACTTTGAGAGTTACTGTCTGGCAGGTGAAATATTTACAATAAAGAAGGAAGACAAACAGCTCCCTTCCTATTTTACTGCTGTAATTGTCAGCTGCAAGCAAGAAAAAGTACCTGTAGGGGAAAGATAGTGAGGATCAGAGAGATGTTCAGGAGCACCACACTGTGCTCAGGAGCATCTCTTCCCCTTCCAAAACCCCTTTTCAAGGGGAACATACAGAAAAGCTGCGTATGAGACAGGTGCAAATTGGTCCTTCACTCGCACACCTTGCAGCGTGCAAACATGCATCCAGCCAACCCAAGGACCAGATGGAGATTCACAGAATCAGACTGGTTTGGGTTGGAAGGGACCTTAAAGCTCATCCAGTTTCAAGCCCTTGCCACAGGCAGGGACACCTTCCACTAGATCAGTCTGCTCCATGTCCTGTCCAACCTGGACTCAGGTTGATGGATGAGATCGATCATCCCCACATTTAAGCATCCTGCTGGCTCTTGACCTAAAGGAAACAAAGTCCAGCACTTGCACTCTCGGTCTTACCTCTTTAAAAAGACACATAACTTCTTAGAATCATAGAATCAACCAGGTTAGAAAAGACCTTTAAGCTCATCAAGTCCAACTGTTCCCCAGCACTGCAAAGGCCATCACTAAACCATGTCATTGAGGCCCTCATCTATACAGTTTGTGAACACTTCCAGGGACTCCACCACTGCCCTGGGCAGCCTGTTCCAATGCCTGACCACCCTCTGTGGAAGAAATTGTTCCTAATATCCAGCCTAACTCTCCCCTGGCACAGCTTGAGGCCATTACCTCTTGTCCTACCCCTTGCTCCTAGGGAGAAGAGACCAGCCACCTCCTGGCTCCATCCTCCTTTCAGGCAGTTGTAGAGAGCGATAAGGTCCCCCTGAGCCTTCTCTTCTCCAGACTAAACCCCCCACTTCCCTCAGCCATCCCTCATCACACTTGTGCTCCAGACCTTTCACCACCTCCATCGCCATTCTCTGGACCCACTCCAGCACCTCAATGTTTCTCTTGCAGTGAGGTTCAAGAAAAACCTTTTCTAGGACCACATCCCAACACACTGCATTCCTCAGAGATCCATTTCTGTTGGTTTCACTGGTGGAATTTAAATGCCATTTACATGACAACTTTCCCCATCCCCCCCATTCTCAGACAAACCTGAGGAACTCCAGCTTGCTGCAACAAAATAGGAAAATAAGCTCCAGGAGGATAAGAGAGCTCAGAGCTGCTCCACACCGTCAGGACCCGCTCGCAGGAGCCAGGCCACCAGCCAGGATGCCGGGAAGCAAACTGCCTGGATCTCACATTTTCTATGGAAATCTCGGAAGACAAGGAGAAAAGCCCCAGTGATGGGATTAACCTCAGAGGAGGAAACTACAGGCACACAGCACCGCACCGGGGTGGCTGCAGGAACCCGTTCAGCCGAGCAAAGCTCAGAAACCAGATACAGAAACAACGGAACCTCCCTTCGGAGCGAAGCCCGGGCACAGGGGAAGGCGGCGGCGGAGGAGCAGCGCCCGCCCCTCACCGCGCTCTCGGGACGGCCCCACCAGTCGGGCGCTTTTCGGGCGGAAGGGCTGAAAAACAGCATTGCAAGAGCATGAAGTAATCCCACCCCGCGGCTCGCCTTTGCCCATCCAATTAGCTACTTCAAGTGCAAGGGAAGAAGGGAAGGGAGAGGAAAACAAGAAAGCCAAGAAGAGCGTATTGCAACTCCCGACAGCCGGGAGCAGCAGAGGAAGGAGGAGAAAGGAGGGGAGAAGAGGGACAGAAGGGGGAACTGCTCACTTGCTCCGCCGGCCCTCGGGCCTTTCTTTCCCGCACGCCGGGATGCAGCCGGCGGAGGGCAGCAGGCTGGGGTGAACGGCGGAGGAAGAAGAGAGGGGCGACCCCGGCGGGGAACGGGACGGAGCCGCCCGGCCCCTGGAGGGCCCCGGCCTGGCGGCGGCGCCTACCGGGGCTCAGCCGGCTGCTGCCGTTGCTCCGCTGCGGTTCGTTCCTCGTTTATCGCAACCAGCCCGAAGTCGCGCTCGGAAATTCTGGGAGCAGCCGGGCGAGGCGGGCCGGGCAGAGCGGGGGGCAGAGCCCGAAGCCGCCCCCCCGCTGCCGGGAGACAACCTCCGGCGGCGCCTTCCAGAGTTGCAGGGTTGGATATACGGCCCCGCTGAAGAGGCACCTGCTGGAGCAGCTCCCTGGGAAAGGGAACCGCTGCCCGGAGCCAGATGTTCCTGTGGAATCCAGCACCCAGGGCTGCGGCAGGACATGCACTGGCTCTGGAGCGCGGGTGTGAGGTCTGCCACACTGAAGCAGAGTGCCAGCCCACAGCCCGGAGTGGTGGGTCAGTGCAAACCTTACCAAGTGCAAGGTCTTGCCCCTGGTTCGGGACAGTCCCAAGCACTTACAGAGTCTGGGGGAGAACAGATGGAGCAGCCCTGAGGAGAGCAACTCGGGGAAGGGGGAGGGTGTTGGTTGACACAAAGAGGGACGTGGAGCTGTTGAAGAAAGTCCAGAGGAGGCCACGGAGATGCTGCGAGGGCTGGAGCAGCTCTGCTCTGGAGCCAGGCTGTTCTGGAGCCTGGGCTTGTTCAGCCTGGAGAAGAGAAGGCTCCTTAAGGGGAGACCTTAGAGCAGCTTCCAGTGCCTAAAGGGGCTACAAGAAACCTGGAGAGGGGCTTTGGACAAGGGCCTGTAGGGACAGGCCAAGGGGGAATGGCTTTAACCTGCCAGAGGGGAGATTGAGATGAGCTCTTAGGCAGAAGCTCTTCCCTGTGAGGGTGCTGAGGCGCTGGCACAGGTTGCCCAGAGAAGCTGTGGCTGCTCCAACCCTGGCAGTGTTCAAGGCCAGGTTGGATGGGGCTTGGAGCAACCTGATCTAGTCAGAAGGGCTCCCTGCGGTGGCAGGGAGTGGAAATGGATGAGCTTTAAGGTGCCTTCAACCCAAACCAGTCTGTGATTGTGTGTCTCTGTGAATCCTGCTGCCCTTAGAGAAGTCAGAGGATCACAGAGCTATGGTGCTCTTCCATCACTACAAACTCCTTTTTGAGGGCTGTTGCTGTTCCTTCTGTCTCTGCTGATCATTTCTCCTCATCACTTACCTGCTTTTCCATGAGTGATGCAGCTAACGCTTCTCAGTTGCATCCCACAGCCACCAACCCCTGCACCCCTCTACCAGCAGCACCCACAGACACAACCCCCTGCAACCTGTTGCACCCATACTTGGGGGGTGAGGAGCAGACAGCTCTGGTGAGTCTGGGGCAAGAGCTGTTGTGTACCTCGGTGTGCTAAGGGCTGTGTTTTCTTCTGTGCCAGCGCCTGCCTCAATGACAGGCGCCTGTCACCACCCTGCAGCTCAGTGCTCCATCACTGAATGACCACAACTCAGCTGCTGCTGGGCTACCCCTGACTGACCTACAGAGATGCAAATGGAATCAGGGTCAGGAACTCTTCATGCCAGCCCCAAACCTGCCCAAAAGTGGCTCAGTCCAGTCGCTGCCCTCCATTCCCTGCAGAGGCTCAGCTCCTGCAGATGGGGTGATCTCAGCACCATGGGCAGTGTGAGCTGCTGGGTCCAGAATACACTTTATACCTCTCTCCTTAAATCCTGGTAGGGACGTGTCTGAATTTGCCATGTTCTTACCACTGATATTTTATGCACATCCACCTGCCACTCTGCAGGGTCACAGAACATTTACTTCAAGCTAAAAAAACTCTTAAAGACACCCAAACAATGACAATTCATATAAGCAGCTGCCAGCCCAAGAGGTTTATGTGGCTGCCTTGCATTAGCAATGCCCCTAAACCAGACTGCCTGGTCATTTTGGGGCTAAGGCTTCTGTGATTTACCACTGGAGCTGCCCAGGAGCAGTCAGAGATAAATGTGCTTATGCACTGCTCAAGAAGCATCATACAAACCCTTTGGGCTAGGAACAGCAGGGCCTCATCAATCCATCTCCAAACAGCATCATCCTCACACTTCATACCTGGCAAAACAGGAACATGCAAAGTAGTCCATATAATTCAGTAAGGGGGAAAATAGACTGTAGGAGTAAGGAGAAGATAGTGCAGTGAAAATGTCTGCTGGGAAAGGCAAATACATTTTTCTTGGTATAATTAAACAGAAGAAACTCATGATAGCCCCATGGCTGGCAGAAGAACTGTGCTGCGAGCTGAGCTCTCAAGCCAAAGTGCTTGAGCCATCCTTTCAAAAAGGGAGGAAAAACATTTTCCCTTCCCAGTGGATGAGTTGCAAAGCACCAGAGCCAGGAGGGGCCAGTGGGGTGGAAGCGGCTTCTCGTGGAGGTTGGGCTGAGCCAGCACACACAGCACGAGTGCAGGTCCTGACCCACACAGTCTGAGAAGAGAAGAGGGTTTGGATACTTTACACTTGCATTTCATAGCACTCCTTGGGGCATGCTTCTGCCCATGTGGAGGGGAGTAATCCATAGTAGCTGCTCAGTGCCGGCTCCGGAGCAGCCTCCCACCAGCTTTATTGCTGCTGGGGCTGCTGTGAGAAGGAGACCACGAGGGCCTAGAGGTCCAAACCTGGGTGTCCTGAGAGCCACGAGGTGCAGAGGTCTCAGGACAAGTAGAAGGAAGCCAGGAATGCTGATGGTTTTTTTGGCTTCAGTGATTTCTAGCAGTGATGACTTTGTTGCATCAAATGCTGCCATTTGCCACTGTTTGTACAAGTACCTGAAAGGAGGATGGGGCCAGGAGGTGACTGGTCTCTTCTTTCCAAGTAACAAGGGTTAGAACAAGAGGAAGCAGCCCCACGTTGTGTCAGGGGAGGTTTAGACTGGATATTAGGACCAATTTATTCACAGAGCGGGTGGTCAGGCATTGCAACAGGCTGCCCAGAGCAGTGGTGCAGTCACTGTCCCTGGAAAATGGTTCCAAAACCTGTGTAGAAGAGGCTTTTAGTGACATGGTTTAATGGTACCAGCGGATGGCACCTCCTTTGTGAAGCACCGGTCGACGAGCTGTGCTTGCTGGTTGTCACTAACAATAATATCTACAAAATCAAGTCAAGGTTGATGAAAACCACCAGGTCTGACAGCTCTGGAGCGTTAAGTGACCTCGTCACCTGCAGCACAGGTACAGCATGAACTCAACACAATGTCCCCCTTCCCAAGCAGAAGTATTTTAATTCCTTTCCCTTCAGCCTGCAACCCATTGCCCAACAGAGCCCAGCACATGGGCTTGGAGGGCTATGGGTCTGACCCAGGGGGCTCACAGGGCTATGGAACCATCCCTCCATGGGCTGTAGGCATTTGAAAGTCTCACACTGGCAGACATGGCTCACTTTGAGTCCTGGAGAGGTCTGGCACACATCTGTTGGGGATGGAGTGGTCTGATGTCAACAGCAGAGCAGCAAGGTCCTGGTCATGTTTTGGGAGATTCCTGCCTCAGGGGAAGGAGGAATGAGAGGAAGGACAGCTGCTCAATCCCATGGAAGTCTTGAATATAACAAAGTCCAGGCAGTTCTTTGGTGCTGATACTCTGCATTTCTTGTCAGGCCACAGACTGTCAGGTTATGTTAAAGCTACTTCACCCCATCGTTCACTTATGACCCCTCAACACCCATATACTTAATCCCCTCTTTCTGGAGTCCCACTTCACTTTGAGCCCTCCCTCCTAACTGTTCAGATTAACAGGACTCTTCAGCCAGGTGAGGACTAGAATGTGCAGATAGACCCATAGGAGCAAACAGACCCCAAACACAGGTTGTGCAGAGATTCTGAAGGCACCACTGGTATCTCACATGCTGAGCAGGGAGAAAATAACAGGCACCGAATACAAAACTCTACGCGTACATCCTCCTGGCTGGAGGGAAAAGAGCCACGGCTTTGGTGCACTTCCCTCTTGCCTTCATCTGCAACTAAGGCTGACTTCTCCTGACAGAGAGAAAATAGAGAGAGGGTTTTCAGCTTCTAATACCTCTCATCCCATCTTGCACAGTCTGGCCCAGCTTGCAGGAGATCACAGTCTTTTCCCAGGTGATTTAATCTTCAGAGAAACATCTTCCCAATAAAGCACATCACCCCAGTCAGAATTAGCCCTTTATCTGGGACTTTTGAATTAGAATGGAGGCCATGGCCATGGAGCAACTCCCTGGTACAAGGCCAGGTCTACAGTGTCAGCTCAACCTAGAGATAAGAACTGAAAGCAGAAGGGGTGAAGTACAAGCTGATCTCCTGGCAGTAGCAGGGGCTTGAAGACCTTCTCAGCCACTCTATGAGCAGCTCTGCACTGGTCATAGAATCCCAGAGAGGTTTGGGTTGGAAGAAACCTTAAAGCTCACAACCCCCTGCCACAGGCAGGGACACCTTCCACTAGACCAGGTTGCTCCAAGCCCCGTCCAACCTGGCCTTGAACACTGCCAGGGATGGGGCAGCCACAGCTTCTCTGGGCAACCTGTGCCAGTGCCTCAGCACCCTCACAGGGAAGAACTTCTGCCTAAGAGCTCATCTCAGTCTCCCCTCTGTCAGGTTAAAGCCATTCCCCCTTGTCCCATCCCTATAGGCCCTTATCCAAAGCCCCTCTCCAGCTTTCTTGTAGCCCCTTTAGGCGCTGGAAGCTGCTCTAAGGTCTCCCTGGAGCTGCCACCTTCTGATGCCTGTGCACCCTCAAGGAGCTCGATCAGACCCTTCCTCACTCAGGTCAAGGCTAGTTTCAGCCCTTATAGAGATAAATACCAAATTCACAGAGAATTCACGTTGTATTTTCACAGCCAGGTTTGACACTGATGAGGTGATGCCAACTGGAATGAGGCATCTGATTTAATATTATCAAAACAAAAATTGTTTGAAGTTGCTATGGTCTTCATGAGTGTTGGGCATCATCAGGTTTCCTGGGGAAACTAGATGGCTATGAAAGAGGGTCTCCG
This sequence comes from Psittacula echo, assembly GCF_963264785.1. Classification (NCBI taxonomy): domain Eukaryota; kingdom Metazoa; phylum Chordata; class Aves; order Psittaciformes; family Psittacidae; genus Psittacula; species Psittacula echo. The sequence goes on along the minus strand of NC_137739.1, from coordinate 18,320,815 downwards.
TGGCTGGCTCAGCTTAGGAAAGATGACTTGTAAAACCTATAGCTGCTGGTTGCAGGGCAGCACTTCAGGTGGCTTAATCAGCACTTGCTACAAATTACAAAGGAGAATGTAAGCAACTTTTTCATCTGCAGACTGATATGACTCCCTGCTAAGAACTAGCAACTACCTCGACTGATGACTGGAGTTTGTGTCTCTTAGTGCACTGTCCTGGGTTCAGCAGCAGCAGTAATTTTTTCTTCTTCTTAGTAGCTGTTGCAGCACTGTGTTTTTGACTTTCAGCCTGGGAACGGAGCTGATAACACTGATGTTTAGACTGACCAAGGACTTTGTGAGTCTCATGCTCTGCCAGGGAGGAGGAGAAGCCGGGAGGAAGCAGGGACAGGACACCTGACCCAAACTAGCCAAAGAGGTATTCCATACCACAGCACGTCATGCCCAGGATGTAGAATGGAGAGTCCCCGGAAGGGCTGGATGACTGCGGGGTGGGGGTGAGGTACCGGTTGGTGAGCGGTTGTATTCTCTTGCTTGTTATTTCCTTTATCATTATTACTATTGGTGGTAGCAGTAGTGATTTATGTTATACCTTAGTTATTAAACTGTTCTTATCTCAACCCGTGGGAGTTGCATTCTTTTGATTCTCCTCCCCGTCCCTGCAGAAGCAGAGGGAACAAAGGTGGGGGGGGGAAGTGGACTGCGTGGTTCTGATTTACGGCCTGGGCTTAAACCACGACATGCACTCAGTGGAGATGCTAAAGAGTGTGAGGCTGTTCAAGGAAATTAAAGGCCAGGTTGGATGGGGCTTCGAGCAACCTGGTCTAGTAGAAGGTGGCCCTGCCAGGGATTGGAACTGGATGAGCTTTAAGGTCTCTTCCAACCCAGACCAGTCTGGGATTCTATGATTCTATGAATTACTACTTTGGGCAGATGACATGGTATGGAAACAAGGACCTTTCCAAGATGTTCCAGGTGCCCACCACCACTAATATTTTTTTCCTGAGATGAAGCATAAAAAATGATGATACAAGAAAAGAACTTACATTTCTTTGACATCAAAAACAGCAGATGGGAACTTTTGTGAATAAATCTGTGAGCTGGAGCTGTCTGACAATGCCAGCTTTGCCAACAAGGAGAAGTGGAAGTTTATTCTAGCAGATTTCAGCAGTTAATCAAGGATGTGCTCCGAGCAGATGTGTGAGCGAGAAACTGAGTGTGAGATACGAGCTGAAATCAGAAGTCCTGCCAGAGATGATATGCATGTGTCTGCACATCTGGAGCATTCCACAATCACTTGAGCTGAAAGATTCCTACTTTCAGCTGAATACACTCAGAGAGATGAGAAATGGACAGCTGAATATGGAAGTCTTGCTAGCTGAAAGTGCCTTGTAAAACTCTGACTTGTGTCTTAAATCAAGTTCAAGTGTAAAAAAAGGAGATTTCTAGCATATGGAGATTTGCAGTAATTTTTGGATTCTAGAAGAGGAAGATGAAATTGAATAAAGGGAAACAACAAGCTCGACTGAGCATGATTGCTGCCCACAGGGCACGGATGGGGCTCATCAAATGCTCTTACCTATGCAATAGATGATGTGATGGCCTGCAGCTGAAAGGTCTTGTTTGAGAGGGCAGCAAAGAGGAAAATGATGTTAATCTGATCTTAGTCTGAATTGATTAATCAGATCTTAGCCTGGCAGTGATGTTGGTAGAAACTCAGATACCTTCCTCCACCTGATGTAGTCATTAGCTTTCATAGCCTGTCTGATTCAGTTTTGCGCAGAAGACTTTGAGACGCAGTGTGAAATGTTCCATTAAAATCTAAATATATTACTGTAACATCTTCTAGCATCAGTCACCATGCCACAGACTCAAACTAGCATTTCCCTTCTCTTCTGACTCCTAATTATTAGCTAAATAGGGAAAATAATAGAAGAGTGACTAGGAATAGCAATTCCTAACACTGTGGCTGGTTGTCCTTTCTTTGCAGCCCAGTACACTCTGACTGCACAGACCTCTGTTTTCATGGGTATAGGAGTGTCTGGAGGTTTTTCTTTCTCAGTATATTTCCATTCCAAGAAGTGCTGAAGCAGATTTATTTGGACAGCTGCTGCCACATAGAATCCCAGACTGGTTTGGGTTGAAAGTAACCTTAAAGCTCATCCAGTTCCAACCCCCTGCCACGGGCAGGGACACCTTCCACTAGACCAGGCTGCTCCAAGCCCCGTCCAACCTGGCCTTGAACACTGCCAGGGATGGGGCAGCCACAGCTTCTCTGCACAACCTGTGCCAGTGCCTCAGCACCTTCACAGGGAAGAACTTCTGCCTAAGAGCTCATCTCAATCTCCCCTCTGTCAGGTTAAAGCCATTCCCCCTTGTCCTGTCCCTACAGGCCATTGTCAAACCCCCTCCCCATGGAGGAGGAGTATGGAATACATGTTTGAACTTTCTCTAATAAGCGAAGACTCAGCAGCATTTTAGCTTCTAGCTGTGAGTACTACAGCAGCAGTGTTGTACACTTTACCAGCAACTCTAAGAGAAATAGGATATTTGTCTTTGGCCATCCTCCGTGGGGCTCAGACTCCAGCTCAGCATCAGGCAGTGCCAGGTAACAGAGGCTCAGGATCACATCAGAATGCAGTCACCAGTGCGGCCAATGTACCCACCACCCCGTGTGCTCCCATTCATGTTTCAGAATGTATGAGCACCACCACAGGCCAGAAGCTGCTCACTGCATGCTCCATGAGACAGGGAGTTCAGGGTCACAAGCCATGTGGATTACACCAAGCCCAGCACCCGGCTTCTACCTGCAGCAAACAGCAGAAGCACAGAACACAGTATGCACCCAGACAAGTGACCTTCTCTGGAGCTCATATCTTTGCATTTAATTCCTATTGCTGTTTTCTTTTTTCCACGAGTTTTCCTAATGGCTTCTTTCTTTGCTGTTAACCCATGCAACCTTTGGCATCTGCAGCCTCCAGCAGTGATGGGCCCAGAGATCACCATCCCTGGGTGCAGACATTCAGAGCAATAAGTGCTCATGTAGATCTCACAGCAACAGTCTCTAGCAGGATTGTTGAAGTCTTTCGAGCGTAGCAAAAGCAGCTCACTCTGAAGAGATCTGGTCTGCTGGGTCTCTCCTGGGCACAGCTGCAGTGTCTCCGTTTGTAAGTGGCCATGCAGTGCAGGAGGATTTCTCCTGCCAGCAGGAGGGAAGCAGCCCTGAGACACTGATGTCTGGATGAGCATGGCCTGTGTGAGAACTCTGATGGGTTACCGCAGGTGTTGCAGAAGTCTGTCCAACACTATCCTGGGCCCCAGTGCATGAGTCTTCAGCAGGAGAAGACGTGGTCCATGGGTGGGTGCTCGTTGTCCCACAGGAACACATCTCCTCCCTTCCACTAGAACCCATGCTGTCCTAGTGTTCATGGTCCAGGATAAAAGAGGAAGGACCCCTCAGGTTCTCATTTGGCTGCATTTTCCCAGACTGTAAACCAGGTAGTGAGAAGCCTCAAGGGCAGAACAGACCCATAAATACCTCAGAATTACAGGGACCCTCTAAAAACAACTGGACAAGGTCTTTCTCTTGGCTGGCAGCTCCAAGGGACTTTGCTTTCATTTGGTGTGAACTGAGACCTCAGCTTGGGCTGAGGGTTTTGAAGATGTGCTAATGTGATGATCCTTAACACATTCACTTCCCAGGCAGGGCATCAATCCACTGCTTCCTCTGTGGCAAACCACTGGCCTGGTTTTATGGGAACCTCCATGTGTTAAATGCATCATTTTTTACCGGGACATGTGAGGAAAGACCCTGTTGTTACTGCTGCACGTCAAAAGAACCCCTGTCAGAGTAACATAGCAGCCAGAGGCAGAACACTCCTGCACATAGTGTTCACGGGGGCTGTGATGAATTGCTGCAGATGGTTTCCAAGCCCCCTGGCCAAATCTCCATATTCCTGGCTTTCCCTGTCCCCAGTCTTACTCCAGTGCACAGTTCCCCTTGCTTAAACACTGTTTCCCCCCCCCCCCAAGACATTACCTCACTTCCTTCCACCCACACAGCCAAGCAGGATCCCTGGAGAGCTGTACTGCATCTGCACAGGCTGGGCAGGCCAGAGCTCTGGCCTCTGCCATTGGTGGGATGTCCCATGGGACAGCAGATCCTCCCTCCCTGTTCTCTGCTGCTCTGTGCTCCAGCACTGAAGTCAGATCCTCTGCACAGCACTCATCCCACCCGCTAGTGTGGTACTGGTGAGAGACCTGCAGCTGCTTCACAGGACATCCAGCGCAAGTGGTGCTGGAGACCCAGCATACACACAGCACAGAAATCCAGCTGCCAGAGCTCTGGATCCTACACACTGGGGTTCCCCCCTAACCCGAAGTCCAAGCTGGTGTACGGACACTTATGTCTCAGGAGACCGTGTTTGGAAAGACTTTCCCTTTTTTGTGTAGATCTCCCCACCTCAGCTGTATTCTTTTCCCACTTGGACACATGCTGTCACCCCATCTGTTTCATGGTTTCACACATGTAAAACATTCATCCTCCCTGTTTTGTTTTAATGGGGGCTGACGGAATGTTACTTCCAGTTCACGAAGAGAGTGAGGATACAGAGCAGAGTATTTTCTTATAAGAGTGTCCCTGCTGTCAGCATCTTTCACCTTGTCAGTTTTACAAAGCTGATACTTGTCCTGGTTTTATAAACTCATGTTCCCTGTGACCTACAGCTTGGGAATCTGCCTGCTGGCTGCAAGCAGCCACAGCACTCACTGGGTGCCCCAGCAAGGTTAGCATGCCCCCTGCACACTGACACCCTTCACTTGTGCCACAAGACATCCTCTGTCTGGGACATGTCACATCCCCTTCCCACCCCATCTTGCTGATAGCCATGTGTATTCCACAGGGATTTTGGCTGCAGCAAAATACAGGGTCTGGGAATCTATTTATAATCTGTGTTTCTCACAGGTTCATTTCCCGGAATCTTTGCTCCAAATAGATGACAAGAGCTGAAAAAGGATCTTTGGATATTTCTGTATTTTTTCCAGCAGTATAGCAACATCCTCAGGCTTACATTTGGAAACACTGGGAGGTTTTCCTCCTCCTTGGCTCAAACAAGAATGGTTTGGGAGAGTGTGAATCAGTTCCTCAGCCTTTAAGGTACCTCCACAGAACCTGAAGAGTTTGTACAGGATGCTACCCTGGTGCATACAGTGAGTATTTTCCTATGTCAGGTCAGTAGGCAGCATACAGGAGCAGAGCTTCTGCAAGAGAGTAAAGAAAGTGTGAGCTTTATTAGTGATGAAGTTTATCTCCTGCTTCTTATTTTTGTCTTCTTTGTGTTCATTAAAGTGTGATACCTACTTGCATTTTATCCTAGGAAGTCCTGCCCATGATGGGCAGGGTTCTCAGAGAGCATTAGGCACCCAGCAGGAGGTCCAAGTACCTGCACAGCTATTTTTATTAGCCTCAGGTACTTGACAGTTGGGCTCTCAGTAAAAGAAGAAATATGGATTGTAGAATATCACCTGGCACCTGTCAGTGTAAGCAATGAGTGCTGACACTGTAACTTCCCAAAATGCCTCATCACTGCAGGCACCAAGAATAACTGGTGGCAGAGCTGCGGCTACAAGCACTGCCACTTGCACATTGCACAAGTATTTTAACCCACATATCTTTTGTTAAATAAATCTTTAAGTAGTGGTTTGCACCAGTTTAAGTATTATTTATAATGTGGGCCATGTCGTGGTACTCACCATTTTCGCAGCAAGCACTGAATTAGAACCATAATTTGGACTCCGTCAGCTTAAAATCCAGTCCCTGGCATAAACATCTCCTGTGCCAGCTGTACCAGATCAGGTCTGGGTCAGGGCTCACTGCCACACTAACACAACATGGCTCTTTGCTGCATTACCCCTTTGAGCATGAGCTGTTGTCACTGAAAAGAATCAGACACAAATACCTCGGATTTTTAGCTCAGCTGGGTTTGCCAGGTGACCCACCGAAAAGCCAACCACCCACAGGAGGAGAGATGAGCTTATGTACCCAGTGGCTGCCCTGGTGCCAGACACCCCATAAGGGGAGGCAACAGGAGCCTATGGCCGAGGTGTGGATGGAATGGAGCAGGGCTGGTGCTGCAGGGAGGGAACTCTCACAGCAGCTGGGCTGTTGTGTGGATAGAGCCCTGCTTTAAGCCCAAGCATCAGCAGCAGGGTGGCTATCTTAGTCAGAAAGCTTCTGCTCTCCACATGCTAATTATCACCTCAGACCACCTCTTGCACCATGGTTTCTCTCCACAGCACTTGCTGCAGGTGGAATGGGCAGTTACAGCCTTGCCTTCTTCACCTCCTAATTCTGGGATGGCAACAGCGCTTGCCTAACCTTGCTCTTGACTCAGAGGCAACATGCAAATGGTCATCTGTCCTTCTTCTTTCCAGTGAGTGGCAGAGAAATGAGAAAGGGCCCACATTAAAGCTTCCTTGTCTATCAGTAGGAATAGAATCATAGAATCACAGAATCAACTAGGTTGGAAAAGACCTTTAAGATTATCAAGTCCAACCATTAACTGAGGGCTGCCAAGACCACCACTAAACCAGTGGTTTAGTGGAATGTTAGCGCCTGCACAAAGCCAGAGGATCAGGAGGGTTCATCTCAAACACAAAGGGGTTCTTGACTTTCAGGGCTGTTCCTTGTTCAGCACTTCCAAACCCCAGAATCTTGATGCAAAAGCTGGTGGGGTCAGTAGCACTGCTCCAGTGGACTGCAGATGACTTTCCTGGATTACAGCAGGATTACAGGAGTCTGACCCCCTTTTTGGCAGTTTAGAATTGCTGAAATGTCAACAACAGCCATGTAGGTGCCTAACAGATCTCTAACTCTGCACTGCCCAGGCTGTATTCTCCCAGAGATGCTGGCAGCGGCAGCAGCACTCAACCCTCTGCTGAGGTACAGTAAAACTGCATCATCTCCAGCAGCAGAGAACCCTGTGCAGTCACTGTGCAGCAGCACCAGCTGGGGACTTTTAAATCTCATTAGGAGAAAACCACAATAATTCTGCCAAAAGAAGGGAAACACAACAAGCTTCTCATGCACTTGCAGTCAAGAAGAAGCAATCTATTCACAGAATCACAGAATCCCAGACTGGTTGGGTTGGAAGGGACCTTAAAGCTCATCCAGTTCCAACCCCCTGCCACAGGCAGGGACACCTTCCACTAGACCAGGTTGCTCCAAGCCCCATCCAACCTGGCCTTGAACACTGCCAGGGATGGGGCAGCCGCAGCTTCTCTGGGCAACCTGTGCCAGTGCCTCAGCACCCTCACAGGGAAGAACTTCTGCCTAAGAGCTCATCTCAATCCCCCCCTGTCAGGTTAAAGCCATTCCCCCTTGGCCTGTCCCTACAGGCCCTTGCCCAAAGCCCCTCTCCAGGTTTCTTGTAGCCCCTTTAGGCACTGGAAGTTGCTCTAAGGTCTCCCCTTAAGGAGCCTTCTCTTCTCCAGGCTGAACAAGCCCAGCTCTCTCAGCCTGGCTCCAGAGCAGAGCTGCTCCAGGCCTCGCAGCATCTCCGTGGCCTCCTCTGGACTCTCCATGTGCAGGACCTTGCACTTGGCCTTGTGGTTCTCCATGAGGTTCTCACGGTCGCATCTCTTCAGCCCGCCCAGGTCTCTTTGGATCCCATCCCTTCCCTCCAGAGCATCGAGACAAAGAGACTGAACTGAGGCTTAAAACTCACACTTACTGAAGCCGCCGGAGGGAAAAACGGTTTCCGCGGGGGAAGCAGCGCCTGGGGCACCCCCAACACCCGTTCGAGCGCCCCTGGGCTGGGTCGGGATCTTCCTCCACCCGGCTCGCGGGCGGTCCGCGGCTCCCTGTCCCGCTCCCGCCCCTCTCCTCAGAGCCCGCCCTGCCGCGCAGATCCTGGCAGGGTGGTAAGGACCGCGGCTACCGGCGCTGAGTTTAGTGGGCGTCGCGACGGCGGCAGCATGTAGAGCTGCCAGGACCGAAGCAAACGGAGCAGGAGCTGGCGGACGCTGTTCATGCTGCCTGCGGGCTGCGGCGGGCGGTGAGAGCGGGGCCGGGCGGCGGGAGCGGGACCGGGACCGGGCGGCGGGGGCCGAGTGGGCCGCTGATGGCGCTGGGCCCTGCAGGTCGGCGGCGGCGTTGTTGGCGGCGTTGGGCGAGGGCGCGGAGCGGCAACGGGAGCTGGAGCAGCGGGCGGCGCGGAGCTGTGCTCTCCTGCGGCGCTGGTGAGTGCGGACGGGCCCAGCTTCCTCCCCGCGGTGGCCCTGCCTCGCGTCTGGGGTTCGTGGTGCCGGCAGGGCGGGTGTTTGTGTTCTCCCGCCGTGTCCTCCCGCCGGGGAAGCCGAGCCCGTCGGTACCCCGCAATGCTGTCCCTTGGCGCTGTGTTTCTCCCCATCCAGGGGCAGTGAGGAAGAGGAGCAGGCGCAGCCAGAGACCGGCTGCAGCAATGGACGAGGTGAGTGCTTTCTACTCGGCCTGGTGTCTCTTCATGTCACACTGGCCTTGGGCCTGACCGGGATTGAGTCAGTTTCAGTGTTGGACGTCCTTCCAGTGCTCTGCATCGATTGGAATCCCCTATCCCTCTATCTTTTTCCTCCCACTTTCCCCCTTGGTGTTAGCTGGTAGCTGTGCTGCAGTAACCAAGGCCAGTGATGAAGTACCTGTGGGTCTGACCAAGGTGTGGTGGTTGTCACTGGTTGATGAAGAGGAAGTTGACTCTGGAGAACTGTCTCCTCCTATGACTCACAGCTATCTTGGGTCTTCGAGGGTTTTGGCAAGCCTGGCTGCATTCTTTGTATAGTTGCTGGCCAAAATATCCACCACACTGTTCAGCGGGTTCAGTTTCCTTCTGTGGCACCTAAAAGAACAAGCTAGTTTAGAGACAAATGGGTAAGATCCAGGTTTGGACCTTCTGATACATCTTCTCCTCTTGCAGAGAACAAGCCTTTACCCAAAGAGCTGGAGGAGCTGGAACTGCTGAACAGAGCCTTAGAGAAGGCGCTTAAAGTCAGGAAAAGCATCTTGAAAACTCCATTAGAGGCCCAGGGAGCTACAGGAGAGAAATCTGCAGGTGAGAAACCTGCTCCCAAGAATGCTGAAGAGCAGCAAGTGCCTGTACCTGTTGAGGACGTTCCTGTGAGCACAAAGGTGAGATCTGTAAGCAAAAAGCCTGCCTCTTTGAAGAAGCCCTCTCCATACCAGCTAAAAGCCCCATATAGGACTGACCCAGAGGTGAAAAAACTGCAAAAGAAAGCCTCGTCCAGATGTGTTTCTCGAAGTCCCAGGACAGCTGGGAAGAGCTCTTCAAAAGGGGTAGTTTGCAAACAAGGAAAGAGTCCTAGGAGACCAGTGAGTGCTAGTGTCAGAGAGGGCTGTGCTCCAGACGAACCCCAGAAGGCACCTGGCTCATCCAGATCTGCCCTGAATGCGCAGCAAAGGTTTTCTGTAGGGGATTCAGCTCGGGAGGAGAACTCTGTAGCTGTTGGCAGGCAGTTACTTGATGCAGGGAAGAAAAGTTGTGGTTTCCTGGGAGAGTCCAGCAAAAAGGAGAACCCTGCAGCTGAAGGAGCATTGGGAAGGAGCACCTCACCTCGCAGAGTCACACTGCAGGAAAAGGGGTAAGTGCTGAGAGATTGGCACCTCTGTCTTGTTCTGCTCAACACTGACTAGCACATCTGCGAAGCCTGGTCTCTCCTGCTGTTCTATAGGCCTCTTGGTTTCACTACCCCCCCTTCAGATCCTCCTCAAGAGGAAGGATCCTCTACAAGTTAAAAGCCTTTGTTGTGATTGAGTAAGTGTTCTTGTTTTAAGGGCTTACTTTTGGATGGCTGGGACTCAGAAAGTCTTTAATTAAGACTTTGATATTTCATAGCCCCTATGATTGTTTTGGAAAGCTGCCTCTGTAGAGCTTTCTCAAGCCTTAGTTGTCCTCTGAGTGCACTTTCTATTACAGCTAAGTGATAATTTTTTTAGTGTTTTCTTCCTTTTTTTGCACAATGATAGTACATAATGCAGGTATTCTCTCTCTTTATCATGTGCCCGGTGCTGCTTGAAGAGATGGCATCTGGGATTTAATACTGTCCCCTTTAACCTGTAAGATACTGCCTGTGTAACTACACAGATCAGTATTGACTGGAATGCAGTTGTTTCAAGTATTTGGTGTAGGAAGAACGATGTATGTTACTGAGATACTCAGTTACTGTGGAAAAGTGGCAAAAGAATACTTGAAAGCTTTGCTTCGCATTCAGACCAGTCTCTGTTGAAATAATTTCTGTGTTCTTTTCTGTCTATTCATTGCTTTAAAAAAAAGTGAAGTTCAGATCTGATATGTGTCTGTCCCTGGAAAATTTTGAGGAATAGCTCTCAGCTGCCACAAACCCTGTGTTTGTGCGGGGAGGGAATTATTGTTCACGTGATGTTGGAACAGACACGGGACACTGAGTGACAGTTGCTGGGGGAACAGGAATCTGGATTCACATGTTTGTTAACTTAGTCCCAGCTGTTGTCTTGTGTTCAGTCTGCACATGACTGTAGCTATAACTGCCAACCCACATGTTTTTGCAATAACGAGTTAGGGATTGGTCTAATTTGGGATTAAGATGCATATTCCCTGTGGAAGCTGAAATATCCCTGTCTCATTTCTTTGTGATATGGTGCTAAGCAAAGCTGCCTTGTGCTCAAGTACAGCAGCAGTCAGTCTGTAGGGATCAGCTTCCTTGAACAGGTTGTTTCCACATATGTACTCTGCCTTTCCAGGGCTTTGCTCCCAGCTCCTCACCTTGGAGGAACCTTTGAGGGCTGGTGCTAGGCTGCAGGAGCTCTCCCAAATTGGCTCAGTAATGCTTATGGAAACGTATAAGTGGACTGATCCTCCTTCTTCCTCCTTCTGTGAGGTCGGCTGAGGGCAGTGGTGGATTCCATCTCCATGGTTACTGATGTCTTCAGTTACAGCTTAAATTCATGTCAAATTTAGACAAAATGTCATTCTCTCTGTTTTGAAGGCAAGGTTCAACTGCTCTCCAGCAGTCAGCATTGATGCTTTTCATGTTTTGCAGGTGCCAGCTGAAGCTGCCCCTTCCCTACAGGAAAGCCTATTTCAGGAACTTTAGGTAAGCCTAGCCTGAGCAGTCGAGCTACTCCCTGTTTCAGGGCAGTGAGGAGGACTCAGTTGGGGGATACCTGGCTGATTTGTGGGTCATGGGGAGATACTGACCCCACAGTGTGTGGGGCCTGTACCTGGGGCAGGAGAGTGGTCCCATGCAGCATGTCTCTGCAGGGCTGTTTCTGAGGATATGTGTGATCATGCTATTCTAGCCACTAGAGTTAGTTTTGTTTTCAGAGTGCCATCTCCTATTAATCCCCCTGTTGTAAGAGTACTGGAATGCTTTAATCCTGGGTTTAACAGTAATGCAGAAGTCTCTGCTGGCACTGTATACTTGTTGAAGGCAGGAGACCCTGTGGGGTGGGTGTCACTATACCCTGTGCAGTGTGTTTCCCTGCTGGTTGCTGACCTGAGCTGCTCTGCTGGGGCAGCTCTGCCTGGAAGCACCAGGGCTGTGTTTGTTTGAGGTGATTCCTGCTGATGAGCTGTCTTAAATGGAGCCAATTACGATGTTGCTGCACTGGTGGCATGTGAACTCGAAGCATAGCATCAGTTTTATTGTATCGCCCTACCTATGTTTTTAGCCCATAGGCAGCAACAAATCTTCCTTTCTTGAAGGGTAAGTCATCTGCATTTCTGTACATTTACTCTGTTAGTAAATGTATACAAAAAGAGTGGACAGGACACATTCTCACCCTAGCTTTTCCCACAGGGATTCCTTCACATTCCTCAAGACTCTCCTTTAATTCTTTTTTGGTTTTTGGACAAAGTGATATGTTTGGGAAGAAACATGACAGCACTGCATCAGTAACAGGGGTGCAAAACATAGAGGATTTGCACCGCTGAAACTTGATTTTGCACCCATAAAGCCTGGTAATTTCCGGTACCAGTGGTGCAAGTAGTTGAGTTTCTGGCAAATCCAGTGCTCTAGTCCATTCTCCAGCCCTCTGGAAGGGTTTCCCACCATTGCCTTTGAGAAATTTTGCCATAATTCAGCAGACACCTCATCATGTAATTTGTCCAGGTAATAAGCTTAAACCCTCTCTTAAATCTGGCTGTAGCTCCTTGTGCTAGCCTCAGGAATTCCTCTTGGGAGCTGTCATTTATCAAACGCCAATTTGTTAGTTGCCCTCAGTGAGTTGTAGAGACTTCACTCCCTTAATTTTCACTTGTAAATTGAGCCTTTTGGCATCCTAACCACTCTGGTGTAATTTTACACTTTTCACTATTACTTTCAACTCAGTGACAGATTGAAAATAACCTTTGCTCTGAAGATCCTGTTATAGAGGGAACACATCTTGCCTGATAACTTCTTTTCTGTTCCCTTAACCTTGCTATTTCTTTGCATAATGTGTTTCTGAAAACTGCAGTTTCTACCATGATTGAAAAAAATATTTGGCTGGAGAAGAGACACACACACTTGGGTTAGACAGTCATGCACTGCATAACTATTTGAAGCTTCCTTGTGATGGTTGTCGCTTTTTGCAGCAGGTTTTGGGAAGCTGGTTCTTTAAAGTGGTCCTTTACTTATGGTGGAGGGGAGATTGGGATGAGATCTTCGGAAGAAGTTCTTCCTTGTGAGGGTGCTGAGGCACTGGCACAGGTTGTCCAGAGAAGCTGTGGCTGCCCCATCCCTGGCAGTGTTCAAGGCCAGGTTGGACGAGGCTTGGAGCAACCTGGTCTGATGAAGGGTGTTCTTGCTTTAAGGTCCCTTCCAACCCAAACCAGTCTGGGATTCTATGTTGAAGGCTGTAACTGAAAAGCACCTCTCTCTCATTTAACACTATCATTTGTGCAATACTTTTTATTTTAATCCTGGACTCTGATGAGGTCCTGGCCAGCTTACTCATGATACTGTCCTCAGACCTCTATGTTTTGCACCCCTGTTGTTGAGGCACTTCTGTCATGCTTCTTGCCAAACGTATCACTTAGTCAAAAACCAAAAAAGGATTAGAGGAGAGTCTTGAGGAAGTTTGGAATCCCTGTGGGAAAAGCTAGGGTGAGAATTTGTCCTGTCCACTCTTTTCATACACATTTGCTAACAGAGTAAGTGTACAGAAATGCAAATGACTTACCTCTCAAGAAAGGATGGGAAGATTTGTTATGAGCTAAAAACATAGGACAGTGCAAAAGAATTTATTTGTGCTTTCTAGAGCTGTGTTGTCTCTCTTCTGATGGTTGTAAATTCTTCTCCTCAAAACAAGCTGAAAGAAACAAAACAGGTGTTTTGCAGTATCTAATGCTTTCTGCAGGGCTTCCTTGTGGAATACCAGCACTCAAAAATGAGGAGGGAATGGCTAGTTAATAACCTTACAGGTTATATAACCTTTATTAACAAAGGGGTGAGGAAGATGCTTGTATCTGAAGTGATACTGGTGTGTTACAGAATGTCATATGATGAGTCACAGCTCAGTGTGAGCTCACTGATACAGTGGATCATAACTCCACCTCCTGCCCCTTTTGAATTTTCAGGGCATGGGAGAGATGTCGTCTCTGCCAAACAAGTGCAGATGCAGCAGCTGCCAGGACCCGTTTTGTAGAGAGGATCCAGACAACAGTATCCTTCCTCGGCTCCCAAACCCTTCCACAAGCACGGGGTGCAGGACAGCAGCACCATTGCAATTGCTACAGTGTGCTCCCATCTGGAGAGTTATGTTTTCAATAACAGGAGTTCAAGCTGGGTCTCTATGGTTGGGTTTGTTTTTTTTTCAATAGTGCTGCTCTTGAGCGCTCGTAAATCTTTGGCTCCAGAGAAACAAGGCCATAAGGCCAACATGCCAGGCAGACCTGCGGCATCTCGCCTTCCCCCTGCAATGCCACTGCACAGGCTGCTTGCCCTCTGCCCCGACTCCAACTAGCCCGGCCCTGGGCTCAGGGTGGTGCACAGAGCTGGTGCTGTGTAACCTTCCTTAAGCTGCTGCTGTTTGAGTTCTGTTCACCAAGGCCAGCCTTCAGTCCTGCAGAGGTGGAGGAGGAGTTAAAGGTCCTCCAGGATGTCCCCTCCCTTCTGAGCCAGTATGTGGAAGCTGAGCTTGCAGGTAAGGATTAAGAAAAGGGGAGTGAAGGGGTAGAACATGGAATAAGGATGACTTAAGTGGGTTCCAGTCACATGTGTCTTTATGTTCTTGGCATGTGCTGGATGTGAGGGACAGGAACATTCTCTGCCTAAAATGAGGGCTGGTGAACCCAAGGCCACTCTAGAAACTGGTATTCGGGGAGGAAGGTTTCAGTATGCTCATGCCTGCTGGTTTTCCTCTGCTTCTCTTCCAGACCAACCCACCCTGCAAAGAGAGTATGAAAGCCTTTTAACCTTGGAGGGTTTGCAAACCACAGTTTCCCAGTGCCTGCATAAGCTGCAGCTCCTGCGAGCAGGTGAGCCAGAGCCTGTTCTTGTAATGGGGTATGAATGTGGCCAGCTGTGCTTGAACACGACTTTGCTATCTGTGCATACAACACTGTTCTCCTGATTATCATAAATGGTAATGTAGCATTTAAATTCTCTGGTGGCAAACAAAGCTGTGGTATTTTTTTGCCCCATCTGTGTTCAGGTGAGGTTTGGGACTTTGTTGTAATTCAGGAGAGCTGGTGAGGAAGCTGTTGGGAGGTGGGAGAGGCTTCATGCCATAGCTTCAGATGCCCTGGTTATGCTGTTCTGAGGAGCTCGCCCTGACTAAAACAGCATCACTCACTCATTTCTAGGAAGAGTAATGACAAATTCTGCAAGCACAGGCTTTAACTTGTACCTTTCTGCCTCCTGCCAACTCTTCCACCCTGGCAGCTGTGGAGTCCCAGAGGAAGATGCACCCAGACTGTGCTGGGGTCATAGGAAGCTGCTCTCCAGCCTGCGTTCGTTCCAGGGGACAGATGTGTGACAGTGCAGGCATGCTGGCTGTGCCTCTCCTTTGTTACTCCAGTTTCCAGGAGCTGAGGGACCTGTTTGCCTTGAAGCTGCAAGTGTCAATACTGCACCAAGAAATTGCCTTACAAAAGGTGAGTCTGTAAAAGGGTTTGTGCTCTGGTGCAGGGAAAGAAAAGGGCAGTTATAGGGCAACAGCTGACATACGGGGGAGCAGCAGGTGAGCAAGCGCTCTCAGTGATGTTTCTGTGTTTATGCCTCATATCCAAGTGCCATCAGTGCTTTGCTTGCTTTGTGAATGGTATTCCTCTGTTAAGGCCAGAGCAAAGGCTTTTAAATGTCTGACCCTCTCCTGATAAGATACTCTTTTTTTTTATTTATTTTATTTTATTTTTTTTATTTAGCTACTCTGAAAGAGTTTGGCAGTGGAGAATGGTTTTTGTAATACCTAACAACCCCATTTGGCAGCTGTTACAGTCCCATTAAGGCATCCACTGTCATTCTGTCCTGAGTGACCTCCAGCTTGTGAACTCCTCTGCTGTCTGTTCCTTTCCTTTTAAACCTCAAACCACTGTGCTGCTAATTGGGATTTTACTATTCTGAGGCTGCCTGTAGGAACATGGTGGGAGATCAGTCTCTCCACCAGCCTGAGCAGAGCAGCAGCAAATGGCAGAGAAGAGCAGTGAAATCACATCTACTGCTTTGACCTAACCTTTGCTGTTGACCTGAATGATAGAGACTTTGGAAAAGTAATTTCCTGTAAGCCAGGGATGAGTTACTCATAACTGGCATGCTCATAACTGCATGCTCCTCCTTCTGGCTGAAGATAAATTGCTGCCTGTCTTCAGATGGAACATGAGCACTATAATCCTGAATTACGGGTAATGAGGGTCTGATTTTTATCTGCCCAGAATGAAGTAGTGACCCACTGCCTGCTGCTTTGTTGACTGATTCAATTTCCTCTGCACATGCCTCTAAATCTGTGCTTTTAGCTGAGTGAGCTCTAGGTATCTGGAGCAGCTATGTGCAGGATATGTGAAATTCTTGGGACAGCTGAAGTGAATAGACTTGGTACAAGATAAAGACTCTGGGAAAGGATGTAGGTACATATTTCTGGGTCAAGCCTGTCAATTACCTTTCTGTGGAGAAATACCAAGAATCATAGAAATTCCTGATAGCTCTTAGCCTGTTTTTGGTAAAGGCCTCTCTTCTTATGCATCAGGAGCAGCCCAGGCAGATGGAAAACAGAAGGGTCTCTCTCTTTGATAGAACAACACTGTAGTGCTCCTTCACATGCCAGTTTTCCCTTCAGGTAGATTTCATGTCTGCAGCTCTTAACTCTTACCAGAGATGAGCAACTGTGTCCTGTTTCCTGTCCCTGTGCAGATCCCCTGTACTCTGTTCTATTTGGGTCTTCCTTTGTTTCCACCCCTGGAAGTTGTTTTCAGGGAGGTGACTGACACCTGCAGTTCATTGACCATACTTCTGGAGGGCAGTGTGTACAGCAGGCTGTGTAGATTCTAATGTGCAGACTGTTCAGACTTCATTAGCTGCTGTCATCTGAAAACTGTATCCCAGGCAAAATGTCTTTCTGAGCAGTCATACAAGAGTGGGGCTCCCTCCTGGAGAGGAGTGCAGCTTTGTTCTGTTTGGGCTGGAGTTGGCCACTTGCCTGTGATGTGTGGATTAATGTGGCCCAACTGGGAGGTGACAGGAGCAAATGGTTGAACTACTCATTGCATAAGTGCTTCACTGTGTGGTTGCAAAGCTCCTGAATCAACATCAGCTTCAGCTTCTAGCAGGATGCTGATTTTATTCCAGTGCCAGGCTGGCTCTGCAGCATTGGGAAAGCCACCATCATTTACCTCTGCTTTGGGAACACTGGGTAGCTGCTGGTGCACTTCGTGAGTAGAGGATGAACAACTCTGGCTTTGTTAAATATGACAAAAGAGAGTACCTGCCTATCAATCAGCATGCTATTAGTCACACTGCTCTGGTTAGGTACCTCTTGTAATGCAGCCACGTCACTTCATGGCATCCCAGAAGTACGTGCTGGCTCTGGTGATGTATTTCCTTTGCTCCAGGTCATGATGGCAGAACTCTTGCCTGTTCTGGAGGCCAGGCCCTGGCCGGAGGCCTCTGCAGCGCAGCTCTATCGGGCCATGTACACGCAGCTCTGTGAAGGAGGCAAGAGATTTCCTGTGCTGGTGCGGGATGAGCTGGCAGACTGAGCCCATGGGAACCTCCTCCTGGCCATTCACGTAACCACAGTTTTCAAGCAATAAATGTTTTCTTGTTTTCTGTTAACTTTTTTATTCTGCCTGTTTGTCCAGCTCATTTTCAGGGGTTTGTTTTTCTTTTGGGGGTTTGTTGGGTTTGGTTTTTGTTTGGTTGGTTGTTTTTTCCTTTTATATCACTTTTATGACCTGCTACCTCTGAGGTTTTGTGAAGCCCCTTCAGAAATTGAGACATTCGTTGTGACTTTTCTTCCAAGGTCTGTCTCTGTTTCTAGCTGTAGATTCGTGGCTGCCTCAGTCAGGACACCAGGCCTCTATATGCAGACAGTGTAGCAGGCAATAAAACATGATTTATATGGATCAGATAGCCAGTCTGGTGGGGCGCAGCCTTCCTGCATCTAAAAATCCAGAGAACCTGTGCTGCTGCTTCCCTATTACTCTGATCACCAGCTGGCATATAACCAGCATTATAGTGGTCACTATTTCAGAGTCTAGAGGAGGCCATGGAGATGCTGCGAGGGCTGGAGCAGCTCTGCTCTGAAGCCAGGCTGAGAGAGCTGGGCTTGTTCAGCCTGCAGAAGAGAAGGCTCCTTAAGGGGAGACCTTGTAGCCCCTTTAGGCACTGGAAGCTCCTCTAAGAAACCTGGAGAGGGGCTTTGGACAAGGGCCTGTAAGGACAGGACAAGGGGAAATGGCTTTACCCTGACAGAGGGGAGATTGAGATGAGCTCTTGGGCAGAAGTTCTTCCCTGTGAGGGTGCTGAGGCACTGGCACAGGTTGCCCAGAGAAGCTGTGGCTGCCCCATCCCTGGCAGTGTTCAAGGCCGGGTTGGACGGGGCTTGGAGCAACCTGGTCTAGTGGAAGGTGTCCCTGCCTGTGGCAGGGGGTTGGAACTGAATGAGCTTTAAGGTCCCTTCCAACACAACCCGTTGTGTGATTCTGTGATCCGTTCTAAATCAGGCTGGTGAAGCAGCCCAGTAGATGGCACCCAGCCCTTTCTGTTCCTGCTGAACAGAGCCAGGAGCTGCCTCCTGAGGGACTACGCAGTGTTCTGCCCATGGAAAACTCGGATCCGGTGGCACTTCCGACCTTGTCACTAAGGGAAAAATTCCAGCTTTGGTTCTTCCTGCACCCTAGGTTTTGAAGGTAATCCCCAAATCCCTTGGCATTTCTATGTGACAATTGAGGCAGAGCTTTAGAGTCAAGTTCTGCCTGTGAGCACTTTGAAGTGATTTTGGGAGTAGGCCGCTGTGTACTGCTGCTTATTGCAGTGACTTGCAACATATCTCTTTGCTGGACATGGGCTGTTTGCCTAGGGGTATTTAGATCTTTGCAGTGCTGACAGGGATTATTTTTCCTTCGGTTTTGTTCAAGGCCAGAGTGAGTTGTCTGTCTCTTCTGAGTGTCTGGCCCCTTCTGACACTTGGATTTCACAAAAAACCCTTCATATGACAGATGAGAATCAGTGTCTCTCACTTTAGTTTTTTGATCATATTACATTCAGTTCTTTGTAAACAGTATTTAATTTCCCATGGAGTCTGCAATCAAGGCAGGAGTTTGTTACCTTCTTCCTTCCCTGCAGAGGAGTCTTGTGTGATTTATATCTGTATGGTCTACAGGGGCCTCAGGACTGAAGGATTGCAAGGTACTGATTAAAGGCTGCTCATAGGAAGGAGTAGGTGCTGCCTCCTGAATTACCGTGTGCATATGCCATGGGTATTAATATCTGCATGATTGAATGTTAGAGATGATATTTGGTATTGTTAATTGCCACGCTGTAATCCATAACTTGTGTCTGAAAGCCCTGCATGAGTCATGGAGCATCTGCTTCTATGTGCAGAGCAGGCCAGTGTCATTTGGCAGGAATTCCAGTGCCACAGCAAGGACTGCATAGGTGGGAAAGGACCATGAAGAAGAGCCCAAGCCTGCAAAAATGGCCTTGCAGGGGTTGTTACAAGCTCAAGAGGCAAACTGGCACCACAGGAGGGGTGCAGAGCACGTGGTGACTGACAGGTACCTGGGTTGTTGTGTGCCTCTAGGTGCAGTGGGCTTTTATTGCTCTTCCCACACAGTGTAAGAGGCATTCTGTAACTTTCATGAATGTGTAAGACTTTAAGTCATGTGAATGACTCACTTCTTCAAATGAGTCTTGTGCTACAGCAGAGATAAAGATTTAGTAGCAACCTCAGAGGTTGGGGGGGTCTTTTCATTATGAAATGTGCCATTGTTATAGAGAGAAATTATACTGGTACATCAAATTGAGATGAGGGAAAAAAACAGACAAAAGGTAGTATTTGTGATGCCAGGGAATAGTATTACAGAACTACAGGAAATGAGCAGTATTTTTGGAAAGTGATAGATGACACCAGTGTTGTGTAGGCATGAGCTGAGATGAAGCAGGGTGAGGGTCGAATTAGCAACTCTTATTCCTGCAATAGACTCTTAAAAGGCTTTTGGGTTTTTTTTCACTACTGTAGGATCTGAAGTGGGATCCCTTCAAGGGGACAAGTTTCCTCTTTTCTTTCCAGAGTCTGTGACTTTAAGCATTTCCAACTTGCATGGTTTGTCTTTTCCACCAGCTTCCTTCTTCTTCCCCCTCCTGCAACTTTTCCACTCACTGTTTTTGTTTCAGCAAATATGTTTGACCAGTGGGAAGTCAGAGGCAGTGCTGCTGTTAGTGCACACTGAAATCAACAAACCCTCTTGTGCACTGCTCATCTTCGGTTAGTTCTGGATGTTCCATCCCTCGCAGTATTCAAGGCCAGATTGGATGGGGCTTGAAGCAACCTGGTCTAGCGGAAGGTGGACCCTGCCTGTGGCAGGGGTTTGGAACCGGATGAGCTGTAAGGTCCTTTCAACCCTAGCCAGTCTGGGATTCTGTGACTCATTGTGTTGAAACCTTGGAGGGGTTTATCCTGCCCATGTTATCAGATATACCACCAAGTGCTTGCTACAGGTCCCTCCTTGGGAAACACAGCGTGTAGAGACTAAACAGTGTGGCTAGGGATACTCTCCATCTAAATCAGAAATAATTTGAGTCTTCTTAAGAAAGAAGGCAAAGCTCATGAAACGGCAGAATGTCCTGCCTCTTCCAGCCTTTTTGAGGGGTCTCTAGCAGCATGTGAGTGGTGATGGAGCGTGACAGCCTGCTGAAATGATTGCATCTACAGCATGAGCACAGGGTCCTACCCTGGGGCAAGGGCAGGAAGAACTCCTGAGTCACCTGAGCCTGAAGCTGAATGAAGGATAAGGGGGAACTTCATCCACAAGCAGTGTAAGATGGTAAGTGTTGAACTGGGGGAGAATTCCCAGCTCTCTCTGTAGATGACAAATTTGCTATTAGTGTTATTCTCCAAATGAGCTTTCTGTGAGCTCTAGAGAGGTTACTTCATTAAAACACTATATGGAGTTCAAGTCTGAAGCATTAGCACCTGAATCAGCAACTTGCTGGGCTGTGTGTGCTGCTGTGCCAGGCCAGGGCTTTGAGAAAGAGCAATGGCGCTTTAAAATGCTGAGACAGAAAAGTATTGGGGGAATTATGTCCTCCACAAGTCCTTTAATTGGTTGTGGGGTTTTTTTACCTAGCTCAGTCTGTCCCCAAGTTACAGGATTGAATTTGAGTTTGATTGATTTCCAGCTGAAGCTCTGCTGGGAAACTTTGCTGCTAAATCTGGAAGTGATGATGTTGGATTACATGTGAGCTCAAACCACACTGAAGATGCTGAATGTGGATAATGCAGTATGGGTCCTGCACCTCCAGACTGTCTCAAGGTGTCCAATTCTCAGTCAGCAGTGAGCTGGAGATGCTTTAATAACGTTGCGAAGGCCAGGAGAAGGGACCATGTGGATTTTTTGCAGGCAGAGAGCCAGTTCACAGCTGAGCATTTCCAGTCCTGAGTCCCATGACCAGGTTGGGGTCACTAAGAGGCTGTAGCAGGGGATGGATCTGACAACAGGGGCTCTTCACTTCTGGTCT
Source organism: Psittacula echo (assembly GCF_963264785.1). Classification (NCBI taxonomy): domain Eukaryota; kingdom Metazoa; phylum Chordata; class Aves; order Psittaciformes; family Psittacidae; genus Psittacula; species Psittacula echo. The sequence goes on along the minus strand of NC_137739.1, from coordinate 18,299,641 downwards.
GTAAAATGGAGTTTGCTATTATTTCACATGCTCATTAGCTTGGCTTTGCCACATCTATACTCTGCAGCAAGGCCTTCTTATTTTTCTTAAGCATCTACACTAGGACTAGCACAGCAGACATCTGGATTCAGTAGAAGTTCTTAGTCCTCCTTCAGTTCCATTAAAAAAACCTCTCACAAACAAAAACCCTAATCATGACTCAGCCCAACATGAAAACAATTCATTAAATAGGTATTAAAATGTCTATTATCCACCATGCAGATCAAATACTACCTTTGTAACATCAAAACCACCATCCAGAAGAAACAATCTATCACCTTGGTTTTAATTTGTGAAGGAAGAAGGGCTTTTACATTGTAATCAAGGAAAATCTATTGCCTGGTAGTTAATCTGAGCCCAGCTACAAAGAAGAGGGCAGGAACCTGTGTGCCACATGTGCCAGGGTAGAAAGAGCTGGTAATGGGAGGGGAAAACTGAAAAGCAGGTTTTGAACTGTAATTTCAGAAGGCAAGAAATAACAGCAGTGGGTTATTTAGGCAGGCAGAGATGTTTGACTTATTTTTAGACAGAACAAGAAAGATAATTAGTGGATCTGGAGTTCAGAGAGGAAAAAGCAAACAGAAGCAAGCTCTGAGTCAGTGGAGGAGACTGACCCTGAAGAAAAGCCGGTCTGAAACTTCCCCTCCTGGTTGCTGAGAACACAAACTCCAAGTGGTGCTAATGCTGGTTAGGCTTTTTTCAGCCCTTGTGTTTTATAGGGGGAGACAATTTATTAGTCTCGTTTATCTCCAGTTTAAGAAGAAACCAAGAGACACTTAATGTACACATTCCGGGTGGTCAGACCTGAAGGGTCTGGTCATAAAGCAACTGGAGGGTTGCTTTATGTGCTGCAGATGAAGTTGTGGTGTAAATTATGTTGCACTTTTCCCTCCAAAACTATTATACCTCATCTGCTGATGCAGCTGGCACAGCCTCTTAGCTTTGGACTTTTGAGAAATGAGAGATCTGAGGATCTCGCCCCTTTGGGGATTTAGGTTTGGTTTTTGGTTGTTTGTTTGGGTTTTTTGTTTGTGGGGTTTTTTTTGCTGCTTCAAGTTCTAAATTTCAGAATATAGAGCACTTTTCCCTTTTGGGATGAAGTCTCTTACAGGACATAGTAGCAGTAAATCTTGCTTTTGCAATTGTTGGGCAGCTCAGTGCTGTCATGCGTGGTGATGGGCATCTGCACATCTCACTGCCCTCAGGAAGAATTGTTCAGTACCAAACCAGGCACGTGAATGCACAGAAGGAGAGAGCACAAGTATAATAATTAAAACAAACCAAACCCGACCCCAAACACAAAAAAACTACCTTTAAAACTGAATGAAACCATAAATAGTCTCCAGTGCTTTCATTAGGGTTGTGCCAGCTGCATAATGGCACAGAATTCAAATTGCTGAGTGCAAGGAGGAAGCAGACATAATATTTTTGATGTTTTTAACAAGTTTAGGCATATACATTTAAATGTAACCATGTGCTCCTGTGAGCCTGGAAGACTCCCTTTTCATGCCATTAGGATATAAGGGGTGTTTGGCAAAATCTTTGCAACTGTTACCAATCAGAACTACCTGGTTTTGTCTGGTATTAAATGGTGTTTGTCTGGACCCACTACTGTGCTCTTCTGGAGTCTTCTTGTTGAGAGTGACAAAGGTGTCAGCAATGATTATGTTGTTCTTGCAAAAGCAAACCCTAAGAAACGGAGTTGTTTGAAAGAACAAACTATTAATCTTTGAATCAAACATGGTCTGATGTCTCCTTCCTGTGCAGCATAAGTGCATGGTCCCCATTTACAGAGAGTCAAGCAGTTTCGCTTAGGACAATGCAAGTGGCATTGTTTTGTGGGTTATTTTGGGGTTTTTTTTAAGCACTAATTACAGTAAAATAGCTTATTCTAATGTACTAGGTCTATTATCTGTAAGCCTTAAAATGAGTGTGCATGCCCTGTGAGTCAGACTGAGCTCTGCTTGTCCTTGCCCAGCTCCCTGCAGAGCGCTTGCCAAGGCTGGCTGCGCATGAGGATCCCCAGCATCCTTTTGAGTGGAAGAGGAAGGATGTTAACAAAGTTGCTGTGGATCCACTTTTCTGCTAGTTAGCTTTTTCCTGTTTCTGCATCCTACCTGGTTCTTGGTGTTGTTTGTGTTGAGTATCTAACGTGGGCTAGGCAGCTGATGGTGATGGGAGAGGAGCAGCAGAAGGTGCAAAGTGACGTCCATGCATGCTCTGTCTGTACCAGCATCGCACAGTGCTGGGAAGAACGTCGGTATCACCAGGCAGATGATGCAATAATTCTTTTCCATCTGTTCCCATCTATATTTGCACCCACAGGAAAGCTTCCTTCTTGTGAAACACAGCAGTCTCTGATTTCAAACACTGTCCCTGTCTCGGAAGTTCTTTTGGCAGCCTGGTGCTGGGAAATGCTCCAGTGGGGCTCACCATGCACCCAGAATAGTAGGGCCATGTCACCTAGCAACTCCTCACGACTGCAGAAGGCTTTGTTGGAGTAGATCAAGGTGACACTTAGCTGCTATTTTCAGACCTACACTTCCTGCTGGCTGTTGCAAATTTATTTCCCTGCTTTATTTGTTTATTTGCTTGCCTTTTGCTGAATCATAGACCTGGAAAATACTTCTGAGGTCATTGCAATCCACAGCTCTGCCTCCTGATTGATTTTGCTGCTATTTTCCAGTTTTACATGGCACACAGCAACTCAAAATGGACTATGAGAGGCTGCCTGCACTCCATGGATGTAGCTTTCCTGCTGCATGAGGTGTTTCTTCCCTGTTCTTTTGTCTTAAAATTAATGGAGCTGCTCAAAACTTAACGCTGCCTTTGCCAGTGCTGCTTCCACAGCCACAGTGGGATGGAAAGCACTGAGCCACCATGTGGGATGTCTCCAAGAGTGCACCATGTGCAGCTTCCCCCTCACAGCCACTGCCTCCAGTAAATCCAGACATCACCATCTCCTCTCCCATGGCATTTTCCATCCCTCTGAATCTGAAGCCTTTCAGCACTTCAGAGCCACCCTCCATCTCTAGATAGCATTTGAAATGTGCAGAATGGGTACATTCAGTGGCTGGATGTAATGGTTGCGTTAAAACAGTTAAAGTCAGGGTCAGGCTTAGGAAAAGCCACAATCCCAGGGTCCAGCTGTGATTTGGACCATCAGTGCCCATAGGCCACGTGGTGATTGATGCCATATTCACCAGCTCCTGTTTCCCTGCAACTCCTCAGGGCACGATCACTGTGCAATAAATAGTTGTTCAGTGTTTCTTGTCCTCATCTTAATCTATTCTATGATTAATCATAGAATCACAGAATGGAGGGAAGGAACCTTAAAGCTCATCCTGTTCCAACTCCTTGCCAGGGGCAGGGACACCTTCCACTAGACCAGGTTGCTCCAAGCCCCGTCCAACCTGGCCTTGAACACTGCCAGGGATGGGGCAGCCACAGCTTCTCTGGGCACCCTGTGCCAGCGCCTCAGCACCCTCACAGGGAAGAACTTCTGCCTAAGAGCTCATCTCAGTCTCCCCTCTGTCAGGTTAAAGCCATTCCCCCTTGTCCTGTCCCTACAGGCCCTTGTCCAAAGCCTCTCTCCAGCTTTCTTGTAGCCTCTTTAGGCCCTGGCAGCTGCTCTAAGATCTCCCCAGAAATCTTGTATGTGTGGCTGTTGCAGGAACTGCAGCCTACCAGCCAAATAAAGGCAGAATTATTAATTTCCTCATAAGTCAAAGAGGAAAAAATGCTTGGGGCGATGTCTTAGTTCTTACAAACTAGTGGATTTGAGGGGTTTTTTACAGCTGTGTGCGATAAGTTGCTGCATGTGCTCTGTTGGAGTTCAGTTTCTAGATGAGCAAAGATTGCTTGCTCAGAGCACACTTTTCATGGACATCAGGGCTGCCACTTTGTGGATTCTTACAACCCAGACCCCAGGATATGAGCTGTGTGCCCTGAAAATTCGCAACAAGGTGGGCACGTGTGAGTGTTACTTCTTTGCCTAGTGCAGGAATAGATGTAAACAGAGATTAACAGAGATTCTCTCTGATCATCTTTTCCCAGCAGTGCTGTTTACCTGAAAATACAATGATTTCTGTCCTTGTTTCCAACTCCTTTATCTTCAAGTTTCTGGTGAAAATAAGGCGTAATTCCGTCATCTACAAACCCGTTCTCCTTTCTACAAAACCTTTTTCCTACACCATCATGTTAGCTCTGGGATGGAGGTGTAGGCCATCCTGAGTGCCCCAGGACCATTCAGAGCAGCTGCCCTGTGCGGAGGTGATGGGCTTTGCATGGTGAAGCCGTAAACAGAGCAAGTGTGGTGTGGGTATCTCTTTATTTCAGCATTTTTGTGTGGCCTGCAAATTATTTTAGCTCTGTACCATCTACTTTTGACAAGCTGATATCAGTGTCTCTGGTTACCCACATAATACAGACCCCAAAGCTCCTACCCCCTGCCCCACCACTGGTGCTGGGGGATGTGGACTGCCTCCTGCACATTTCTCCTCCTGGGCTGCAATGGTGATGGTCAGCATCATATTTGAGTCTGGGCTTTCTTACTTGAAAATTTGAGTAACCTGTTTTTGAGGGATCCTGGCTTCATTCTTCCTCACTTCAACTCTGTTTCGTAGAATCATAGAATGGATTGGGTTGGGAGGGACTTTAAAGATCATATGGATTTTTGCTCAAAGCACAAGCTTTCCATTGCTCACCAAAGCTATTCACCCTTTCTGATCTTTTTCTGTTCCTCTTAAAGAGAAGTTTCTGTTGTGAGGTTTTCCTTTGCAGCAGCCCTGATTGTTTCTCCCCATCACCTGGCCTGGGGCAGCATTCCCGCAGCAGGGATTGCTCCCACTGCCCCATCCATCACAGGTGGGCCCTGTCCTGGTGGGTGTGTGTGGAGGGGTGTCACCCATCTCTGCTCTTCAATGTGACTCATCCAGCCCCAGCTGCGCTTTTCACTTCTCCTGCAGGAAGAGGGAGGAGAACACAGGCAAGCCTCTATTTCTGCTGTGAAAATTACACCCTTATGTTAGGAGTGTGGAGGGAAGGAGCTGAGCACCCAGCATGAGGGAGCTCCGCAGCCCCACCAAGGGAGGAAGTGATACGCGGATTGACTCCACAAGTTGTTAAAGTTGTAAAGTAGGTATGCTTTTATTCAGCGCTGAGGTGCATGGGGATAGCTCCTCCAAAGTATGCACACCTCAGTGTCGTCTTCCCTCTACATTTATCCTCTAAAGTTACATGCCTATACATATTCATGACCTACCCCCGCTTCGTATTATAATGAGCTAAAAGGTCCTTTGCGCATGCGCAGTGCCCCCCCGTGGTCATGGGCGAGGGTCTCAGGATGAAGTAAATGAGTCTTCCTCTTGTGAGTAGGGGTCTTCAAGATGAAGTAAACGACTCTTCCTCCTCTTAAACTTTTCACCTTTGACACAGTTGGACGCCCCAGTAGTCACACAATTAGCTGAAACCAGCCATATCTGTAATTCTTCTGTTAACTAGCAAAGATTTAGAACAGGGTGACTTCCTGCAAAATTTATTGCAGGATGGGCAGGCAAGGAGTATCCCAAGCTAGCAGATGTTTGGGAGGCTCTGTCTTTGAACTAACTGATAAGTAGAAGGATGGTGTGAAATGTTATACTTTAGAAGGCTAGTGTGAAACAATTAACTCATGTTTAGTGGGGCCCCTAAATTCCACAGACTTATAACATAGTTTTCTTTCTACAACTTAAGCTAAAAAGTACTTTATATTTTCCAGGCACTAGCCTTTCTTATATCAAGCCCCCTATATCAGTAGTCTCGATGCTTGCACCACGCAGCCCAACCTGGGCCCTTGTCCCCTCTCTCTTGGAGTCTGAGTTTTACAGAAACCACTGCAAAGTCAGAGAAGGATTGGCCTGGATTTGTCCTCTTTGCCTGGAGAAGGGCACTTTCATCTGGCTGCTTTCTACACTTGAGAGTGAGAAATGTCCTGGAGGTGACCCAGTCCCAGTCTGAGCCCTGTGTGGGGCTGTCCTGATCCTGCTGAGGCTCTTGGCTGTTCCTTTCAAACCAGGGGCAGAGCCAGCATGCCTCAGGGATTGCACTTCCCCTATCCCCTGTGTCTTGTTTAATAAATGTCTTTTAAACCATCTCTTGAGTTTTAGAGGGTCCTTGGCCAGACATGTGGGCAGTGCTGCCTGCTGCTGCTTTGAAAACACTCAGTGTATATGTGGAGGAGTTTGATAGATGCATGTATGCATGCACATGTATGTGTACATATATATGTTTTACTCCTGTATCATTTTCAGCAGCTGCTAGGGGGTGCCATGGTTTGTACCAGTGCAGGAAATACAGAGTTTCTACAGTGGGATCACATCCGTGTTGTCAAGTCAAATATTCAAACTCATCAAGGATCCCAACTTGAGACATAATAAATGGTCATGGTTTTCTGACCAATTGGAGCTTGCTTTTGTCACCTCCTGCTATTTCAAGGCCACTTACTGCTTTTCAGCACCACTTAAAAACCATTGTACAGCTCAATCCACTGATGCTGTCACGTTTTGATGGAATCATAGAATGAATTACAGAATGGTTTGGGTTGAAGGGACCTTAGAGCTCATCCAGTTCACCCCCCTGACACGGGCAGGGACACCTTCCACTAGACCAGGTTGCTCCAAGCCCCATCCAACCTGGCAAAGCCCTGAGTCATAGGATCAGAATCAGCTAGGTTGGAAGGACCTTTAAGATCATCAAGTCCAGCCTTCAGTCCTTCCAAAGTGATGAGTAGAGGCTGGAGGCATGGGGATGTGGGGGGGTGGGGGTAGGACCAGCTAGAGCATATCCTGGGGGGCTACAGCTCTATTTGGAGGCATCATCACATCACTGGTTCTTCGAGAGGCAGTTTGAAAGGTGACCAGTCTATTGCCAGGCTTGTCACTGGAGTATTTTCTTTCAAACCCTGCTCTCAGCAGCAGCTAAACTTATTTTAGCTGAAGTTTTCTTCAAGGTTAGGGTAAACAGCACAGATTTAAACCTGAACAGCTTCAAGTTTGACAAAGGTTCATGTAACTTAAGGAAGAGCTTAGCTTGGGAGCTATTAGCCTTATGAAACACATTGACTGGAGAAGTTGTGCTGCCCTTCTTCCCCTCTAATGAGCCACCAGGAGAATAAACAAAACCCACTTTGCAGGGCACCGTGTGCCGCACTGACTTACTTGGAGTTATTTCCCTGGTGCTCTGTGTTTGCGTGGCCACAACCCCTGTGCTGAGGTCCCTGGCGTGGCACAGGTTGGGAATTCATCTGATGCCTCATTGACCTCCTCTTGTGCTATTTTGGATGCTATTTAAGAAGCTAGAGCCAAGGAGAAACCCCAGAGTTGCTGCATACCCCACCACCTCCCTTACCATGCTAACAGGTCTCATGCAGCCTTCCAGACCAAGCCTGGTTTAGGGTGAAGGCTGATTCAAACCAGCTTTATTCCCACCCACCCCACCCTGCCCTGCTTCCCAGAGTGGGATGATTTCCTTGAGGATGGTGTAGGCAAGATCAGTACCCATAAAAAAAAAGGGAGGATAACATATCCCATGTCTGGACTGATGCCCAAACCTCCCCTTCTCTAGGTCAGACCTGTCAGCTCCTTTGCTTCCCCTTCTCCTCACCTCCCCACACAGCTTCTGCTACAGAGTGGATTTTTCTCCCTGATTTTTGGCTTCCCCTTGGTTGATGCAGAAATGCAGCTGGGCCCCATCAGCTTGGGGGAAGTTCTGACCTGGGAAGGACTCCAGGTGCCTTATGTTTGCTGCAATAACTCATTCCTTTCCTCTGTGCTTCAGGAAAACCAATTAAAACTCAGTGCGGGAGAAGCAATGGAGGTGGTAGCTGTCTTTCTACCTCCTGCCCTTGCCTGGACAGTGATAATCCCAAATCTTCCTTCACCTCAGCTGCAGCCTCTTTCCTTGCAGGTCCCCTTCCTGGTCACCCTACATCCCCTCCAGTGCCACCCCAGCGGTGTCCTACGACCCGTGTGCAGAATTTGAGTCTTCTCCAGTCCAACCAGCAATACCAGTGAGGGTCCCCCAAGCCCTGTGCCAGGGGACAGAGCTGGCAGAGGGTGACACAGGGAGGAAGAGCACCTTGGAAGGAGGCGAAGGGGCTCTGTGGAGTGGCTGGAGGTCCTGCAGCTTGTTACTTTGGGGGTTCACTGCCTATCGGGCAGCCTGCAGTGGTGCTTGGAGCGGTGTGGGCTGGAGGTGATGGGCAGCCAGGCCTGTTTCTCTGTCCCAGCGCTGCCTGGTCGGGGGCCGGGCTGGTGGAAACACGCAGACTGCAAAACCACATTCCGAGAGCGATCCCAGTAGGACTGCAGGCCCGAAACAGTTAACAGGCATTGGAGCCGAGCCGGTCCACGCACCCACCCACCACATGAGATCACTGCTGCCACCACCAATCCTCGCTCCACTCCTCGCTCTGTCTGGCAGCAAAGGGGCCGGGAACCAAAGCTGGGAGTGAGAGCAGCAGCAAAAGCAGCGGTAACAGTGAGATCCCAGCCCTGCTGCATCGAGGCAGCCCGATCTGGATAAAGCCGATCATGTAGGATCCAACATCTTCTCCCCCGCTACCAGCACAGCAGCAGCTCGTGGTGGGACAGCGACTGGCATCCAACCTACCCGCAGTTTGCACTGGTCTTTCCTGGGGTTTCTCGCCAACATGATGGGCTGCAAGTCCAACTCACTCACTTGTCTGCAGGGAGGAAAGCCAGGGCTGCCGCTGCCCACTGCCACTGACTCCACCGCCACGCTCAACAAGCTGGCCCTAGCCACGGGCGGAACTGAGAAATCCTGGTACCGCTGCATCTTCCCCTTTGGCATCGTCTCCGTGGTCATTGGCGTGGCGGCAACGTGCATCACCTTCACCATCAATGGCCCGCAGATGGACATTGCTAAGGTGGTCTCGGTGGCCACCTTGATCTTCGGGATGGGTCTGCTGGTGGCAGCCTATGTGTGCTGGCGTGCCAAGCGGGAGAGGCAGCGCAAGAGGCAACGCCAGGAGCCCATCTCCTTAGAGCAGGGAGCCCTATGACGCGGGCTGAGGGCAGAGGCTCAGCTCCACCCGGAGCTCCCTGCTTAGACACCCCGCTCTGCCCAGCGCCCCGCGGCACAGGGGTGACAGCACCGGCTTTGTCGCACCCGCAGGGTCCGGACCCTGCCTGAGGTCAGCTTGCCCTTATTGTCCACGCAGGAGCAGCCCCTGGCCATGAGGGGGGCTCCCGCGCGCTGCCCAGGACTGGAAGGAAAGAGCCTGGAGAGTGTCCCGAGGAGCGTGTTACCACGCACGGACCCGCTGGCCGTCCCCACCACGCACCGCAGGGAGCCCACAGCGCTGCCCGTGCTAGGGATGCCGAGACAGCCCGGCCAGCCCTGCCCGGCGTCGGGAAGAATCGGTGCTGCTTCTGTCCGCTCTTGTTTTCCCCCTGCTGCGAGGACCCTCCTGGCTCCGGATAAAAGGAGTTTCCAGAGAAAGTCGCTGGGTGCAGGGAGCGCCCGGAGAGGTGCGGGGCAGGGGAGGGCTTGCAGCAGGCACCAAACACCAGTGCGTGAGAGCGGCCGGCTCAGGAGAGCCATGGAGACAGCAGAGGGGGCAAAGGGAGGTCGGGAGCTGAGTGTGACGGGGAGGACATGGACCTCCCCATGCAGAGAGCCGAGTGGCTCAGGCTGGGCGGCCCCAGGGCAGCGGCTGTTGGGTGTTTGCAGCGTGGCAAGCGAGGAGAAACCGGGCTCTTTCTGTCACCGTGCGTGTGATCCAGCCGTGGAATCCTGGGGGACCGGTCCCCACTGCGCGGGGTCCATCTGCCTGGGATGCCCAGGGAAAGGGGGCTCATGTTGTGAACTCACAGCAGCATCCTCCAGCTGTGGGAGCCTGAAAGCTGTTCTCTTCCCAGAGAAGCAGCTGGAGTTGCATTAAAAAGGAGCAAATACATTTTTATTACATTTTTTTTTCTTTTTTTTTTTTTTTTAGAAACCAGATGTCTGCTCCGAGCTCTTTCCCCTAAAAACCAAGCATGAAGTGTGGGCGGGGGGGGGCCTGTCTGGAGTCTCCGGGAGCAGCAGCAGCACCTCTGCTCTGTGCCCTGCACCCAAAGAGGCCTCCCCAGACCATCCCTTCTCCAGACTCCGGCCCTAAGGGGCTGCGCCAGCAGCTACAGAGTGCAGCCACGCTCTAGGCTGTCAGCGCTGGAGACTTTCCATGCACAGCAGGAGAGAGGGAATTATGCCAAAAGCCACAAGCAGGGGCAAGCGAGAGCAAAGCTGAGCTTGTGCCGGGTGTGCAGGGAGCTGTGGGTCTGGGACACTCATGAGCATGTTATGCTACATGCTATATGCCACATGCCACCCTTCCTCCCAACAACTTTGCCCTCACCAGTTCTACCCCCATAAATAAATCGTGCTCCATTGCTGAGAGAAAGCCACTGTGGGCATGGTTCAGAGCCATGCCTGGGATACTGGGATGTTCTGGGATATCAGGACTTGGAGTGCCAGTCCTGCAAAGTCATGTCCAAATACTGCAAGTCTGGGAGGTCTGGGGACACTTTCAGCTCAAGTCTGACCCAGGCTGTAGTCCCTGAGCAGTCACGAGATGCGGTGGTGTGTCGAGGGGGCCCAGGGCTCAGAGGGTGATGGGTTGAGCCAAGGTTGAACATGGGCTGTCTCTGAAGCCTGGTCCCTGCTTCAGGTTGTTTGTGCATCTGAACTTCACTGTTTCAGCCTGTCCTGGGGTAAGCAAACCAGTGGTCTGCAAGCTTGGTGGCTCAGCAAAGTGCTGGTTTATTGAGAGCTTGGGGTCCTGGCTGAGTTTTATTATCACTGTTATTGCATCTTAGTTTTTCGATCCTACTTCTTGCTCTAATATTTCAGCAAACAGGCTTGTGGCTGCCTGTAAATGCCTCTGCTCCCACTTTGCTTGTCCCCACTGTCCAAAGTCACTGGCAGGGCCATCAGCCCTGCTCCTAATCCTGTCAACCTGCTCAAACCTAGGTTGCTTTTACAGTGCTCAGCCCTTCTCCCGCACTCTGAAAAGCAAACCCCATTGGAACAGGATGCAGGGATGGGTTGTTCGGATGCACCCCAGAGAAGCCTCGTTACCCAGCCCCAGATTTCTGGCATCAGGCCCTATCGCATCCCACCCTTTAGATCTGGAAACCTGGATCCCCCTCTTCTCCTGCTCCCACAGAGCAACTGTGGGCAGGGCAGTGCTCACCCATCCCAGGGAAAGCCTGGGTGAGCCAGCACCAGCCCTGCCTGGCCCTGGACTGGGAAGTCCCACACAGGCTGATATTCATTTTGTGCCTGTTAAAAGCTTTGCTGGATTTGATTTCTGCATTGACATGCACATACACAAAATCCCTCCCGCTGTCTGAAAGGGGTTTATTTACATGGATGGATCCCAGCAGGGACTGTGGCTGCTGCAGGCGCTGGATGAAGGGCAAATCATGGAGAAATTCATCTCCTTAAAAGAGCGTCAAGCCGTTTGTTTGGCTGCAGGAATAGATGGATGGGGAAGTGACACCCTGTTCAACAAAGAAACTGAAAGGAAGAAGATAAAAGAATCTACATGGTCAGTCCTCACTGACAGAGCACCCAGGGATCCAAACCATGCCACCCTGCTGGCACCACCCCATGTTGCACTTCCTCAAGCAGTGTGCAGGATGGAGCTGATGGTGCTCCATTTGCTGGCAGACAACCCCACCATCTCACCCTCATCCTCGGGTTCCTGCTGGTAGCATGCAGATGTGTGGAAGCTTCCTGGATCCAGCTGTTCCCATCCCTGTGCAAGCTGGAGTGGCTCTGGAGAGCATCCCACCCTAGCATCCCACCCCTTGCGCTGCACCAATATCCTCCATCAGAGGCTGCTCCTCCAGTGTAATGGAAATATTCCCTCACCCTAAGGACCCCAAACCTGCCTCCAGTGACAGCCTCCCCATGGCTCTCTCCATAACAACACCTCATCCCTGTTAATGTATACCACTTCCACAACAGCGATGTGCCCCGGTTCTGCCAATCCCTCCCAAACCCCCTTTCCACACTAAATAGGCTTAAAAGGAGAAGCTGAGGTTTTGTTGCATCAAAGTGAAGGGTTAAAACTCATTGCTACCAGATTGGGAACAGCTACAAAGGGGAAACTGTAAAACAAAAATATGCATCCTTAAAATAAATCTGACATAAGTTTCTTATCTTGGCTGACACGTGGGTCTGCTCCTGCTGCCTGGGTTTAGCTGCACAAGGTAGATCTCTCCAGGCCAGACCGGGCTCCAAGCTCAGGTCTCCACAGGGTACCCAGCCTCCAATCCTCATCAGGATGGTGGGGGCTCCTGTTTCCCACTCGCTTTTGCAGAGACTGAAACCTGGAGCCATTCAGACATACAGTGACAGAGGGACAGTTGGAAGGGACCATTTTTCCCAGCTGCTGCTGATCCCCAGTACATCTGATGGAGGAATGAAGCCTCAGCAACATCACCTGGCCATCAAGGTGGCTGTTGGCAGAGCTGAGTCTAACACAGAGGCTGGGTGCTTCCCTGTGATGAGAACATCCCTGCCTTCACCTGACATTTGGATGTTGGGGTGGATGCAATGAGACCCCATTTGCCTTCCCCATGGGGAGTGGGATCTGCAGCTCTGCCTGCTCCCTTTCACACCAGGAAGGGAAGGACCTGGCCAGCAGGTCCTGGACAAGGGGACAACATTTTGTGCTGGAGTGGGTGCCGGAGGTCCGCACAGATGCCATTGGTAGGGGCTGTGTCCCCTGCTCCCAGTGGTGCCGTGGAAAAGCTGCAGCCAGAGAAGGCTGCAACCCCTGTGCATGACTTTGTGTCTGTGCTGCACTGAGTGCCCTAGAAAAAGACACATGTTCCAGAATCCTAAACAAGCCACACAGATGAAAATGCATTCATTTCTGCTGCTTCTCCAGGTGTCAGCTGGGCCTAGAAATTCCCAGCACAAGAAGTGAAGCTGATCTCCCAGCCAGAAGCAGAGTCTCAGGCGAGCCATGGTCCTGCCTGTTAGCTGAGGGACTCCTGATCCCATAAGGAGCATGGAAACCTGCACACCCTGAGACATTCATCCCTGCCGCAGCAGAACAGCTTCCGACTCCATTCCCAGCATGGTAAAAACAAATCCACGTGCACAGGGAATCGCAGGAACATCCAAGCGTGGCTATTTGGCAAAATAATGAGTAACTCTGAGACAGCTGGGCTGGATTCGTGGCTAATAAACTGATTTATTTACTCTCCTTTCAGTGATTTTGTTTTGCAGAGAGGTGGATGGGAATCTGAACAGCTTTTTTCCCCAGCTGTGCATGGAAAGCCTTGTCCAAGGCAAGGACAAGGGGCTGGATGCCAGTCACCAACTCGACAATGGGAGCAGGTTTTTGGGAATGTGAAAATTACCCTTAGACCACCTAAACCAGCATCCACCTCCCAAGAGGGGCCGCTTGAAAGGTGGTTTAAGATGCCCCAAATGCACTGGCACAGGGTGCCCAGAGAAGCTGTGGCTGCTCCATCCCTGGCAGTGTTCAAGGCCAGGTTGGATGGGGCTTGGAGCAACCTGGTCTAGTGGAAGGTGTCCCTGCCTGTATCAGGTGGTTGGAACTGGATGAGCTTTAAGGCACCTTCCAACCCAAACCAGTCTGTGCATCTGTGATACTATCATTCGATGAATATTTTGCTCTTACAGGAAAGTTTTTTTCCAAATCCGCAGAGTCTGTGTGCTTGGAGGACTCACTGTCACAGAGCTATCATTGCACACCAGCCCTGTTTATCTGCTGCAGGGATGTCCCACCTTCTCCTGGGAGCCTTAAGCAAATCCTAGTGACATGACTCAGATACGGCCATATCTTTAATTTGGAGTGTCCCCCACCCCAAACAGAGCTGCAGCATTCAGTGGTGCACCAAGGCAGGTCCCCATGACCCTGGTGAGGTCCCTGTCACTGGTCCAGGAGGGGAGGTGGAGGTCTGGGAGTGCAAGTGGGGCCTGAGGCCACCACTCACCCTTAGGGGCTGATTCAGCTCCTCTCATGGCTGTTTGCTTGAGCCCTGGTTTGGGTTTATACCATCTTCCTCCAGGGTTTCTACATAGATTAAGGACAGCAAGGTTGGGAAGGATGTTGGAGATCTTGCAAAGAAATGGGAGGCTTATTCTAAAAAAGGCTCTGGTGGTGTTCAAAGGCTAAAGCTGCTGCAAAGTTTGCCCAGACTTGAAGCCATGAGACCTTCCTACCCTTTTGCTGCCCAGAGATTGTCCAAATCTCTGTCCAGATCTTGGCCCATGTCCTCCTCCTATGAGGCCTCCTATTGTGCCAGGGTCTCCTGGCTGGAGGCTAGCAGGGAGATAGGACTCCCGCCAAATGCAAAGACCAACCCAAGGAAACATCACCTTCATAGAGCCATAGAATCATAGGATGGTTTGTGTTGGAAAAGACCTTAAAGCTCATCCAGTTCCAACCCCCTGCTACAGGCAGGAACACCTTCCACTAGACCAGGTTGCTGTAAGCCCTGTCTAGCCTGGTCTTGAACACTGCCAGGGATGGGGCGTATTACCACTGAAGTTTCTCAACCAGTGCTGATCCCTCCCTGGAGCAATGCTGTGCTTTCTTCCTGTATCACCATATGCAAGCTGAGTTCAGAGACTACTTCAGAGGCCTGGAAAAAGCCAATGTGCAACCAGCTCAAAGGTGCCTCCTGTATTAGCCTGGAGTTTATTAACCTTGTTTGTCACCATGACATCAGACCACATCTTAAAGATCCTTCTTGCAAAGCATCATAACTATGTTCTGGCAGCTCCCAGGAGCAAATCTCTTGACACTGGATGGCAGCTGCCCCAAATGGCAGTTAAAACCAATGCAGGTTTTAGCGCAGGGCTAAAAGAAATCCATTATAAATGTCTTTGCTGTCAGAAGGTTATTGGAGCAGTGCCCAGAGACTTGCCCTCAGCCAGGCACCCTTTGTGCAAGTCCTGCCTGAAGATGCTCATGCTGAGAAGGCACTGAGAGGGGATACAGGGGGATCCCTGTATCAGGGAGATTCCCTGATACAGGGAACTGAGGTGCAGAATCCCAGTGTTTCAGTCACATTTTCCACATGGCACTTGCCAGAGCTGAGGCTTGAGTTTAGCTCTTCTGTGAGCTAAGAAGCCAGTGCCTGTACAGGACCAGAGAGGCCAAGTTCAGCCCAGACACAACATGCTTGTTCATGCAGGTGGGGGATGTATTTGGACATGGGGTGTGCTGGAACCCAGCCTGTGCCTGAGCCAGGGATAGCACCAGGCAAAGACGATGGGCAGGGGGTGTGCCATGTTCAGCAGCATCCTACAGCGCTGCCCAGCCAGATCCCACTGGGTTGTAGACAGCAGGGACAAACCTCTCCTTCCACCTGTGTTGATGGAGGTGACATGAGCCCACCCTCCATCCCTGGCAGCTCGGTGCTGCAAGCAGGCTCGTACTTGGTGGGAGGAAGAAGCTGATCCAATATGAGATGACTGAGATGCAGCAGGACAAGGACCCTGCGTGTTCCTCGCTGTCCTCTCCTCCCTCTGATCACAATGTCTTCCCACCTGGAGGGATGCAAAACGTCTGTTTTCCTGAATCCAAACATATGCAGTTTGTGGAGGTGGAAGAAAATGATAAAAGGTAATCATTCCCTCTCATTGATCTCATGAAAACCAGGTACAAAACAGCATTATGTCATGAAATGTATTAAAAAGATTACAAATACCATGACATTATCAAGGTAAAATGCCAGAGACCAAGACAGCATTATGCTGGACTCAGTGTCCATTAGAGGCTCAGGTGGAGCTGCACTCCCAGCTCCAGGCACAGAGTAAAATCTCACCTTCATATTGAAAAGAATTAGTACAGCAGGTGAGAATCTGACTTGTCTTCACTAAGTCATTGCATAGGATCAAACACACTCTGAAGTGTGCCAAAAATCAGAGCAAACCCAAGGCTATTTATTGGCAGCAAACTTGGAAAACCCTAAACCGGTGGGTTACGTAGGGTCATTAGGGGCACTTTGTAGCATCTGTTTGCAAGTAATAGTTTGTTCTAGGTCTTGCTGCTGTAGGCAGCCCTCTGGGAAAGATGCTACTTGGTAGGACTGCGAAGGAACAAGCGTGATACTCCAGGAAAGGAGGCAGGAGGAAGGATGGCAAAAGCTGGTCTAAGAAAAGGCAGAACTGCTGGGGAAGAACACAGGTTGTTTTCAGGCTTCTGAGAGGAGATAATAACAGGGGAGGCAGCAAAAATAATGATATCTGGGAATAGAGAGATGAGCATTGAGGTTTGGTTTAAACTCAAGTGGTGCTTGATAAAGCTACCAGGGCTGTAGAGCTCTCACCTGCATTTCTCACTGAGCAAATTCCCTCTAAGTGAATAAAATTATGGCAGCAACAGTTGTTTAAAGAGACTTCTTCAGGAGTACTTCTTCAAGGTACTTCTGAGATTAATTTTTGTGAAGTCTCCTTTTGCAGCATTCTGCTTCGAAACTCAAAAAATAAGGACACTTGCAAGTAAGTTTGTTCTTTCCCATTGCAATGAGTGGGGGGTGTTAAAGGAATGCTCCGTGGTCTCTCCACCAGCCCTGCAGACCCATATGATCCTCATCACTCCTTACACACAGCACCGTCTGAAGCAAAACCACTGCAGCTTTATGCGCAGCAACATGTTCAGGACTTTATCCTTGTTCTGTTCACAGCAAAACCATTGTTTCACTCGGAGTCCTCTGAAGTGAGGATGTTTTGAAGTGCTGCCTCACAGAAATCCCTCGGGATGGGCTCAGTGATTAGTTTTTGCATGGGGCACTCACTGGTGGTTTGTGCTGGGTTTTCATTAAGTAGAGTTGGTGTGATTGCTCTCCACAGGGCAGCTGGCAGGCACTTCTGAGGAAGAAAAGCATAAGACACACCAGAGCCCAGCAAAACTCCTCTCAGCTAATGGTATGGCAGCTCCAGCTCATGCCATGTGGGTCAATTTTTGCTGCCTTATTTTACTCCTGATTAGTTTTCGTTTGGAATATTTACTTCTGGACTTCAAGAAGTGCTCAATAAAGGCTGAATTTGAGTAACTTGCAGATTGTGGGTACTCATATTAGTGCCCAGCTTGGTAAAGCACTTCCATTGGATTTATTTTAAGCACGTGTTCAAGACCATATGCTGAAATGTTTTGCCAGAGCTAAGAATGGATCTGAAGCTGTTGAGCTTTAAACTCGATCAAGCCAAAACTGGTAACCCAGTTCACAGACTGTTCCATCTAGGAGAAAGGCTCAGATCCTGCTGGGATAAAGGGGACAAGAGAGCTTGAAAAATTCTGCTCTTCTCCACTCTAAGCGTTGACTTTTCAGCATTAAAAAAATGCTGAAGGTTGACAAATCTTTACAGTGAGATTTTCAGTTTGACTAAAAATGGGGGGGGGGGAGGGGGCGGGGAAACAAACACATGTAATTGGAAATTCCACATAAGTAGCACTATGTGTCCATGTGTCCGTCTGCTCCCAGAGAGCTGGGCTGTCTGGTGCATCTGTGTCTGCCCTGATGCTTTACATAAGCTACTGTGCATCATGGCACACGTGGTCTCACAGGGATGTAGTGACTACAAAGGAGACCAGAGGAATGAAGCACCCATGGCATAAAACTAAGAGGACCCAACTGGCATTTCTAAATCAACATCACCACACTTTTATGTCTTTGGGGTTTTGATAGTTGAGTATTTATGGGATCACAAGGATCTCAAGGTGGGAGCAGAGCCCAGGGGAAACTAATCCACAGAGCTTCTCTGGTGTGTGGCTTCTTCTTCTCGAGTCACTTAATCAATGTGTCATCCAAATAACCAAGGTCTGCAGGGCAGCATGACCCCTTACTATATTGTCCACAAAACATGCTCTGGCTTTTCTGAACACAGGCACTTCTGGAGTTGGAAATTAAGCATGAAAATTTGTTTGTTGAGCAGTGGAACATGCCTTCAGTGGCAGAACATCCAGAAGCTCAATGCCTTTTGCTAAAGGATTTATTAAACTGACCAGTGAAAACCTCTTAGTGGTGGGTCATTGCACAGACTTAAATCCAATCAGCCTAGTCCAAACATCATAATGCCACTACAGAGAAAGGGAATTCCATATTTATTACAAGAATAACAGAAAAAAGCCGGCAATCTCATCCACGGAAAGGATTTAAATTGAAGACTGAGCCCATGTGCAGCAACTTACATTTGCCATCTGAAGCAGCTGGCATCCACAGTGGGAGATACCAACAACAAATATGGACAGATGACTCACTAGGGAAGTATAAGAAAAGGATATACACACACATGAAGTCCATATGCTTTGTCCAGAGGAGGCCCTCTTATTTGAAGGCCAGCCTGGAATGCTTGCTTTTTTTCCAAATTGGATCTAGAGTAAGAACAGTTCCATATTGCTGTGAGATGTAACCTACTACCACTGAAAAGTGTACCTACATGTCAGATCCATCCCTGCACACAGCCAAAGCTGCCCTGGTTGGAATCGGGTGTGTTGGGGCACTTGTTTGGGGTTTCTGGACGTCCAGAGTATTCTGGAAGAGTAGCTTCAATGGAGCTGGTAGATATCTGGAAAGCTCGTGGTAGATATGGTGGTAGGTAGGTAGATGGGCTGCATCTCCAGAGCATGAGCAGCAGGTCAAGAGAGGGGATTCTCCCCCTCTGCTGCACTTTGGGAAGACCCCACCTGCAGTTCTGCATCCAGCTCTGGGGCAACAACACAAGAAGGATGTGGAACTGTTGGAGCAAGTCCAGAGGAGGCTACGGAGATGCTGAGAGGGCTGGAGCAGCTCTGATCTGGAGCCAGGCTGAGAGAGCTGGGCTTGTTCAGCCTGGAGAAGAGAAGGAGGACTTTAAGATGTGCTAACATGGTTACACAGTTGTCTGCTCATCCTCTAAGGATGCATTAACCTTAATACTAAGGGACAGGGCCTTAAGTACAGATGAAGCAGCACTGCAAAGGTTAAGAAGGGACTGGACTCTCCAATTGCCCTTGGAGCAAAAATATAGGTTGCATTAATTATAAATGATAAGACATCTAAAGTTGAAGTATGTAGAAGACAGAGAGAAGTAGATGAAGCAATGAACAGCCTTGGCCCTAGAAACAGAAGACAAAAATAGGGCAAAGAGATGTCATTAATCTGAGGCCTATTTTCAAAATATCATGTCCAAGAAAGCTTTGGCCTGACCTTTTTGAAGGGAGGTGGCAAGTGTGGAACAGAGGGACCCTGCAGGAGGCACTGTCCACGGCCTGAGCAGGGAGCGGGCAGAAGAGCGGGGCCGGATGGAGGATATGGGGCTGCTGCACCATGTCCCCTCTTTCGGGGACTTCGGAGCAAGGCCAGGTTGGACGGGGCTTGAAGCAACCTGGTCTAGTGGAATATGTCCCTGCTCATGTCAGGAGCTTGGAACTGAATGAGCTTTAAGGTCCCTTCCAACCCAAACCATTCTGGGATGCTATGACCTCTTATTTCTGTATCCAGAGTCTGGATAACAGAGACTCATTCAAGGCCTTCTAGTAAGTGACACATACTCTGATGAAAACAGTTGCAGGAATCTTTATTCCCCTTTCCCTGGAGAATATCCCTGTACATAGCCACAAGCCCATCCCATTGTTCTTCAGATCTTTTCTCAACACTTGCCTTTACTGTATTGCCTACAAGACATGGAGTCGAAGATGGCTGCTGTCAAGCTGCATGTACTGATCAGGGCTGAGTCATAGAATCCCAAACTGGTTTTGGTTGGAAGGAACCTTAAAGCTCATCCAGTTCCAACCCCCTGCCACGGGCAGGGACACCTTCCACTAGACCAGGTTGCTCCAAGCCCCTGGCCTTGAACACTCCCAGAGATGGGGTATTCCAAGAAGAAATCCTTGCTGTTTCTTACTGCCTCTGTCATCAGGCTGTACCTGGTGGTCAGTTTTGAGCAGAAGCCCTTGGGATGAGACTATCATCATCCTGGTCTGTGGCTGCACATGCAGCTTGCTTTGGGCCCACTACTGCAGCTCCTAGGAGATTCATCAACAGCATTCATTTTTTATGTAGAATGATCTACACCATCGCCTATGGGGATAATAGCAGGAAGAGGCAGTGCCAAAAATACTGTTCTCCTTCAGTACTCCCTAGTGGGATTTTCTCAGAGTTGCTCTATTGGGGTAGAAACTCCCTGGAAGAGTTTCTCTGGGATATTAACTCTTTGCACTCTTTAAGTAAGACTCACTTTCAACCCCCAGCACTGCAGAGGAGCAGCACAACAGCATTTTGTGGGTTCACAGTAAAAATCACTGCTTTGTTTTGCACAGAGGGGTTATCTCCAAGGTCATATCTTCTGCTTTTGGCTGAGATACCAGTGAACATCCATTCAGAGAATGCAGCATCCATGGTCAGACAAACTGAGGTAAGAGTAGGAAAGGTGAAACCTTACTGTGATGTGAGAAAGAGGAGAGCTGTGAAGAAGAAAGTGGTGGGAGAAAAGGGATTTCCTCCCCAAAGAGCTCAGAGCACTGTCCAGAAAGGAGAGCAGGGAAGCCCAATGTGCCCACCATACCAGAGGAGCACACCCTTCAAAGGCTGAAGAGAGGCTCAGGAGGTGACACAGAGCTCCAGGGAGAGGGAAGGAGCAAGCCCAAGGAAGGCAGTTCAACTTCTATTGTCAGAAACTCCTGGATAACAGCTGGAAGAGACCACATGAGCCCTTTTGAGAGGCTGGTGGTGCTCAGCAAAGGTGGCGGAACGCTAAACCTCCAGGATAACCCAGCAGTTTGTCTCTGGCCAGGCATGCGTTGCTTATTCTTCAGCCAGAGCTGCTGATCGGAGCTGCAGAGGGAGGAATGGGGTTTCCCCTCCTCTGCGCACACAGAGCCATGATGCCAGGCTCAGCAGGGTCTGGACGTGTTCCTATTTAATGGCATTTTAACCACGCCTCACTCTAATCTTTGGCTTTTTAGCCTCCAGCAGACTGGAGCCAGCAGACAGGAAGCTTCCAATAAGCTTTTAATTGTGTGTGTAGCCTTGTTGTTGTGATGGCTGCTGCCCTACTTGTGACTGATGGCCTGAACCCTGCCGAGGGAGTGGGGAGCAGGGTAAAAACCCTCTCGACAAACAAGCCAGCATTGTGTTACAGCTTGTGTCACACCAGAGGAGCAAGAGCTGAGTCACTGCCAGGTACAGACAGTGACTGTGAGTCACCAGCATAACCCATCTCATCAATAAACCTAGTGCTGCACTGCCCAGCGCTCCCCTGCAGCGAGGGAGGACATGCACCAGGTGGGCAGGACCACAGCCTTGCTCCAAGGACACAATTGGGTGCTGGTTCCTCTGGATCCGGCTGTCGCTTGGAGAAGCTGTGGAGGATTAACTAGATCCACAGGAGGGGTGTGGAGGGCACATAGAGCTCGGTGCTGGGGAAACCCTCTTCATGCTGGGGTGCCCAGGCAGGATGCTGCAAGGGGTGCATTCTGTGCAGGCATGAAAGGGTGATTGTGGAGCCAGATGTCTTCAAGGTGTTCGGTTCACAGAAAACCAGCATGTTGCTGTATATCCATGGTGTGACAAGAAGAGGAATTGGAGGCCTGCTGAAGGGTCAGAGACTCAAGGCTGAGTCCCTGGCCACTAAATGTGGCCAGCAGGTCAAGAGAGTGGATTCTCCCCCTCTACTGTGCTCTGAGGAGAACCCCCCTTGCAGTCCTGCGTCCAGCTCTGGGGCAACAACACAACAGGGACGTGGAGCTGTTGGAGCAAGTCCAGAAGAGGCCATGGAGATGCTGCGACGTCTGGAGCAGCTCTGCTCTGGAGCCAGGCTGAGAGAGCTGGGCTTGTTCAACGTGGAGAAGAGAAGGCTCCTTAAGGGGAGACCTTAGAACAGCTTCCAGTACTAAAATAAAGACGGCCAGAGCCATCATGGGAACTTTCCCACAGGGACGCTGGGTCAGCCAGAGAAGAGCTTCAAGGTCTCTGCTGGCCTGGAGTCGATTTGGTGATTTTGGGCCATTTCCTCATGGCAAACGTTCATACCTGAACTGCGCCCTGCCAGGGAGTACCAGTGAAGGCAGGTACTGAGTTTAAGTGTAATAGTGTAATGGGGATCCCTTCCTCTAGCTCTGTCCAGTGCCTGCACTAGGAATAAATCATAGAATCCCAGATAGGTTTGGGTTGGAAGGGACCCTAAAGCTCATCCAGTTCCAACCCCTTGCCATGGGCAGGGACATTTTCCACTAGACCAGGTAAATAAATGGATGTATCTTTCTGTGGGGTTCTGTGCCAGCACCTCCTGACAGCTTTCCTTTTACAAAAAGCCCCTTTAAATATAAACCAGACAAAATGAAACAATAAACCTCTTGGAAAAATTAAAGGTAAAGAAGGGTAATTTAATACAGAGTTAATAAAGGCAGTGAATAATCTGCCAAGTAGCCAGGCGACAGATACGACGTGAAGCTATCACTTAAAGTCTTTGCATCCTTCTTCTTTCCTAATTCACCCTCTGTGAGCATCATCCCATCTCCTGCTCTTGTCCTTCAGTGGAATGGCACCTGTTACATCAAAGGTGCCATGCTTCCCATTCCTCTATGTGCAGAAATCACCTCACTCAGCCCCAAATACATCTGTGACTGTGGGAGGAGGATGGAGCGTACGATAATTAACATTACACAACAGCTCAGTACTAGAAGCAAAGGATAAACTTGGTGTTGAGTTGAAAATAAGCTGAGCTGTGTAGGATGAACCAGCCAACCTGGAACTGAGCCACCAGCTCTTCAGTCCCGGGTGTGCAAGCACTCTGACACGGTGGTCCTGACTTTGTTTTAGGAAGTGGCAGTACCAGCCAGAGCTGGACTGAGTGATGGGCTCAACTTGACTCAACGCATCTGACAGCAGCACCTTCTTAACATCTTCATATTTCCAGAAAACCTTGGAAGAGGGCCCAGCCTGCCAGGCAGCTCTTTAGAAACTGGGAAACCAATCAGAATTTCAGAAAATCCCATTAGTGCCTCTGTGCAGACACGCTCCATGCACACGCTTGAGTCACTGCTCACACCGGTGTGAGTGTCACGCTGATGGATTAGTACTGCAGCACTGAGGTGGCCTCATGGCTGCTGCAATACAGCAAAAGATGTCAAACTCTGCAGCATGAACAGCATGGTCTGAGCAGTCCCAGCTGGCAGCTGAAGCATGGTGCTCACTGAAGCCCTGAGAGGTCGATATTTTTGGTTCCTAGAATCCCAGACTGGTTTGTGTTGGGAAGGATCCTAAAGCTCATCCAGTTCCAACCCCCTGCCATGGGCAGGGACACCTTCCACTAGACCAGGTTGCTCCAAGGCCCATCCAGCCTGGCCTTGAACACTGCCAGGGATGGGGCAGCCACAGCTTCTCTGGGCAACCTGTGCCAGTGCCTCAGCACCCTCACAGGAAAGAAAACATGTGCCTAAGAGCTCATCTCAATCTCGCCTTTGTCAGTTTAAAGCCATTCCCCCTTGTCCTGTCCCTACAGGCCCTTGTCAAAAACCCCTCTCCAGATTTCTTACAGGCTGCTTTAGGTATTGGAAGACTGTCATAAGGTCTCCCCTGACCCAAAGACCTCACGGGCTAGTAAGTTAATTTATTCTTGCTCAGTAGCTGGGATGCTGTACTGAAAGGGGAGCAAGACAGAAGTGGGACCTAGGAGCCTTGTAACAGACTGCGCTGCTGATCAGCAATGACATGCAGACACTGGGGACTTCAGCTCAGTTCCTGGCTCATACTGGTGGAACTCAGGATAGACACAGAGTACAGGCAGCATGGGAAGGACAAGCACCAGGAGCAGTTCTCTGATGGGAATGGGCCGTCCTTCTCCAGAAGAGCTAGTCTCAGGACAGCCAGCATAGGCAAGCAGCCAGACCCCCATGCACCTCAAGATGTCATCATGAGCAGCATTTGCTGGTGCCTTCCCCCATCAAAGGGATTTCACTCACCAGTAGCCCTGTACAGCAATGCCAACATGCTGCCAACCATGTCACACAGTGTGGGGAAGTGTTTGTGATACTGAGGCTGGGAAGGTGTCTGCATGTGCTGCAGAACACAGGGCTGGGAGCAAAGACATACCTGCAGCAGTAATGCCCCTAATCCCTTTCCATCAGCACCCAGCCTTGCTCATGCAGGGGTTTCGAGCACACTGCCTGTGACTAACAGCTCATTGTTCAGCAGCCTCAGCCACACCACTGAGATTTTTCCTCCTGTTCCTCCACTGCTGTTAAAGCTGTTTAGCTAAGAACAGCCCCAGCTGAAGCTGCCTCTCCCACAGGGAAGGAAGGAGGCACTGACCATGAAAGCTTTAAGCTCATTAGCTGCCACGGGAATGGGTGATTAGGTTGATTTGTGCAGGAAGCACAGTGGGAACAGTCTTTCTTCTTCAGGCACCACGGACAGAGAAGGGAGGCCTCCTGACTCCTCTCTGGTGAAGGATTAAGTATCTGGGAAGAAATAGCTTGTTGAATACCAGCTCTGCTGGGAAGATCTCTGGCAGGTTCCAGAGCCCTCTGTGAAATAGGAAGCAACTGGAGGGAAGCACAAAGCAAAGGGCTGGCTCTGAGTGATCTCCTGGTCCACACTGGGAATGTGGTGTGGATGGTGCAGTGGTGGGACTAGGCTGGGGCTGGCCTGCATCAGATCTTACTGCCTTGCCCCATGGCGCACCAGGCAGAATGACGCTGGCACGGGGTGTCCTGCAGGAACAGGGAACAGGGAGCAAAGCATCTGCCTTCTAACAGGCACTAAACACATTTTGAGCCTCCCCAGGTGGGACAAGCCCCCAGACTGCATCCTCTGCTTTCCCCAAACCCCAAGTTTGAGGCAGATGTGTGTTGCCTGCCCACACCTCCAGCAAAACTTCTCTCCCGCTCATGAAAAACCTCCTGCCAAAACTGCGGCTAGTGCAGCACAGACACTGCGCCATGGGACCCTGTCGTGCAAACACCATGTGTCTTCTCCTGTGATACCATCCCTGTGCCCAAAGGATGCTTCTGGCACAAGCTGTTTTCTTCCTTGCTTCAAGGGAGAACAATACAGGGCTCTCGGGCACGCAGAGATGTTGTGGGGCTATTCTGGCAAGCTGTTAGCAAAGGCTGAGAGAACACAGCGAGGTAATTGCTGAAGATGAGACTAATCTCATTTTTTTGTTGTGAAAGGGGTGTGAAGAAGAGAAAAGGAGATGTACTGTTAAATTACCATCAGGGCTGCTATAGTAACACGGCTTTAAAGATTGCCTAGCCGGCCTCCTCGGGGCTATAGAAAGCTCTTCAGAGTTTTCTGTAGTTTTCCACTATCTTCTGACGCAGACTGGCCAGGCTGCCTCGTGCTGTCTGGCTGCACTGTGCCATGACCATGCACCCACCAGCAGCTCACCCAAACCACACCATAGCTGACCACGGAGGGAGCTGCTGCCTCTGGAGAGTGCAGCAGAAGAAAGTGGAATGAGTTTTGGGGATATTTGTTTGCCTTTCTCTATTCCAGGGCCTGGATAGTTTCAGAAAAGTACCTTTACTCACAGAATCACAGGCTGGTCTGGGTTGGAAGACATCTTAAAGCTCCTCCAGTTCCAACCCCATGTCACAGGCAGGGACACCTTCCACTAGACCAGGTTGCTCCAAGCCCCGTCCAACCTGGCCTTGAACACTGCCTCAACTGAAATAACAGACATAATGGGAAAGATTTTTTTAACTCGTTTCACATCAAGCTGCTTGAGTTTCCCTCTTATGCATGCACCATTTAGGTTTCTAAGCAGTTCTTCAGCCTCTCATCACTGCAAAGCAGGCTGCTTTCCTCTGCAGACTCAAGAGCAAGCCTTGTTCTCAGCACAGTCAAGAACCAGGTCAGAAGTGATGCTTAAGTGTATTTGCTGGATAAACAGGATTTAACAGGATTTCTAACTCCAGGGACTAGTCAAAAACTCCTATCCTCTCCTAGCACTCTTGAGTCTCATTCTTCTTCAGCACTTGTTTAATATAACTGGAGGCGTCTCTATTTTATGTCTTTGTTTCTTTGAAGTGCGCTGGGATGGAGAAATGCTAATGTTTAATTTCTGCAGGAGGGAGAATGTGTTAACAACCAAACCCCACAAAGGAACCGAGGATACTTTAGTAAAAGCCAAAGGCTGGTGTGAATTCTGCCATGAAAAACTTGAACTCAGTAGGTGTGGGGGCCTGCAGCTTACAGCATTCCAGAGGTTTCAGGTATACATGGCAAGTCCATATAAGTAATTGGTCTTATTCTTTATTAAAATAGCACCTAAGGTGTAATTTCATTTCAGATGAGACAGATGTTGTCCCTGTGCTGAAGAGCCTAGGGTCTTCTAGACGATAGAATCATAAGATAGTTTGGGTTGGAAAGGACCTTCAAAGATGTGATGCAGTAGATGAAATCAATCACAAGTGAAGTGAGAGTTGGCTCACAGCAGATGAATCCACATGGTTTCCCAGGAGTAGGAAAGCACCAACACTCTTTAGTCCCAGTTGCACACACATGCAGCCCCAGCGGCTCGCATTTTTAGCACACTGTCTTCCTAGCATCCTGATGGAGCCAAGCCCATGCTACAAGCAAAGTGATTTGCTCATGGTCCCTCCACACACCAAGACGTGGGGATTTGAAGATGCATCCTGGAAGTCTCACTGCACATCTTCATGACATCTCCCTCAGCCATGCTCACACCCATGGAGTCATTGGCTCCACAAGCCTCTCTGGAACCAGGTCCAACCTACTGTGGTGATGTGCTGGGGGCAGAATCATCCCTGCCCTGTAAATAGTATCTAAAAAGCTGTGAGGAGCTAGTAAAAGTATCTAAATACCTTCGCAGTGGCTGCTCTTCAGTTAGCTTCCTTCATGCCTTTAGCATGGGAGGAATTCATGCAGCGGTTGGTGGGACCACTTATACGAGTGAGTCTTGAGCCAGCCAGGGTCTATGCCAAACCCTCATGAGCTAAGAGGCTCCTGTGAGCATCAGCAAAAGGCAAAAGACCCATTAAACTGTTCACTTCATATTAAAAGATTGAGCAAAATAGGGAGGTGTTATTTAAAAGTGGGTGTGTTAGAACCAAACACCCACCTGCAGTGGGTCCCTGCTGGCAACAGAGCTCCAGAGCTCCAAGCACAGCCCAAACCTGCTTCTGGGGGCACATGCTCAGGAGAGAAAAAGGATCTGCTGTGGGTTAGAGGCTGGGAAAGCCATAAAACCAGGAGCGCAGCAGACACTAGCACAGGGTGCCCAGAGAAGCTGTGGCTGCCCCATCCCCGGCAGTGTTCAAGGGATGTCCCAGATGGGACAGGGCTTGGAGCAACCTGGTCTAGTGGAAAGTGTCCCTGGGGGTTGGAACTGGATGAGCTTTAAGGTCCCTTCAACCCAAACCAGTCTGGGATTCTGTGATGATTCCATGATTTAGTCCTCTCCTGGGGCGCTTGTGTTATATGTGGCACCAGAGGTGGATATGTTAAATAAAAGCACCAACTAGTGTTTGTCAAAACCAGATGGCTCAGGCTTGCTTGTGCATGGAAAGTAAAAGGCTTGCCAGGCCTGTTACAGGACCTTGCAGCACACTGAAGGACCATTGGATCTTGCTAATCTCTCGTGGCAGTGTTTGATTAACACTTGCAGCCTCATTTCTTCCACGCAGACCATCACCAGGGTGCTTGAGCACCAGCATATTTTCAGGGAGCAGACAGCAGGTACCTTCTATGACACTGGAAGAGAAGAGAACAGGGCTGTTAGTCCCACTGGATGTGAAATATAACTGTGGGGTCCTGCAGGAGCTAACATGAATATGATGAAGATTGCCTGGGGTCAGTCACACAAGCCTCCCAAGGGTCGATCCTCACATCCCTGACTGCGGAGATACTTCCAAGAAGGACACCACCAGGTGACTGCTGAAAATTTGCTCCAGCATGGGAACACAGTTCCAAAGCCACCACTGCACTTGGAGCCTAGGTGAGGACCTTGAGACCTGCTGTAAAACTTGGTGATTTATGGGAACTCTTGGAGCCCAGGAGGCTGCCTGGCACTGTACACTTCAGATTGCTGACAAAGGAGCATCCCCTGGCTCTGATGCTCAGTTTGTTTACTGTCTCCTCCAGTTACATGTATCAGACAGAGCACATACATCTCTAGGAGTAAGACTGGTGTTTACAAAGCTGGCAAAGCTGTAACCAGAAACATGATGATGAAGAGGGGGTCACAGTGCACAGCTGAGTCCCTGTTATGTTGCTCTGTAGTTTCCTTCTGTTCTTTTGCAAGTAGAGGAAGGCTCCTGTCTTCTGCCAGGCATAAATCCAAGCCGTGACCAGACCCAAACTACCGGTAGGCACAGGTTTCCTCATGCAGGGTAACACCATCACTCTGGGAGGCAGCCAGTGCCCTCAGACTTTTGTGCTGTAGAAGAACTGAAGATCCTGTAGAAGACCTGAAGATCCTGCTCTTTGCAGCTGAGCCTACCCGGCCTTGGTTCAAGAGGAAGAACCTCTCCCAGGCTGCTGCTCTATAGAGCATGGACCATGAGCAGTACAGACATACCTCAAGAGCAGGAGACATTAGTCTTAGTAAAAGTCACTATTTTTTTCCCTTCATGTTTTAATGGAAGTATGCAGTGCCCAGAAGGTTCCTCTGCCTCTAATATGAAATAGCTTGGCTTTTACAAGGATGTGGCTTTTATTTTTTGGTCCGCAGGAGATGGGGGGTAAATTTTTATTAAGTTCTTCTCAGACAGAATAACTCAGCCTTGGGGTTTCATACACAGTTACATTCAGTGCTAGACTTGCAGTGATGTTTCTCTTGACTTTTCATTTGGTTTCTGTCTGAGAACAGGAATCTTCCCATCCTCTTGCTTCAGCATTGTGCAGTATTCAAGCAAAAACCAGAAGAAAACAAGCCTTTGGCTAAAAGAGACAGATGTGAGGACCTGACAGGGAAGTTTTGCTGTCTAAGAAAAAAAGCTGCTGTTCCCTATCAGCTTGTGAAGGGTACAATTTCTCCATGATTATAAGGAAGTAAATCTAAGAAACTTTATTGTTGGCGGCAAAACATAGCTTTAAGACAGATGATTTGTCTTCAGAACTAGACATCTGGAACTGGTTCCCATTTTTCCTCTATGTGTGACTTATCCAAATCTTTTGCTTTTCATCATGAGATCTGCTGAAACTCCATGTTCTAGGGCAGGGACTGCAGTGCCTTGTGTCAGAAGATGGTGATTTAAAATACAGCCTTTGGGTGCTGTGATAAGGTATGGTGGTGATTCATCACAAATGGAAGCCATCCTGCTTGACAGCTGGCACATTTGTGCTGGCTTTGAAACACATTGTCTTCTGCCTCTGCCGTGCTCTGCTCTCCTGTGAGACATCAGTGACACAGAAAAAGTGCTCATGGCACAGCCCTCCCTTG
This sequence comes from Psittacula echo, assembly GCF_963264785.1. Taxonomy (NCBI): domain Eukaryota; kingdom Metazoa; phylum Chordata; class Aves; order Psittaciformes; family Psittacidae; genus Psittacula; species Psittacula echo. Next base: position 18,270,178 of record NC_137739.1, on the reverse strand, counting down.
CCATTTGTAAAGCTTTCCAGTTGCCTGGGAAAGATTAAAAATAGTTCTCTAAAAGCTTTCCATTGCTTCTTTATCACTCTTCCCTATTGTGAATAGAATAAGATGGAATAAGGACTGATCACCTATGAGTGTTTCTTTTCTGAGCATGTCTCACTGTGTGTCCCAGACTTCAGAGAAGTCTAGTATCAGAAGACACTGAATCCATGGGTCATTCCTTTATCTGGAGTTTGTCTGATGGAGTCAGAGACAGCTTCCTCTGAGAGAAGGGGACAGGGCTGCACACATGCTTCATTTCAGGGTCAGCTTGCAGCAACTCAGCCCTGTACTTCTTGTTCTGGAGGCTTCCTTCCTTTGTTAAACTCTAAGCTTATATCCAGATTAAAACACTTAATCTCCAATTCTTCAGGTTAAGGAGACAAAAAGCTTTAAATCCTAAATAGAGTGTAAATAGATCCATCAGTATCTGTCTCTGTTCTGCATGTCTGATATGCCAAACAGTACCCAGCTACATGAAGCAAGTGTTGATGCTGAGATGAAGGACCATCTGAAGCGCCCACCTGTTTACCTGAGCCTCTGCTGATCCATGCGCAGAAGGAGAGGTGGCTGAGCTGTGAATGACGGTGTTACCTTCTCAAATGGCACTTGAACCTTGCTGAGGATAAGCTAAGCCCACCAGCCATCACAGGAGCTGCAGTATTGTGTTTATGTCCATATTGACAGTCTCAGTGTTGCTATTCTTATTTTGTTCTTTTCCAAGAGGAAAAGATGTTAAGTTGATATTTAATGCAGCCTTGAGAATGTTTGTTTTGCCATCCCTGAAAAGCTGGGCTGGGTAGTGCTGCCATCAACCACCTATCAGGGGTGAGAGCTCAACCCCAACAGCAGTGGCACAAGCTGCGGTCTAGTGCCAGATATTTCTTAACCAAATCTGCTTTGTGCTATGGTACTCGCAGGCTTCTCAGGCAGCATGGCACACAGTCAGCAATCCCACCTGAAATACAGAGTGTATTGAGCTCTCCTGGGAGAGCCCAAGATCCTGCCCATGCCCAGATCACCCGTTTTTGGTGCTGGATCAGGGGTTTCCAGCTGGATGGCTCAGTTGAATGCTTGCACCAGAGGTCCCACACTTGCCTGAATTGGGGGCTGCCTCTGCCAGATCTCAAACAGAAACAGATTTTGGCTTAAAATTAGATGAGAGACCCACTGCGGGAACCAAGGCAGTCAGCAAGCTCCACCAGCAACATTCTTTGCTCCAAGACCCACTCAGGATGGGATCTGCTGGAGGATGCTGTGCTGCCAGCAAGAACATATTCCTGCTGCTGACTTCAACCAGAAGAGGCTCAGCCTGCTTGCAGTCATGTGGAGTTCCCTTGCTACACTCCTAAGAGAAGGCTGCCAACCCCATTGACCTGGCTTGATTTCAATCAACGTGGGAATACTCTGCCTACACAGGTTGTTCTGATAGCGTTATCTGGCTGCAGCAGGGGTTCCCATCCTTTTTTCTTTCATATTTTAGAGGTGTTTTGCAAACAGAGTGTGTTGAACACCTTCTGCCTTTGCAATCACACATGCTCTGTCCCCAGCCGTCTGCAGTGTCCATCCCTGGCAACATCCTGGCTTACTTCTCCAATAACATAATTTTCTGTCTCTTTCTTATCTCCTTTAAATGTTTTTTTCTTTTTTCATAAACAAGTTTTCCTTGACTTCATGCTCTTTGGCTTGAGCTGTGCGTGAGACCAGCCCTCACCGGTAAAGCCACCTCTAACAGTACAGGGACCAGAAGCATGTTCAGCTTCTTGTCCTCTTGTACCAGCCCATAGTTGGCTGCACAGTGTGGTATCCTCCCTGCTTGGGAGATGCATGCCCTTTTTGTACAGCTTTCCTCACATCTTACAGTACAAAGCTTTTTAGATATGAATCCAGTATGTACTTTGTTACATGGCTACTAATCATTTAGTCATGTGTAGTGTCTCTCTGTCCCTAAGACCTTCTTGGAAGGTAAGATGTATATTAAGACCCTGCCTCTATTTGGAGATGAAGTCTTCCCCAAGTCATAGGTTTTGCTAGCCCCATGATGCAGCTAAATAGATGTACAGGCAAGGTTTTGAGTTATACCAAGTGTTTGCAGATGATATGAATCACAGAATCATAGAATAGTTAGGGATGGAAAAGACCTTAAGACCATCTAGCTCCAACTCCTCTGCCATGGGCAGGGACACCTCACACAAAACCATGTCACCCAAGGCTCTGTCCAATCCAGCCTTGAACACCACTGGGGATGGAGCATTCACATCTTCTTTGGGCAACCCATTCCAGTGCCTCACCACCCTTATAGTAAAGAACTTCTTCCTTATATCCAATCTAAATTTCCTCTGTTTAAGTTTTAACCCTTTACCCCTTGTCCTATCGCTACAGTCCCTAATGAAGTGTCCCTCCCCAGCATCCTTATAAGCCCCCTTCCATCAGTATCTGTCAACAACCAACAGTGGCCCAGCATGATGCTTGGGTTTTCAGATCACTGTTTTGTAGCACTCACAGGTTTTGACTCTCATGCTTTTTCTGTACCCTTGGATCACTTGATTAAGATACAGTCCCTTCCATCTTTACATGAGAAGCATGTTACTGGGTGACTTCCAGCGAGGACTACTGCTCTCTGGGGAGACCCCCCTGCAGTACTGCGTCCAGCTTTGAGGCAACAACACAAGAGAGATGTGGAGCTGTTGGAGTGAGTCCATAGGAGGCCATAGAGATGCTGCAAGGACTGAAGCAGCTCTGCTTTGGAGCCAGGCTGAGAGAGCTGGCTTTGGTATCCAGTAATTCCACCAACACACTACTTCTCCTGTCCTGTCCTGAGTAACCACTGCAACAGAGGGAGCCCAAGGTCATGGACTAAATGAACTCAACTTGTGGTCATTTAAGGACATTTTACAGACATTTCACAGGAGTGATGCATAGACTAGGGGAATGATATCCATGTATTGTATCAAAGGATAGGAAAGGGGATGCTGGTTAATGAAGATGTATTGGATAGTGTGAGACCTGAGCATGACATAATTATGGAAGAAGGGGTGGAAAATGTCTTGGGTTTGTCTGAGGTAGGATTAATTTTCTTCACAGTAGCTGATATGGGGTGACGGTTTGGATTTGTGCTGCAAACAGTGCTGATCACACAGGAATGCTTTAGTTACTGCTGAGTAGTGCTTACACAGAGCCAAGGCCTGTTCTGCTCCTCATCCCACCAGCAAGGAGGCTGAGAATGCACAAGGAGGTGGAAGGGGGACACAGCCAGGACAGCTGATCTCAACTGACCCAAAGGATATCCCATGCCATAGGACATCAAGCTCAGCATATAAAGCTGGGAGAAGAAGGAGAAAGAGGGGACACTGGGAGTGATGGCGTTTGTGTTCCCAAGTCACCATTATACGTGATGAAGCCCTGCTCTCTTGGAGATGGCTGATTGCCTTCCTGCTACAGGAAGTGGCGAAGGAATTCCTTCTTTTGCTTTACCCATTAAGCTGCCTTTATCCACCCCATGAGTTTCTGATCCTCTCCAAATCCCACCGCAGGGAGCGAGCAAGCGGTTGCATGGGGCTTAGCTGCTGGCTGGGGTTAAACCACGGCACCCAGGAAGAAGGGAGGGTTGGGGGAAGGTGCTTTAACATTTAGTTTTAATTTCTCATTATCCTCCTCTGATTTGATTGGTAATAAATTAAATTATTTTCCCCAAGTTGAGTCTGTTTGCCTGTGATGGTAATTGCTGAGTGATCACTCCCTGTCCTCTCAATCCATGAGCCTTTTGGTATGTCTTCTTTCCCTGTCCAGCTGAGGACTGGGTTGACAGAGTGGCTTTGGTGGGCACCAGGTGTCCAGCAAGCATCAGCCCACCACACTCTGGGGCTGGTATGATCTGATAAAAGAAAGCACCAAAGTGCAAGAGACTGGCAACGTTAATGAGCCTGTCTGAGAACAGATGAGGCAGGAGAAGAGCAGCCTGCTGCCTCCTGAAAATTAAGCTATGTTGTAGCTATGAAGATGTCAAGTATTGCAGGGAACTTAGAAAGGACCAAAGCGTCTTGTCATGTAAACATACACAAACACCTCATGCTTTTCTGCAGGGAGGAGCAGTAGGGATCTGAGGAGCTGCTGCTCCTGCAGAACGTTGTTCCTGAGAAGAAAGGGATGAATTCTCCACAAATGCAGGAGCAGGCAACCTTCTTGACAGGGAATAAAAATTGCTAATCAAAAGAATTGTAATTAAAGCAATTACCGTGTTCTGCATACACACACCCTGCATGTTTCATAAAGTCTAATAGAGTGCAATGTTAGGCCTCGATGGATAGGAAATTGCTGGTTAATCACTAGGGAATGGATAACTAAAACAATCTTCAGCTAATGACTTTAACATGCCTTTTTGAACTCAGGTGGTACCAATTGTGATTATAGAGAGTCTGTTCAGTGAGGTAAAGATGGTTGATAAAGTTACTGCTCTCTGCATGTGTTGTAACAGACTTTGAAGCACTTCACATGAGCTCCAGCTTCACCGAAGCAAACTTGCTTGGGTACAAAGTTGTGCACAGTGTTGCTGACTGCTTGGTCCTCTCACAGCCTGGGATGGAGTTGCTTGTGCCTCCCAGCACAACTTGGAGCACTGAAGGAGGCCACCTGACTTGCCCACTGGCAAACCCAGCATCCCAAGAATTAGTTCTGGTTTTTTCCACTTAGCATGGGCCTAAGACCACCCCAGAAAGTCATATTTCATTTGCAATTACAGCTTTAGTGGTCTACTGCCACAGCCTCATGGTAGTCTAGTGTGCAAAGTATTCACTCGAGAACATTTGAAGCCTTTCTGTCTTCACCTTAACTTTTTATTCTTCACAGAATCCCAGAATCCCAGACTGGTTTGGGCTGGAAGGGACCTTAAAGCTCACCCAGTTCCAACCCCCTGCCACAGGCAGGAACACCTTCCACCAGACCAGGTTGCTCCAAGCCCCGTCCAACCTGGTCTTGAACACTGCCAGGGATGGGGCAGCCACAGCTTCTCTGGGCAACCTGTGCCAGCGCCTCAGCACCCTCACAGGGAAGAACTTCTGCCTTAAAGCTCATCCCAGTCTCCCCTCTGTTAGGTTAAAGCCATTCCCCTTGTCCTGTCCCTACAGGCCCTTGTCCAAAGCCTCTCTCCAGGTTTCTTGTCAGCCCTCTTTAGGCACTGGAAGGCTGCTATAGGAAAGAAGTGCTTCCACTAGCTCTTCTTTTCTGCTTCAGTTTCCTGCTTGGAGTGGGCTTCAGGGTGACACCTGGAATCCCCATAAGAAAAGCTTTTTCCCTTGGAGACCTTTGGCACAGCTTAAGAACTCAGCAGCTGAATCCCAATTTCCAGTCACAGGCTGGCAGCTGGCTCCACATGGAGACAGGTGGTGTATTGCTCCACATATCTGGCAGGCTTTGGGGTCTGTTTTAGCAGTGGCTTTTTGTCAGATTGTGGTCAGGATAGCGAAGCTTTGGAATGTAGCCTTCCAATGTAGCCTTGTATCCCCAAGGCTACATTGCTACAAGTGACAGGAGAAGCAGGCTTTTTAGCACCCTTCTCTCAGATCATTTGAATTCCTGGCAGCTTTGCTTTTATCTCAGTTTGAGGAAGTCTGAGCCAAGCTGACTAACAGAGATCATAGATGAAGGGCAGAAAATAAACTTATCAATTAGCTGCAAAGAGCATTCAGCAGCATGAAGAAGCATATTAAAGGCAAAGTGGACCTGTCAGAGATGCAGCATGAGGTGCCTCTTTGGGAGAAGAAGCTCTCATACTTTAACATTGCCTCTTTAGAGATAACTTAGCATCATTTTCCATGGGAAAACAATTCATAAAACAATTAAAATCAAAGTCTTCTTTCTTCTCTGGGAATGTTTCCAGCTCATGAAGTTAGAGCCTCACCACAGGTAAAATTAGATTTTACAATTATTGAAGGCAGCTATCAGGAGAGGGTAGCACTGTTTAACTGTTGGTCTGCTTGTAGCACTGGGGCAATGCCATGGAAGGGACATTCAAAGGTTTTGGCCTGATGCTTCACCCTTCTGCTGGGAACATGCTCCAACGTAGCAGCAAGACAACAGGACTTCTACAGCAAGCACTTATTTAAACCCATTTTTTATCCACAGTAATACTAAAAATTGGTTTTGAGTATGTTTTCCCTCTCTTTCCCACTGTTCGTCCGTGTTTCCTCTTTCTTTCACTGTCCTTCAGGCTGCCCCTTCTCCACCTTGTCCCTTGTTGCTCAGTCACTCTCTACCTTCCAAAGTCCTCCCTCAACCTTTTCACTTCCGCAGCTGTGTTTAATCCTCTTCTCTTCCTTCCTGTTGCAGATGCACTCTCCTTCCTCCCTGGTGATGTTCTGGCTTGGAATTAGCAGGTGTTGGGTTGCAGGTTCCTTGGACAGAGCCTGGATCTTGCAACATGCTTGCTGTGCTCCTGGCCAGCTGTCAGTAACATGTTACGCAGGCTGAGCCTAAGGCAGCTCTTTGAATGCATTCCCATGCCTGTCTCCTTGGCCCTGCTTCTCCAAGCTTCTTCTGTTACACCCTCAGCCCACTTACAGAATCACTTCTAATTCTGTAGTTCAGAGAGCCAGAAATGTAATTGCAAGCATATCAGTGACTTCCTTTCCTCAAACTAGGACTCCCTTGCAAATGGTTTATTTCACAGGATGTTAAAAAAAAAATAATATGATCTTGATTTACAGCAGAAATCGGAAAATGAGATCTCCAAACCTGGTGTATGTGAGGGATGGCTGCCTGTCTTTCCTGGGCAGGACATGATCGGGATTCTGACCAAAGCTGTATCTCATTGCCATGCAGTGTCAAACGCGCACACAATTGTGGCAGGAGCCAGCCTGACACTGCATGGTCCTCACGTGCATGTAGGACTATGTGTGATACTGTAATGCCAACAACAGTAATTAAACGTGGTGTAATTTTGCATGAAGACTCTTAATTTCACTTACACGGGAGTGAGAGGAAAGCCAGTTCAGCAGCTGTGGCTTTATGCTGCAGATTTGATTTCCAGCACCAAGGATGTCACTTGTGCCTGAATTTACCCAGCTGTATGCATTCAGAGCCTAACAACTGGGGTCCCTCTCTTGGAGAGCTCTGCAGGGTGATAGCACTCACACAAGGTCTGATCCACATGCCTGCCCTTCTCTGACAGCTCCACCAGGACCGGCGACCACCAAAACCTGGGTTAGGGAATTCAGTTAAGGTCTGAAGTTAGGCTGAGTGAGTTTTAGTTCTTCATCTTCATCATGGTCACCACAGAACAAGGTGAAAAATTTACTTTCCTGCTCAGTGGGATTTGGGAGGTGAAAACCAGTATCTTGCCTAGCCATGATCAGGGAGTTTTGGGTTGTCAGTGCCTTCTGTGGTGGCCTTCACTGCTTCAGTTGTTGCAGAAAGGAGACTTAATTGCTCCTTCCATTTAATTCAAGCATCTTTAGTCCCCTCATTGGATTTGGTCGGGTCTGTGAATGATGTCAGCCATCATCTGTATACACAGCTGAGTTGCTTAGGTACTGCACCAGCAGAACCATGCTCTATTCTTGTGACTGAGAACAGGCTGGAAAACCCAAAGCTGGCCTAGATGACTGAACAATATAGTCCACTAGCTGCCTTCTTCTTTACAGATTAGCATTCATCTGCGCCTTAAAACCATAGTTCTGGGAAGAATTGCTAGCAAGTCTTTCCCCCTCAGAGCTCTTCCAGTCCTTTCCATCCCACTGTGCTGCTGGATGAAGAAGCCTGGCTCTCCAGAAAGCATCGCTGGAAGCTGGAGCTCACACAAAGTCTACATGTCACTAACGTACCAGCATCTGAACAAGTATTACCCATGTTTCAGACAGAAAGGCTGTGATTGTGCCAGGCAGGAACTTCCACATGCTCCCTGCTTCTGGTCATCACTTGCTCTGCTATGTTGATTCAGGCAGGATGAATCCAGAGCTTCCTCTGTGAGCATGCAGACACCCAGCAGATGAAATGTCAGAGATGTCACTATAGCACACAGGTCAGCTGTAGAAATGCTAAAAGGCCTAAAAGCCAGACTCATATAGGGCTACTCTTGCACCTCTTGGCACTGAGGAGGTTCAGAGGCCAGAGGAAGATGGTGGTAAATAGACAAATCATCATCCTGCACCCACCTCCTCACCTCATGGAGGTCATCATCATTACCAAAGGCTGGAGATACAGGTTACCCAGAGAAGCTGTGGCTGCCCCATCCCTGGCAGTGTTCAAGGCCAGGTTGGACGGGGCTTAGGGAAACCTGGTCTAGTGGAAGGTGTCCCCGCCTGTGGCAGGAGGTTGGAATTGGATGAGTTTTAAGGTCCCTTCCAAACCAAACCAGCCTGCCCAGGTAGACATAATTGCTTGAAGTTTGGATATACTGTGTGGGAAGCCCCCGCTGATGCACTGATGCATTGACAAAGCTGAGGAATATCAACTGACTGAGGAACCAATTCCCTTTTTCTACAGGAGGTTTGAGGCTCAGTTGTCCCTGCCTGGAGCTGAGCGGTGCCAGAGCCACACTACAGGAGGCATTTCACTCCCACTGACTTCAAGAGGCAATTCCAGGGCAGCAGAAGGAAACAAAGGCAGCAGAAGAAATTGAGTTGCTTTTATGTCGCAATTAACTACAAGCAAAGAAAGTGCCTGTGTCCTGCAGTGACACAGGCTCCCTCCTGCCTTGTGCTCTCCAGGAGGAGCTGCAATTCCTCCCTGTCTCCAGGTGTGACTGCAGATTATTATATTAAAAAAGAACAAACTAATTTTTTGTCCCAAATTGAAAAAACAAACAAAGCAACCAGCAAGCAATCCAAAATAATTTTGCCATGAACTGCCCAGTTTTATTTTGCTTCACAGTCACTAACTTTCCATTGCAAAACAATTCAGAAGGGAGATTTCTGCCAGCCTAACTCTTACCCTTGTCCTTATAATTCATAAGATGGTGGCCTTAGACCTTGATTCTGCTTCCTGTTCTGCTTGAACTGTTTAGAAGTGTCCTAGCGATTCATTCTCCTTGTAATCAGATGCAGTAGCAGACTCTCTCCTACACTTCTGCAGAGTTTGCTGTGGAGAGGGGCAACACAAGCCCAGCACAGAGAAACAAGTCATGGAGCCATAAAGAAAATCAATGGCAGTTCCTTGGCAAAATACATTTGGGGATCTGGACTTGTATTTAATGAATGTCATTATCTATTTGCAGGAGACAAATGACATGAGGGAAAGCAGCTTCTTTATGTCTGCAGAGTGCTCAAAAGATGTTCTTCCACATTTCATATCCCACTTCTTTCCTGTATTAAAAATCCAGGTCTCCAAAGATCCACCTTTTAAGACTGCCTCTGAAGTGTGATGGGAGACTTGTTGAAATCCTGGTACCACAAAGCTCAGGGAAATTAATTCCCGTTGCACTGTGCATGGACTTGTTCTTTGCTGAAGCTGAGCCTGAAAAGTGGCTGGCATTTTTATGCCTTGTGTTTGTGAAGCTTTGAGGCTTGTATTTGACAAGAGGTGCAGATGCACCACTCTCAGCTCCTTGGAAGATGCCGTGTTTATAAGGCTCAGACTGGCTGGGCTGTGTTTAATCCAAGACAAGTCCCAGTAGATTGTGTTCCAGCTTTCTAATCACCATCAAAGCTATATTTTGACCTATGCTACTGCAGAGAATTACATTGCCTATTTGGGAAGGAAGGGCACAGCATCTTTCAATGTAGTAGGACTTGGTCTGAGGTTAAGCCAAGAAGTCAAGTCAGCACATCAGGGTTCAAAACAGAGAGGGACAAGTTCCAGCATGGTCATAGCTGCAGTGGAACTTGTGCAGTGGAGCTTGAGCTTAAAGGCAGTTCTGGAGACCCCCCACAAGGCTCCTTACTGCTCTGTCCTGCACAGCATGCTGATCCCAGGTCTGATAGATGTGTACACATATCATGTGTACACATCTATCAACATGTATAACATGTATAACATGTATAACATGTACACAGCAGCCAACTCCAAGAAGGACAGAAAGCTGTTTGGAAGAGGGATGGCTGTTTGAGGGCCCTGCCAGGAGCCTCCCAAACCCTGGAAGGAGAGAACCACATGCTGGGAAATGATCTGTGTGTTATGCAAAGCCCCGGGGGCAGTGTGGGGAGTCACCCCGGGGCAGTTCCAGGGTGTTGCATTACAGGCATGGGTCAACTCAGGCTTAGGGGGCTGTGATAAGACAAGTGCTAGCCCCGGTGACTGAGCAGGGCTGCACAGGAATGCAGGCAAGTACAGAATCCTCCATTGTAATGTTAGCCATGCACAAGGTTTTACAAGGATTTTGTTTGTTGCAAGAAGAAGATTTAATTCTGCTGGAGTTTTAGAGAGCACCCAGTAATCCTGCAGGACTCCTCTTTCAGAGTTCCTTGCTTCAGGTTCACTGGAGGGACGATCATGCAGACATCATGACACTGAGTCACAGTCTAGAGAGTTTGCAGCCGTAATGGCTAAACAGTTCATTCTTTTCCTCTGATTTCAAATAGCAGCTCAATTTTGGTAGGAAATCATAGATTACAGGAGAGGAACACTGACAAAGTTGCCAAGTATTTCTACTATCCTACAGTTCACCTCGTATCCTTCACATGGTGAGTGCCCATTTCTCAAAGCTTCTTCCTTCCACAGACACCTTGCAAGTGCCAATGCTGCCCAAGTGACAATGCATTTGCCAAGGGCCTGTATCTATATCTTCCCTATGTATCTGGAAGGGTAAAGGATAACACTGCCTGGGCACAGGTTAGAGGGGAGAGCAAATTTCAGATAATGTGGATACCTGTGCTGCTGTGCAAGCTCTATTCCAGCCTCTGTCTTGCTAGGGACTACTTCTCCCCTTGCCCTGCTGCTGTTGCTTCCCATCCCCATGGCCACCCGAGCCTGCCTGGGCTCCAGCACCCATTGTCCAGCTTGTGCAGAGAGATACAATCTCACTGTGTTCAGCTCCTGCTGAATGCGTTTCCAGTCCCAGACTAAGGACTTCTGCCTGTGTCTCCCCCTCTTGTGCCTCCTTTGTGATGCCTCTGGCTTCATAAATGCTGTGACAAGTCTGGTTTACAGCATTCTTCTTCCAGCTCTAGCCCTCCAGAATCACTGTCATTTATCTCTCTGCATCATCAACTCTCCACCCATTTCAGATTCAATTGAAAGCACATTTTCTCCCTTGCCTGTGGTTTCTAAATTATATACCCAGCTCATTTCAAAATATCAATTCAGAAACTTGGCAAGGTGATTATTAATAACAGCTCTGTTCTTCTCTGGAGGAGAAATAATACTAGAAACATGTGAAATGTGTACACAGTTGTCATTCTCACTCTTCTCTTTTGCCAAACACTCTGTTCTTTACAGGAAATAAAAACAACCCTACACCCAGTATTAAGGGGCTGAGATGTGTAATCAGTGAGGAACCACACAGAACTGGCACAGTATTCCCTCATGTGTTCAGAAACGCAGTGTGATGGCCACCTTCTGTGGTGGGTTAGTGCTTGGCTATATGTAGATCAGCAGCATGTACAGCCAGGCTTGAGGAGCTGTGTACACAGCAAGCTGCAGCCCAGCTGGACCCGTGTCACTTGCGTGAAACAGCGACGTACATGGTAGATACAAATATGCATAGCTAGTCATGGCAAATTGTGCTTCAGCTACAATGAAAGTATTCATGATTTTAATCCAAGACTTTACGTGGAAGGGGGGCAGGGGCTTTCCAGGGATACAAAGCTGCAGCCTGGCCTGCAGGCCCCAGACTGGCATGGGTTAGGTACACGGTTTTTCCTTTCTTCTTTTTCTTTTCTTATAAAACACATGGTAAAGTCCTGAAGACTTCTTCACTGCCCATAGTGCCACAGGATGTGCAGGGAAGAAGCTCTGGGGTCTCTCCTGAAGCAAACCCATATGTATGTGTGCTGTGTACATGAGGGAGCTGAGCTCAGTGATCCAGGCATCCCCTCTCATCCCATATTCCCATGCCATCCCAGAAGGAATTGGGCTTGTGCACATCCGGGAAAGGAGGCAGCTTTCCCAAGTCCTCTGGGAAATGAGGGCGGAATGGAAAGATGGGGTACCTCTACATCCTGTGGTGGAGGGAAAACAACAACAAGGGCCTCTCAAGGAAGGGAAGGAGGGAGAGAGAAATCTTCCAGGGATGGAGTCGTGCACAGAATGGAATCCATGGGTTTAGCCTTGCAAGCTAAGGATGAGCCAGCTAGTAATCACTTTGTTTTGAGAGGAGGCTAAGGTGTCAAAGAAGCTATAGAGGTATCTAGGAGCTTTAAACTCTGGAAGATTTGACCTTGGAGTCATAAGGCCTAGACCTCTTCCATGGCATTTCAGGACTCGTAGCACTGGCCCAGTGCAACAGTCCCTTCCTGACACCCTAGCCTTCAGGTTGCTGAGGGCCTGTGCAAAGTATGTTGAAAACATGGGGAGATTTAAAATTAAGCTATATAAATTGAATGTCTCCTATCAGCAAGAGCCTCTGGAGGAGAAAGTCTGGTCCCGGTAAAAGCCATTGGCTCTGTGCTCCAGCAGCTGGTGCTTGTCTGGTGGATAAAGCACTGCTCTGCTTGCATTGTGCAATCATTTCTTCCAATTACTGCTCCCTGGCTCCACTCCAGGTACCTCCTTCCCACACAAGTGTGGTTTGTAAGAAGTGATACTCTTCAAGTGTTTAAAAAGCAAGATCTTAAAGGGCATCAGCTATTGTTGGGAAGAGGTTGGGCAAGTTCCCTGTTTTCTGCCCTGCTGAGAGCCCCCAGAGCATAGCCCTGAAACCATTTGAGCAACGGGGAAAGTGCAGGCTGGCAGTGAGCCTATCCCCAGACCCTCTGGAGGTCAGTCACCACTCCACAACATTTCCTGGGGTTGCTGCACTGGGTCTGGCCGTCACAGGATTACTTGTAATCACAGGATTACAAGGTCCAGGTTGTTACCGGACCTTGGCTGAGCCAGTGCACCCGTTTCACACACCCCACCACGGCACACAAAGCTGTCAGGCCCCGTGAGACACAAGCACCACTCTTTGTGCTTCCTTTCCCATATGTTTCCTGAAGCTTCACTGTGCCTTTCCCATCCCAAGCCTTCCCATGCTGCTCATTGCTGTCCAGAGTCACTATGCAGGGCAGAGCATAGCCCCTGGGAGGCTCACCAAGGTCACCAGTGCTTCCAACACAGTTCCATGGGATTCACCCTGTCACACAACCCATTCTCTCAGAGTGAGGACCTCCTTAAGCTAGCACAGGGGCACATATCTGCTGGATGCTTGTTCACCTCAAGCACTGAGACTTCAGGGGTGGGTGGCAGACAGACCAGCAGAAACCATGGCCCCTTTTCAGGAAACTCCACGCAGGCCTCTTCTTCCAAGGCATTTGTCCCTAAAAGCTGTGGTCACTTGTCCTCTGCTTCGGTGGGAACAGCCCTGGATTTTGGAAAGCACTGCATTAACCTGCTTCATGCATATAGTCTGAGTCATGTTCATTTACTACTGTGGAGTGGTGCTAATCGTGGAAGGCGGTGAAATTACATGCAGCAGCATTAAGCATGAAGAAGATTTCTAAAATTAAGAGCTCCTCCTTATAAAATACCAGTGCACCCCTTGCTGGATTTGCGCTTCACCACTGAGATGTCCTCAGAATTAGAAGAAAAAACCCCAGCTGAAGGATTGATGCCCCATCATATGGGTTTGATGCCACCTCGTGGTAGTTCCATGTCCTGATTTACAACGGAAGTGCTGAGTTAACGGTTGGACGCGACCGTAAAGGTCTTTTCCAGCCTAAACTATTCTATGCTTCTGTGTTTCCCAGGCGTGTTCCTTATAAATGAGAAATAAAGTTTGGAGAAAGAACGAAGGTATTGCAGATGTCCTGCTCTGCCCTTGCTCTTCAGTGCTGATTTGCAGCACTGCCTCCAAACAGTACTGTTACGAATTGTTAGTACGAACTTAAAATGCTGAGACTGCAAATTATACCCAATGATGTTATGTAGAAATACCTACAGGATACAGGATGTGACTATTAGAGAACATGTTGAGATGTTCTGGCACAAAACTAGCCACAGTTGCCTTGTCATCAAAGGACCTCAGACAGATGCTTCCATCCAACTTGCAGCTCTATTCGCAGGCTTTGAGAAGCTCTTTGCTCCCTTGGAGAGCAACTTCCTTCTCCACCCCAGTAGTTATTATATTGTGCTAAGAGTGTACTAAAGAGCTGAGTTACACCACCCTTTTCAAAGTGGGACAAGAGAAGTTACAAACACTGGTACCACTATTGCAGTTGAGGATCAGCTCTTTCAAGAGAAAATTGGTTCTCCAACCCTCTCAGCAAATAGGCTTTGTGGCAGCATAGAATTATTTTCTCTAATTCAGAGAGCACTGCAGCATTTCATGCAGTAAATGCTTTTGTTTGCCCTTTGAACTGTGGAAGAGATGCTATTTTACAGCTGACAGAACGCATTCTGCAGATGTTAGAATATAAAACTGTCACGTTTATTGATTGAATAATCACAGACTATGTAAAAACTGTCACAAAACGACTCCTTCTTAAAGGTTTTTTTCCCAGCCTTTCATCCTCATATCTGAAACGGCATTGCCTCAGCCCCTGTGGAAATGGGTAGATCCTGAAGGCAGTGGAGCTGGGATGTTGCTGCAGCTGCACTAACTACTCTTGGGTACTCAGCTTGGCTAATTCACTTCTGTTGGAGCCCTACAGTATCCCAGGCCTTTTGTTTTCATCTCTGGAACTATCTTGGACAGTCTGGGGGAAAAGAACCTCTGCAAACCATGCAGCTCCACAATACAATGCAGACAAATGTCACTTTACTGTACTTCTAAAGGAAATTGCTTTTGCAATGACATGTAACACAACCTGTAGTGTTTAGGTGCTTGTCTGTAGCACGTTCACCAGTCTGAACACATTCTCAATGTCTACATTAAGCTCCTGTAAACCCGTTTGGTAGCTAAAAACATCAGATGGGACGCTACATTCCTATTTGTTTCTATCACTTCCTATTAAATCCTATTTGACTGAAATTCTTCATCTTTGCTCTTTCTTTGAAATCTGCACATTTGAATCCGATCACAATCCATGCACAAATGAGGATGGAAAATAGACTAGCTCTGAAAAAACTTCCAGAAGCACCCATCTGAACAGACTTAAAAGGCTGAAGATGCTGAGACAGTGAGGGACCCATAAGCTATGTAGCAATTAATTCTCTTTCTCTCACAAATGGACTTGAAAAAGTGCAAGCTGCTATTTGCCAGATTAAAGGGAATTCTCAGCACATTTTTGCTTTTGCCAGGGGAATGCTGCTATTAACTGTGGACATATTGCTTAGATGCTATGGTCTCAGGCCCTTGAAGCTCTTCGTAAGAGGGATCAACCCCTTGACTGAAACTTGAGCTAGCGTAACAACTTCTCTTGACCCCAGAGGTTTGGCTGTACAGCAAGTAAGCCTTACACCTTGATTGAGTTTTGTTTAAATCACAGCAATCAAGGTGAACAAAAGACCTTCCTTGTATATGCCCTCACTTCCACAGCCAGCAGATGTGAAGAGAGCAGATATTCAGATTTAGGAGAAACACAACCCTTTGCCTGCTCTTCAGTGGAGAAAGAGGCATGATAAATAAGGAAAATCCAGCACAGGAGCTGGTAACAGCGGTCAAACCATGCAGTGATCAACATTATCCTCTGTAGGAATAAGCCTTTAACAGTGTTAACACCTTTCTGAGGAGGTGCAGAAGTGTTTAGGATGGTGTATCCAACCTGGCACCCACCTATCCACTGGAGAGGGTGCAGGTCCCACTCCTGCCCCATCTGCTGGCTCTGGGCAGGGCTGCAGACAACACAAGCTTTGGCAGATCTTGCCAGATGGCTGCGTTTAGGTGACATAAGAAAGACGTGGAACTGCTGAAGCAAGTCCAGAGGAGGCCATGAAGAAGATAAGGGGCTGTAGCATCTCCCATATGAAGACAGGCTGAGAAAATCAGGGCTGTTCAGCCTGGAGAAGAGAAGCTGCGTGGAGACCTCATAGAAGCCTCCAATATCTGAAAGGGCCTAGAAGGATGCTGGAGAGGGACTCTTCATCAGGGACTGTAGTGATAGGACAAGGGGTAATGGGTTCAGACTCAAAAAGGAGGGATTTAGTTTAGATATAAGGAAGAAGCTCTCCCCTGTGAGAGTGCTGAGAAGCTGGCACAGGTTCCTCAGAGGAAGCTCTCATCCTGGCAGTGTTCAAGGCCAGGTTGGTTGGGGCTTGGAGCAACTTGGTCTAGTTGTCTAGGTGTCACTGCCTGTGGCAGGGGGTTGGGACTGGACGAACTTCAAGGTCCCTTCCAACCCAAACCAGGCTGTGATTCTATGAACGTGAATCCCATCACACACCAGTCAGCCACTGATCTGGTTTGTCTGTTGGTGATAAAACCATCTGGATGTTCTGCCATTCCATTCTAGGGGGGACAAAACAGGCCAAAGTTTACTGCTTCTGAAAAATCTCCACTCCCACCCCCCTGCACCACCCAGGATTTGGTTATAACCTGTCTCTCACATATATCCTCCCCCCTGCCCTGCCTTCTTCTGCTGCTCCAATGTCTGGAAGGAATGGGATCTACCCGAGGGGAGCAGATCACCTATGACTCAAGGAGCATCTCCTGCTGCTATTTTAGCTCTCCATGGGGAGCTGATTGTTCACATTTTGTTTGCTGGTTCAACTTATTTTTAGTTGACAGAAACAGCTGTGAGGGGGAGAAGAAATAAGGAAAAATAGCCGACAACATGATTAACTTTTTAACTCAAAACGTTTCTCAATTAAAAGAAGCTAAATATTCCCTGTGCTCCTGGTACCGCTTTTCCACATCAGCAGTTGCTGTGCTCCCCAGGAACATTACACAGGTTTATGGATGGAGGCGGAGGTGGATCTGGATAGGAGAAAGCTGGTCCACAGCAGCTTGTCCCCTGTGGGGAGTGCATGAGGGGCTGCCTGCCCCAGCATGGCCAGCACTGTGGTGTGAGCTCAGAAAAGCTCAAGCAGCAGAGCTCAGGCTTCTCAACCATAGAATGTGATCACTGGTGATGGTTCAAAGCTCTCCTGACCCCTTGCAAAGGTGTATGAGCTGAGAAGCATCCAGAAGTTTGTGTTCAAGCGATGAAAAGCACTTGTGAAATCCTTACATAAAACTCACACACACACTACGAGGAAGAGAACTTGCTGGGGCTGACAGTGTTTATTCAAGGTACACAAAGTGGAAAAGTTTCACATTGCAAATTGTGACACAGTCATTTCACGTCCCACAAAAGGACAGCCCCTCTTGTTGCTGCTCTTTCTAAAAGGCTCAGGAAAATCCTTAGGTGAGCTAAAGCAGGAGCTGATTTTCCCCATGTTGCTCTGTTTGCCCGCCAGCCTTTTCAGTACCCCTCTTTATCACCCTCTGCCCTTTGTCTCCTGAGGATCAGGGCTTTCCTCTTCGTCCTTGACTTGGGTTTGAACTCTGACTCCCAATTGTCTTCCTAATTCCCCCTCAGCCTCATGCAAGGCCACGAGGGGGTCAGAGCAGGGCTCTGAGCTGTGGGGTGATACTGCACTTCTGGACACCAGAAATGGACTCTGTCACAGAACCATGAAATCAACTGGATTGGAAAAGACCTCTAAGATCATCAGTCTCTCTAGTAGTAAGGTGCCCAGAACTGAACACAGGATTCAAGGTGCTGCCTGGGCAGCCCTATGTCTTCCTCTAGCAGGCGCATTCTCCCTGCTGCTCTTGCTCCAGCACTGACACCCTTACACCCCAGATACTCAGGGTGCAAATAGGTGGAAATAAGGCACAAAGATTCCCATAGTAGTTGTCTGGTGTAGCTCCCTTGGCTGAGCAAGCCCTGGTGCCACAGCAGGTGGGGCAGGGAAAGCTACTGCCGGATGGGGCCTGGCACGGAGGAGGGAACCATGTGCTACAAGGGAGCCGGGGGACTGACTCGGCAGGAGCATGGCGGCAGCCTTGAGGGGAACGGCAGAGCCACCGCTGCCATGGAAACACCCTCACAAGGCGGGGGAGAGGGTGTCCGTCCGCCCCGAACGCATGCGCTGGGCAGCTCGAACCGCCAACTGTCCCGATTCGAATTCGCATCCTCGCAGTCCAATCACAGCCTGCGGTCTGGGGCGGGCCCCGCCCCTCGTCGGCCTTTCAGCCAATCACGATGTCTGCTGTGTTTAAAAAAAAAGTGCGCGCTGCCGGTAGGCGTCGCTCAGCAGAGGAGAGCCAATCGCGAGCTGGAGGCGGCCTCGGGGGGCGTGGCCTGGGCGGGGCCACCCCGCGAGCCTTCCTTGTACCTCGCTGAGCGGCAAATGGAGGGCGTGGTCGGAGGGTGGGGGCGTGGCCTCTCTGGAAGCCCCGCCCCGCGGCGGCCGGTTCTGCCCCGCCCCCCCGCGGCGCCCCTCAGTCGGAGCCGGTCTGGGCGCGGCGGCTGCGAAGTCTGCTCGGTGCCTGGGGGAGCACCGTGATGAAGGCGGGCGGTGAGTGCGGGCCGGCCCGCCGGCTTCGGGATGCTGCTTCCTCCTTCTCCCTCCATCCTCTACAGCTCTGAGGAACGCCGGCCGCTCCGCGGCTCCCTCACACCTCTCTGGGCTCGCTCTGAAGGCGGCAGGAGCGGGAGGGCTGCGCCTCGGGGGAGTGGGCATTTCGCGGGCTTCGTTGCGGCTCCTGGGCGAGCTGAGAGGCCGGCGGCGGCGGGACCGGCGGCTGTGGCGGCAGCGCGCCGAAATTCAAACAGCGGCGGCGGGAAAGGGGGAATTGGCGGGGGGGAAGGGGCCAGGGGGCTCCGGTCAACCCGGGTCGCGCTACTCAGGGCTCTGTCGCCTCGCCGGGGTGTTGGTGAGGCCGCGCTTTTCCCTCACCCTCGTTGGAGGAGCCGCGGCAGTACCTAGTGGAAAGCGCTTTAGCGCTTCCAGCTCCGAAAGTGGGTATTGAGGAATGCAGGTTGCGTTGGAGCTGCTGGTAAGATGGATCTCGGCTGTTGGGCGCAAATGAATAGGCGGGAAGCCCATTTAAACACAGGAAAAAGCAGGTTTTAGGCTCAGGATGGTGCAAGTTGCCCAGAGCCGTTGTGGAATCTGCAGGTTTCCAAACCTGGCCGCAGATGGGTGAGCTCCGCAGGGCTCTTCCAGCCCCAACCACTCTGGTTTGGGGAAGCAGCAACTTGAGAATTTCCCTGTGCGACTTCCTGGCCTTTGAAACTAAGTTTTCTCATCCCTGAATTGCCCAAGTACCCTGTGTCCCCCAGTTATTTGGATGTTTATATTGGTATAGCTGGCATACCAGTGTGGAAGTCTGTTCCTTTTCCATAGCAATAGTGGTGCTGAAGTTTGCTCCAGAAAGTGGAAGTGGATGTGGAGGACAGCAGTGTTCTGCCTTGCACACATCTAAAAGCTTGTATTTTCATGGGGATAGCTTTTTAATCAAAGACAGGTAACTGGTAACATGCTGCTTGTGAAATACTGGGTGCTATTTTGTGTCAGGCTGGTGGTTCATTTCATTAAACCTGATGTGCCAAGGACATTAATAGCACGTAGGAACAGGAAAACATGTATTAACTCAGTGGTGACTACGGCTCATGGACCCTTTAGGAATCTGCAGGCTCCTGTTAAGGAGCCTGCTGACAACCCAGCTGACCTCTCCTTTACAAACTGAAATCCCACTATTAAGTAATTGAGTCTGATGCAGCAATTCTGCTTTGAATAAATTGTCTGTGGGCTCTGCAGTTTGTGACTGCTATCAACTGAGAAAGAAAAGTTGGGGCTTCGAGTAGGTAAATGAAGTTGCAGTAGTGACAGGTTAACTGAACGCAGTCAAATGGGCATGAAGGGGTTTTTGATGAAGAGAACCCAAGCATGAGCCGTCCCTTCTGAGCCTCTCAGCTTAATTAGCTAAACTGAAGGAGTCACTTGCTGCTCTGTGGCTCAGTCTTACAGCATTACATGACCCATGCTAAAGTGTGATTAATATGTTTGAAGAAGTGTCCTGTGCTGCAGTAAATAGGTACTGAAGTAAACAAGTATTTAGGTATGTGTGTGCTCTGTAGTGTATTTTCTCCATGTACTGTTCCATCACTAACAGAGGTGTCTCCTGGTTTTGTTTTCTAGTGATTCACTGTAGATGTTCCAGGTGTTTTTCTTTCCCTTCGAAGCGAAGGGTAAGAAAGCGGCCTCGAGTCCTGACATTGTTAAGCCTGCCTGAGGATGTCCTGTTCCACGTTCTGAAAGGCCTTCCTGCTAAGGACATCCTCTCAGTCAGAGCTGTGAGTCCACTACTGCTTCCCCTCTGTCCTGCACCATGGCTGGTCTCTGCCTTTAGGAGCCAGGACTACACAGGGTAAAGGCTGGCTTCTCATGTCAGAGTAAACCTGAGGAGAACAAAAGCATCATATGTGCAGTAATTAGGTTTTTGCTACCCCAGTAGCAGTTTTATTTTTCAGGACTCAGTTGAAGAAGATTAGCATTTGTAAATGGCTCTATGTAAATTTCCTATGGGAATTGTTCTACTAGATGGCTGTGGCTGAACAAACTGGTTTGGCTTAGCCTTACTGGGGATTAGGCAGGTAACAAGTTATGATTAGAATCATGGAATCAGCTGGGTCAGAAAAGACCTTTAAGATCATCAAGTCCAACCATTCCCCAGCACTGCCAAGGCCGTCACTAAATCGTGTCACTAAGGGCCTCATCTACACAGTTTGTAAACACTTCCAGGGATGGTGATTCCACCAATGCCCTGGGCAGCCTGTTCCAATGTCTAACCACCCTTTGGGGAAGGAATTGTTCGTAATATCCAGTCTAAACCTCCTGTGACACAGCATGAGGCTGTTTCCTCTTGTTCTACCCTTTGTTGCTTGGGAGAAGGGACCAGCCACCTCCTGGCTCCATCTTCCTTTCAGGTACTCGTAGAGGCCAATAAGGTCCTCCCTGAGCCTTCTCATCTCCAGACTAAACCCTCCCAGTTCCCTCAGCCATTCCTCATCACACTTGTTCTCCAAACCCTTCACCAGCTCCATTGCCCTTCTCTGGACCCGCTCCAGCACCTCAATGTCTCTCTTGTAGTGGAGGGCCCAGGACTGAACACAGGATTAGAGGTGCAGCCTCACCCAGTACACGGTGACAGTCAGTGCCCTGATCCTGCTGCCACAATGGTGCTGATACAGGCCAGGGTGCTGTTGGCTTCTTGACTGCCTGGGGCACAAGCTCGCTCATGTTCAGCTCCATCAATCAGCACCCCAGGTCCTTTTCCATGGGCAGTTTTCCAGCTGCTCTTCCTCAAGCCTGGAGCATTGCATGAGGTTGTAGCTTGTAACTAATTTGATACCTATCTGAAATCAAATTGCAAAGAACTGTTTTTCTGCTGGTCCTTTTATTTTAGTAATTCTTATTTACACTCCCCCTTGCAGGTGCATTCACATCTTAAATACCTTGTGGATAATCATGCTAGTGTTTGGGCATGTGCAAGTTTCCAAGAAATGTGGCCTTCTCCAAGCAATCTGAAGATGTTTGAAAGGTAAGCTTTAAGAATCAAATTTGTCTGACCTCATAGAAGAGGCTGTTTTTTAAAGGTAGATACACAATTCCAGTGAGTCCTCACTATCAGTGGAGGATCTGACCTTCCTTTTTTGTAGAAGTCTTTGCTCAGCGTGATGGAGGATTGTTGATTTCATGTCAAAATTGCAGCTTATAACTGCTGTCTCTAACTGGAGCAGAGCCCATTACATATACCAAAGTTATTTCTCTTTAAGGGCACTAATATTTAAGGGAAGATAGCACATTAACTAAAACCTGCTACTGGTGTGTTCATATGAATGTGCAAGTGACATCAGAGGCTGAAGAGCACAACCGTATTTCTGAGTCTAAGTTGGTTTGTGCACTTCTTGCTCACATTGTGAACTGTATTGAAAAATGGGTACATTCCAGTATTAAAATGAGTGAGGTTTGAAAGGATGATGAACGTGCTTAAAAAGGATTGAGAATGTCTCTATCCACCACATTTGAAGGGGCATCTCTCAGTTTAAATGTCATGATAGTTGTCTTGCTTCAGACTATGTATATATTATGTTCCTTCTGAAGAAGACTGCTTCACAGAAGAAAACTGTGCACATCAGTTTGCAAGGGAGGCATTCAAGGGCTTGATGCATGTCCTTGAGGGTACAGGAACCAAAATATATTACTGCATTCTGTTGTTTCGGGTGTTGCATGGGAATGAGAAACCATTCCTGTGAATTGCTGAATTATCCTGGATGTGGGCATACAAAAGGATTGAAGCAAGAAAAGCCTCAGAGTAACTTGGGTGTAACTTCTGTAGTGAACAGTACATGTGCTTGTGGTTGCTGATCATCAAATGACATCCTGTCCTCCACTGAAGTAACTTGTTTGAGAATGTGGGCTTGGAGGCACCTCCTGATGTCAACCTCAAGTATCTTCTTTATTCCCCATTCAGGGCTGCTGAAAGGGGTAACTTTGAAGCTGCTGTGAAGCTGGGCATAGCGTACCTGTACAATGAAGGCTGTAAGTGTGGAAGCTTGTACTTGGGTTTTTGGGGAAGATGGCACAACAGAAGGAAATGTAGATGAGCTACAGACCTATTTGTAGGTACAGATGAGACTGTCTCATCATAAAACTGGCACTTTTACTGGCTGCTTACAAAGCTATTTCTCCTGTATCTCAAACACTCGTGGTTTTGTATGCAATTCTACAGCAGTGAAGTGGAGGGCCAGTCTGCTGTGTTCAGTGGGCGCTTGGGTCTCACTGTGAAACCTCTTCAGTGCAGCTTTAGTACTGGCCACTAAACTGCCAGGTGTTAAGTGATAGTATAGTGCATATCTCTTCTAAAGAAGTCAATGCATAGCTTGTGATTTCATGTTTAGAAATTCTTCTTTATAAACTGATCAGACTTGGCTACTTACCTCATGTGATAAATGTAAGAGGAGAGGCTTACTCCTTGCAGAGGGCACCTGCAAGGCAAGTGGCTTTTGTACCAGTTTGTGCACTGACAGGAATTAACATTGCTTTGGCTGCTGATATTTGCAGAACCACCTCCCTCCCCAACTTAGGGTTTTCTGTTCCTAAAGACTGATTGCAGGGAGATTTTTCTTGCCATCTGCATGATTTTTAAGGCTCTAAAAGGAAGATGCTAATCAATCTTTACCTAATTCTATCCTATTGTCTGACTTGGCCTGACTAAACCCTAAGCAGGCATTGTGAATAAACTCTAAATGATTTCTGGCTGGTTTTGTTCAGTGTCCATCTCTGATGAGGGCCGTGCAGAAGTGAACGGATTAAAGGCATCCCATTTCTTCAGCCTGGCAGAGCGTCTGAATGTGTCTGCAGCTCCATTTATCTGGCTTTTCATCCGTCCTCCCTGGTCCCTGAGTGGAAGCTGTTGTAAAGCTGTGGTCTATGAGAGTCTCAAAGCAGTGTGTCAGTTGGAGAAAGTAAGATTTCTTTCTGCCTTTGACTTTAATGTAGGCTAGAAGCTGCATGTGGTTATTTCAGAAAATGTATTTTGTTTCCCCAAGTTGCTCCTATGCTCTTGTTGCTTAAATGACTGTGGATCAATCATTTTAATGAATTTATTGCCAAACCACACTTGGTGGTATATCATGAGTGCCAGAGGCCTGTACTGTGTCTCCTGAGAGAAACAGTAAGTTCTCATAGGTAACAAACATTGGGGAAAGGAAAGGGGAGGAATGATGGAAAGGCAACTAATATTGTACTCTGGAATTGCTAGCAAAAATTGCCACTGTTCTTTGTCTTTAACAATACTTTATCTCAATTGCTTTCTTCAGGCTGAAAAAGGCTCTATTCTCCACTGCTTGGCCAAGATCTTGAGTCTCTTTGAGGTGAGCAGTGTTTCTGGTCTGATGTGCTCAGGTACCTTTTTTTGGTGGTGCTAATGCTGCCTACCTTGATTTAAAAACAAATGCTCTTATATTTCTCAAGTAGGTTAGGAAATTCTGCTCTCATGAGTTTAATTTGTTGAGTTTTTAAAGGAACACCATCAACTTAGTTTATTGGATTCTACAAACAGTGAAATTAATTTTGGTTTGCTCATGGGCTTGCAGTGTGCTCTGGTCTGAAAGGAAGACTTCCAGTCATAATGCATATCCAAAAAACCCCAGTTCTTCAGTGGCAAACGAGCCAAAAAGTTTTTGTCTTGCTGAGGGAAACCACTGCAGGCTTCCTGAGCCTGGAACTGCCAATGGCAGCACCGAGTGGATGTGGGAGCTCATCCTTCATAGTGTGAAGGGGACTTGTAACTGGTTGGTTCTACTCTGTAGCTTTCAGTGGGTTCTGGAGTATTGAGACCTGGCATCTGGATCATTGTGCCTTTTGTTCTTAGGATGAAGAAAAAAGAAAAGAATCTCTCGAAATGTTTGAAGAATCTTCCAAGCAGGGTTGTTTAAACAGCTCCTACCTCCTTTGGGAAAGCAATCAGAAGGCTGCTGTAAGTAGTATATTTTTTTCCCAAAACAGCTTCTTCATTGTAGCTTCTAGATCTGTTATGTGCAATGAGTGTACACAGAAGGAAATTGCTGTTCCTCAGAACTTACCTCCTTCATAAACAAAGAGAGCACCAAGAAGTATCTTAAATGAGCTTTGTGTCTGCCTTAGTGTTTAAAGTGGGTCTACGAGCAGTTGTAGCCAAGATGCAAGCAGAGATCCTTTATTACTGACTCTGCTGGCTAGTGATGATATGACTCACTGGGGAACAGGAGTGGGGAGGCTGCTTGCATGATCAGCAATAAATCTGCCAAAGCTCTCCTGTTGGAATCCCGAGTGATCTGTCTCATTCCTGTGAGACCTTGGACAAGAATTGCAGCCAGGTCCTTAAAAACAGCCTTGTCATCGTGTTGAGAAACAGGCTGTTTGTGAACTAATCCTTGAACTCACAGGAAGTGATTTTTCTCTGGATATTAGTACTACAGTCTTGTTCATTGTGTGGAGGTGATGGGGTTTAAAATCTGTTTGCATTCCTCTCTGTAGATGTCAGATCCTGGCAGATACCTCCAAAGTCTCAGGAAGCTAAGAGATTTTGCAGTGAAGGGCTGCTGGGAAGCACAGGTAAGACTGACTTTTCCCAGGAAAACAGACTTTATTTGGTCTTTCTATGTGGCTACTGTAGATTTTGACTCCTCCCTTTAGAAGCAGGGTCAAAATTGCTGAGTAGTGTCTCTGTGTTTATTTACTCTGTGGGTCCCAGTCTTTTGGAAAATGCAGCTGGCCTCTGGTACAATCTGAGTAAAGACACATCTTTTGAGGCACTTAAAAGCCTGCCCCAAATAATGTGTGTTCAAGTTGAAGCCAAACTTAAGATCTAATGATCCAAGTAGTTTGTCATGTTTGCTTTATAATTTCAGCAGGAAAATTACAGGATCCTATCTTGCCTTAGTTTGCATTTGATAAAAATGAAACAACAAACTTTCTTTCGTGTTTTCTCTCCTACAGATAGCTTTAGCCAAAGCTTGTGGTAATGGAAACCAACTAGGATTAGAAGCAAAATCTTCCAGTGAAATGGTGTCTCAAATCTTTCAAGCTTCTCTTCCTATCAGCAAGCAAAGTATCTTCACTGTGCAGAAAGGAATGAATGAAACAATGAGGTAAAAACTCAGATCCAGGAGTCAGGCCACACAGCAGAATCCATTGCCTATTTCCCTCTATGTCTGCAGAGGGAAACAAATCTACAACAACATCTGTGGGAAGATAGAAGTTTTTTGCTTTGCTCTTCTGTGATGCATTGTGTACAATCAGAGAAACACATGGCATTTCACAGAGGAAGTACCAGAGCCGTTATTTCAAGCCCTGATGAAGAGCAGAAGTGAGGGTGTGAGAGTTTTTTCTGGACTCTTAAGTCCTTGCATTTGTCAGTACTAACCAAGAACTGGAGGCACTGTTTGGCTTGTTGGAGTTATAATTACTCTCTAGTTATCTTAAGTGGCATTTAGCCTCCCAGCTGATGTGCCCTACATTTTCCTTGTGCAAGCACCTATTATGGGACAGTTTCTAATTCCATTTCACAGACACCTTAAGCCTGTTGACCTTCAGAGTCTAACAGGCCTCTGGTTTTAAATCCTTATCTCAGTGCAGCATGTCATTTTTCTGATAATTCTTTTGGTGCAATTTTCTGGCTTGGAACTTTGGAGTGGAGAAGGGACTTGGTCATGAGGAATGGGGAGGTTGTTCAGCACGCTTTGAATGGCTTCTAACTGTGCAGATTATGTCTCTTTCCTGTCTAGGTACATCCTGATTGACTGGCTGGTGGAAGTGGCTACCATGAAAGACTTCTCTAGCCTATGCCTTCACATGACAGTGGGATGTGTGGATCGTTACTTGAAGCTGAGACCTGTACCTCGGGCTCGACTCCAGCTTTTGGGAATAGCCTGCATGGTCATTTGCACACGGTAGGGTTCTGACTGGTCAACAGAGGTGCTTATTGTGATCATTCACATTCATTTCTGCAGCTCAAGTTTCCTCTCCCCTGCTAATAATAGTGCTGGAAAGAATCTTTGTCTGTCTTCTACATTGACTGCTGCTTGAGCTATGTTCACATACAAACACAATCACTGCAAATGAGGCACAATGTAACTCCTTGAACATGTTTTTAAATATTAAAAACTCCACAGTGGTGGAGTTTTTCATGTTTAAAAATATCATCTAAATGCATGCAGTCAGCAACTGAAGTTTTTCATGCCACATTAGCATGAGTGGGTTACTCATAAGGAACAACTGCAGCAGCGATGTTGCATAGTTTAGTCTGTTATGTTGAGATGAACCACGTTGTAGTGTCAAATTATTCTTCTGTGTTAGTTTCCTTAATATCTTGCATCTTAACCTAGGGAATGCTTCATAAATGAACATTGGAACATTGTAGTAGGTGGTTCCAGCTTAAAGGTGAAATAAATTAAGAGCTGCTGTTCTTTCTTTCCTGGGAAAGTACCTTACAAAGTTGTTTAACTCTTTGGTCATCTTGGGTGCATTTATCTGCCACAAAAACATCAGTGCACAGGTGCACACATTCACTTTCTTCTGGGGCTGTTTCTACTGCAGTTTCATCAGCAAAGAGATCCTGACAATCCGGGAAGCTGTGTGGCTCACAGACAACACCTACAAATACGAAGACTTGGTCCGAATGATGGGCGAGATCATTTCTGCCCTAGAAGGAAAGATAAGGGTGAGTTTGGAAAGTGGATGGAGTATTTCACCCCTTGGGCTGCTGGTGAAGTCAGACTATTGCAATTAATCCTCATTATCTAAGAGGCTGGTTGTATGGGAGTGTTCTCTATCAACTGTGGAGACCATATGTATTTCAGAGCATGCAGATACAAAACCCTCTGCCTTTCTGTAGAGTTTAAAACTTAAGCCATTTATTCTTTTGCTGGAGAATGTTTCAGTGTCAGTGTAGCAGTTAGAAAAACAAACAAAAAATCCTCATGTAATGGGAACAGCATCTCCTAGAAACAACTGTTCTAAATACTCAGTGCTTGTCTTATATTCCCAACCTCTGTTCTCCTCTCTGCATTAGATACCTACCATTGTGGACTACAAAGAAGTATTGTCAAACATAGTTTCACTGGAGAGAAGAACTCTTCACCTTTACAGCTTCATTTGCGAACTGTCACTCTTAAACACAAGCCTTTGTGTGTATTCTCCAGCTCGGGTGGCAGCTGCAGCGCTGCTGCTGTCTAAGATCCTACACAGGCAAGGTAACAAACCTAGCCTTAAGTGAAGCTCAGCATGGGATGTCAGCCTGCTTTGTCTCTTTAGGAAGCCTTTAGGGTTTTGGGGGTTGCTTAGTCTTTAGACAATATGTCCCAATCACTTGGCTGGGGGAGAAGAGGAGACCAGGTATAAGACTTCAGAATGAAGAGCTGAGTTTAGTCTGGTTTACCTCTTAATAGCTATAATGAACAAGTGTCAGACTATGCAAGCATTGTGTTTAAATGAGATTTAAGATTTCTATACTTAGGTATAACTTCAGTTTGGCAGGTAAACCTACCCTTGAAGCTAATTATGAACTATGTACAGGGATAAGATTGTAAAGATCATGATCTTTATCCCTTAAAAACATGTCTCTGATTACAGAACTGCTAAGCTCTGTGCAATTGTAATGTGTTCTCTTCCCAGCACGCCCCTGGACCAGCCAGCTGTCTGAGTGCACCGGTTTCTCCCTTGAAGACCTGCTGCCCTGTGTCCTAAGCCTCTACCAAAAGTGGTAATAGTTTTAGAACTCTTTTGGAAGGGCACATTTGTACTTGGATTCCAGCTCTCGCAGACATACTGCACCAATAGGGTCAGCCCTTCCCAGTGGCAGAGGTGGCTTTGGCAAACTGCCTTGTTTCCCCTGACACAAGGCACAAAGGGGAAACAGGGGCCAGTTCAGGGACAGCTCTTCTATTTCTCCCATTTGGTAGTGGCTCTGGGTTACAGAAGATTTTATGCTCCTCAAGGCTTCACGGGTTTCAGCTTGCCAAACAGCTCTATTTTCAGAAGACTGAAACTGGCTTATTGGGGAGCTTCAGAAGGAGTTCCAGGAGCAGAAATAGCTCCTTTTACAAGAGTACAAGGCGAATATTTTGTTTATCCTCAGGAACAGAAAATGAATTAGATTCTCATATGCTTAGAAACCAAGTGTCCTATCTAGCTGCTTAGTAGCTCTGCTGAAACACCAACTTCCTTAGCACAGAGCTGAGATGGACAGAGAGAGCTGAGAGAACTTAAATTAGCAGGGTCTGTTAAAATTGCTTCATATAATCCATTCTAAGATTGGGGCTTTAATCTTTCTTTCCAGCTTCCACGATGATGTTCCAAAGGATTATAGGCAGGTGTCCTTAACGGCAGTGAAACAACGATTTGAGGATGAGCGTTATGAAGAGATAGGCAAGGAGAAGGTTGGTGAACTCTTGATCTGTCTTTGCTGATGTCTGATACCCACAGCAAAGCTACCATACAGCAGGATGTGATAAGCTGCAAATAATGGGAAGTGGGTTCTAACTTCAGACTTTTGGAGAGGATATCTAAAGTGGTAGCTTTAAACTTTATCTGTGGGACATTAACTGTTCTGTTTGAGTACATGTAGGAAGAACTCACTGGGATAGATTTCTCTTGGAAAAAAAATAGCCTCCTCCTGGCTATTTATTCTTCATGGGAATCTCATGGTCTAATTCTTACTGGCTCTTTGATTTTTTAGATGATGAGTTACAGCCAGCTCTGTTCAGTGCTGGGTGTGAAACAGGAGGATCCGGAGCCCAATCCCTTGCATACAAATGTGGTGGAAATTCAGACTTTCCTAAGCTCTCCCTCTGGCAAGAGAACAAAAAGGCCAGTATAACTCCTCACTGTAAATGTTGCTGAAGATCAGCATGAGCTTTTCCTCCTCTGGTATCCTGAGGCTTCATTCTTAAATATGATAAATCTTTCTGTAATTACCTTATCATACCTGTGAAAAGAGACAGAAGAGAAGACTTGGCTTTTAATGTGTGACTTGTGGATTTCCTTGCTACAGGAGGAGGGAAGACAGCATTCAGGATGACAGAGGCAGCTTTGTGACTACGCCCACAGCAGAGCTATCCACCCAGGAGGAAAGTCTTCTAGATAACTTCCTAGACTGGAGTTTAGATTCCTGCTCTGGTTATGAAGGTGATCAGGAAAGTGAAGGCGAGAGAGATGGAGATGGTGAGGGGTTTGTTCTCTTTTATAAAAGCAGATGAGAATTAAAACTGTCTTTTCATCTTTGCTTAAAACTGTTTCTCAGGCAACAGAAGCCTGAACTTTCAGCTGAAGACCAGTTGGAAAAACTCTCCCCCTTCCCCTGTAGTTATAACTGTTGAACTATTTTAGCGGTATATTGTTCTCTTTCTCTAGACTGCTTCAGAGCGTGATGAAGCGTCTGTAGTTACTCAGCATTTCAAAGTGAGCCTGTTTGCAGGTCCTGCTGATAGTGGACCAAATGTGATTGATGTCCCACTGTTAGATATGCTGTGTTATCAATCTTGCTGACTTTACGACTGGCTGTTCATTTTCTAAACAGCTCTTGCTACCTATCCAAACAGTCTGAGGGGGAGAAAAGATTCTGTTTTAACTGGAAAGGGGCTTTTCACAAGGGCAGCTAGTGATAAGACAAGGGGGAATGGCTTTAACATGGAACAGGAGATTGAGATATAGCACTAGGAAGTTCTTCCCTCTGAGGGTGGTGAGGCCCTGGCACAGGTTACCCAGAGACGCTGTGGCTGCCCCATCCCTGGCAGTGTTCAAGACCAGGTTGGACAGCACTTGGAGCAACCTGGTCTATTGGAAGGTGTTCCTCCCCATGGCAGGGCATTAGCACTGGATGAGCTTTAAGGTCTCTTCCAACCAAAACAATTCCATAAAATGAGGGTGAATTTAGTGCTCTACCCTCCCATGTGTAGGTAGAGATTAGATTTCCAATCTCGGTTGATTGTTTTCTGCTTGAATGCCTGCTTGGTGTTGCCCAAATCAAAACTAATTCTTTTCTTTCACCACCCCACAGTGACAAGTCCCAGTGGGATCCTGGACATGACAGTGGTTTACATGGATCCTGCAGAGCACTGCTGTCAGGACTCCAGTGATGAGGACAACCTAACTGTGGAGTGGGGTGGGCACACAGTGCCCCTGGGGGAGGCAAAGCTACTGGATGACACTCACAGCCTTTCAGCATATCTCACCCCAAGAAATCCTAACCTGGAAGGGAGCTCAGGCTACTCTTCTGTCAACAGTGCCAGTCCTATGTCTTCTTTAGAAGGCAGCCTTGGAGTACCTCTGAAACCTACCTCAGCACTATCTGCTGGCAGTGCCAGGAGCAAGGAGCCATACCTGCCTCACTACCTGGAACCATGTTTACAGTCAGCCTGTGCTAGGCCTGACGCAGGCAAGTGTGACAGAAGGCAAGTCAAGAGGAAAAACGTGGCAGAACACAGTGAAGAAAGGGTCAACTTGGGCTTCCTCAGCCTCTGATTTCCTCATGCTCTTTACTTTTCTAAGATTTCTGGAATCAGTGTTTCTGTTGTAGCCATACAGGGATGATAGTGAATAATTATCAGTACCTCCAAAAACGGCCCTTCCCCTCAACTTTGCTTATGTCTCTTTTGTAACCTGTAGCTCACTTCTAGGCCACTTCCTTCCTTGATAGCTGCCTTTTTAAAGTATTCCCTGTTGTCTGATCCTCTGCAAAATAAGATCCTTCTCCACATAGGAAATGTTATAGCTCACTTCTGTCATAGCTCACCAGTTACTCCTTGGTGATAGGAACGAACTTGTTGTGTCCCTTGCTTCGCTGTGAGGCCTGGTACCATAAATGAAAAGAATTTACTTCGGTTCTCAAGTTAATTGCTGGAACACTATGTTTGAATTCTTCCACTTGAAAGACCTTTTTGAGGATGTGCTGCCTTTTCCTTCTGGCCAGGTACTGTCTCATTTAGCTGGTGCTTCCCTCTTCTATGTATATACCATTTGCTGCACTGATACAAGGTTTTTATGGATACAGTCGAGGTAAATGAAGGCTCACTGCAGGTCTGAGCTTCTTTTTTTACCTACCTCTCAGATGATTTTTAACTCCATTGCCTCTGGCTCTAGCTGCCATGTTTTCCTACCCTAAAAGAAATCCTTCTTTTGTGCCTTAATGCTTCACTGCCGAGTGCTCCAGTAACGTGATCTCTGTGAACTGTTGTCTCTGCTGGAAATGTGGTTGAACTGCTTCCTCCAGCTGCTGCCTCCACTTCACTTTGTGTCTTGCACAGTCTTCCTTGCTGTTTCCATTAACATGTCCTCAAGGAAAGCACAACTCACTTGAACACTAGACCCAGGCAGCAATGCAGGAAGGGCAGTCAGTCTCTTACTGAAAGCCCTAATTTAGGCCTTCCTATTGGCACCTAAGCTGCAAGGGCAGCATCTGCTTCTCTTGCCAATGATAAAATCTGTGCTGGCCACCTCCACTGACCTCAGCCCAGCAAGCCTGGGCTACATCTCCTTCAGCCTGTGAACACGAGGAGAACATCTTCTCTTGACAAACACCATTGAAATACCAAGGTACAAGACGTGCAGGGGACATCACTGAACTGAACACTGAACT
The DNA here is from genome assembly GCF_963264785.1 of Psittacula echo. Lineage (NCBI taxonomy): Eukaryota > Metazoa > Chordata > Aves > Psittaciformes > Psittacidae > Psittacula > Psittacula echo. Next base: position 18,238,026 of record NC_137739.1, on the reverse strand, counting down.
GGACTGCCTTTTCCTCTGGTTAGAAGTTACTGTGGCAGTTGGCAGCAGTTCAGATACACACAGTGTAGTGATTTTTCTTATAAAAAACTTTTTTAATACAGGTGGCTCCATGTCTTACTTCAGTGAGTTGTGTCACACTGCCCCAGGGCTGTGAGAACATGGGATGGGGGGGAGTTGAGGTCAGGGTCTAGTTCTTGGAATTAATATCTTGCATGAGCAGCTGGGGGAACAGCCAGCTGAAACCACCCTCACAACTCTACAGCAGCCCCAGAAAGGCCTTGAACATGCCACATAACCAACACAGAGCAGCTCTGGGTGCTTGGCCACAAAGTTTATTACAAAACTATGTACTGTCACTCTAGTTAAAATAAAAAAGAAGTCCCTGATTTAGTTTTCTGTGCCAGGCTTTGCCCTTCTCCTTGTGGCTACTACATCACATTTCGACCTACCACACAGGGGCATCTTCACATTAACTTCTTACAACAGCAGCTCAAAATTTAGCATTGGCTCACATTAAAACTGTTCTAAAATAGGTGGGTAAAGGTTAAATAGCTGTGAGAAAGGCCTCATGCTGCAGAAAGCTTTCAACACTTTTCCTGTGCCATTTCTCTTGATCTGAAAAGAACAAAATACAAACATTCATCAGTTCAATTCCTTCCCAGAAGAGTAACTGAGATGATGAGGAGCTAGCTCTTTGTGTTGGGGCTTGGTGCTTAATCTAGTGGCCTTGCTGAGGCTAAAATGAGTCCCATCTCTGTCAAAGCCTCAGTCTTGGAGGTGTCTCCTGGACAGAACAGAGCACCTGTGACTAGAGCTACCACTTAATGCCACAATAAAACCAGAGCTAAAGCTGCTTTCTGAAAAGGAAAAGCAAAAGCTACAGCCCAGAGCCTTGGTTCTTTAAAGACAGAAATTTTAAAAGGACCAGAGTGCATCAATCTGCATTTTGTTACCACCTCCACACCCCTGCAGACTGTTGAACCTGCTTGGTTAATCCTGGCTGGATTCCTCCAAGGACAAGTATGTCCAGAAAGAAATGGAGGAAACATGCTGTGACATAGGCTAAGCCTGACTTTTAGCACTGGGCTGGGCTCTTTACTGGGAATGGTGAAGGGCCAGTGCTCCCTCCACACATCAGGAAAGAGATCTTACAGCCTGCTCCATCCTCACCTCCCCAGGCACTCTGGGGCACATGGAGCAGAGCAGCAGCACCAAGCTGCTGCTGTGCTCACAGCAGTGCAGGGGGGGCAAGTGCTCCATGCTGTTACCATCCAAACCATGGCACTTACTCAGGGCACCATTTTGATATCCACTGAGTCATAAGCTGAACCTTTCATCTTTTCTAGTGGCTTCTTAAAGAGCTGCCGCAGGGCCTCATAGTCAGGCTTTGTCTCGTACTCCAGCGCCGTTACTTGCTGCAGGTAGCTCTGTAGGGCATCTGCAAGGCCAACAGCATCACTGCATGGAGCAGCACAGTAGTAGCCCAGCTGTCTCTACAGAGCTGGCAATATGTGCCTCTCCAGCAAGGCTCATGGATACAGATAATAGGTAGCAGTCCTCCTTGTTTTGCTGTAAAAACAAGGGATTTGTCCACAGGAGCTTGTCAGTCTGTGCAGTGCTTGGTCACCACTGCCAGTGGCAGCCACGCTGGACAAGCAGCCCAGCAGAGAGAAGGCTCTAGCTTCAGGTACCCTCAATCCTCCTTCCCCAAGTCCCACTGTCACAAAGAGCAAGCCTGTACCTGGAATGGATCTCTGCCTGAAGCACAGCCGAAGAAGGCATTTCACATCCTCTCTGTACCTGGAATGATCAGTGCAGAGAGCTGTCAGATGAGGAGCAATGGAGCAGGCACCTGAGCAGCCTGTCTTGGGCAACAGGGACAGAAAAGAAACAAGGCTGAATTCAGATGGCCACATTCTGAATGGAGCAGAAAACAGGGTTCATCAAACACCCTTTGGCCAGGCTCAGCTTTTACAGTGGGAGTTACCCACAGCCCTGTAAGTGTCCTGTGCCCAAGTGATTTCTCTTCAAACACAAAACTTCCCTCCCTGCTTTCTGCTGAGCAAGAAAGTAGCAAGGGTAGATGAGATGATTTCTCCTACTTTTCCTTCTTCTCCATCACAGTTTCTGCTTTGTCCAGCTCATCAGACCAAGGCAAGAAGCCACAGAGCCATTTCAGAAGACAGTAGCCCAGAGATTCCAAGTCACTTCGGCGAGATGGTCCTGATGGGAAGAAAGAAAGATTCACAACAGAGTTTGGGAGACCCAGGCTACTGCCTCTCCTCCAAAGGACACCAGCACCTTCTGCACAACCCTGTAAGTCTGTATTTGACATGCCCCCTCTGTAGCACAGGCAGCTTCCTGAAGGGGCACAAGACTAAAGAGCAGAAGAAATGCAAGAGCTTTGTTAAGATGTGCTCTGGGCTATCAATACTTCTGGAATGCTGCTAACTCACAGTTACCTCTCAGCCTCTGGAGGAAGATTTGCCCAGTCTGGACACTGGGAGAGAACAGTCACATCCCAGCCAGGAGAGGAACTGGCTAATTTAAATGCCTTCCCAGTTCTCCTTGCTTCAAGGTCAGAGCAGAGCCTGCTGCAAATCTGTTTTGGGCAGGGATCCAACCTGGATTGAATCAGATTCCTGCTAAGCCAGCACAAAGCTGCCCTGTTTTTTATTCCTCGCACGCCTGCAGTAGCCAAGGCTCCAGATGGAACAGGTACATCCCTGCACCTCTTGCTGCAGTCACTGAGTGACCTGCCAAGTCCCAGTGCAGCAGCCAAGAGAGAGGCAAGAGTAAATAGCCCAAACAGGAGCTTGGTTCCAGGTGCATGTGAATGCCTGGAAAGCAGGAGTAACAGAAATGCAAGCAGGGAGCCCCAGCTCCAGCCAGCACTGCCACAGCAACAGCTCTAGAGCTGAGCTCAGAAGAGAAACCAACTCACCTGTACCCTTGTGGCTGTCCACACTGATGAACTCTATAGTGCCCTCATGAGGGGTCCTGCTGCCCTCACGCTGAGCCACATGCTTCCCTCCTGGGCAGTAACGGAAGGCAAAGCAATAGCCTGCGAGGGTCACCTAGAAGACATCAAGAAGTACAAATCTGAGTGTATGCACAGTGTGAATTCTGCTCACAGTCCCACAGTCCTGCACCACAGCACCTGCCTGAGCACTGCACAGGCTGCACTGCCCAGCCTCATGAACCTGGGTATCCTGTTTCTCAAGCCCACCTGCACAGCACTGCTCCCTACCTGCATGTGGTCTGCTGGGTTCAAATAGATGTTCTCAGCTGTGATGTCCCCATGCACATACTCATTCTCATGGATGTACTCCAGGCAGTCCAGCTAGGAGCAAACAGAAGAGATGAGCATATCAGAGCTACACAGACTCCCTCAGCACCCTGCCTGTCACTGAACTGGAGCCTCCCCAGCTTCTTGCAGCTGTGTAGAGAGGCAAACAAAGGCCCATGTCTCTCAGCCTCTAATGTTCAACTGTCAGGTTTCTCTCGTTCTCCTTATCCCAAATTCCTTCAAGGTGACATATTGTCCAAAAGATGCTACTCAAGTTTACTACAAGCTCAAGAGATGCTACTGAGAGATCTCAACCAACCCCCCAGGTCAGCTTTACACCACCTTTGAGAGATCCAGAAGAAAGTTATAAGCACTGTCTGGAAAAGTCTCTTAGGAAGCAGTGGTTCTTTACATACCAGCCGGACTACAATCTGAAAAGCTGCCTTCTCCCTCAGTAGGTGCAAGCCATCATTCAGGACAGACTGAAGAGTTCGCCCTAAGTCAGAGAACACCAAAAACCTACAAAAGACAAGGGTTTAGCACACAGCACCCCATGTGGAAACCCTGCCACAGCCACTCGCCAAGCCATCCTCCTGTTTAGAGCCCCCTTCAGCTCCAATGGGTCTGGGCAAACATTTCCAAAACTTTTGATTACAGAAAACTTCTTGAAAAGGGGAGAGATGTTGATCAAGTGTTGCAGATATAAAGCCTGAGTCTCCCCTTTGGGTTAAACTTAAAAGGCAGGAATAAGGGGAAAGAAGCAGGAAGCAGCAAAAGCAATGACTTCACCAGCAACACAAGGACTGACGGGAATGGGATAATGGGGCAAACCATTTGTTAATCAATGAGATAGGAGCAGTGCATAGGGTTGGGAGCCCAGGAGACAATGAGAAGAGGAATAGCAGACAGCAAGAAGAGGGAAAGTGCAAGGTGGTGGCAGTTGTGGATCAGCTGTGCCCTTCACAGAGTCAGCTCACCTGTAGCTCTCTGCATGCAGTCCAAAGCCAACGCAATTGGGGATTCCCAGCAACGGCACAGAGTGCCCCTTCCTCCACTTCTCCACTAGAATGGGAGAGAAGAGGATAGAGTGCAGCAGATGCTGCCCAGCAGATCCAGCAGGAAGGGAGCTCAGTTGGGGATGCCCCTTCTCCAACGGGTGCTCTGCCCTGGGCAGCTACAGCTGGATCCTCTCTCATAGTGATTCTGTCCCAGAAATGCTAGCCTTATGTGCTGGGGTATCTGTGTGTCAATGCACAGTGCTGCAGAGCAAGAGTGGGACACACAGGATGCAGGAATACCAGAGCAGGCTAAGGTGTGTGGTTGCTATAGAGCAAGGGAAAATGAGAAAGACAGGAGAGAGGGCTGGAGAAGATTTTTACAGTCCTCCCAGAAGTGTGGGTTTGATGTGAACTCCTCCATCATCCCAGCCCATGTTTTGTGGCTCAGGTTTCTGGGTCAATGCAGTAAATACCAGACAGGAGGCAAGAGAAGTGCCCATGGAAGGGGCACAGAAGAAAGAAGGAACCAAGCAGGTCAGGCTGCAGGGCTGAACAGCTACAGCGAGATCAAGATAGGGCAAGAGAGCTTCAAAATGTGAATACTGCAGTATCCAGGTACACAGGGACCAGGTACCCTGCTCCTGGGAGAGCAGGCTCCCAGAACTCAACTTCTCAGCTCTCTGGCACTACCCAAACAGTGAGTTAGCTCATTCCAGCCTGGCCATTGGAGAGACCTGCATGACTGATGAGAAAGGGGTGGCAGTTTCCTACAAGCAGCCTCCTCCCCGCCCCTCCAAGAAGCACCAACCTGTGACCGCCTTCGCAGCTCGCTGGAAGAAATTCTGTTCATTGTAGATCCTTCCACCTTTTACATCCTAAAGGAAAGAGGAAGGAGCATTACTACAGCCACACCCCCCTGCTAGAAGAGGGGGCAAGATTGCTACAGATTGCAAGATCTTGGGTAAGATCGCTACACGGCCTTCACTACTCATTTTAAAGAGAGCAACAAGCCCCCCCAAAGAAATAAATACCAGAGCAGCAACAAAGTCTTTTGGGTCACTAATGCTGCACCCAACCACCACAAACGCTCTGAGATCCAGAACAAGGGAGCAGCCGTCTCAACGCTGGACATTTCAGGCACTACCATTTAAAACTGCCTGTGGGTTAGAACCATGTCAACACCACAGACCTGCTGCAATCCAGAGTGAGCTTCAGCCCCAAAGCTCAAAAAAGTGTTAAAAGGAGCAGAGGTGACCTTGTTACCCACAGCACAGATGAGGTTATTCTGTAAACAAGCAAGTCTCAAAGAGCTGTAACATTTTATTCTAGTTGCCAGAAAGGAAGAAAGTCTGTAGCTTTAGGTGTCTGAGCTTTGTGCTGACATCTTACATCCAGCTTTTTAAATCAGCAAGAAGTACTGCACTTTCACTACTGCTGTCACTGAGTGAACTGAAATGCATATAGTTTACAGTCAGTATCACAGAATCCCAGACTGGTTTGGGTTGGAAGGGACCTTACAGTTCATCCAGTTCCAACCCCCTGCCATGGGCAGGGACACCTTCCACTAGACCAGGTTGCTCCAAGCCCCATCCAACCTGGCCTTGAACACTGCCAGGGATGGGGCAGCCACAGCTTCTCTGGGCAACCTGTGCCAGTGCCTCAGCACCCTCACAGGGAAGAACTTCTGCCTAAGAGCTCATCTCAGTCTCCCCTCTCTCAGGTTAAAGCCATTCCCCCTTGGCCTGTCCCTACAGGCCCTTGTCAAAAGCCCCTCTCTAGCCTTCTTATAGCCCCTTTAGGCACTGGAAGGATGTGTATGTGTTTGCCTATGCACACGTATATATATATTCAGCACACTGCAAACTAACTTAGGACAGATGCCATCACGCAGAGGAGGAAGCAGCAGTTTCATATTCTAGCTGGTTTGACCCCAAAGACCCTACCCACAACCAGCTGAGGTAGCTGGAGGATCAGCAGGCCCCAGACAACACAAACATCCATGTTCCAGAGGGTATTTTATTCAGCATCTTGCCTGGTGAGCAGATCTGAGCCACCAAAGCCAGGAGCCAACTGCTCTTGTGTGCTTTATCAGACTGTACACTCCTCGCCAGGCAAGGGCTGGGCTGAGCCACCAGAAGGCTACAAAGCAAAACACCAAAAGATGCCAAAGGTGCAAAACAGGGTGGTTGGGACTGTTCTGGACGTAAGTTTCCTTCTGTAAAGCTTCACACCTACTGTTTCTTGTTTTGTGGCACTTGGCTGTCTTTTCTCATTAGCACTGTTCTTTCTCCAGCCTCTTAAATGTCTCAAAAGGGGCGGTGACTTTGCACCAGGTACCCCCCAGAGCTGTAAGCACTGGTCCTCCCACACACAAGCAACCCCAGGTGCCACGGCAGACAAGAAAATAGCCTCTCTGCTCTGGTTTGCGAGTTACTGAATATCAATCAATTGGATTCCACTGCAGAGCAGCCATTACTGGAAACAGCACATTTCTGGAGAGCCCAGGTTATTGGCAAGTGCCTGGAAAGCTGGCTCAGAACTCCAACTAGAATTACTGTTTGATTTGAAAACATGCTCTGGTCTTACAGAGCCTCTCAGTGCTGGTGCATCACACTACTTCAGCACAGCCAACCAATTCTAACCTCCCTATTTCCCCAGACTTCAGCAGGGTACATACACACTTGCCACACAGGAAAAAAAGTAGGTCTGACATTAGCGAATTGAGAGCTCCACCTTACAGCACCAGATCCAGTTTTGGAGGTTACTGAGCCTGGCAGATCAAAGAGGCAAAACTTCTGTAATTAGGGCTTGTAGGGGTTTTAATCCTCATATCTATTTTCTTCACACCTTTAGTGGAAGAGCCAACTTCTACTGAAATCCAAGCATGACACTCTCAGGAAGTTACATCCATCTCCTAAGTGAGGTGGGGCCTCTGTGTTCACCTTTTCTGAGTTCCTGGGACATTCGTCTCAGCCTTGCAGGGCAGATAGGCCAGGCCCTGGACACAACACACTATGCACTTCACTATTCCTTACCCAAATGGATCAAAACTCACAAGTTTGAGGGAGTATCTTTGCTTTTGAGGACAGGCTCCAGATGCTGACTGCGCTGTGGAAGGATGGAACAGACGTGGTTACAAGAGCACAGCAAAGAGGCACTGCAGCATCAGCTGCACCATTAAACACAGCCTGTGCAGCTGCATCTACTTATCCTCCACTTCTTTCACTTGGTCTTTGCAGGAGCATCCTCTGTGACAAGGTCTTCCCAGATCCCTACAAGATAATCCTTACCTTGCTCCAGAAGCACAGCACCCTGACATGCTGGAAGTGCAGTTCTGCTTAAGCCACAGAAACATCTCAGCATGGCTACAGTAGAGGTGTGCTTTGAAAATGGCATGTAAAGAACAAATCATTAGTAGAACCTCAAAGGCACCCCCAGATTCGTTTGCTGAGCATTCCCTCCAGCTCAGTTTGCAGTTTGTCAAATCTGTAAGAGATGCCAAAGTCCCTTCTGCTCTGCATGGATGTTAAGACTAATATGCGGCCTTCCTCCACCAAAACGACTTGCACCCACTACTTGCCCTTGGGGTAGCTCCTCTGCTCCTGCTCTTAGACCAAGTGCTATACACAGGCTACCTGCTGCTCATCACCTAAAAGCTGTTTCTATAAAACCACTGTAACAGCAACAATATTTTCTCTTTTTCCAGCCTCACACCTTTACAAAGACATAAGTGGATGCCCAGACTTTGTTATGCAACAAGCATAAGAAATTAAAAAAAAAAAAAAAAAGCCAAGTATCAGGCAAAACTTACTAATGGAGAAAACCCTTCCAGAGCAGTTTCCAAGTTAATAACAGAGAATAAGATCGAAACCTTTCCTTTGGAAGTTTACAAGCAGACTGGATAGAAAAGATCAGTGGTCACTAAGCAGCTGAGAAACAGTCCAAATGATTTAGCTGGCTTTTGGCATCCAAAACAGGCTGAGAATCCAGAATTGGCATTTGGTCGATATTCACAGAATCCTGGACTGGTTTGGGTTGGAAGGGACCTTAAAGCTCATCCAGTTCCAATCCCCCGCCACAAGCAGGGACACCTTCCACTAGACCAGGTTGCTCCAAGCCCCATCCAACCTGGCCTTGAACACTGCCAGGGATGGGGCAGCCACAGCTTCTCTGGGCAACCTGGGCCAGTGCCTCAGCACCCTCACAGGGAAGAACTTCTGCCTAAGAGCTCATCTCAGTCTCCCCTCTAAAAAGCCACTCCCCCTTGGCCTGTGCCTACATGATACACCAGTGCTGGCAGCAGTTCAGTTTTGAGCCTAAAACCCAGAAAGGTGAAGCACGGCAGCAGCCGCAGGTCCCTGCGGACAGCCAGGACCTGCTCCCCCGCCCGCCCCGGCTCCACAGCACCTTCGTACATCAGCCCGCAGCCGCCCTGCTCCAAGAGCCGGACCAGCTTCCACCGCTGGCCGCCCTGGTCCGTCAGGACTACATCCACCGGCAGGGGCTCCACCGGGCCGGGCCGCAGCTTCCGGGGCGAGCGGGAGCCGGGCCGGGCTGGGGGCCGCGCTGCTGCAGCCCTCGGGGAGGCCGCGGGGCTCGTGGACGGCTGCTGCGGCGGTGGGGGCAATGTCAACTCCTTCTCCTCTTCCTGCTGCTGCTGCAGCGGCGCGGGCAGCCTCTCGCCGCAGGCCGGGCAGAAGCGGAACGCGGGCTCCACACCGAACCCGCACTGCGGGCAGAACCGCTTCACCCTGCGGGACACCGGAGACAGCCGTAAGCTCCCTCCCTCCCGCCCCGCCTCGGAGGACGACCCCACTCCCGCTCCCACCGCCACCACCTCGGGGAGCCGCCAGCCGCCTCGCCCCGCGGCTGCTCCGGCTGCTGCCTCGCCCGACCGCGGCTCCGCCGACCGCGGCCCGACATTGCCCCGCCACAGGCGCTCAACCCGCGCTTCCGCGCATGCGCCGGTACCAGGCAGCTGCCGCGCCTGCGCCCGAGCCCGCTCAACAGGGCTGCCCGAGGGGGTGAACGGGCGGGGTGGGGATCCGGGGCAGAAGCCATGCCAGTGGAAGTTGGCATTGGGGCCTCCTCAGGCAGGTGCTTCCACCTGAAGTCTGACAGATCGCTCGTTACTTCAGCAAACCCCTGAATAACAACCTTGGGAGCACCAGGCTGGTTCTCACAAGCTGATGGGAGCTGGCCAGGAGTCACTCGGTATTCAGTGTTTGTGTGTGTAAACCATCTCTTTTGTGCATTGTGCACCTATAAATCTCAAGCAGACGCCACGGTATTGCTATACAGCAAGTGTAGGTGGATTTGGACCTTGGCCTTCTGGTAGGTGAGACCCAGGTTTGCTTGGGGAAGGTTCCTGGGCCCCATGGTGAGGGACAGAAGGGCAGCTGAGGTGTGCACAGTGGGGGCCATGGTTTTGTACAAGGGACAGGACAAGGGGGAATGGCTTTATCCTGACAGAGGAGAGATTGAGATGAGATCTTAGGCAGAAGTTCTTCCCTGTGAGGGTGCTGAGGCACTGGCACAGGTTGCCCAGAGAAGCTGTGGCTGCCCCATCCCTGGCAGTGTTCAAGGCCAGGTTGGGCAAGGCTTGGAGCAACCTGGTCTGGTGGAAGGTGTCCCTGCCCATGGCAGGGGGTTGGAACTGGATGAGCTTTAAGGTCTCCTCCAACCCAAACCAGTCCAGGATTGTATGATTCCATGTTCTCATGCCATTTTTAATTCCATCTTTCAACACAGTTGCCTGGTACCAAAGCCAAGTTTAAGTTCCCAGTGTTTCCTAGAGCTCTTAAAATGAGTCTGGCATTTGCCAGCTCCCTCTGGGAGTAGAGAAGTCAGGAAAAAAAGAGGCTTATAGAAGTTGGAAGCAAGGACAGGCAGCCTGGGAAGAATACAGGGATGTTGTCTGGGAAGCTAGGGACCAAGTTAGGAAAGCTAAGGCCCAGTTAGAATTAAACTTGGCTAGGAGTGTTAAGGATAACAGGAGGGGATTCTATAGGTACGTAGCAAATAAAAGACAGACTAGGGACAATGCAGGCCCCCTCCGGAAGCTATCGGGAGAACTGGCTACCCGGGATTTGGAGAAGGCTGAGGTTCTTAATGACTTCTTTGCCTCGGTCTTCACTGGCAAAGGCTCTGACCACACCACCCAAGACTTGAAAGGCGGATGCAGGGACTGTGAGAATGAAGACCCTAGGCCCACTGTAGGAGAGGATCTGGTTCGAGACCATCTTAAAAACCTGAACTTGCACAAGTCCATGGGACCTGACAACATCCATCCGCGGGTCCTGAAGGAGCTGGCGAATGAAGTTGCTAAGCCACTGGCCATCATGTTTGAAAAGTCATGGCAGTCAGGTGAAGTTCCCGACGACTGGAAAAAGGGAAATATAACCCCCATTTTCAAGAAGGGGAAAATGGATGACCCAGGGAATTACAGACCAGTCAGTCTCACCTCTGTGCCTGGCAAAATCTTGGAGCAGGTTCTCCTGGAAGACATGCTAAGGCACATGAAAAACAAGGAGGTGGTTGGTGACAGCCAGCATGGCTTCACTAAGGGGAAATCCTGCCTGACCAATTTGGTGGCCTTCTATGATGGGGCTACAGAACTCATGGACAGGGGTAGAGCAGTTGACGTCATCTACCTGGAGTTGTGCAAAGCGTTCGACACTGTCCCACACGACATCCTTGTCTCTAAATTGGGGAGACATCAATTTGATGGGTGGACCACTCGGTGGATAAAGAACTGGCTGGATGGCCGCACGCAAAGAGTTGTGGTCAATGGCTCAATGTCCGGCTGGAGACCAGTAACGAGTGGTGTCCCTCAGGGATCGGTGTTGGGACCGGTCTTGTTCAACATCTTTGTCAGTGACATGGACAGTGGGATTGAGTGCGCCCTCAGCAAGTTTGCCAATGACACCAAGCTGTGTGGTTCAGTTGATACGCCGGAGGGAAGGGATACCATCCAGAGGGACCTTGACACACTTGTGAGGTGGGCTGATGCCAACCTTATGAAGTTTAACCATGCCAAGTGCAAGGTCCTACACCTGGGTCGGAGCAAGCCCAGGCACAGCTGCAGGTTGGGCAGAGAAGAGATTCAGAGCAGCCCTGTGGAGAAGGACTTGGGGGTGTTGGTTGGTGAGAAAATGAACATGAGGCAGCAGTGTGCGCTTGCAGCCCAGAAAGCCAACCGTATCCTGGGCTGCACCACAAGGAGCGTGACCAGCAGGTCGAAGGAGGTGATCCTGCCCCTCTACTCTGCTCTCGTGAGACCTCACTTGGAGTATTGTGTGCAGTTCTGGTGTCCTCAATATTAAAAGAACATGGAACTGTTGGAACAAGTCCAGAGGAGGGCCATGAGGATGATCAGGGGACTGGAGCACCTCCCGTATGGAGACAGGCTGAGAAAGTTGGGGCTGTTCAGCCTGGAGAAGAGAAGGCTGCGTGGAGACCTCAGAGCAGCCTTCCAGTATCTGAAGGGGGCCTACAAGGATGCTGGGGATGGACTATTCATCAGGAACTGTAGTGACAGGACAAGGGTAACAGGTTCAAACTTAAACAGGGGAAGTTTAGATTGGATATAAGGAAGAAATTCTTTACTGTTAGGGTGGTGAGGCACTGGAATGGGTTGCCCAGGTTGTGAATGCTCCATCCTTGGCGGTGTTCAAGGCCAGTGTCGTGGTTTAAGCCCCGGCTGTAAATTAGAGCCACGCAGTCTACTTCCCCCCCACACCTTTCTTCCCTCCACTTCTGGAGGGACGGGGAGGAGAATCAAAAGAATGCAGCTCCCACAGGTTGAGATAAGAACAGTTTAATAACTAAGGTATAACACAAATCACTACTGCTACCACTAATAGTGATAATGATAAAGGAAATAACAAGGAAGAAAATACAACCGCTCACCAACCGGTACCTCACCCCCACCCCGCATTCATCCAGCCCTTCCGGGGACTCTCCGTTCTACCTCCTGGGCATGACGTGCTGTGGTATGGAATACCTCTTTGGCTAGTTTGGGTCAGGTGTCCTGTCCCTGCTTCCTCCCAGCTTCTCCTCCTCCCTGGCAGAGCATGAGACTCACAAAGTCCTTGGTCAGTCTAAACATCTGTGTTATCAGCTTTGTTTCCAGGCTGAAAGTCAAAAACACAGTGCTGCAACAGCTACTAAGAAGGAGGAAAAATGACTGCTACTGCTGAACCCAGGACAGCCAGGCTGGATGAGGCCTTGGGTGGCATGATTTAGTGTGGGGTGTCCCTGCCCATGGCAGTGGGGTTGGAACTAGATGATCTTAAGGTCCTTTCCAACCCTAACTATTCTATGATTCTATAATCTGTTTCATCCATCCCATCCCAGCCTGTGTCAAGCAAGGCCTCACCAGCCACAGAGGTCTCCAGCACACTTCCTGCTTCTGTTGGGGTTTCAAAACATGCTATTGTTTATTTTTGTGGTAAGCAAATTATACTCAAAATGCATTTTCATCCGTGTGAAGGTGTTTGTAACTTGCAGGCAGGTAGGGGGTGCATCCTGATGTTTTCCTGGTTTGAAACATCAAGTGCCAGTTTTTGAAGAATTTGGGGGTCAATCATCTGAATTTTACTGTTTTATCTGTGTTTTGGTAGCTCGCTCTGCTGTTAAACCACCCTCCTGCAGGTTCTCCGGGGTACTGCATCAGGATCTCTCTGCTTAGAGCCTCACATCCACACTGGCCACATCGTACCCCCCTGTTCTTTGCAAGTATCTGTCTCTGTATTCGATTTTCACTTCTTCCAACCAGTTTGTTTTATATAGTTCCTTCTGGCCTGCAGAGGTTTTTCACCCCTGCCTACACCAGTTTATGGCTCAGGGGACGCCTCTTCATGTGGATCTCTAACTGGGGGCTCCAGTTGCAGCTGTTGGGGATGGTTTTGCTGTGATGCTTTCCCTCTGCCCCAGCAGTGGTTTCGTGCTCTTACAGCCAAAGTGCTAAGGGAGGAGACAGCGCTTTGGGAGGATTGTCCCCATCCTCTCTGGGTGGTTTACAGCAAGCCCTAATGCTGTCATCTGTTCATCCTCTTTGTTCCATGGCCCACACCCTGCAGATTCATGCAGTTTCCTGATGCACATATCTTCTTTACTCAGTCGAGCCAATGCCTACCCTCCCCCTGCTCACACACCAGCCCTCCACCAGCTTCTTCTCGACTCTCATCCTGGGGCTGTCCCCATCTCTGAACCCTGGGGCTTCGCAATGCCTTATCCACATCTAAAGCAGGCTGCTTTCCTCTCCCACAGCCATCACAGAGCATTTTTTCTTGTCCTGGCAGCCCACTTTTTTAATGTCCTTTTTTCTGACTGTTCTCCTTCCTTCATTGAAGGAACAGTTATGAGTTTACCTCTGGATAATTCCCTGCCCCACTGCTCACTCATCTCACCCACTGTCCTCAATTTAAACACCCTCATATGATGGTTTTCATTTAAGGGCTCTGTTTTCCTTTTGCCAGGGCTCATCTTTTCTGGAGATGTTCCTTCTACCCCAAAAGTTCTTCTAGTTCTTTTCTAAGCTGAAATCCAGCCCACATAGCCAGTAACCTGCCCACCTTTGCTGAGCCAGCAGCGCTGCCTGTCCTGGATCCAGCTCCCTCTAATGCAGTGGTTTAGGTGAGCTTTTAACTCTCCCTTGGTCTGGGAAGAGGGAGATAGCTAAACTTTTAGGACAAGACCTGTCTCCCTGTGGACTTTGTGTGCTGAGGATGTTCCATGCTGTTCTGGCAGTGGGGAATGTGCAGGCAGCTGGTAATAGATACCTATCTCCTCCCTTCAGGGATTTCCTTGGTGTCAGTTATGCCTCCCTTATTTCACCCCATGCTTCCCAGCCACCAGCAGCAAAACTTAGCAGATTTATGTGCTGGCAGAGATCTATGAGCTTGACAGAGTGCCCAAAGCTGCCAGACCTTAAATATCCTAAAGAAATGAGGCTTTTCCTTTGCATGTACACACCTCTTTGATCCTGAAGTGAAGTGATGCTGCTTACAGTGGTGCTACAGTCCCAGGAGAGGCCTCCAACTGCAGGTTCTGTCTGTCCCTCTGCTGCTGTTGCTAGGGTGGCTCCAGTGGCTGCTCTCTGGGAACAACCCCAGAGAGATGTAGAGGTGACGCCAGGGAAGGTGCTGGAATACAGACAGTGATCTTAGGGACACAAAAGCCACACACAGGTCGCAGGAGTGGAGGTGGCAGGTTTGCCCTGCCAGCATAGGGGTGATTCCTCCTTTCAGACCCTGATGAGAGAGTGGCAGATCTCAGAGAGGGATAGCCTCAGCGAGCCCCCACCTTGCTGCCTCATCTGGCATCATCCCTAGTGTCCCTGCTCCATCCTCCACCATGTCCCCTGCAGAGTCCCCATCCAAGTGCCAGCCAAGCCACCACCACACAACTGCACCTTGTTGCAACATCTCCCATCCTCTGTTCCCTGCCATGAGGAGCCTGTAAACACTTTAGAAAGACTTTTGTTGTGATCTAATTGCTGAGCTTCCTTCGGAGGCAGGCACAGAGAGGAACTGCATGAGGCAACAGGGAAGGTCACGAGGAGAACTGAGGCGGCTGCAACTGGGGAGGCTCAAACCTGGGTGTGAGCAGCGGTGTGGATGGTGGCTCAGCCTGGGCTGAGATGAGGCTCTGGTGTGACATCATGGGCACCAACTGTCCCAGATCTTCCCCAGGCCCAGTCACCCGTGACTGTGCCACTGGCTGCAGGCATCATCCAAGACAGGGCCCCATGATGAGTGCTGAGGCACAGACCCAGAATGAGACCTTCATCACCTCATGGCTGCAGCAGGATGCTGGTGGCAGGCGAAGAGGAAAAGGTGACAAGTCCACAGCCAGACAACACTTGGTGGGAAGGCACATGCCATCCCCACACCCCATTACTCATGTTCTCAGGTGCATGTGTGGCTCTGCTGAGCTGGGCTGACTCCTTCCTGCCTCTGAGCTCTGTAATGAGCTCTGCTGAGGTGCTGCTAAATAGATGAGTGTGAGCACGACAGCTCTGTTGTGGGCTGGTGGCTGCTCCTTGTCCCTGGCAGATGGACATCAACATTGAACGAGCCAGGGGAGTGCGGAGACGCAGCTCCTGGCTGCAGCTCTGCAGATGGGTGCTGGGTCTGTGCATCTTATAGTACAGATGGGACCCACATGCAGCCCAGCAAGTGGGGACACTGCTGCAGCCACCCCATCCAGCGTAACAGCAGCTCTCTCCGAGCAGAGCACAGCCAGTTGAGACAGACCCAGTGTGTGACTGTTACAGGTTCCCACAAGTCACCCTGTGAAGCCAAATCTCAGCTTTTGCCAGTGACAGGAGCAAAGTCACCATGGTGGTGAGCAGGGTCTCCCCTTCCCTCTCTCCCATTGACAGAAGCTCTAAGGAGAAGGACTTGGGGGTGAGGAGAACCTCCCCATGACCCAGCAGTGTGCAGTTGAGCCCAAAACCCCCCCTTCACATGTGCTGGGATGCATCCCCAGAACATGCGCAGCAGGTTGATGTATGGATTCTCCCCCTCTGCAGCGCTCTGGGGAGACCCCCCTTGCAGTCCTGCATTCAGCTCTGGGGCAACAACACAAGAGGGACGTGGAGCTGTTGGAGTGAGTCCAGAGGAGGCCACGGAGATGTTGCGAGGGCTGGAGCAGCTCTGATCTGGAGCCAGGCTGAGAGAGCTGGGCTTGTTCAGCCTGGAGAAGAGAAGGCTCCTTAAGGGGAGACCTTAGAGCAGCTCCAGTGCCTAAAGGGGCTACAAGAAACCTGGAGAGGGGCTTTGGACAAGGGCCTGTAGGGACAGGACAAGGGGGAATGGCTTTAACCTGACAGGGGGGAGATTGAGATGAGCTCTTAGGCAGAAGTTCTTCCCTGTGAGGGTGCTGAGGCGCTGGCACAGGTTGCCCAGAGAAGCTGTGGCTGCCCCATCCCTGGCAGTGTTCAAGGACCAGGTTGGATGGGGCTTGGAGCAGCCTGCTCTAAGTGGAAGGTGTCTGGGCCTGTGGCAGGTGTTTGGAACTGCATGGGCTTTAAGGTCCCATCCAACCCAAATCAGTCTGGGATTCTGAGGTTCCAGCTCAATGGGTCCTGGCAGCACAGTCACAGGGTGTTACTCTGTTTGTACATGGCTGTTTTTAGAGCGGTTGCTCTCCCCTCTGTCCCTCCCTGAGACAGCTTCACACCCACTCTGTTTCTTATTTTCCCCTCTCCCAGAGGCCAGTCAGGGCACAGTGGATGACAACAAAACCCCACGATTAGAAGACCACAGAACACCTTCTCCAAGGCACTCATGCTCAGAGCCATCACTGCAGCATTCATCTAAATGGAGACCCTCCAAAATTAGCTTCTTATTATCATGTGGAGAAAGGCAGCAGCTTGAGGCTGCCCTGCTCCTCTGCCAGGGCTTGGAGGGGGTGGAGGTCACCCTGGCACCCCAAATACCACCAGTGCTTCACAGCAGCCATCCAAGGGGCACCTCATGCCCCTTGTTCACATCTCCCCATCCTCCTCTAACTCCTCCCTCTCCCGTAACCTGCCCAAGGCAAACATTCCCCCCTTTGTTGTTCCAGCAGCTTTGCTCCTCCAGCCCCTTCACTTGCCAAGTTGGCAGACAGCAGCAGGCACAGGCAGGGTGCACATATGGGTGTGCAAAGCCTTGTGCACACGCATGCACCAGTGCACACACACACGTGCATGCATGCAATGCTCAGGGGTAGGTGTACATACAGAGCAATACACATGCACAGTAATGCACACAGTGATACATACACACGTGTGCACACATGGAGGGGGTGACGGGCACGCACGCAGTAATACACATACACATGGTGACACACACACGTGTGCATAAACAGTGTGATACACACACTGGGTGACACCACACACAGCAGTGTGACAGACACATGCGGACACACACTGGGTGATGTGTGCTGACACACAAAGGGACACACGCACACGTGCACACAAACTCACCCTCATGCTCACCGTCGCTCGCACGCGAGTCCCCACGCCCCTGCCCTCCCTTTCTGGCCCCGCCCCTGGGCCGGTGTGGCGCGTGCGCGGGGCGGGCGGGGTCGCGAGACGGAGCGGCAGCCGGAGCCGCTGGGCCCGGTCTGGTGAGTGACCGATAGACAGACACAGACAGACCGACGCGGGGGGGAGCGGCGTTTGGGGGGCCCGGCCCGGCGGGGCGCGGCGGCGGCGGCAGCGGCAGCGGCAGCGGACGGTCGGCAGGAGTGGCCTCGCCTGGGGATGCGGTAGCTCCGAGGCCCTTCGCCCGACTCCGCCCGCTGCAGAGCCGTGGCAGCGTCTCCGCTCCGGCTCCAGCCCCGACCCTGGCCCGGGGGGATGCCGCGGCCCAGAGGGTGCCCCCTGCGTGCGGCCTGGCGTCCCGGGGCCTGGTCGCGTCTCCGGGAGGGCTGCAGAGCCCAGCGGGATGGAGGAGGAGCAGTAGGAGCAGGAGGTGGCGGCCATGTGCCCTTTGCTTCCCTGGCAGCGCCGCGCCCGGCCGCGCTCCGCCGGGGGTGCTCGCAGGGGCCTGCTTCTCCCCGACACCCGGGTGAGGGCCCCACCGCCGCGGGGACACTTGCCTCGGGGGCTGCGGGCCGAGCAGCGCGCCACCGGCTCCTGATCGGGAGCGAGCCGGTGAGCCTCGCCCTACACCTCTGCTTCCTGGCTGCTTCTGTGTCCGCTCTGAGCCATTGCAAGCGCCGCCCGAGCGCAAGGAGCTCCGTGGACTGAAGCTCCCCTGTGTGCTGTGTCCCGGGACTCGCAGCGTGCCGGTGCCGGGGTGTCTGTGCTGCTGCGGTGGTGTGTCTGAGGTGTCATGAGAAACCCCCATCAGGATCCAGACCTTGTGCCTTTGACAGTGGTTTGTGTTGAAAGGGATCTTAAAGCTCATCCAGTTCCAAGCGCCTGCCACGGGCCCGGACACCTTCCACTTAGAGCAGGCTGATCCAAGCCCCATCCAACCTGGCCTTGAACACTGCCAGGGATGGGGCAGCCACAGCTTCTCTGGGCAACCTGTGCCAGCGCCTCAGCACCCTCACAGGGAAGAACTTCTGCCTAAGAGCTCATCTCAGTCTCGCCTCTGGCAGGTTAAAACAGTTTGTGAAACAAAGGATACAACCAACTCTGATGCAGCAGCTTCTTACCTCCTCTCCTGCTGCTGCTCAAGCACAGGGACTTGTTATGGATACGATTTGGTCACCCCAGGCCACCTGTCTTGCCTCACTCTGAGACAGTGGCTGGGCACAAAACCACCCAAGGTTCTGCAGACAGGACCTTGCCACAGTGTTTACTTCTGCATTCTGGGCTCTGAAGTTCCTTCCTGACTGGGGGAGCTCTGGGGCCTCAGTGGAGGACCCACTGCAGGGTCCTGTGGGGTCACAGCCCCTTGCACCCCGCTGGATTGGCAGCTCTCACAAAGTTTATTGCTGTTTGCACAACCTCTCAATCACACCGCGGTGAGTGGTGGTTTGTGGTCCGGTTGTGTCTGTGAACAGCAAGATGGAGGAAGCCCAGCAGTGAGCTGCAGGCTGCTGGGCATCCATGGCTAGTCTGGTGGCCACCAGCCCCTGTTACTGTCTGCAGGACCTGGCTCTAGGAAATGGGCTTTCTGGATGAGTGGGTGTCAGAAATCACTCGTTCTTCCCAAAAACCAAAATAAAAGTCCTTCCCCTTCTTATGCTTTTAATTCCCAGCCTGGATGCTGTGGGAGCAGAGAGGTGTTTCCAGCACCAGTGTGCAAAGAACCTGGCAACCAGCAGCCCTCATTGTGTGCAGAATGCCACCACTCTGGGTACCGTGCGGTGTCCTCTGCCTGGCCATGGTGATGGAGGAGTCTGGCAGGGTCAGCAGCTCAGCTCCTAGGGATAACACGGTGCCACAGCAAGTTGGTGGGGAGGAACGCTGATTTTATATTAAAAAAAAAAAAAAAAGGAAAGGCAGCGTCTGCCATTTCCAGGCCCCGTTTCTATGGGAACAGGACATCAGAAGAGCAGAAATGCAGCGACGGCTCTAAAATAACCACCAGCTCCCAGGAGTGTGTGGCCTTTGCTCATCCCACCCAGCCCTTTCTGCTGAGGCAGTGACTGGGGACAGCCGGCTCCTGGCAGGGTGGAAGTTGGTTGGGAGGTGCAATTCTGTGGCTTTGATCCCTTCCATCCTCAGCCTGGCCTCATCTAAATCCACTAGCAGGAGAGCTCCGGTCCAGCCTGACCCTGATGTTATCCATCCCGGCGCCGCGCTCGGTAGGGCCTGGTGGTGCTGGCATGGCAGTAAGGACTTGTGTGGCTTCCACCCATACTGGTTGTGGGCAGGCAGGAGGGTCTTC
The DNA here is from genome assembly GCF_963264785.1 of Psittacula echo. NCBI lineage: Eukaryota > Metazoa > Chordata > Aves > Psittaciformes > Psittacidae > Psittacula > Psittacula echo. The sequence goes on along the minus strand of NC_137739.1, from coordinate 18,218,398 downwards.
TTCCTCTCTGGCCTCCTTGGGGATAGCTGGGGTGGATCCAGTCTCATGTGTAGGAGACTCTTCCTCCCGCTGCAGTCAGGAGCTGGGTATTTCCAGTGAGGGGAGAGGAACTGGGTTGTTCTTCCAGAAACTGGTGCTGGTTGTCTCTCCCTTCCCCCAGATCTTTGCATCTCTTGCTAGGAAAGTCAGTCTACCTCACAGCATTTTGTGCTGAGGTCAGGCAGGAGAGTGTCTTAGAGGGGACAACCCAACCTGCCACTGTGGAAATAGGCAAGTGCTTGTGGGGTGTCCTCCTGCAAGGTATGTATGAGGTTGTCTTGAATGGCTCTGCACAGTCCTCTGCTGCCAAAGGTGGTCTTGGACACGGGCAGGGGTTGGATGGGGACCCTACCTGAGCTGCCCATGGTCACAGGTATCGTGCAGTTGATCCAGGCAGTACTTTCCAAAAACGGTTTTCTCTTTTGGGTTGAAAACCCCAATCATTTGTGTGGATTCCCAGAGCCTGGAAGACCACTTTTGCTCTCACACCTTGTAAGAGTAGCCCTGTTGTAACTGAATTTCTTCCTTCTCTGACCCTCCAGCGGGTGAAAGGTCCAGGACGAGTTTTCTCGGAACACTTAAAAAGCTTGGAAAAAAAAATTGTTGGCAGTAATGAAGCTTTCTGATTTTGTGCAGTGTTTGTGCTGCCCAAGAGCTGCTTGACATTTTCTGTCCCAGCCCGGGTGGCAGCTGTGAGACTGGGAGGTGGCAGTTTGTATTTGAGGGTGCGGTGGGGTGGGTGGCCAGGGCAGACGTGGGAGCAGAAGCTGGGATCTCTGCAGGGCAGCAGCTCTCTCCCATCATCTGAAAGGAGGGAAAAGTGTGATTCCCTTGATTTGCTCTGGATTTCTTCAAGTGAGTGCATGGGTAAGGTTTCTGCTCCAGGGGGGCTTCTTTGGAGGGATGTGGGATCCTGCCCTGTGTGGTGCATCAGTGTGTGAGGTTAGGGGACCTGTCATGGGGCCCTGGGGGAGACCCGATGCTGGAGACATGGCGCTTTGTGCTGAGCTTGAAGGTATTTAAAGTGAAGTCCAGCACAGCTGCCTTCACAAAGTCCCCTTTGCGCTTTCTTCCCCACTTGCTGCCTGGGGAGTGTCTGATGTGCTTTTCTGGGCTGCAAAAGAGGATCTCTTGGGCTTTTCTTCTGCCCAGAGAAGGATCCTCAGGACCTGATCTCCCTTGCTGTGGCAGGAATATGACTTCTACGCATGGAGTGGCAAAAATATGGTTTTCTTCTTCTGAGAGCTCATCTGTGTTTTGGATTGGGGATGGGAAGGTGTGTGCCAATCCAGGAGAACACTTCTGCAGGGCTCAGGGAGCTGGTGCTGTGGGGCAGGCTGGGTGGATGGATGCTTGTTGCGTAGTCTGCAGACCTACATGGATTTTAGCTTGCTCTGGCTACAGCTAAATTGCTCCCAGCTGTACACACACTGCTTCTGATGTGCTTTTACCAGTCACAGTCCAGGAGTGGAGGTTGGGCAAAACTTCCCCTCTCCTTTTGCTGTGGCACCCTCAACTCCCTCCTGAGGTTGCTGGGTGCTGGCTGGATCCAAGGAGCTGATACCATCCAGACCGGGGCTGGAAAACGTGCTGTTGAGCATCTCCCAGGGTGTAATCCCAGACTGGTTTATGTTGAAAGGCACCTTAAAGCTCATTCAGTTCCAGCCCCCTGCCACAGGCAGGGACACCTTCCACTAGACCAGGTTGCTCCAAGCCCTGTCCAACCTGGCCTTGAATGTGTCTGTCCTTGTCTCTGCAACAGCTTTCAGTGCTGCCAGGCTTTGGAGCACAGGCTCTCAGGGATGAACCCACTGGTGGAGGATGCAGTGGGGCTGATGTTGCAGCTGTGACCCAGGCTGGCCCCATCACTGTGAGGAGAGGGGGGATTGCTGTGCTCCAAGGCCGGGCGGGCTGTTCAGTTGAGGCTGCCCCGTGTCCTTCAGCATGGGCAGGGAGCTCTTCCCGTGTCAGGGCTGCCCCACTGCGGGGGAGCTCACTGAGAGGGGGAAATCACAGCCTGCTCCTGTAGGGACAGCAGTGCTTCCCCAGGAAACACCACTGCCATGGAGACAAGAACAACTTGGAGGGGTGGTGAATGCTTCCCAAGAGCAGGGGAAGGCAGATGTACCATCCTTGTGTGCCAACCTTCCCAAGTGCCTTGTGCTTCCCTTCCCCTTCTCATCCTCACTTCTCCAAGGAGAGTTCTGGGAAAGCAGTGTTAACATTGCAAAACAAACCCTTCACATTGCAGGACAAGGAGGCACAGCTTGAAATCTCCACCCTCCCAAGATAATGGGTTGCAAGGGGTTGGGTGTCCTCCTCATGCTGGTGTTTGTGGATCTGTAACCCTGTTCTCCACTGCTTAAGGAAAGCTGTTCCCTGCCTGCTGCTGGGGAAGGACCCTGCTGGTCTCAGATTGGGTCTCTGAGCTGTGACCTCCCTCTCTTGCAGCTCGGGTCATGTCAATGACCGGAAACGAGTTGCGTCAGTAAACCACTAGCTGTGGCTCTTACAGATCAGTAATGACCCTTGGAGTGGAGCACAGCAGTTATTTCCATTTGGGACTGAGCCAGCTGTTGCAGCATCAGGCTGGGAACAGAGAGCTGCCCTCGGGTGGGATGTGGGATGCTGCCCTGCTTCACAGCTCTAACCTCTCTTGCAGGGTCCTGCGGAGCGGCAGTAGCAGCGGTGGCCCCCATCTGATGGGAGGATGGTTGTTCTCAGGCAGTTTGGGCTGCTGCTCTGGAAGAACTACATCCTGCAGGTAGGCTGGTGCCACGCTCTCTGGCTGCCCCTGTCACGATGAAGTGTGGGTCTTGATTGTTCAGCAAACCTCCACCACAGTCTCAGGGCATCTCTTGGAGGAAAACTGGTTTATTTGTGCATGTGTTGTGACAAAAACTGATTTATTTGTGCATGTGGTGTTGTCCTGCTTTTGTGCTGGGGTGTTATGGGTAGGGCTGTGTGCTCAGTTGTCCCTGTCCCGTCTTGCATACCAACCATGAGTTCAGCATCCCTTCCTATGGGACAGGATAATGCACACACCCTCCTGTGTGATAGTGGGTTTATTAAGCTATGTCATTACACAGCCTCTACTGGAGGCATTTATTGCAGCACAGCACCTCTAAACTGAGGCCCAGCTTTTCTCCCTTCCATTACTGTATACACCCTCAGAAGCAGTGTCAGGGGGGTTAGAAACATTAAACCACCATCATGCCAGGATCCACTCCCAGCCCACTTCTCCTCATGGCAGCTAGCTGATGATGAGGGATCTCAGGACCTCCTGACCGGCAGCATCTCACCTGCTGCTGGACGAGGTCCTAGCGCCTTTAAGCAGGGTGCAAATGCTGCAGCTGCACTGGGACCAGGGCTGGAGTGGCGGAAGAGGCGGGATGGAGCTGGCTGCAGCCTGGCTCCATGCTTTCAGTTTACCCGTTTTGCACATCAGCTCGATGTTGCTTTAAAAATAAACAAAAGGAAGAGGGAAAGGCTGGCTGGGCTGCCTGCACCCAGGCTTCTGCAGGGCTGGGATGTGACCAAAGGCACCAGCAGCATGTCTGGTCTGCAGCCAGCAGCATGCTCTGGGGTGTGTGATGGCCAGGCCTGGAATCCCCCTTGTGCAGTCCAGACACGTCCAGGGGAACCCGCCATCCCCTCTGCCAGTGAATAGCCTCATTTTCTGGATGTGCTCTGGGGTGGGAGCACTTCTGTTTTCCAAAGCCACAATCTGACTTGGATTTACTGTGCTGGGATACAGCCTGGAGCATTGCTCCCCTCCTCTAAAACTCAAAAAAAATCATTCTCCTGATGAATCCAGGGAGCTCCCAATTCATCATCACCCTGGTGTAAAGATGGATTCTAGGACACGTGGCTTGGTCAAAGCTGGGGCAGCCCTGGGCAAGCAGAGGTGGTGATTATGGATGAGTGTCTCTGTCACCTCTGGAATACGGTGGCTTGAATGACTTCAGCTTGCATGTGTATTAGCTTGGAAGTTCAAGGAGCCAGGCAACCGTTCTGGAGACAGCCCAGGACACTGAGAGAAGTTTAATACGACAGTAAATCAGTGGGAGGCAGCTGGTCTGCCAGACCTGCATCATAAAACCATCAGACATCTGCAAGGTTCACTTTTATGAGCGTGGCCTTTGGGAAGGCTCCTGTTGGGAGCCACTGCCTCCCGGCCATGCTGCTGAAGCTGCCTGGATCATCCCTGGCTGTGTCCAGACTGGGCAGCTCCTCCCGGGGGAAGCCCAAAGAGGGGGTTTTGGCTTTGGCAGTGGATGCTGAGAGCCAGGGCGATGGAGCAGCTTCACGGCTGTACATCCATGTGCCCCCTCTGTCCATTCACCCCACTGCTGCAGGGCAACTGCCCTGGTGGGCCTAGCTGGTTTGTGCTTGGGCCTCCCTTCTTGCCCACTGCAGATGTTTCCCACCTCAGCGTGACTGCTTGCTGCTCTTTGGTTTAGAATCATAGAATCCCAGACTGGTTTGGGTTGGATGGGATCTTAAAGCCCACCCAGTTCCAACCCGCTGTCAGAGGCAGGGATACTTTCCACCAGACCAGGTTGCTCCAACCCCAATCTAACCTGGTCTTGAACACTGCCAGGGATGGGGCAGCCACAGCTTCTCTGGGCAGCCTGTGCCAGCGCCTCAGCACCCTCACAGGGAAGAACTTCTTCCTTATAATGTCTTGTAAAGCCTGTCTTAGCTGAAGTCTTCAGAAGAGGTTAATGTTGCTGCTTCTGCTCTGGGCATGTGAGGAACTGTAAACCCCTGTGTCCTGCTGCTGGGGCATCTCCTGGGCTGTCACTGCCCCTCTGGTCAGAGATGACCTGAGCTCCCTAGGGACCAGCGGTTTTCAGTGCTAATTAGCCTGGGTTGGTGGTGGATGTTGGTAGCTAGTGGGAAGTTTGCAGGAGAAGGAGTCCTAGGGGGTCATGCTCCTGCCTGGCTGCCTAACTTCATTCACCAGGCTTGAGTTCAGTGTCCAGTTGCTTGAACCTCAATTAAAATACATAAATGAGGCACCATGTTTTGTGCAGGCAGGCCTTGGGGTGGAGGCTGAGCTGTGGGGGTGTTCTCTGGGCTGCACAAGGGCAGCGATGCCTGTACATAGAGGCTCTGCCAGGTCCCATCCTGTGCTGGCACCCAGAACCCATGTCCTGCTGCCTGCAGCCATAAAGCTCCAGCAGAAACAACTTCACTGCCTGCAGCAGCTTTTCTGCACTCTGCTTTACCTCCCCCTGCTTGCTCATCCCAGCCTTTCATTTACTTACAATATTTTTAGCTCCCAGCCCTGTAAGAGTTGGGCAAGGTTGCTCTGCTTTGGTGAAAACAAACACTGCTGTGTTCCCCAGCAGTGGCTGGTCCCTCTTCTCAAGAGGTGTGTCACTGCAGTTGCCTGCAGGAGAGATTTAGGCAAGCACTGGGCACAGTGGGGAAAGGGCAAACCACCAGCTCAGCTCATTCAAACCCAGCAGCATGACGGGGAAGGCTCTGAAGGAGGGTGGTTTAAGATGCAGCAGTGCTTAGGGTAGGGGACACCTTGGCTGGAAAGTCCTGAAGAAATCGGAAACTGGCACAGCAACGTTCCTGGGCTCCAGAAACTCCAGGTTGTGAAATCCTAGGATGCTTCTGCTGTGTGGCATTTGCAGGCCCTGACCCTCGTTACCTTCAGTGGTTACATCGTATTATTTTCTCTCTTTTTTTTTCCCTGCAGAAGCGGCAGATCTTGGTGACACTCATTGAAATCTGCCTGCCGCTGCTGTTTGCCGCCATCCTGATAGCTCTGCGGCACCGGGTGCACTCCATCAGCCACCCCAACGCCACCATCTACCCCACCGAGTCTGTGGATGACCTGCCCAGTTTCTTCTACGCCCGTCACCCCAGCAACCCCTGGGAGCTGGCCTATGTTCCCTCCAACAGCAGTGCCGTCAGGAGCATTGCTGAGGCGGTGGAGAGAGCTTTGCCCATCAACATCAGAGGTGAGCAGGGCCGGAGCTGCGGCATCCACCCCAGAAACTACTTTAAAGTTTTATTCCAGTCAATCCTGATCCTCTCTTCTTGGGATGCAAAGTTTTTTCAGAACTTCAAGAAAATGGCTTTATTTTTCTTTCATAGACTCATAGGCTGGTTTGGTTTGGAAGGGACCTTAAAGCACATCCAGTTCCAACCCCCTGCCATGGGTAGGGACACCTTCCGCTAGACCAGGTTGCTCCAAGCCCCATCCAACCTGGCCTTGATCACCAAAACTACAGGATTTTGTTTTGATTTTCGGTCACGCTTTGTTGCAGTTGCCATCTAGAAAAATGGCACCCTAAAATAAGTTCCAGAAAGTGGCTGTCACTTCTCTGAGAAAAAGTATTTTGGGAATCTTGTTGCACAGAAAATTTTAGCGCTTCATGTTCCAAACTGAAGATAATGTTGAGATTTTCTCTGAGAGAAGAGCTGTTGTGGAGGAGGAATCATCTGCACACCCTGTGATTCATACAGTAGCATCCTATATAGATCTGTGTCTGACAGCTGTGGTGTTTCCCAGCTCTGGCTGGACAACATCCCTCGTGTCCTGGACCACAGTGGTTGCATGGTCATCAGCCTGTGTTGAGTTGCCATGTTCAATGCCTTCATTAAATGCCTGCATTTAATGGCTTTAACCTGCTGGAGGGGAGACTGAGATGAGCTCTTAGGCAGCAGTTCTTCCCTGTGAGGGTGCTGAGGCACTGGCACAGGTTGCCCAGAGAAGCTGTGGCTGCCCCATCCCTGGCAGTGTTCAAGGCCAGGTTGGACAGGGCTTGGAGCAACCTGGTCTCGGGAAAGGTGTCTTTGCCCGTGGCAGGGGGTTGGAACTACATGAACTTCAAGGTTCATTCCAACCCAAATCATTCCATGATTCTATGATCTCTGTCTTTTCCTCCTCTGCAGCTCAGGGCTTTGCCTCGGAGAGGGACTTTGAGGAGTACATCAAGTTGGACAACCGCTCGGGCAGCGTGTTGGCTGCCATTGTCTTCAAGCACCACTTCCAGCAGAGCACATCCCCACTGCCCCTCCAGGTGAGTGGAGCCGAGAGGGGAGGAGGACCTGACTAGAGGACACAGTTTGTGGGACACAGCACCCTGCTGCCACCTGTGACACCCCTTATGTGCTCCTTCCAGGTCGACTATGAGCTGCGCTTCAAGTACAGCCCAAGGAATGCGCCGCGGAGTGAGCAGACGGGTCTGAACCCCAACCTGGACCGGGACTGGCACACCAGCTACCTCTTCCCGCTCTTTCAGCTGCCTGGGCCCCGGGAGGCCAAGTTTGCTGATGGCGGGACACCAGGTGAGGGCCACATCTCCTCTGGTGGGGGCTACCTTGTGGCCAAAGGGGTGGGTGCGATTTTCTCTGCAGTGACTTGACTCGTTGCAGAGATTCACTGAAGCTCTGAGCTTTTAAATAGATAGTTTCATATGAAAATATCAGTTTAATTAAGTTAATTTTAAAATCAATTCATTTTATTTACATATCTTAAATATTTATTTACTATATTCATTCTTTATAGTATGTATTTAAATTTTATCCTGTGACTTCTGTGACATTGTGGGTACTTCTGCTGAGTAGGATTGGATAAGAATAATATTTACTTACATAAATTTTGTTAAATGGTTTGAGGTTCTTTTCCATTTATATTTTGAATGGAAAATTTCTTTTGGGGTCCAAACTGCTCAGTGTTTGTCGTGCTGCTTAAGTCCTTTAAAAACAAATAGAGCAGTTCTGTGGTTTGAGCATAGATTTTTCAGGAAGCCAAACCACTGACCAAGCAGGAGGTAGCAGGACATTGGCACTGGCTTAGGATTTGGTTCTTTAGGAGCTTCCTCTCAGCTGCAAAGGGGAGATTTCCCTGGGCTAGGTTTCTTCTTCCATCATTTGATAGCAATGTCAAGAATATTGAGAGGCTGAGAAACCAGGAGAACGGGTTTTACTCCCACTGTGTAAATAGACCTGAGCCCCAGAGTTGTTGGTTCTTCTGGTTGCAGTGTTTTACAGGACACAGTGACCAGGAGCTCAGACCAGTTCCCTCCCTACAGTGTTTGCTTAGTAAATTAGTTAATATAAAACAGTCTTCATGATCTCAGGTTCTTAGTTTTTTCTTCTCTGTCTTGGTCATTTGAAGCAATTAACTTTCAAAATGCTCCTCTGGGACTTTGTGAGCAGAATTTGAGTTTCCATGTAGCAGAAATCCGACATAAAATAAACCAGTTGAAAACTAGGTATCATAGAATCCCAGGCTGGTTCAGGTTCGAAGGGACCTTAAAGCTCATCCAGTTCCATCCCCCTGCCATGGGCAGGGACACATTCACCTTCCACTAGACCAGGTTGCTCCAAGCCCTGTCCAACCTGGCCTCTTTTTATGCACAAAACTTTTAAGGCAAATGTGTCAGGATATATTCTTCCTCACCAAAACCTCTGTAGTATCCTGTGTTTTCTTGGATTACATAAAAAAAAGGGACCAACTGTAAGCTCATTGACATTGGTGGTAGTGAATGGTGGAGAATCTTCCCCCTTCCAAAGATAAAGCCATGTCTGCAGAAAGGCCACTGCAGTTTGAATTGAGTTTTCCTGCCAGCTGCTTTGAATTGATGATTATGGGAGATCTAAATGGCTGATGTAGATCCTTTCTGAGCCCTTCTGTGTCCACAGGAGGGTGTCGATAGTCACGTTTAGTTTGCTTTTCCTACAAGCTCCTGTTTTTGTTCCCTCCTCTTCTTTCCAAGCAATCCCTCCACAATGGCTGTTTCTCTCTTTCTCCCAACGCCTCCTTCCAAACCCTGGACCCATCTATATTCCACTGTGTTGTTTCTCCATGCAGGTTACATCCGGGAAGGTTTCCTGGCAGTGCAGCATGCAGTGGACAGAGCCATCATGCAGCACCATGCCAATGCCAACTCCACCAGCCTGCTGGAAAACATCACAGTCGTGGTGCAGCGCTTCCCCTACCCGGCATACGTCAACGACCTCTTCCTCCTGGCCATCCAGAACCAGCTGCCCCTGCTGCTCATGCTCAGCTTCACCTACACCTCTCTCAACATTGTCCGTGCTGTCGTGCATGAGAAGGAGAAGAAGCTGAAGGTAACGTGAGTGCTCCCCTGCCTCTGTTTTCCAATGGATGCTGCCTTTAAATGAGGAACAAAATCCCTGTGGGATGTGGAGCCAGTGAGCAGGAGGTGGGGATGGCAGCGGATTAGCAAGTCCCAAGGAGGAATGTCTTTAATCCTGCTGTCAGGACACGGCTCAGCTTTCCTTGCTGTGCAGCCAGCGCTGATTGGTGTTTCTCTTGGGCTGGAAGGTGGCTTGGAGAAAGGGCAGCACTTGTGGATTCAGAGTTCAGTGTGTGGGAAGTAAGTTCTTTGTCTCTTGGATGTAGAAACCCATGTGTCTGAGCTGTTTTGTGGGGGTGGCTGGAGCTCGGCTGATGATGGTTGCGACAGCAGGGCTGAGTGTGCAGGGCTTGGCTTGCTCTGGGTGTTGGGTTGTCCTGTCCTCTGCTCTGCTGGCACTGGCTGCTGTGGGTTTGGGTTCAGCTCAGCTATCTGGGGAGATGTTCTCTTTCACTGGTGGCCACAGAGGGTCCAGGGAGGTGAGGGACACCATGTGATGCTAAGGCTGAACAGGACCACTTTGGTGGCACCTGGGGTTGCCACCTCCCTCACTAGTGCTGCAGGGCAAAGCCACACCACCCTGACCAAGGTCTCCACCTCGCTCTGGCAATGGCTAGGAAATGTGGGTGCAGCCTTGGGTGACAGTGTGACCTCCCCACAGGAGTACATGCACATGATGGGCCTCAGCAACTGGTTGCACTGGAGCGCCTGGTTCCTCATGTTCTTCCTCTTTCTCCTGGTGTCCGTGTTTTTCGTCACCGTGCTCTTCTGTGTCAAGGTGAGTGTCCTTCCCCAGGCCAGAAGCTGTGTGTTGACACAGGTGCAGGGTTGGGAAGGCTCCTCTCCCATGGGTTGGACTGTTTTTGTGTCTCAGGACACCTCCATGTGTAGTGGAGGCTGGAGTTGGCCTTTTCGAGAGCTGGGTGGGCAGCACTGTGACCCCACAGCTCCCTTTCACAGCAAAGGGAACCTCCCCTGGCAGGAGCTGGGAAGTGGAGGCCCCACTAGGGAGGCCAAGCATTTCATGCATGGCCAACCACCCTGCTCGCATCCTGCATGCCCTTGCAGGGACTCGAGCTCTCATCTTTCCTACCCACACCATGAGAGGCAGGAGGTGGCTGCCTGGATGCTGAGCAAGGTGTCCCCTGCCTCTGAGACCCCATGTCACATGGGGGCAACCTGCATTTCCTCCCTCTGGAGTGCTCTAGGAGGGCCTGGGCATTCTCACCCGTCTCTGGTTGTCTTTAACCCATGGGGGACATCAGGTCTCAGGTGCTCACACATGCAGCCATGGGAAGCTTCAGCCTGGAGTGTAACCAGGTTTTCTTGGTAGGTGAGTGAACAGGGAGCAGTGCTCACCAACAGCGACCCCACACTGGTGTTCACCTTCCTCGCCATCTTCTCCATCTCCTCTATCTCCTTCAACTTCATGGTGAGCACTTTCTTCTCTAGAGGTGAGTCCCTCCACGGCTGCCTCCTGTGTTGCTGACCTGTGGGGCTGGGGGAATGTTATGGGCTTTGGGGTATAAAATCTTCGGTTAATTTTGGTTGGGAGGCAGCTCTGGAGGTCATCAGTCCATCCTGGGACCACTGGGTCCAGAGTCACATGACATTGCATAGGGGTCTGTGTAGGAGAACTTGCGGTGACATGTGGCGGGGGGGACCTTTCTTCCCTTTTTTGGATATATTTTCCCCACAGTGCGTGTGAAGAGATGTGTGTCTTGTTGCTTCCCAATCCAGACAGGCTCATGCGATAGGGCCTCATCTGGCTGGCTTGGTCCGAGGTCATTCTGGTCTGGTGGGGACAGGGTGCTTCTGCAGTGGCCCACCATGGGGTTGGGTTCTCTTGCTTCTCCTGCCTTGACGTGGGACATGGGCACGTCCTCGTCCTGCCCCCATGTAACTGCATTTCAAACAAAAGGCTTGGATCTCCCTGGAGGGAAAGTTGGTGAGAAGTATTTGGTGGCATCACCATGTTACTGATGTTTTCCTTCCTGCTTTTCCCTGTGCTGGCAGCAAATGTTGCGGCTGCTGCTGGCGGCTTCCTCTACTTCTTCTCCTACATCCCCTACTTCTTCATCTCACCCCGCTACGACTTGATGTCCCACAGCCAGAAGCTGGCATCCTGCCTCATCTCCAACGTGGCCATGGCCATGGGGGCACAGCTTATAGGCATGTTTGAAGGAAAAGGTGAGCAAAGGCTTCCCCTCCCTTGGGAGAGGAGCCAGCCCTTTGGGTTGGATTGGCTTGTATGTGGTGTGAAGGGTGGAAAGAAGTCATCATCGAATCCCAGGCTGGTTTGAGTTGGAAGGTGCCTTAAAGCTCATCCAGGTCTAACTCTCTGCCACAGGCAGGAACACCTTCCACTAGACCAGGTTGCTCCAAGCCCCATCCAACCTGGCCTTGAACACTGCCAGGGATGGGGCAGCCACAGCTTCTCTGGGCAACCTGTGCCAGCGCCTCAGCACCCTCACAGGGAAGAGCTTCTGCCTAAGATCTAATTTCAGTCTTCTCTGTCTCAGTTTAAAACCATTCCCCCTTGGCCTCTCACTAGTCAGGGTCACAAAGTTAGGGAGAAGCATTTTCCTGTTCCTCACGAGAGCCATGTCCCTCCAGAACCATGCCCTTGGCAGTCTGGGCTTTGCAAAATGCCATCATCACTTTAATTACCAAACAAATTCTGTTCTGCTCTAGGGGATGGGGATCTGTTGCATTTCCTCCTTCCCAATATATGTCTTTATTTTCTGTGTTAATAGAATTTGCTGTTGGTTCCAGCAGAGGCCATGATTTTGCAAAATGATGGCAGTAAAAAGGCAGCTGCGGTGATGGAGGGGCTGGAGAAGAGATTGCATCTTCCTGTGTGGTTGCAAAGAATGTGATGAAAGAAGCATGATGGGGTGGAGAGTCTTGAGATCATAGAATCATAGAAGATGGGGATCATCATAAGATAGATCACAAAGATGTCAGTGTGCTTTCTGCTGCATCTTTTCCATCTACAGAAGGGATTGTAGAGCTGTGCACATGCTTCTCGTTCTTGACCAGCAAATTAGGACAGGGGATGTTGACTGACAGTCTTGCAGAGCACTTTGCTCTTCTGGGAATGCAGAGGTAGGCAGTGCCCTGTGTGCCTTGCAGGAACTGGCATTCAATGGAGGGACCTCATGAAACCCGTCAGCGTGGATGACAACTTCACCTTGGCCCAAGTGCTGGGAATGCTGCTCCTGGATTCAGTGCTCTATGGCCTGGTGGCCTGGTATGTGGAGGCCGTCTTCCCAGGGCAGTATGGTGTGCCCCAGCCGTGGTACTTCTTCTTGACGGTGAGCATTGCTTAAGACCCCTTCCAGTGAGCTTCATGGGCATTGCTCGCGGATGAACCCTGCTTCTGTGCTAAACTGAAGTACAAGGGTGACCTCCAAAGTCAAGGGGTCTGCAGTGTATCTGCAGTAAGGGCTGAAGCAGCTGGATTTTTTTACTGAATATGAAGTTTTTCTTGGCTTTAAATTCTTGTCCCAGCACTTCTTGGTGTGCAGGATGTTATTAAACATCTCCATGCCCAAGTGAAGGCATTGGAGAGAGGAGCCCCAGGAGTGAACAACCGGATCCCGTCATTTGAAACTCCTGGAGTGCTGCTGTCCAGGTGGACCTGAATGATCTGTGTCCTGCTGCCAGCCCCTCCATGCTGTACCAGGGAATGGGTGACAACTGTCACACCATCAGCTGAGCTGCCCTCGCTCTGCCAAGTCAAATGCTTGGCATCGTTTTCAGTGGCTGTGGTGGTTACTGCAGCTCAGCTGGTGGCTCAGAATTCCTTAAGCCACAGTGATGCCATCAATCTTGATCCTGTGTATAGATCCCTTGTCATTGGATTGCGACGTTTTTCCTCCCCTCCTCTCAATTCCTTATCCCAGCATGGTTTCACTCTACCATCCCACTCCCTCTTGCAGCTAGACCAGGTTACGGAGATCCACTGTCTGCCAAAAGCCACAGCAGGATGTTGGTTTTGCATCCAGGAGCTGTTGAATTGTTATTTCCACAGGGATTTAAGCTCCCAAACACTTATCTTCATTCCTAGAGAGCCAGGGCAAAAAAGGCTGTAATTGCAGCAGCTGGACCCCAAGCTTTTTGTATGTATTTGGAGGGGATGATCGTCCATTGCATGAGCTCTTCTGGGCAGGCTGCTTCTGCAGTTTTGCTTCTCATGGAAGTGTTGACCTTTTCTGTGGAAATTTGTACATGGGGAAAAGCTGCCTGTGTAATCACAGGCAATCCTGCTGTAAGGGAGAAGCAAGGAAAGGCAGCAAGGCAGAGGGAGCAGTGTCATACTCTGTCTGACCTGCCTGCTGAAGATGCCCTGGTTGGCAATTCCCAGGCCAAGGAGATGGCCTGGGAGGTCCCTGGGAGGCATCTGCATGGGAGGAAAAGGATGGCCAAGGCTGGGGAGAAGAGATGGTCTGAGCCTGTGCCTGAGTTTCTTTCTCTCTACCTTCTTCCACCAGCCCTCATACTGGTGTGGGCGCCCCAGAACTGTGGTGGGAAAAGAGAAAGAGGAGGAGGAGGACCCCGAGAAAGCTCTGAAGAGCCAGTACATTGAGGAGGAACCTGCTGACCTCGTGTCAGGAATCAAAATAAAGCACCTTTCCAAGGTACTGACTCCCCAGCACAGCACTAACACATCGTGACATTGGTTTTGTGAAACCCACTGCCAGCAGGCAACTTCTTCATCATTTCCCTGCCCTCTTTGCCTAGGGCTCTGCTCCTTGGCTGCTCTGAGGCAGGTAAGGCTCTTCACCAGAGCTGGCTGCATTTTGGTGTGGGCTGAAGTATTGGGTACTTACAGGTGTATTGAACATCTGTATTTAGCCTGACATGTTTGACATATTTGACATCTGTATTTAACCTATTGACATCTGAATTTAACCTGAGTGAGACCTGTTGTCTAATGCCAACAGCATGTGAGCATCATGGGCTTTGCCTGCCGGGTGGAGTGGATGGGACAGGTCTGAGAACAGCATCAACTCATTACTGTGATCTCCTCAGGTCTTCAAAGTGGGAAACAAGATGAAAGAGGCAGTCAAGGACTTAACGGTGAACATGTATGAAGGGCAGATCACCGTCCTGTTGGGACACAATGGTGCTGGGAAGACCACCACTCTGTCCATGCTCACAGGTAGGAGCCACTTCCTGCTGTGGGGCTGGCACATGGCAGGGAAAAGCTGATGACTTGACTTGCAAAGGGGAGGTGAACCCCATCTCTGAAGTCAGAGAGGGGGTTTTCTGTTCCCTGGAGTACCTTTAGTTCACTGAGCTGTTGGCCAGGGCTGCTGGGGTAGTGAGAGGCAGGTCACTTCCTGGGGCGATGGAGGGAGGGTGAGGGTCGTTGCTCAGCCCTCCATGAGAGTGAGGTCAGCCAGTGGGGACAGTGACAGTCTCTATTTTGGAGAGCCCTGAGAAGAGGAAGGACCTGCTGTAGGATGGGTCTCTGTAGGCTTCCTCCTGGGAAGGTCATATGGGCACAGAGGGACAGAGAACAGGGAAAGGAGGACCATCAAAGTCACCATACCCACCAAATAGGCTGCCCAGAGCTCAGCAGGTTAAGAATGACAAAGTCCAGTTCTTGGCCTGTGCCTGCTCTGGCAGCACTGCCAGCTGCACCTCCCTCTATGAGGATGTTCCTCACCCACATATGGATGCCACGCAGCCCACCCTGTGTGGCAGGAGACGGCTGCTGTGCCCAAGCTTAAGCAAGAGACTGGCTTGCTCCAGCTTCTGGCAAAAGCTTGGCAGGGGATGCTCAGCAGGACCCTCACGTTTCCTTGCGTCTGCTCTCCCAAGGGCTGCACTCTCCAACGGGCGGGCAGGCATACATCAATGGCTATGAGATCTCCCAGGACATGATACTAATCCGCCGCAGTCTGGGCCTGTGTCCCCAGCACGACGTCCTCTTCGACAACATGACAGTGGAAGAGCACCTTCACTTCTACGCAGGGGTGAGCACGGGGGAGACAGCCCTGGGAACACCCTGCAGTCACCTGTGACTTCATGAGGCTGGGAAAGCGTGATGAGATCCATCAAGTGCATCCAGAAGAGGCCACAAAAATGATCAGAGGGTGTAACGCCTCTGCTCAGGAGCCAGGCTGAGAGAGCTGGGCTTGTTCAGCCTGGAGAAGAGAAGGCTCCTTAAGGGGAGACCTTAGAGCAGCTCCCACTGCCTAAAGGGGCTACAAGAAACCTGGAGAGAGGCTTTGGACAGGGGCCTGTAGGGACAGGCCAAGGGGGAATGGCTTTAACCTGACAGAGGGGAGACTGAGATGAGCTCTTTGGCAGAAGTTCTTCCCTGTGAGGGTGCTGAGGCGCTGGCACAGGTTGCCCAGAGAAGCTGTGGCTGCCCCATCCCTGGCAGTGTTCAAGGCCAGGTTGGATGGGGCTTGGAGCAACCTGGTCTAGTGGAAGGTGTCCGTGCCTGTGCAGGGATTTGGAACTGAATGAGCTTTAAGGTCCCTTCCAACCCAAACCATTCTCTGATTCTATCAAAAGCAGAACAGCCTTTGCCTCCTCTTTCCACCTCATCTGCAGGCAGGAGCTCCTTGCTTGGCTGATGGAGGAGTGGAGGGTCACAGGCAGCATGGCTCTGTGGAAACTCCCACGTGAACTGTGCCAGCTACTTCAGGGTTGGGCAGGAATCCATCTCTGTGCTTCCCCACTTTCCCGCCTGGCAGCATGGTGGGGTTTACGTGCCAGGGGCTGATGTGGTGGGAAGAGTCTTTGCCAGCTTCACTGTCCCCTGCAGGCAGCCTTAACCCTCCCTTCCCCTGTCTGGCAGATGAAGGGGTACCCACCCTCCAAGTGCCCCGAGGAGATTAACCACATCCTGAGGATCCTCAACCTGGAGGACAAGCGCCGCTCACTGACCAAGGCACTTTCTGGTGGGATGAAGCGCAAACTCTCCATTGGCATTGCCCTCATCGGGGACTCCAAGGCAAGCATCTTCCATGGGGCTGACCTCAAACCTTCCTCCCTGGGGCCATTGTAGGTCCTTCTAGCATCTCTGAGGTTGTTTCTCACCCGTGGTGAGCCAGTGGGAGATGCTGGGACAGTGAGGAAGGGGCAAGGAGCACGCTCACAGAGGGGACAACTCTGAGGACAACACCCTGAGGCTGTGGTGCAGCTCTGCTGCCCGGTAGCTGCTCCTCCAAGCAGAAACATAATACGCATGCTGTGAGGTCAAGGCTCCTTGTGGGCCCTAGCGTTGCCCCTTCCTGCACTGCTGTGCCTCTCCCACCCCTTTCTGACCAGCACCCATCTCCTGTGTGCAGGTGGTGATGCTGGATGAGCCGACGTCAGGGATGGACCCAGCCTCTCGTAGGGCCACGTGGGACCTCCTGCAGCAGCAGAGGAGCAACCGCACCATCCTGCTGACCACCCACTTCATGGATGAAGCTGACCTGCTGGGGGACCGCATCGCTATCATGGCCAAGGGCGAGCTGCAGTGCTGTGGTTCCTCACTCTTCCTTAAGCGTAAATACGGTAAGGGAGGAGCAGGCAGGATGTGCTTGAGGTCGTCTCTGTGCCAAGAATGAGCAGGAGGTGGATACGGGGCAGGGAGGGGGACCCACTGCTCCTTGTCTATGGCTGCTTGCTACCCATCATGCTGTTCTGCCTCTTCTGAGGCCCATCCCCATGTTTGCTCTTGCATCGTGTCCATAGCCCGGGCAAAACCATCAATGCTCTGAGGTGCCTCAGCCTCCCTCTGTTCCAGCACCGCAGGGCCAGGCTGGACTGTGATTTACCTTCCTTTCCCGTCTCTTTTGCCTCTGTCTAGGGGCAGGATATCACATGGTGATGGTGAAGGAGCCCTACTGTAACCTGGGGGAGATCTCTCGTCTCATCTGTCAGTATGTGCCCAATGCCACCATGGAGAGCAATGCTGGGGCAGAGCTGTCCTTCATCCTGCCCAAGGAGAGCACACACAGGTAACAGCATCATCCCCAGCTTGTCCTCATCTTGGGTCCTCTCTTCTAGATGATCTCCAGAGGTCCCTTCCAACCATAATTGTTCTGTGATCTGCACACACTGGGGCACACAGTCCCGTAGGCTTGCTGAAAAGGGGAGCTGCTCTTCGCATCAGTGCTGGTCTTGAGAAATGGGGTTTGGTTCCTCCCCTGTGTCTGCTGGTGTGTTGCTCTTGTGCCCCTGTGGCCACCATGTCACTGCCCGTGCACTTGTTTTTGATAGCTGGTGATGGCTGTGGTGTGGATCAGGCTGGTTTAGCTCCAGAATCAGATCTGCGGATAGCTGAGGCTGCCTGTGGCAAGAAAGAGCAGAAGATAGAGCCCAGAAGCTGCTCTCAGGGAGAGTGGGGTGTTTAGTGCTGCAGGTATCCCCAGAGCTGGCTGCAGGACTCAAACCAGCTGCAGGACTGATGCCCAGAGGGTCTTAGCCTCAGAGTGCCTCCTCTCATGAGCATCAGCATCTAACACTTTGCTTTTCTGTCCAGGTTTGAGGCCCTGTTCACAGAGCTTGAGCAGAGGCGGGAGGAGCTGGGCATTGCCAGCTACGGCGCCTCCGTCACCACCATGGAGGAAGTCTTCCTGAGGTAGGCAGGGGGAGGCTGGCCCTGGTGGGGTGTCATCTGGTGGTGACCAGTCCCCATGTGCTTCGGTGACCTCAGTGTCCTACACAGCTCCCTGGGGCACACGTTGGGTTTTGTGTCTTGGGTTTGTCTTCCCTAGCTTGATCAAGAGCAAGGATCAAGAACAGCTTGAGCCTGTCTGGGTCTGTATTTCATCACCCACTTTCCCTCCTGGCACAGGGTTGGGAAGCTTGTGGACTCCAGCATGGATATCCAGGCCATCCAGCTGCCTGCTCTCCAGTACCAGCACGAGAGACGCTCCAATGACTGGGCCATGGATGACTCCAGCAGCCTGAGTGGCATGACAGACATGACGGATGACAGTGGGGCTCTCATTACTGAGGACTGCTCCAGCATCAAGCTCAACACCGGGGTGGGTGCTGTGCATACAGGTGCAGCAGGAACAGGGATAGGGCATGGGAAGGGGGGCTTTGGAGCTGGGTTACCCAGTGGAGCCTCCTCCATGGTTGGTCTTGTGCGTGGTTTGAAAGATTGAATTGGAAGGTCAAATTAGAATTTTAGGGTTGTTGGCATTGCTCACTACCATCCTCTACATCTTGAGGTCTACAGAGATGCTCTTGAAGGTGTCCTAGGTGACCTAAAGCGGTTTTTGCTCCATCACTTGGGATTTCCAGCAGGGAGATGAGGAAAACCATCTCCCTTCCCTTGCTAGGCTGTGTTTCAGATCCGTGGCAGCTCTTCACTGCCCACTGCCTATGTGCCTGTGATGAATTTCCTCACACTTCTTCAGGGCATATCCCAGAGGTAGAAGGAGCGAAAGATGTTTACGGGTTTAAAGAGCAAAGAAGGTGCTTGCAGTGGCTGGTTGCTCCCAAGCACCTCAGCTGGTTGCATGGGCAAGCAGCCATGTTGCACTAATCCTGTTGTGAACCTCAAGCACTGAGAGGTGGAGGAAGGTAAACGTCATGGCTGAGGCTGCTTTTAATACCTCAGATCCTAAAGTCACTGCAAGCCATTGAGAAGCCATGGAGTTTGATGGTCAAGCAGCTGCCTTGCTCATGTGTTTGCAGGCTCGGATGGAGAGCAGGCTCTGCTGTGGGCTCACGGGCTACGTGCAGGTGGTTGTGGGGTCATTTCCCTCATCAGCTGCATGGGGTGATGTGTCTAGTGGGGCTCACTTAACCTGACTTCTCCTCCCCCAGTTCTCCCTGTGCTGCCAGCAGTTCTACGCCATGTTCATGAAGCGAGCCATGTACAGCTGGCGCAACTGGAAGATGGTGGCAGCGCAGTTCCTTGTGCCTCTGATCTTCACTGCCTTTGCCCTCGTGGTGGCCAAGACCTTCCCAGGGCCCAGGGACTCGTCCCTGCTCCGGCTGACGCTGGAGCCCTATGGCCAGACCATCGTGCCTTTCAGCATCCCAGCCACCGCAGCTCTGCCACAGAAGTTGGCCGAGCAGTATGTGGACCTGCTGGATTCCCAGCGCCAGTCACCGCTGGAGGTGCTGGGTGAGGAGAGATCAGGGAGCATCCGTGGAACAGGCGATGCCCGGGGGTGGTGTGCAGGAGCCATGCACTTCTCTTGGAGGGTGCTTGGTGTGGGTGGCTTAGGTCAAAGCGCAGCATATCTGACCTGTCTCCCTGCATGAGAGAGTCCATAGAACCATTGAGTGGTTTGTGTTGGAAGGGACCTTAACACTCATCCAGTTCCAACCCTCTGCCACGGGCAGGGACACCTTCCACTAGACCAGGTTGCTCCAAGCCCCATCCAACCTGGCCTTGAACACTGCCAGGGATGAGGCAGCCACAGCTTCTCCGTCACCCTGTGCCAGTGCCTCAGCACCCTCACAGGGAAGAACTTCTGCCTAAGATCTCATCTAAGTGGGCATATAGATAAGAAGTATGAAGTTATCTGACATGACTAGAACTAGTTCTTGCAGAAAAATTCATGTTTCAAAGAGCTTGCAAGGTCTTCTGTCACATTTCCACTCACTGAAAATGTTCAGATCAGAATAGACTCATTAAATTAACTGAACCAAATAACTGGTAGCCCCTGAAATGAGAGCTCAAGAAGTGCTCCAAACAAATGTTACCAGGTGAAAGAACTGCAGAAATACTCAGTTTGAACAGAATTCAAACTCATCCTCAGTATGTTGGCCCCCTGCAACAGACATCAGACAGTGGACAAGTTTGAATATTTCTGTTATGCCAAAATTGAGGATGAAGTTTCAGGAACTCTGAGAAACTTCAGTCCCACAGTTGACAGGACCCCTCCTCACCTGAGTAGAGCTGTGTTTTCCATAACCCTGCATTCATGGCCATCATCAGGGCTAGGGTGGGGCACCAGTGCTGGGGCTGCATCTTTTACAGTTGTCCACAGTGGTGGATCCTGCTCACAAGAGCTGTGGTGTCTGGCAGGTGGCCTGGAGGAGTACCTCATCTCAAGAGCCTCTGAGGAAGCGGGAGCCTTCAATGAGCACTACATTGCAGCCGCCTCCTTCGAAGGAGCTGGGAACCGCACAGTGGTCACTGCGCTCTTCAACAATCAGGCATATCACTCCCCTGCCACAGCCTTGATGCTGGTTGACAACGCTGTCTTCAGGGTGCTGGCGGGCCCTAATGCCTCCATCACAGTCACTAACTACCCACAGCCCCGCAACATCACTGAGAAGGCCAAAGACCAGCTCATGGAGTATGTCTGATGGCACAGCGCTTGCTTTCCTGCTCAGGATCATATCTTCCGTGGGGGCAGCTTGGCTTGGTTATGTGTCAGTGGAGAAGCCAGGGTGGATCTTCTCATACCCAGACATAGCTGTGATTTATACTCTGGAGGTCAGGAGGGCAAAACTGTAGATGACTTACCTGCCTGACCATGCACATAGCTCAGGGTTTGGGTATTCCCCTCTAGGTACTGACTGGGATTGGTTTTGCCTGTGCTCAGAGCAGAGGGGATTGTATGGCCCTCTGCATCCAGGGTCTCTGAACCTCACCTGTACCTGAGGAGACACATGTGGGACCCCGCAGAGGCAGGGTGAAGGTTTGTGGTGTACTGGGTGGGCTGTGTGTAGGAGATGCTTATCTTACTGAGGAGCACTTCTATTGTGGGATGATCTTCTGCGTGCTGGGTGAGAGTAGCTTCCATAAGGAGCACGGCTTGGGTGTGCTGTCCCTGTGTAGCCTCAGTTTGTCAAGTTGTCCCTGTCCTTACCTGCCCCACTGCTGTCCCTGCAGAGGCCAGACTGGGTTTGCTATCGCCATCAACCTGCTGTATGGCATGGCCTCACTCGCCAGCACATTCGCCCTGCTGCTGGTCAGCGAGCGCGCCATCAAGGCCAAGCACGTCCAGTTCGTCAGCGGCGTCTATGTGGTCAACTTCTGGCTTTCTGCCCTGCTCTGGGACATCATCAACTTCCTCATCCCTTGTGCTCTGATGCTGGTGAGTCAGCCCTGACACCCTCCTGTCCTCTCCTCAGGTGGGAGCTCTGGGTGCTGCTCCTCTGGGAGGGCTGGGATGTGTGGGGTTGCGGGGAAAAGGATGAGGCCATTGGCATTGCCTCAGTTAATAGAAGGGACCAGCAAGAAAGCTGGTTGGCCAGTTGACTGCAGCCTCTGGCACCTGGACACTTCGGTGTGGGCACTAGAAAACCTCAGGTACATGGGAGCATGGAGAGGAATTCCCCAGATCTGCTCTTCTGCATCCCAGTCTGAGAAAGGAGGTTTCTGTCTGGGGCAAGCATGGGCTGCTGTTGGGAGCCATCTAGGGGGGGTTATCTGGGTCAGTGCAGTGCTGCTGTTACCCGGCTGCCTGGGCTGTTGAGACAAGAAGACATCAGTTGTGATGAAGACAAATGTGCATCTCCTCACATCGCTGTGCCCCAGGTGATATTCCAAGCCTTTGACGTGCAAGCCTTCACCCAAGACAGCCACCTCGTTGATGTGATGTTGATCTTTCTCCTTTATGGCTGGGCCATCATCCCCCTGATGTACCTCCTCAGCTTCTTCTTCTCGGTGGCAGCCACGGCCTACACCCGCCTCACCATCTTCAACATCCTCTCAGGCACAGCCACCTTCCTTGCAGTCACCATCATGAGTATCCCAGGTGGGTAGCTGTCCTCCGTGCCTGCTCAGCACTGCACCATGTCATCACCAAGAAGATCCAGCTCCCAAGGGGACTTTCACCCGAGGGCTGTCCCCACACTACCAAAAAAAACCAACCCTATGACTGTCCATTATCACCCATTAAACATGACAAAATATGTTGATTTTCCTTCTGAACTTGGAAGTATCAAGGTCTTTCTCTAAAACCAGCTAACTCTAATCTGTTAATTCTCCTGTGTTCTCTTTTCAGAGCTGGGCCTGGTGGACCTTTCCAAAACTCTGGATAAAGTCTTTCTTGTCTTACCCAATTACTGCTTGGGCCAGTGCATCAGTGACTTTTACCAGAACTATGAGTTCATTCAGTTTTGTACCTCCTCTGTTGAAGCTATCTTCATCTGCAAGGCGTTCAGTGAGTCCCTGTGTTGGTCCTCACCTGCCCGTTCCACCATCGCCACACCAGGGGTCTTTGTGGGGTGGGTGGTGGAGCTGGGCAATGTCATGGGGCCTCTACCCCAACGTGAGCAGTAGCTCCAGGTGCCATTTTAATGCAAAAAATGGGCGGCGTTTGACACTCGCAGGTGATCCAATTATGGAATCTTTTCCTTAGTAGTGATTTGGAGGAGATGGGGGGTAGGAGAAGTTTCATAGACAAGTAAAGAAATCCCAGTCACAGGAGTGACTTGATCTCCTCTGTGTGCCCTCACTGGTTGTCTTCTGCTAGACCCCCTCCAGACCTGAATCCTCTGGTGGGAAGCATTGGAAAGAGCTGTGGGCAGGGAGCCCAGTGTGGGCTGGGATGGACATGAACCCAGCAAAGCTTTGGGCTCACAGCTTTCTCTGGAGCTTATCTGTCCCTCCCCAGAGTGTGGCTTGATCCAAGTCTTGATTCTGTTCCACCCCTGCTCAGATATCAGTTATCAGATGAACTACTTTTCCTGGGAGACGCCTGGGATTGGACGATACC
Source organism: Psittacula echo (assembly GCF_963264785.1). Lineage (NCBI taxonomy): Eukaryota > Metazoa > Chordata > Aves > Psittaciformes > Psittacidae > Psittacula > Psittacula echo. The sequence goes on along the minus strand of NC_137739.1, from coordinate 18,195,579 downwards.
TGACCTCCTTGACCATCCAGGGTTTCTCCTTCCTCTTCCTCCTTTTCCTCATTGAGACAAACCTTCTCTGGAGACTGAGAACTTTGATCTGTGGTATCTGCAGGCGGCGGAAATGGGTGAGCTGAAGTGGTGGGAGGGAGAAGGAAGGTGCCCACTAAACCAAGCCCAGGAGTCCCTGTGAGCTGGTGACAGGCCCTCCAAATCATCTTCACAGGGAGCATCCCTGGAGCAGGATGCTTGGGGGGAATAATCCTGTTGAGGGTATGGGTTGGCAAAGGGATTGAGGCATCCCCAGAGCTGGCTGATCCTATCCCATAGGATGGATCCTATCTGGGTTGGAGGCACTGGAGGAACCTGTTTGTCCCACAGCAGCCAAGAGTGTTTTTTCTCCCTCGTGTTTAGGTGGCACTCCTGAACAGGGTGTCTGTGCTGCCAGAGGACCGGGACGTGGCAGATGAGAGGAAGAAGGTTTTGGAGTCACCACCAGAACTTCTGTCATCTCTCAGCAGTCCTCTGGTCATCAAAGAGCTCACCAAGGTAAACAGAGCATGGCCCTTCCTGAGCATCCTGCTGCTCACTGAACCATGGTCCTTGTGTGGCTGGTAAAGCCACCTCTAGCCTTGCTGTCGGGTAATAACAGGCTTGGCCTGTGCGTTGGTCTCCACCAGGTCTACGACAGCCGGGAGTCCCTGCTAGCGGTGGACAGGATCTCTTTGGCGGTCAGCAAAGGGGAATGCTTTGGCCTTCTGGGCTTCAATGGAGCAGGCAAAACCACCACCTTCAAGATGCTGACTGGTGACGAGAGCATCACGTCGGGGGACGCCTTTGTGGATGGCCACAGCATCCTGGCCAACATCAAGAAGGTACCGAGAGCTGCAGGGCTGGAGGGTGGATTACAGTCCTGGGGCTGGGTTGGGCCAGGCCACCTTGCCTCTGAGGAGGACGTGGTTGCAGTTGCTAGGGGTGGAAGTAATGTCCCAGGAATGTGGAGTCCTTATCTGGCCATGTGGAAGCAATCTCCTCTCCCCCAGGATGACAGATGTTAAGCAAATGGAAGCCAAACCTTGCAAGAGTGGTGAATGCTTCATCAAAGGGTTTAGCTCTGTAGCTGGAAATGTGAAAACTGAGTTAGTGACAGTTGTATGATGGTCTCTCTAAAACAAGAGGGTCAAACCTTTCCAGAACACTACTGGAGGTCTCCTTGCTGGGAATTGCCCACCTCTTTGGGAGAAAGCAAAAGATGAGCAGGGGTCAGGCTTTCAGTTCAATCCCTGGATGCCTTTAGCACTGTCAGCCCCAGATGATGTCAGGCAAGGATAACATGGGTGGTCTGCCCTGAAAGCGTGGCCCTGCTTGCCTCCTCCCCAGGGACTCTGCATTCTCTTGGGCCTTTGTCCCCAGAGGACACCAGAGTATGGGGAAGGTACAGACCCTCCAGTGCTTTCCTTCTCCTGAGATTGACCTGAAATGGCGCCTCAGACCAGCTTGGGAAATGCTGTGTGAGACCACGCAGTTGCTGTCACAGAATCGTTAGGGTTGCAAGGGACCTTTGGAGATCATCTGGTCCAACCCCCAGGCATGTCCAGAGGCATGCTGCGTGTGTCCGTCCCCACCAGACCAACTGCTGCAGCGAAGGGGGAATTTCTCTCTTTTTTCATTTGAAGCTGCAGGTCAGTGAGCAGAGGTGCAGCAAAGCCCTGTGGGTGCCAAGGCACCTCCTGGCTTGGAGACTTCCTTGCAGGAACCTGTCTGTGAGCTGATTCCCACTGTGTTCCTCTTGCCCCAAGGTGCAGCAGCGGATCGGCTACTGCCCGCAGTTCGATGCGCTCCTGGAGCACATGACGGGCCGCGAGACGCTGAGCATGTACGCGCGGCTGAGGGGCATCCCTGAGCGCTACATCGGCAGCTGTGTGGAGAACATGCTGAGGGGGCTGCTGCTGGAGCCACACGCCGACAAGCTTGTGAGGACCTACAGGTGAGAGGAGGCATGGAGACCCCCCCCGCCCCTCCTTTTGTGGCTGTCCCCATGCTCATACCGCTGGTCTCTGTCCCTGTTCCCCTCTCCTTCCACAGTGGTGGTAACAAGCGGAAGCTGAGTGCTGGCATTGCACTCATCGGTGGTCCCCCTGTGATCTTCCTGGATGAGCCCTCCACGGGCATGGACCCTGTGGCCCGGCGTTTGCTCTGGGATGCGGTGACACGGACGCGGGAGTGTGGCAAATCGATCATCTTCACCTCCCACAGGTGATGTGTCCAGGCAGGGTTTAGCATGAGAGATTTAAAAGGTGGTCAGG